>NC_072481.1:48918642-49563285 GCF_027574615.1 Eptesicus fuscus | reverse complement strand
CCCAATCTACGACACCCTGAATTCCTTAATCTACACTTTATGTAGCTCTCTCACAGGCACCTACAATGTCTTAACCATCGGATTCCATGAACTCTTAGGTTTCTTTGCAGCTTTTATTTAACTGTTGGGCAATTTTTCCCCCTTTGTACCCTTTCCTTGCCTATGTGAAGTCACCTCATCCCCTTCCTGCCTCACTGTTATTTGTTACTTTTGTTGTTGTTGTTCATCCTCACTGGAGCATATTTTTCTTTTATACATTTTATTGATTTTTTACAGAGAGGAAGAGAGAGGGATAGAGAGTTAGAAACATCGATGAGAGAGAAACATTGATCAGCTGCCTCCTGCACACTCCCCACTGGGGACGTGCCCGCAACCAAGGTACATGCCCTTGACCGGAATCGAACCCGGGACCTCCCAGTCCGCAGGCCGACGCTCTATCCACTGAGCCAAACCGGTTTCGGCTGGAGGATATTTTTTCCATTGAGTTTTAGAGAGTAGAAGGGAGGGGGAGAGACGGGGAAAGAAACATCAATGTGAGAGAGACACATCAATTTGTTGCCTCTGTTATGTGCCCCAACCAGGGCTGGGAATGGAGCCTGTAACCCAGGTATGCACCCTTGACAGGAATCAAACCCGTGACTCTTCAGTCCGTGGGCCACTGAGCCAAACCAGCCAGGGATAAAACGTATTTTGTATTTGTTTATTTTATTAACCCAAGTTTTGTTGGTTGTCTTCTGACCTGGCTTTGTATTCCTTCTTGGGAAATCTCATTTACACCCTTGGCTTTAGTTCCCATCTTTATGGTAAACCTCCTGACTGAACATCTTAAGCTCATATATCTGTTCTTTGTTACAAAAGCTCACTTGGTATTGTCCCCTGAATATTCCCTGGCTGTTCCTGACAGCCATTTTCCTACCTCCTACCACAAGCCCCACCCATCTACCCTTCATAGTATAGCCAGAGGTGTCACATTCAAAGTAACAGTACTGATGGCTATTGTCATTGTTTGATTGGTGTTGCTTTAATAAGGAGTTGTTTCATTTCCATGTCATAAAGCTTTGACTGTATAGTTTCACAATGGTGATAAAATTTTATGATGTTCACTCTACCTAATAATGTCTTGCATGCAAACTTTTTCCTTCTGGTAATATAGTAGAAAGAGAATGGTTCTACAAGTCATATATAGAAACTAGAGGCCCAGTGCACGAAATTCATGCATGGGGGGATGTGTACCTCAGCCCAGTCTGCACCCTCTCCAATCTGGGACCCCTCGGGGGATGTCTGACTGCCCGTTTAGGCCTGATCCCATCAGGTAGTAGGACATCCCTCTCACAATCCAGGACTGCTGCCTCCCAACAGCTCGCCTGCCTGCCTGCCTGATTGCCCCTAACTGCTTCTGCCTGCTAGCCTGATCACCCCCTAACCACTCCCCTGCCAGCCTAATCGACACCTAACTGCTCCCCTGTAGGCCCGATTGCCCCTAACTGTCCTCCTCTGCAGGCCTGGTCGCCCCTAACTGCCCTCCCATGCAAAACTAGTCCCCCAGACTGCCCTCCCCTGCTGACCCAGTCACCCCTAACTGCCCTCCCTTGCCAGCCTGGTCACCCCTAACTACCCTCCCCTGCTGGCCAAATTGCCCCTAATTGTCCTCCCCTGCCAGCCTGGTCACCCCTAACTGCCCTCCCCTGCTGGCCTGGTTGCTCCTAACTGTCTTCCCCTGCAGGCCTGGTCACCCCTAATTGCCCTCCCCTGCCAACCTGGTCACCCCCAACTGCCCTCCCCAGCAAGCCTGATCCCCCCCAACTGCCCTCCCCTGCTGACCCAGTCACCCCTAACTGCCCTCCCTTGCCAGCCTGGTCGCCCCTAACTGCCCTCCCCTGCTGGCCCGATTGCCCCTAACTGTCCTCCCCTGCAGGCCTGGTCACCCCTAACTGCCCTCCCCTGCAAGCCTGATCCCCCCCCCCCAACTGCCCTCCCCTCCTGACCCAGTCACCCCTAACTGCCCTCCCTTGCCAGCCTGGTCGCCCCTAACTGCCCTCCCCTGCTGGCCTGGTCACCCCCAATTGCCCTCCCCTGCAGGCATGGTTGCCCCCAACTGTCCTCCCCTGCAGGCCTGGGTCCCCTTCAACTGTCCTCCCCTGTAGGCCTGGTCCCTCCCAACTGCCCTCCCCTTCTGGCCTGATTGCCCATAATTTCCCTCCCCTGGCCATCTTGTGGCAGCCATCTTGTGTCCTCATGGGGGTGGCCATCTTTGACCACATGGGGGTGGCCATCTTTTGTGTTGGAGTGATGGTCAATTTGCATATTACCTCTTTATTATATAGGATTATATAGGATAAATTGTACTAATGGTTTCTCCTTTAGTAACTAACTGTGGTAAAAAAATCACTCAACAAACTTCCCTGTAGTTTATAGTCTCATCTCTGTTATAGACATATCATGAGGGCCAAGTGAGAAAAATGTGTTTATAAATGTACTCTGATGACATAAAACTTAATAAATGTCAATTTCCCTCCCTCTTCCTTTCTTTTCCTCTCCAGGTCTGGTTCCAGCTATGATTTAAACAACTAAACTCAGTTCCTAATTTCAGCTAGAAAGTACTCAACCAGACCACAGGTAGGAACTGGGCTCTTTGTTCAGCACAGGAAATTGATGAATTAAGTCAGATGAAGATAGCAGCATTGGAAAACCTTTCACCTGGCATCAGAACACCTCAGGGCGCAGAAGCCAGGTTGCTGGCTCATTCAGAGATACCCAAAGCAGATCTGGCCAGGAGCCTGTGGTGTGCAGCTGGCATTAGTCTCTCTCTGCCCATTATGGCCTTGAGAGTCAAGTACTGTTTGTGTCCACTTCCCTGATTACCTCTAGCTTCCCTTTCATATGATCACTACTTTGTGGCTCACCCAGCCTTCAATGACTTTCTTTCCTCTCCTAATATTTACAATCCTTAGACACTAAAGTTGCATATTGGCAATACAGGACCTGAAGAATTGTGTCATTGATTTATTCATTAGATTCTGAATGCCTGTCCACATAGATGGCACCTATAACATGTACAAACTAGTCATCATTTTTAGGTTATTTTTCATGGGAAATACATTATTTTTAATTTCTCTCTGACTGTCCAGCAAACACAATTACTGATACATTTTCAGTAAAATATGCACTTGGGCACTTGGAGGTGATTTGTGGTTAGTTTTTTCTTTGTTATGGGAGCCAAAAAAATGAATAATTATTTGAAATAACAGTTTAACAACAGCAAGTCTCCATAGTATATTGAAAAGATTTTAGTTACAAAAATTCAATAACCACACAGTTTTGTAAGTTTTATGGATCTTTCTGCCATTCACAAGTACAGACCTCTGGGCCTTCTCATCTCAAAAGATAACTTTTAGATAATTAAAAGAAGTCTGAAAAGGATTTTTACTTTTATGAAAAAACTGTCATTACCCTAATAATATAAATCTTTCATAAACATGAAGTGGCTTTCAGAAAGCAGGCGATACTGTTTTATGCCACATTGGCCTTTACAAAAGATTTCACAGGAAAATTCTATTTTTGGGTGATAGAAATAAAAACTAAAGAGAAAGTCTTAAAAGTCATGTAAACAACAACAAAAAACAACTTGATTAAAAATAGGCAAAGGAGTGGAATATACATTTCTCCAAAGAAGATATACAAATAGCAATAAGCACATGAAAGAATACTCAACATCACTAATCATTACAGAAATGCTTATCCAAATCACAATGAGATACCAACTCATACCTATCAGGATGGCTATGATAAAATAAACAATACACCAAAACACACAATAACAGGTGTTGGCCAGGATGTGGAAAAATCAGTTTGCTTTTTCATTGTTGGTGAAAATGTAAAGCAGTGCATAGTCACTATGGAAAGCAGTATGGCATTAGTCCTTAAAAAATTAAAAACATATCTTATGGCCAAGCAATTCTACTTCTGGGTATTTATGTGAAGAAATCCAAATTATTGACTTGAAAAAATGTATGCACCCCTAGGTTTACTGAAGAGTTATTTACAATAGTCAAGCTTTGGAAATAACCTAAGTGTCCACTGATAGACAATTGGATAAAATATGTTGTACATATCTATATACAGTAGAATATTACTTGGCCATAAAAAAGAAAGAATCTTACCATTTGCAGCAACATGGATGGACCTAGAGAGTATTATGCTTAGTGAAGTAAGTCAGACAGAGAAAGATTACCATGTGATTTCACTTATATTTGGAATCTAAACAACAAATGAAATGAACAAACAAAGCAAAATCAGACTCATAGATACAGAGAATGGTCTGATATTTGCCAATTTGGAAGGGTATTAGGGGCTGGGTGAAAAAGTTTAGGAATTAAGGTAGCAACAAAAAAAAAGTACTATGGGATATAAAGTACAGCATTTAGAATCTAATCAATATTGTAATAACTATGTATGGTGCCAGGTGAGTACTAGACTTATCAGGGGGAATCATTTCATATATTATATAAATGTCTAACCACTATGCTGTATAGCTGAAATGAATATAAAAAATCCCAAAATGTATACACACACTTTGAATAATTATAAAGGCAGTGTCTATTAAATATATTTCATTGACAAAATTGAGCTATTAGCTGTTAAAATGTGTATATAATTTTTGGGGACACCTATATAGAATGTCAACTGTAACTAAAAAAATAAAAATAAATTAAAAATAGAATTATTGTATAACCCAACAATTCATCTCTGGATATATACTCAAAGAATTGAAAGTGGAAATTCAAAGAGATATTTGTATACCCATGTTCATAGCAGTATTATTCACAACAGTTAAAATGTAGAGGCACACCACATATCCATCAACAGATTAATAAATAAAAAGTTTGGAATATAGATAAAATATTATTCAGACTTAAAAAAAGGGAATTCTCAAGACACATGCTACAATATGGATGAACCTATAGGATATTATGCTAAGTAAAATAAGTTAGTCACAAAAAGACAAATGCTATACAATTCCACTTATCTGAGGATCTTAGAGCAGTCAAATTCATAGAGACAGAAAGTAGAATGGTGGTAGCCAGGGGGTAGGGGAAATGTTGTTTAATGGGTAGAGTTTCAATTTTGAACAATGAAAAGAGTTACAGAGATGGATGGCTGTGATGGTTGCACAACAGTGTGAATGTACTTAATGCCACTGAACTGTACACTTAAAAATAGTTAATATTGCAAATTTTACATTAGGTGTAAGTTAGCACAATTAAAAATAATCTTTAAAATATTTAAAAATCATTTAAACAATAAAACAAATAATTATCAAAGGAATACCGATAAGACTGATGACTTTTTTAACAGAAAAAAAAAAGGAAGCTATAAGACATTGGAGTAACATCTTTGAAGTACTGAAAGTCTATAACCAGTAAAAATCATGTTCAGAAACAAAGATGAAATCAAGAATTTTCAAAGAAATAAAAACTATGAACATTTATTTTCAGTATACTGGCACTAAAATAAATACTAAAGAGAGTCCCAAATGGGGAAAAAATATTCCCAATTGGAAAACAGAAATGCAGGAAAAAATGAAAGACAGTGGAAAAGGTAAATATGTGGGTAAATATAAATGGATCTTGACTGTACAAAATAATAACAGAAATGTCTTGAGTGAGGGGTAAGAATCTCTAGATACATGTGTCACAATAAGAATGATAAAAGATAGAGTTAAAGTCTCCTAAGATTCTATTAATATCAGGTTATTGTTAAAACTAATATCAGGCTATTTGTTTAATATATTATGTTAAACCATAATAAGTCAAGTTAAATGTTGGAATCTCTAGAGTAACCACTATAAGATCAATTAAATAATGTATATCTAATAAGTTAATAAAGAAAAACATAGAATAGCAAAAAGAATTTAATTAATCCAAAATTCAATAGAAAGCAATAAGAGAGAGAAAAACAAACCTAATCAGATAGGTTAAAGAGAAAATAAAGAGTAACATGATAGATATAAATCCAATTATATCAGTAAATAATTATAAATGTAAATGAATTAAATACTCCAAGTAAAAGATCAATATTACAGACTAGACTTTTTAAAAAGTCTATTATATGATGTTTACAATAAATCATAAATATAAGAACACAAGAAGACTGAAAGTAGAAGGCTGCAAAAAGAAATACATGTAATATACGATGATGTATCATAGAGTTGTACACCTGAAACCTATATAATCTTATTAATCTTTGTAACTCTAATAAAGTTAATTTTTAAAAACACATGAACATATTAACTAAGAGAAAGCTGGCAGTAGTTTTACTAAGAACAGAAAGAGTAGAATAAGCAAGAATCATCATTAAAAATAAAAAAGAACATTTCATAATGAGAAAGTGGTCAAACCATAAGGAATGTAAACATTAATCATTATATCATTTGGGTGGCTTTTCAAGCAACTTTCTTCATTAGACTTTCATGCATTGGTTGAAATATTTACAATAAGCATGATTATATAACTGAAATAAAGCAATAATGCTAATTTTATTGTGGACAAAAAAAAGAAAGAAAGCAGTACAAATACTTAAGAGTAATCTGTTTCTAAATAAAAAGTCTTAAAAAGATTTGGTGTCTATTCTGCCCTAATTACAATCATGAAAATTAACTCTATAGTGCCAGAGAAAGAAAAATAATAATAGTACTAAAACTCGCTCAACTGGTGTGGCTCAGTGGTTGAGCACTGACCTGTGAAACAGGAGGTCACTGTTCAATTCCTGGCTAGGGCACATGCCCAGGTTGCAGGCTCGATCCCCAGTAGGGGGCATGTAGGAGGCAGGTGATCAATGATTCTCTCGCATCACTGATGTTTTTATCTCTCTCTCCCTCTTCCTTCCTCTATGAAATCAATAAAAATATGTGTATTTTTTTTAAAGTTTTATTTATTTTCCTCTTAGTCTTTTGTTTAAGGACTTAAAGATAGTCAAACAATTCTGAATGTATTTGCTGCAAGAAGAATCCTATCTAATAAAAGAGTAATATGCAAATTGACCATCACTCCAACACACAAGATGGCCACCCCCATGTGGTCAAAGATGGCTGCCCCCATGTGGACACAAGATGGCTGCCACAAGATGGCCAGCAGAGGAGGGCAGTTGGGGGTGAACAGGCCTGCAGGGGAGGGCAGTTGGGGGGGACCAGGCCTGCAGGGGAGGGCAGTTGTGGGGGACCTGGACAGCAGGGGAGGGCAGTTGTGGGGGACCGGGACAGCAGGGGAGGGCAGTTGGGGAGGACCAGGCCAGCAGAGGAGGGCAGTTGTGGGCAATCAGGCAAGCAGGGGAGGGCAGTTGTGGGGGACCAGGCCTGCAGGGGTGGGCAGTTGGGGGAAACCAGGCCTGCAGGAAGGGCAGTCAGGGGGGACCAGGCGTGCAGAGGAGGGCAGTTGGGGGCGACCAGGCTTGCAGGGGAGGGCAGTTAGGGGTGACTGGGACAGCAGGGGAGGGCAGTTCGGGGGGACCAGGCCAGCAGGGAGGGCAGTTGTGGGCAACCAGGCCTGCAGAGGTGGGCAGTTGGGGGGAACCAGGCCTGCAGGGAGGGCAGTCAGGGGGGACCAGGCCTGCAGGGGAGGGCAGTTGGGGGCAACCAGGCCTGCAGGGAGGACAGTCAGGGGTGACCAGGCTGGCAGGGGAGAGCAGTTAGGGGCAATGGGGCCAGCAGGGGAGCAGTTAGGCATTGATCAGGCTGGCAGGGAGTGGTTAGGGAGTGATCAGGTTGGCAGGCAGAAACGGTTAGGGGCAATGAAGTGGACAGGCAGGCTAGTGTTTGGAAGCCAGCATCCTGGATTGTGAGAGGCATGTCTGACAGCCCAGTTGGACATCTCTCAAGGGGTTTCAGATTGGAGAGGGTGCAGGCTCGGCTGAGGGACACTCCCCCACCCCCACCCCCAATGCACGAATTTCATGCACTGGGCCTTTATTGTAGGAATAATTCTTTTAAAAGAATGTAGGAATAATTCACAGGGAGAAAAGCATTCATTCTTTCATTCAAAAATATCTTATAAATTCCTACTATGTGCCAGGAACTATTAGTACTGGATGGAGGGATGGATGGATGGATGGATGGATGGATGGATGGATCGACAGATAGACAGACACATCTATGCCCCAGTTTTTGACAGAGATCATGAAACCTTTGTAAATTCCTAAGGGATAAAAGTACTAGCGGAAACTTTTGTTTTAATATTTGGTCATTGATGCCAGTTCCTGACACAGGGTTCCTAAATCTCTTGGAGCTTCTTGAGTGATAAGAGTGTCTTTTGTTCTAATGAGATGACTCTGGGTGAACTTCTGCATGGCTCCTGGTTGGGGACTGGTCACCTGAAAAGCCACACCATGATTAGAAGCTTGGAATTTTCTGCCCTACCTCCCATTCTCCAGGGAAGGAAGAGGGGCTAGAAATGGAGGTAAAAATTGGTCATGCCTACATGAGTAATCCGCCATAATATCTCAATAGTATGGGATTCAGAGAGCTGTCAGGTGGTGAGCATGTCCCCATTCCAGGAGGATAACACACCCCAACTTCTCAGGGACAGAAGCTCCTGTGCTCCGAACCCTACCAGACCACGTATCTATGCATCTGGCTGTTCATCTGTATCCTTTATCATGTCTTTTAATAAACAGGTAAATGTAAATAAGTGTTTCCCTGAGTTCTGTGAGTTGTTCCAGCAAATAACAGAATCCAAGGGGAGAAGGTCATGGGAACCTCCAATTTGTAGAAAAGTTGGACAGAAGTTGTGGGTAACCCGGAGACCTGCTACGTGGGTTTGCCATCTGAAGTGTGTGGGGGTCACCTGAAGTGACTGAGGGCTTAACCTATAAGATCTGATGCTTCTCTAAGTACACAGTGTCAGAATAGAGTTAAATTGTAGGATGCCCAGCTGATGTCACAGAAAATCGGTTGTTGTCTCAAGTCTTGTGAGTGTGGTAGTAGTATGAGAGTAAAGGAGAAACACTACAGGAGAACTGGGAGTTTACAAACAAAGATACAAATAGAATATTTGTCAGCCTACTGTAGGAAATCATTTATGAGATGGCTGAATGAAGTAATAATAGGGAATATGTATTTGACAGGATTACCTAGTAATGACGATATCCTTAACCAAGGTACATTCAATTGAATTAGCTATTCAAATTATGGGATGTTTTAGGGTGACTGCAACAGAAAGATATCCTGAGAATAAGTAAATCTGAGTTTTAAAAAATGTAAAACCATCCAAAGATAAATCTGAACAACATAATTCTACCATTGGGCTTGATGTAGGAAGGAGATAAGGTAAAGAATAAAGTCACTATATTGAAAAGGATTCATAAGTCCGCCTGGCCTTCAAAGTTAGATGCTCTTCATTAGGGTTCCCAATGACTGACTAATTGTGATGCCCAAAAGCTTTTTCCCTCTCAGTCATCTTCTTCCTAGGTTTTTCAGCAGCATTTAACAGTTAATATCTATGAATCTTCCTGCTTTTTTTTTTTCTTTTTTCAAAACAAAACAAAAGCCACTTTTACTCTTACTTTTGACTATTACTCAGTTTTTTTGTGGTTCATTCCACTTTTGATGATTGAATATTGATCCTAGGAATTATACCTATGGTAATGTTCTTCTTCACCCTGTATATGATTTCTGCCTGATTACATTCTGGTGGCCTCAATCACTATCTCTATTCAGATAAATTAAGTCCATATGTCTTCTAATCCTAGAGCTTCAGTTCTGAATTTCCACCAACCCTGTGAGATACCCATTTTGCTTTGCCACAGGCACCTGAATTTCACTGTCTAAACTAAAGTTAGCATTTTAATATCCTCTGCTGAATGTTAACTGCTCTTCTTTTAATATACCAGATCTCAAATAATGGGATTACTATTCATCCAAGTCAAGCTTCTGTAGAATACAGTGAAGAAGGTATTTCTTTCAAGTCAAAGTCCTGTTCAGTATCTCTACTGCCGCCACATTAGTTTGACTTCTAAATTTTCGACCTGGATTACTGAAAGCATCAATTACCTGGTCTTCCACCACCAGACTCTCTCAACAGTCTACCAGATGTTTCTCCTTTTTTTCACTAACTCTTCTTTTAAGTTCTTCAATGCCTTTTAAATTATGATCTTCATTTCCTTCTGAACTAAAATTGATGTTGACTATTACCAACATATTTCTAAACACATTTTTACAATTTTCTCTCCTTTATTAGAAAGATAACCCAACTGAACTATTTTAAAAGTCTTAGAATTTTGAAAGATCTTTTGCTTTCCACTGCCTCATGGTGCAAGCTTGTATCACTGTATGACATCCCAAGAGAAAAAGTCTAAATTTATAAACCAGATACATTAAAGTCTAGTAATTTACATTAGAACGATCCTTCTCTATTGAATCATTACTTAGCATTCTTGTTATCAAGATATATGGCTCCAATTGTATGAATATTTATAAGAGTTTATATGTGAGGTATTTATTATCCATGACATCATTTATAAAGCTGTCAAAGAAGACTGAAATGGAAGAAACTTCTGCTGGCTTATATAATTCTTTAGGAACTGCACTGTTGAGCAATTGAAACACAATTTAAAAAATTTTTATAATTAGAGAAACTTCTATTATTATAGAATTTTAAATATAAATATAAAATGTACAATTTCTAAAATATTTTATTATAGATACTGCCATCATTTCTTATACAGTACACTTCTTTATAAATATATTTTAATCATCATTACTACTGAAAATTCTTGTTAAATTAAGAACTAACTGTATTAAGTTTTATCTAAAAGGAGGGTGGGAAAGACAGGATGAAAGAAGATGAAGAGAATAGTCAAAGAACATATATGCATAGCCCATGAACACAGACAATGTGTGAGGACCAAAGGGAGGGGAGGGTGGGATTTGGGTGATAGAAGGCAAAGGTGGGGAGAGAAATGGGGGACATCTGGAATAATACCAAGAATAATTTTTTAAATGTATGTTATATATATATAAATATATCGGTGTGTGTATTAAAATATGTATATCATGTGTATATAAATGTATCAGTTTCTTAATCCATATCCATGGAAGATTTGAGGTAAATACTTTCTAAAATCTTTTAGCCTTAACATTCTGATTCTATTACGATCTTCAAGATACATTTGAGGAGAAAGAATAAACTCCAACACCTTTAATGTGAAACAATGAATTTTTCAAAGATGTTTCTTGCCATTTAAATAATCTTATTTACCCTTCCCACGTTCTTAAATCCTCTACTTAATCCACTCATCCAAACACTGCATTATTTCATTTCTTGAAAATGTCAGTAAGTACTGATAAATGGAAAGATCCTGCTTTGTGTCTGGATTTCATTTGATAGCTCCTTGAAATTTTGAAATGTAACCTTCAAAAGTGAATGTAATTTACTCTAGTCTTAAAAGTATGGTTATAACAATTTCTATTAATGGTTTATGAGAGGAATTAATATATTTACATGGTAGCTAAGTATGTCATGAGGCATAGGGAGAGTCTTACTCTTTTTTATAAAGAAATATATTGTTGAATTGGAGCTCTAGAAATAAGACCTGAGAGAGGATACAATATTTAAACTTATCTTTATGACCAAAATAATTTCATTAATATTGACAGAAAATTGCTTTCCTGAAATCCATAGTTACTATTTTCTTCCTATTTTTGTGATATAATATATAGTTAACACAAATATTACTAAGTATAAATTTAAAATTACAAGACTATTTGGTTATTATAGAGTAAAATTCTCAGAACACTACTGAATTCTACATATTTAAGCATAGCAAAATAACATAGTATCTACTTGCTAGTTATTCCTGTCTCTGCAGACTTCTAGGTTGTGACCACTTTGACTTGCATTTTTTTCATGTAGCGGGATCCTTTAAAAAAAAAGAAAATTTAAAAAAATTTTAATTAATTGTATTTATAAATTGACAAATACATCTAAATGAACATAATAAGCAAGAATGGAATGTGAAGAGCTTACTCAGATGTTCTTCTAATCATTAGGTTATACATCCTATCAGAATAATTCCATAAACACTACATTTTAAATATTTGAGCTGTGAATATATATATTTAGGGTGGAACAAAAGGATGATACTATTGTCCAATATTCCTTTTTAAAGCAACACTTCAATAGCAGCAAGGAAAATTCTTTGTATAGTGATTTTCCCTCCTTTCCTGTTTTATTCCTAATAACTAAATAGTAAATGAGAAATGTATTTTCCTTGTTTTTAAAAATTATAAAAACAGAGTTTCTTATAAAATATTTCACAAATTGGATTTTTACAGGTCTGAGTTGCCTTTTCTTCTAATTATTCTGAGTAAATAAAGTTTTATGTTCTCACTGTTACACCTTAAATGCTGATGTGGTAATTCCTAGTGACCATTAAAAAAATTGCTTTGACACTGGCACTTATTACATGTTTGTATATTCATAGTTTAATGTGTTTCCTATATTATAATCATAATAATTAATTCTAAAATAACCATATGTGTTTGTAATAATTAAATTTATTTTAGAAAAGTGATTTCCAGCCCAGCCAGAGTTGCTCAGTGGTTGAGCATCGATCTATGAACCAGGAAGTCACAATTCAGATTCCCGGTCAGAGCACATGCTTGGATTGCAGGCTTGATCCCCATTGTGGGTCGTGCAAGAGGCAGCCAATCGATGATTCTCTCTCATCGTTGATGTTTCTATCTCTCTCTTCCTCTCTAAAATCAATAAAAAATATATAAATTGATTTCCATGACATTAACAAAGATATCCATATTTACTTAGTATTTTAATTTATACTCTATGCATTTACAAACCATGGTTGATAGGGGAAATAAAGGAAATAAAGATACCTTGAAATTACTTGTTTGAATATTTGAACTAAAGCCTTTACATTTACAAAGCCCAAGAATCTCTATATAGTTACTAAATATGTAAGTCAGGACTCCAGGGAACGTCCACTTATTAGTGGAGCAGAGAAGTATCTAGTCCATGCACAGAGTCATGCACTGCCTGGTGTGTTTTAGGAATCATAAAGGGAAGTTTTGTTGTTATACTTTAGTGTAATTTTCTAATAAAATTTTTAAAAGAGTAGTGAAAGGACCAAGAAAATATTCAACATCTGCTCAATAAAGTCAACTGTACATAGTAAAACTTACTTTTTTTTTTAACTTCTCCTTGAAATTAGAAATCTAAGAGGATTTTGGGGAATAAAAACTATAGTAAAATATTAAATAGCAATTAAAATTCTGGAGATTATGTATTTAATTGATGTAATTCTTTACTTGTATAAAACACATCGTCTTAGAATAAATAAAGCTTAGCAAACCATGTGTTTAGAATGAAGTAATTTTCTGATTACAAATGCATTATTAATATGAAATAAAAATTAACTAATTGTAGTTATAAGTATTCTTAATACTTTAGTTTTTTACTTTTATACTAATTTAAAAGTGATTTTCACACCTCCATTACAGTATTACATTATAAAATGCTTACAGTCTGCAATATATTATTCTGAATTTTTAGAAATACAAAGATACAATCTGATAATACTTGATATAGACTAGGTCTACAGATTAGAAAACTGAATTAATCTAATTTAACTTGTTTATCTATAAAATAATAATTAATTTTAAGTATCTCATAAGCAGTTTCTTTAAAAATAAAGTTCTGTTAAAGAAAACCACAGGCCCAAAATGGAGTCACTTGTGCTAAAGCCCATCACATGGAACTTAGACTTCACACCTGACCTGATTGCAGTTGCAAACCTTCTGCAGGCATATAACCTCAATTGGTTGGTCTGGAATTTTTGGTCAGCATCAATGAGGTAATTTGTCATGATCCTCTCCAACCACAATCCCCCCCGTGCAAAGGAAGCTGAGGCAATCTGCCCCATCAGATCCAGCCTTCACCAAAGGGAAGGTAGCCTGGCCAGAACAAATCCTTCCTTTTCTTTTGCTAATAGCATTCTTGTCCAGCCTAGTTTCTACCTATAAAAGTCTTCCATATTTAAACTTCTGGGAGAAACTCTCTGTTTACTAGATGGGATGCTGCCTGACATGAATCGCTCAATAAAGACAATTAGATCTTCAGATCTGAATTTTTGTTCTTTAACCGTTCTTAACAGCCAAGCACTCTCCTTAGGAGAATGGTTGTTTTTATATTGTTTTATGATAACAAATGAAATTATAAGCCGAAAATGTATGATTTCAGTATCCAAGAAAGTGATATATATGTAAAAATAAATTATCATAATATTGTTTTATGTTATTTTGTTGCTATTGTGTTGAAAATAAAAAGTGCCTCTTCACTTTCAGGGAGTCTCTATTCAATACAATGAAAGAAATATATATCTCAATTTAGAACAATAATTTAATATTATTGTTATATTATTATACTATTACTATTATACTATACTATACTGCAGTATACTATATTATATTATTATAATAAGTCTTATATTATTATATTATAATTATATGATGATAGTATCTTATATAATAAAGATGTAATATGCAAATGGTCATTACGCCGTGAAGCGTAACGACTGACTGGATCACACAGATCAGCAGGAGGGTGGGGCAGCGAGCTACAAGTGGGCAGCAGAGAGCTACAGGAGGGGGCAGGGCAGCAAGCTATGAGGGAGGGTGGAGGGGGGCAGAGGAAGCTACAGGAGGGCAGAGCGAGTGGAGAGCTACAAGAGGGCGGCAGCAAGCTACAGGCTACAAGCGGGCGGCGGAAAGCTACAGGAGGGGGCAGGGCAGCAAGCTATGAGGGAGGGAGGGGGTGAGGGTGGGGGGAGCTACAGGAGGGTGGCAGCAAGCTACTGGCGAGCTACTGGCGCACGGATTCGTGCGCAGGACTACTAGTTATATACAGTGATGTTATTTTTAGGATAAGTAGACCTGCTTTTGTTCTTTGAAAATTCTTGGTATTGGTTCCTGCCATGGCTAGTGCAGTATGCACATTCTTCAGAGAAAGAAAAGAATGTTAGGATGGGACACTCCGTTATACACAGTTTTTTTGTTTGTCTTGTTTTTTTAATTTAAGAGACCTAGTCACAGGTAACATCACATTTTTAAGGCTGTTTTAAAAGGGGGGTGGGGGTGGAGGGAAGAATCTTTGGTTATAATAGAGATGAACATACCAGCCTTGATGGTTCCCTGTTACAAAATAATATATTCAAAAAATAAATGGTCAGGTGTTATTTTTAGTGCTATAATGGTTCATGGTATAGTTCCTGGGTCTCCACGCTGTTGTCCATCTTAAAGGGCTTACTGGGAGGACCTTTGGAAAGGTCCCTTGCTTTGGGCCATAATCCATTTGTGGTACTTCTGGTCTCCAGTATTTTAGTCAACATCCTTGAAATACAACCTCTGAAGCCAGCTCTTAATTGTATGTAAATGATACCACCACCACCACCCCCTACACACACACACACACCATTCATTGTATGTGTTAGCTGACTTGCTTGCTCTCCTTATTGCAGCCCTTTCCTTCCTGCACTTTCCAGATCTTTCTGTGGCCTAGACTGCACTTAACCCCAATTTGACCTGCCTCTTTTACTTGCTACTCAAAAGCAGAAAATACATATGAAAAGTCCTTAAGGTATAAGTTCCTACTTAAAACTTGATCTCCCAGGGGCAAGGACCTGTTCAGAGAGGCTGCTAATCAGTGTTTATCACGCTGTAGGCACTGAAATATTTAACAAGTATTGCTACGGCACTTGAGATATAGCTGCACAGTGAATGGGCCAAATTGAATGCCAAGCACTACAACTCCCAGCTTCACATCTTAATTATAATTAAATGAGATTGCCTAATGTGAGTGTTTAAATGTTCATTAAAATTAACCTATCGAATCCAGAGGGCACAGTGAACACTCATGATAATGCTAAAGTTTTAGATTTAGGTTTCCAACTACGGGATAAATAAAAATTCAGGGGATTTGAAATGTCAAGGGTACTTTGAAATAGATATTGAAATGGCTAAGAACTTTAACTCTGTTTCATGTTTAATGTTCTCTTAGCGTTTTTGTGATATGATTACTAATAATCAGTGGCTATTTGATGCTTATAATCTTCTAAGAGCTAATGAAGTACAGGCACTGCATATCAAAGACATTTGATGAGCACTAACCCAAGCAGGAATTATGATAGAGAACATATTTAGTTTGAATGATAAGGTTTAGAGAAATTGTAACTAGTAGAGTCTATTCAATATTTTAGAGTGAACTTCACCACAGCCATCCTTAGCAAGTGGGAATCTACTATATTTCAAGGTCACCAGTATCTTCAGAAAAGTCATGCAGGTGCCAACCAAAGAACTATAGTAGAAGGGCTTTCCAGGAAACATGAGACCATACACGCAACACTGGGTTTGTGAGATCAGGGTGGAGCAAAGGTTAACTTTGCAGTATGCACTGTGGGACATTTAAACTAAAGGCAGAGCTTTAAAGTACAGGTATGAAGACCTTTCAGAAACTAGAGGGCAAAACCGAATTTCTAATATGAGACTAAGGCCTTCTGGGTGTATAGCCTGTGAGAGCTCTGGGATACAATATGAATAAGCCCTTAGAAGAACTTGTTATTGAGGGGAAAAGATCCAAAACAGATTTAAATATAATGTAAGACATTATATTTGATATGATATGAAATAAGTGTGCAGAATATATTGTGAGAGCCGGAGGAGGGGCACACAGAACAATCTGGGGTTTCATGAAAGGCTTCTGACCCAGTGTTTGGTCAGGGCCTTGGATGACCCAAGCATTTTATATATTTTGTTGAAAACCAACAAAATCAAGATCCATAAGTTTCTTCAATGTGTGTGTTTTATCTTAAGGCCAGTAAAAAGACAGAAAAAAAAAAATGGCAGAGCCTTGTGGATCACTATAAGGCTCCCATTGTTCCTTGTACATTCACTCCACCTTACAAATCCTTACACTCTACAGGGAGCGGAGAGGAGCAGATAAGTATAGAACTGTGTGGCCTGGATGGTGCTGGCAAGAAAAGAAAGCCCTGCAGCTGAGCTGAAGACTCTGGGCTAGTCAGGCCCACATCCGCTGACTCTCTCTGCCCGAGGTCTCCCGTCTTGGCTTTTACTTAGATCATATTCTCTCGACTATTTTATCTTAAAAAACGAAAATTAAAGTCTGGCTTCATATATCCACACACATATTTGCATAAATCAACACATTTTCCTCATTATCACAAACAATAATTCATACACAATAACAACACTTCCTATGTATTTTTGAGACAGAAGTCAAACACTAAGAGAGGCCCCCAGATAATACATCTTTCCTATAAAACCCTATCATAAAGATTACTTCTTTATCCTAGCCAATAAAGAGGGAATATGCAAATTGACCATCACATGGTCACAAGGATGGCAGTGCTCATAGCCACAAGATGGTGGCACCCAGTCCTCTCAGGCCCGCTGGAGTCCCTCAGTCCTTTCAGCCCTGCGGGGGGTGGGGGTGGCAGGTGTGTGGTGCGACCAGACCTGCCCTCAGGCAGGTCCGGCTGCTCCTTGCGCCTGCCGCCAGAGTCCCACAGTCCTTTCAGTCCAGTCGGGGGCGGGGGCAGGGGTGGGGACGCAGCAGGCACACAGTGTGTCCAGACCCGCCATCAGCAGCCCCGCCGCCCAGGGCCAGCCCAAGAAGCAGGCAAGCCTCGAATGGTGGCTACCCAGACACCTAGGGCCGGCCTGAGGTGCAGGCAAGCCTCGAATGTCAGCTGTCCAGCCACCCAGGGCAGGCCCGAGGCACATGCAAGCCTTGTATGGCGGCTGCCCAGCCGCCCAGGGCCACCTGAGGCTCAGGTAACCAGGGCTGGCCAAGACTTGTGCTGCCAGCAGTGCCAGCAGCAGAGGTGTGATGGGGGCATCATCTTCCCCTGATCACTGGGTCGCCTCCCGCCCCAGAGGGCTTCGGAACTGTGAGAGGGGGCAGGCCTGGCTGAGGGACCCCCCCCTCCAGTGCATGAATTTTTATGCACTGGGCCTCTAGTTCTTTATAATGGTTTTCTTAGGTATAAATCAATATCTTCTGTTCATAGATAAAAAAAACTAACTTTGGAGCAAGGCATCACTCACTCATGCACTGAACAAGTAAAGAGCTTACATCTTCCAGGCACTGTGGTGCTAGTGACACAGCTTCCCACCAAAGACCTCACTGTCTCCATAGAAACAACACTGAGTGTTCACTTCACCATTTCCTTTGCCTGCCCCCACCTCCTACTACAGCTAGATGGGGCCATGTGACAGACTTTTGGCCAGTGGTGAGTGAAAGTAATAGAAGTCACTTCTAGGCCTGGCCCTGAAAAAAATCGTCTCATTTGATCTTTGGTTCTTTCTTCCCCTGAGTAGGCTGCACAGATGCAGTCGACAGACCTAGAGTGGAGGAGGGCTTCCCAAAAGGCACTGGACTGTGACATGAGAGACAAATAAACTTGAATTGTATTAAACTGCTGATACTTGGGGCTAAAATTTCATGGGCAAGACAGACATTAGACAATGAAGACCAAAAATAATTGCTTTGAAACAGAGTACTATGAACTGGAATAACAGAGGAAACCTATTACAATAGATTGGATTATGGTTCAGAAATATTCCCTTGCAACCTGCCACATTTCCAAGGGAGTAGTATACCATTAATGTTGGGTTTGACTCTGTGACTTGCTTTGGCCAATGTAGTATATTAGTTATGAGCCTAGGCCTTAAAATACCTCATATGTTTCTGCTCATATAGTTACATATCTGTCACATGTAAGGCCTATGGAATGTACAGGTCCAGATTAGCCCACTGGTCCTAGGAGGAAGATGTTAGATATATAAGGCAGAGTTGCACAGCAGAAGCACCTTAGATCTCCAATTGACCTCCAGACATAAATAAGCACAAATGAGATTAGCAGAGCCATTGAGTGAGGCCTGGCCTAGCTTGAAAGGCCCCCATCCAGTCCTCAGACATTTGGGTTAAACATGTCTTCATAACTGTATGTCACTGAAATGTTATTTTTGTTTGTTATGCAGCATTATTTTAGTACTAGCTAACTAATACATCTTCTCAGATAAGGTAAGGTGGTCATGGAAGACTTCACTAAGAAGGTAAACATTTAAGTATACACCTAAGAATGAGAGAGCGATCTATGTCAATAGCTGATAAGAATATTCCAGGGAGAAGGACCAACATCCAAAAAGACACTAAGGTATGTGGCATATTTTGAAGAACTAAATGATGGCAAGTATGCCTGAGCCTTATCAGCATGAATGAAAATAGCCTAAGAATAGATGGGAGAGACAGGTAGGTCACAGATCAGATCTTGTAGGCCCTGGTAGGAAGTTAATTTTTAAATTTCCAAGATCAAATAGAGACTTCAAAAAGTCCATTAAAGGCTAGCTTAGAAGTGAAAAATTAGTTGGAAGAGAAGACAAGGAATGCTTAACATTAAAATGCACTTACACAGCAAGCACATATTTTACTTTGATTTTATGCTATATATACAAAATAACTAAAGGCCCAGTGCACGGATTCATGCACCGGTGGGGCCCCTCAGCCTGGCCTGCAGAGATCAGGCTGAAACCGGCCTGGTGCATGGATTCGTCCAGGGCATGTCTGGTCCATCTCACCCAGTCCCGATTGGGGCCATCGGGGCCAGCCAGCAGAGGAGGGACCATGGGAGGACTCCAAGGCATGTTCGGCCCATCTCGCCCAGTCCTGATTGGCCGAACCCCAGCAGTAAACTAACCTACCAGTTGGAGAATAATATCATTTCACTCATATGTGGGATATAAAACTGAAAGCAATAAATGAACAAACAAAACAAACAAACAAACAAAAACTCATAGGCACATGAGTGAAGTGAGGTGGGAGGAAAATAAAAGGTAAAGAGGGTCAAATATAAGAAGAAGATTTGACTTTGAGTTGGAGGCACACAATACAAATGGTGTTATCACAGAATTGCACATTTGAAATATAATTTATACTAATAATAGAGGAATGTGCAAATTGTCCAGGACACCATCACAGTAACAGTAACAACCGAACAGCAGGCTGCATGGGGCAACAAGGCGAGCAGGAAGGTTAGTGAGGGATGACCAAACGACTGAACAGCAGGCTGCATGGGGCAACCAGGCTGGCAGGCGGGGCAGTTGGGGGTGACCAGGCTGGTAGGGGGGGCAGTTGGGGGAAACCAGGCCAGCAGGGGGGGTAGTTAAGGGTAACCAGGCCAACAGGGGAGGGCAATAAGGGAAGACCAGGCTTGCGGGGGCGGGGGGGCAGTTAGTGGCAACCAGGCCGGCAGGGGGTCAGTTGGGGGCAATCAGGCTAGCAGGCAGGTGAGCAGTTAGGAACCAGTGGTCCCGGATTGTGAGAGGGATGTCCGACTGCCAGTTTAGGCATGATCCCCGGGATAGGGCCTAAACCAGCAGTCCGGCATCCCCCGAGGGGTCCCAGATTAGAGACGGTGCAGGCTGGGCTGAGGGGACCCCCCACCACCACTCCCGGTGCATGAATTTTGTGCACTGGGCCTCTAGTCTTATATAATATAATCTTATCAGCCAATGTCACCCCAATAAATTTAATTTTTAAAAAGGTGCTGAGAAAATAACATTTTGCATGAAGGATAAAGTTCTGTTAAAATACATCCCTAAAATGAAATTCCATGGAGAAGGAACAATATCACAAGCTTTGAGAGTCCTGATGGAGATCAGAGGCCCTTGTACACTCTCCCTGGTACTGCTACCTGATAGGTCAGGTATGATAGATAAGAGCAGGAGACCTGGGAAACTCTCACCAATTTCACAGAACACTTTGCTGATCTACCTACTTTTATTGGTTTTATAGTATATATAATTTATTTTACCCAAAGGTATCCTCACAGCACCAATACCCTGTTCTACCTCCACTTCATAGAACCATGTGGTCTAGCAAAATATATAATATGCACCGAGGGATACAAAAGAGTCATAAATGAGCCATTGTAACTAAATTTTACTGGCATCTCACCTTGGCCTGTCTTTATTGCCTTTTTCTTTTCACTTCTAAAGCAACAGTCTGCCTCCTCAGTGGCCTCTAGGACTCTATGCCTACCTCCAAGACTGTAATATAGTCCAGAGATGACTTCCTCAAAAATTTTCATCATGCATGTTTCACTCAGGGGAAGAAGGGTAAAAAAAAAATATAACATTTGCTGAGTTCATATTTTATTTCTGATGCTATCCGAGATCAGTGGTCGGCAAACTCATTAGTCAACAGAGCCAAATATCAACAGTACAACGATTGAAATTTCTTTTGAGAGCCAAATTTTTTAAACTTAAATGTCTTCTAATGCCACTTCTTCAAAATAGACTCGCCTAGGCTGTGGTATTTTGTGGAAGAGCCACACTCAAGGGGCCAAAGAGCCGCATGTGGCTCGCGAACCCAGTTTGCCACACGGTCCTAGATGATTAGAGATGATATTTCTCTCAGGTAGGTTCCATCCTGCAACAGACTCTGCCTAAGATGAGATGTGAGAATCAATAAATATTTCATTGGGGAGGAAATTCTAAAGAACAACAGTAGAGGAGGAAAGAAGTGAAAGAGGGAAAAGAAGGAAGCCAGCGTTGGGTGTATGATAAAGCAATAACCACTCTGAGCAACTAAGACTCTTTGCTGCTTGGAACTCTGAGAGACCAAGTGCACATACATCAGGGTGGGCCAGTGGAGGGGGAGGAAGGTGTGCTACTTACTGCCCCACTCCCATCTGTCAATGACTGAAGGCTGCACTTGGAGACATTAACTCCTCTGTATTTCAGGCTGCAATGACCACAAGCTGAATGAATATTCTCAGGAGGATTTGACAGTTCTGGCACTTAGCCACCATAGGCACATAACCAGATATTAAGGGGACAAGAGGACATGTGAGGGTCCTCAACAGCTTACAGAATATTTTTCTCATTTCTCAGGGGTCCCTCTATCTGTCCAGGAGGGACAGAGTCCTAGGCTTAGAATTTAGAATTAGGTTTTAGAGGTAGTGCCTGCTTGCAATAAAGTTTCTGCTTGCAATAAAGTTTCTGTACTTTTTACCTATCACCTTTCGTCCGTGGCTTCATTCTTTGAAACCATTGAGACAAGAACTCAGGAATTCAGGGCATTCCAGTTCAATTTTCTCATTTCAATACTAAGACCATATTGATGGTAATAGGATTCCAATCCCGGATGGTTTGACATAAAAATCCCATACTCTTTAGTACACTATGATATTGACACCATGCTGTTTTCCTGTTTCCTGACTCAGAAAATTCAATTATTTCCTACTTCCTACATCATTAAATCTAAACTCCTCATTCGTTCTATAACTCAGCTAGTTAGCTTAGTCTTGCATCTTTAAAAAATAGTGTACAAATACATAAAAGATAAATGAAATGTTGCTTAAAACCATGGGTGAAAATGATTTGCAGGTTGCTTATTGTCAACAATTACTTTAATATGAGAAAACAGTGTGATTAGACCTCTAAATCATCCTATATAATAAAGATGTCATATGCAAATGGTTGTTATGCAGTGAAGTGTAACAACCGACCATGTAATGACCAGATCATGGATCAGCAGGAGGGTGGGGCAGCGAGCTACAAGTGGGTGGCAGAGAGCTACAGGAGGGGGCAGGGCAGCAAGCTATGGGGGAAGGCGGGGGGCGGAGGGAGCTACAGGAGGGCGGCAGTGAACTGCTGGCTACAAGCGGGAGGCAGAGAGCTACAGGAGAGGGCAGGGCAGCAAGATATGAGGGGAGGACTGGGGTGGGGTGGAGGGAGCTACAGGAGGGCAGGGCAGTGGCAGAGAGCTACAGGAGGGTGGCAGCGAGTTACTGGCTACAAGTGGGTGATGGAGAGCTACAGGAGGGATCAGGGCAGCAAGCTATGAGGGGGGCTAGTGGGGAGGGGGACAGGGGAGCTACAGGAGGGCGGGGCAGTGGGCAGAGAGCTACTGGAAGGCAGCAGCAAGCTACGGGCGAGCTACTGGTGCACGGATTCATGCGCAGGGCTACTAGTCTAATATAAAATGCTAAATAAATGTAAATATAATTTCTGGAGCAGTCAGAAGGGTGGGTGTTAGTGATGGTGAGAATTCAAGACTCTGTTTCTGAAGCTAAAATGACTGGGACTCATAGTTACTGGTGACAGAAGAGCAAAATTCCTTTTACCCATGCAAGGGGTAGTGATTTTGCTTTAGGTGACTGAGCCTGAACAAAAACACATACTGATACAAGCAAAAGGCAATCAGGAAGGAGGAAGTTGGAAACAAGAGAATAAGTAAACATGCATTCCTACCTATATTTACTAAAGATGAATAGATGCTTTCATTTACATTACTGCATTGAAGCCTTAGGTCATTTAGTATGACTGTAGGGCCTGGCAAAGCACAAGAAGAATTTAACATTCATTCCTGCAGTAAAGAAATTACTGAAAGAAGAAAGCTGCTATTGAAGGGAAGTTGTGGTAGAACGTGTGGGTTGATCAACACTATCTGAAGCATTTTTATACACTGTCAGGCTCCTCCTCTGGATGTTTCTTCCTATGGGAAGACCATGCTTCCTGCCCAATGATGTTAGCCAAGATCTTGTGACTCACTTTGGGTAATGGAATGCAAGATGAGGGGAAGCTTTACGTCAGCCGGTGCTTTTACTAGTGTTCTTTCCTTCTACAGTAAATCATAGATGTGGGCTCCTTTTTCCTTTTAGACTTTAGAACCCGGAGAAGGCAGAGCAGAGACCAAGCCAATATGTGGCAACACGTAACAGTGTGAAAAATAAACCTTTGTTGTTGTAAAGCTAAGGTTTGTGGTTACTTGTCACTACTACGGTAACAGTTGTGTAAGAAGAAGTGGGTAAAAGTGTCTTTCTAATTCTGGGAAAGTTTACAAATTAAAAATTGAGATAATGAAGAAAACAACTTTCTGTTTAGAAGTTTGAATGTAATGCAACAAAAATTTATAAATGATGTTAAAATCCTGATAACACTCAAAAGAATGAGATATTAGGAATTTTCAAGTAAAATAAATCAGGATAAGATAAAAATGAATCTGAGGCAGGATCCATTTAAAAGTTCCAGAATCTCATAAGAACTAAAGAGCATTAAATAACTGAAGGCTAGATTCTACACAGATGGATCAGTGAGCCAGTGGACAGGACACCCCATGAACTTTGCTTAATGATTGCACAGATAATACATAACACCAGAAATATAAATTATGTCTATATAATAAACACTGCAATTGATCCTAGGAGAGGAAAACATGCCTGGATAATGGCTGGTCATAAAACTGCTTACCCTTTCCTGACTCATTGATTTTTTTTTTAACATTAAAAGGCATTGTGGCTATTAAGTACATATTACACTACATCTAGAATACTGTCTATATTTCACATATTATCAGAAATAGTCATCTCAATAACTTTCCCAAGTGCTATAATTGTACATTCAATCAAAAATAAAATTTTCACCTTTACATGTTTTAACTTCACCTCTCTATCTCACTGAGTTTTGATTGTATCTGTCAGTATACATGGTGGTTCTTAAAAAGCTGGTAAACATGACCTTTGAATCAAGAATTAAATATTGAGCCTTTCATAGTCTCTTCTTCCCTTTTCCCCTTCCCAATTAATTTTATAACAAGTTTAGTGAAGAGTTTGGCCGAAGGGGAGAAAAGTATGAAAAACAAAAAGCCTTAGAAAAAGCTTAAAAATCATTTTGTGGCCGATGATGCAGGGATGATTGTTCCACCGTGGATTAGCCCTGGTAATGCTGTGTAGCCAACGTGTTATTAACAACAGGATGCCAGCGAAAATGCTGCTGATGACAAAAGCTGTCAAGTTTACTGTCAGCTGTAGTGTTTGGCTCCAAAAGAGAGTGGGAAGAACTGATGCACTTATTGATGTCTCCTATCTTGCCTGACAGGAAACTGATAGGCATGTGACATGCCAAATACTATAGGGGGAAATATTTTCTTGATTTAACATGGCATGTGGTGACCCACCAGAAGACAGGTAACATTATTCACTCTTCAGGCATGCAGCCAAATGGCACAAGTCATATATATTTTTTTGCTTTTAAAAATTAAAAAGAAAGTATTTAGCTTTGCTCTTGACACTAGGATGTTCAAACTCACACAAAAGATGACACAAGGCCCGATTTTTGGCCATTTGATATAAATGTAAGTGAACTTAAAAACATAATTTTAAATTAGTGCTGCAAAGGCTTTCTAGGTTTCATACCATAAGGACATAACATCAATTCAAACAACTAAAACATGTAAAGTGCAATCAACCTTTCCTCTGGCCTATACAATACTGGAGATACTTTTAAAACCTGTGAGTACAAATATCCCCTGTGTACTCATTTGAAAATAAATTAAGCCAACTCTTTCTAAAATATCATGCTCTGATTAAACAGTTACGTTTTCTTTAATAAATCCAGAGAATCTTCCAAAGGGGCTAGAATGACTTTGTTGTTTTCAGGACTTTTATTTCATAAAAATACTTACTTATTCTACATATAGAAACAGCCTCACGTGGATCAGAGTTTTGGTCCTCAATGGATTGGCCCATCAGTAAACTCCAAGGAACATCGCTTCATAAACACACCATTGGCTTTAACATGCTATCAATTTACTGACTCCTTTTCATTTAGTATAGGCGATAAAACAACAAAAATTGAAGTGTGTGTATTCTTTTTAACAAAGAGGTCTTCTGCTATTCATTCATTCAATGAGCAAGGTACTGGGCTCAGCGATGTGGACATAACAGAGGCACAGTTCCTATCTCCACAGGGCCAAGCGTCTAGCGAAGCAAAATTCACAGCATGACATTTTATTACTAGTATTTCTGCTTTGGGGGGTTATTTTATATTATCTTTATTCCAATGAGCCTGAAATATTTGAAATGCATTAGCCAAACTAACTGATAAGTTGTTCTTTTCATACACTTCTTTGTTCCTTTATATGAATCATCTGATTTGACAATTTATAGAGGAAGTTTCTTGAGGCTTGGTCTGTATCTTTTATCTATCATTTGAAAAGCCACAGGTACAGTTTTATCTAGTTCAGTTAAAAAAACAACAACACATACCTAATGCAAATACTTGTGGTTTTACAGCTGGAGCTGTAGAGGGTCCGAAGTCAAGGATTGTAGAGGTTAACAATAGAGATGTAGCCACAATGGGTCCTGGGAGGACCATGTACTTCAAACTAGAGTGGACACCTCCTGTGAAGCTGTCTGGCCAACAAGGGTTCCTTCTGTCTTGGAATGGCCTTAATACACACACAACATGACCCTGAACTTGGGGCACAAAGATATGGCAAACTGCTGGTCAAATCCTCTCTCTGCTGAGAAATAAAACTTGAAATAGAGAGACACTGACTTCAAATCTTGGGAACTGAGTCACTTCAGTATTGTTAGAACGGTCATGGACTCCTACTGCTGAGTTCCCTAGAATTTTCTGGGCCCCTGTCCCCTTTTTCCTCTGTTCCCCCTTGGCTTGAGTGAGAAAGCTGGATGTGTTGTCAAGCACCTAGATAATTTTTAGGGACTATCATTGCTATTCTCTGAAGTAGCAGAACCAGCCTCACAGGTAGAAGGCTTTTATGCCTTCACTGGTGTATTCTGGTTTACCAGATGAACCCACAGGCAAGAACCTGGAAGCAAGTGTTGTATTTATTAGGGTCTGCAGGTGTTGCAAATACATTTAGAAAAGCTATGTATCTATCTACAGAGGCCAGAGGCAAGTTCTGCCAGTGAAGGGATTTTACAAGAAAAGCAATGAAAATTATTTCCCAAACCAGAAGTTACTTTTAACATATCTCAGGAAGAATTCTCTAGCTAAGCAAGAGCTTCCCTGTTCCTTAAAGTCTCTGCAGCACCCTCTTCAATCTTTAGAGGCTCTGAAAGAGTTGTTATAAAGTCAGAGAGGTGAAGTGGGTGGAAGTGAAAAGGGCTGACCACACCTTCTTATCTTGAGTCAGACCGAGCACTATATTGATGGGGTGGGAACGTGAGGGGAAAAAAGTCTTAAATCTAATGAAAATTAAAACATTGATCAATAATTTGGACTAACAAATCTAAGGAAAAATTTGAGCCTGTGTTTTCTGACTTAAAGCAATCACAGGGCTGTCTATTACCTAAGAGTGGGTCAATAACATCAGGGACGGGGATATTATCCCCCTTGAAATATGCAGAGGGAGACAAAAATATAGTTGTACCTCACTTATGTCATTAAAAATGGTTGTTCAAAATCTTAATTGTACAGGATGTCTAGAATGGAAGCAGAATGCAATGAGTTTGGTTGTAGGGATAAGAAAGGGCTCTAGAAAATTTGTGTACTTTTCTTTGTGTTCCTGAGGACAGAAAAAATAGGAGTGTCAGATGGAGTCTCAAATGATGAAAGGCTTCTTGTTGATTTACTGATGGACGCTCTAGATAGAGCCTTTGCTTTCTGTGGCATGGTTTGGAAGTCATTCTGGATCAAATGTTTTGACAGGAGGTCAAATTTGTGAGGTACCAGAGAGGTGGCTTCAGCATAAGGAAGTACTGAGGGTTGAAAACTAAATTAAACTCTCCCATAGAGCAATTTTAATGAAGTTATGCTGCTTCACGGACATGCAAGTTTTACCAGAAGTAGCTCTACGGGCTGGCCTTTCATTCTGGGACAGGTGTTCTAGGTTTTGATGTGAACTCATGTCACGGCAGACTGACCGCCAAGAACTTCTGCCAGAGCTGCTTCATGGTGACATGTGCTGTACAAGTGTTGTAGGAGGGGGCAGACTTGTTTCTTACTTCTCAGGATTCCTTGAGGAGGCATTTTCCCTAATCTTCCTGGGCTCTTGCGCCCTTCTCTTTTCCATGGATGTGGAAGCAGTTACCTGATTGGCCAGTTCTGAAGCACTCAGGCCTTTCCCTCCCTCCCTTCTGGAGCCTGACTAGGAACACTTGATTTGGCCGCCAAGACCTCAGCTGTATAGCAGCAAGTCCCAGAGGGTGAGGCTAGATGGATTAAATCTTAGGAAGACCACTGTAGCTCTGCACTTGAGCTACATCCTCCAATGTCAGTTTAATCAGTAATATATATAAATGGAAAAAAAGTAGATTTGGGTGACTCAAGTAATGATTGAAGAAGTTTCTGATGGGACCCATGCATATGGCCATGGGCTTTCAGCTTTAGTAAGTGGGTCATGCAGGATTTGACTTGAGGATTTATGGAGGCTTACAGCAGATTTACTCCCAAGCAAGTGGTTGTTTTTGGGCAGATGGGACTGTTTTATCAACGCTGCCTTGATCCTGCTGACCTTCGTGGATGCTGGCCACAGTGTTTGAGTTCCTGCTATCTGATCTTGAGCTTTGGGCTGGATAATCACACAAGCACTGTCCATGGCTTTATAATTCAGAAATCTTTCATTGTAGATGTGCCCACAGAAGGGTGGTGAATTTGATTAATAAACAAATGAAAAATAATAGAGAGCCCTTACAATGAAGAGGATCTTCCCTCTCCTAAATGAAATTGAAAAAGATGACAAAAATCATTGAAATTATTTTCTACCTAAAGACTATGCAAAGAAATAACAAAGACTGGAGCACTTGGCCTTTAAGAACTGAGTTTATGTAAGGTTTCCAAAATGAACTGGAGTAGTGTTAAAAGAAGCATGCTACAGTTTTATTATCAGAAAAGAAGAAGTAGAAAAATAAAATAAAGGAAAACTGGCTGTTTACTTTGGAGGAAAAGAGAGATTTCCTTAGGAGAAATCTTGAGATTTTATGGGATATGAAATAGAAATTGGAATCTTCCAGGTGAAGAGAAACAAATATGAGAAAGAAATGAACAGCCCCAGCTCTAACTAATTTTAAAGAGGCAAGTAGAAAAGCAAGAGATGTGTCAGTGTTACCAAGTCAAACAATTGTGACTGGTGCCTAAAGAAATCCAACCAAAGCAGAGACAAAATTTCAGAGCCCAATCTAGAATGAATCTCCAAGAAAGGACAGTCAGAAAAACTACTGATGATGTGGCCTTGTCAAGCTGTGTTTCAGGAGTCCAGTGCAATAGCAGTGCAGAACTATAACTTGAAGAATGGGGACACTATACCAAGTGTCTAGAAAATCTGGACAAATCTAAGGTCAGAAGGCAGAACACCAACAAAAAATATTTAAAGAATTCTTAGGTGAGTTTCAAAATAATAAAATCACTAGAGGTGAAGGTACAGGTATTGCCTTGCTGTTAAGATTCTAAAAATTTATGGAATTAGCATTTTTTAATTAAAAAATAGAGTTTCATTGATTTTAGAGAGGAAGGGAGAGAAAAAGAGAGATAGAAACATCAATGATGAGAGAGGATCATCCATCAGTTACCTCCTGCACGCCCCACATTGGGGATTGAGCCCACAATCCGGGTATGTACCCTGACCGGGAATCGAACCGTGAACTCCTAGTTCATAGGTTGATGATCAACCACTGAGCCATGCTGGCTGGGCTAGAATTCTAATTTTAAAGGAGAAGAAACACAATGTGCCTAATTCTGTAAAAAAGAGTAGAAAGAAATTCTACTCAAGGCCTGCCTGGGATAGTCCAATGTTGAGGAAAGAAAATTTCTTGAAAGAGCAGACACATCCTCATTAAGTCCCTGAAGGCACACATTTCTGAGCTAACAACAACTGTTTTGGGGGTCAGGAACATGAGGAGGTTAATTTTCCAGATTATAGAAAGATAAGAATGACAGCAATGCACCTGGTGATGGCCACGAGGGCTCCAGGAACAGACACCTGCTTACCTCACTTTTTAGAAGCCATGCCATTAGACAGACTCACATTCAGTCCATCACTGGCACTCAAAGGGGAAAAGTTTCTGACCCCTTGTGCTGCTAATGCTATTCTGGTCTGCTTTGTTCTTCTGGCACTGATGGGCTCTTGGCTCAGACGCTATGGGTGCTGCCGCCAGGGCAGGAAGGTACTTTTCTGGGCTCCCTAATGTTGCCTTCAGGAAAGGCACAGAAGCCACTGGGTCTGGGCCTCCTTATGCCATTGGATGGAAGGTACGAAGACACAGGGTTTCACTGTTGCCACCATTAATACCAGATAGTTCTGCCTGCCAGGGACAGCAGGGCTAGGATGTCCTGGGGCCTCACTGTTCTGCTGCTGCAGGTGGATTGAGAGAACAGGCTTTTCTTGTTTTTTATAATTATAATTATGATTATGATGTCTTTTGACAATGTGATGTAGGTTTCTCTGGCACCCAGTCCAGGAATGTATGGAAGATGAAAAGAAAACCCAAGGGACACATCACATTGTCTTTCCTCCAGTTTGGAAATCCCAGCCAGTCTGTCTTCATTTTTTAAGCTTTCAGAGGCTGTTTTATCATGGTCTGTTAAATAATTTCCAGTGTGTTTAATTGAATTTTGAAGGGAGGAACAGGGAAAGATGAGACCATGGTATCTGTTTCATAATTATAAGTTTTCCCTTCCCTTCCCTTCCTACCTTCCTTCCTTCCTACCTTCCTTCTTTCCTTCCTTCCTTCCTTCCTTCCTTCCTTCCTTCCTTCCTTCCTTCCTTCCTCCCTCCCTCCCTCCCTCCCTCCCTCCCTCCCTCCCTTCTTTCCTTCCTTCCTTCCTTCCTTCCTTCCTTCCTTCCTTCCTTCCTTCCTTCCTTCTTTCCTTCCTTCCTTCCCTCCTTCCTTCCCTCCTTCCTTCCCTCCCTCCTTTCCTCCCTCCCTCCCTCCCTCCCTTCTTTCCTTCCTTCCTTCCTTCCTTCCTTCCTTCCTTCCTTCCTTCCTTCCTTCCTTCCTTCCTTCTTTCCTTCCTTCCTTCCTTCCTTCCTTCCTTCCCTCCTTCCTTCCTTCCATCCTTTCCTCCCTCCCTCCCTTCTTTCCGCCCTCCCTCCCTCTTTTTCCCTCTTTGTCTGTTTTTCTTTCCTTACTTTCTCTCTTTTTTGTATTTTCTCCCCCAACCCCATGCCCTCTTTCTTATTCTCAAGCTGGTGCTCTTTTACTTTTAAAGTAAAGTAATTGATTTCTTCATTCATTCTGAAATATTTGTTAAACATCTCCTAACTCCAGGCACTATGCTGTGTGTTGTTGACATAATGGTAAATGAAAGATATCTTGCTCTTCAAAGAGCAGATAATGTAATTCTAAAATGTTTGTCTGGATGTATTTGGGTGTGGCCCTCATTTAAGTGGTAAATAGAGTACACTTTAAGACATTTCAATATATAGTCAGATATTTTCATAACTTTGAAAAATATATTCAATTAAGTATTTGATTATTTTTTTTCCCTTTAACTTGCTCTGATTTCTTTCTCAGGACAGTTTATAATTCTTAGGTTATATTTTTATATTTTATTTCTTTTGTCATTATATCTCTTCATATTTATTTGTGAGTCATGCTTTCTTTGTATTCATGGACTTCAACTATTTGCTCCTCCAATTCCTAGTATGTTTACAGTGTTAATTATTTTATTGACTCCAGTGGAGATTTCAAGTTTGCTCTTCATGTTCAGTTTTTTATAATTTCTTTCCTCATCAATGTTCATTTTTAATTCTCCCTTTTTTCTTTCTGAAAAAAAAATTGCTTTTTCCCCCATATTGTTTATTTTGCAGCTAGTTCCTAAAGTACTTATCTTCTTGTGATTATTGAAAAGTTTTAACAGCTTTGTAATTTTTTCTAATTTCTGCATTTATTGCTTTCCAAACATATACTATCATATACATGTTCTTTTCTAGGATAGTTTTTTGTTCTCTGGTTATATAGCATTTAAAATATATATATATATCCTGTGTTCCTATCACTGAATTAAAGGTGGTTATAATACAAAGGGCAAGGGAATAAAGTGCGAGATGAAAGTGAGGGGTGGGTAGAAGCCAGACTATGCAAAGTCCTATAAACTAAGTAAGGATTTTGTCTTTCTTGAATGAGAAATGACCAGAGAATCATTTTAAGAAGAAAGTATTCAGAAGAATACACAGGAAGGCCACTTACAGGAGTATCTGGTAGAATCTTTGAATCTCCACAGAGGAGATGATTTGTGAACAGCCTCAAAACATACTCAGAAGGTGGAATTCCAGGCCTTAAACTTATAGTGAATGTTAGAGGAAAAAGGAGAAAAAGGTATGAAAGATGGCTCCCAGATTTATGTTCTTTGAACAGAAATGGTTAAGAGCTCCTAACACTCACTCCAAAAACACTGGAAGAAGCTATGGTTTTGGGGGAAAGATCACGGATTTGGTGAGTTTGAGGCATAGGCCAAATATCCAAGGGACTATGTTAAGTAGATATTTGGATATATGGAGAGATGCATGGGTTGGAGGTATTATTTTGTGAGTCATCTGATTACAGGAATAACATGCTGTGGGTGTAATGAAACTGTCTATGGAGAGAGTATATTTAGAAGAAGACTTCAGTTTTCAGAAATTCTAGTATGTAGTGGCTGGAAAGAGAAAGTTGCACATGCAAAAGAATAACCAGAGAGACAGAGGAAAACCAGGGCAAGTATTGTATTATGGTAACCAAAGCATTAAGAATTTTAAAAAAGAGGAAATGACCAACAGTATTAATTTTGGTTAAGAAGTTAAGTAAGAAGAACATTGGGGGAAAAAAAATGCCTGAAGGATTTAGCAAGTGGTAGCCAGAATTCTAAGATGGCCCCATGATCACCCCCCTGCCCCGCAAGTGTTCAAGTCCTAAGTCATCCCTTTCCCTTGGATTGGCAGGACCTGTGACTTGCTTTTAGCCAACAGAACATGGAAAAGGTGATGGTGTAGTTAAGGTTCCAAATCAGTTGACTGTGAATTAATCAAAAGTAAATTATCTTGAGTGAGCCTGACTTAATCAGGTAAACGCCTTTAAAAGAAGGACAGGGCCCTCCTTGAAGAGAGTCTCCTTGCTGGCTCAATGGAGTGAGCAGTCATGTGGAGAAAGCACACGTAAGCAAGGACTGCAGGAGGCTCTAAAACCTAAAGGTGGCCTCCAGCTAGAAGTCAGCATAAAGCAGGGCTCCTGGTCATAAACTATAAGCAAACAAGTTCTGCCGACAGCCTAAGTAAGGTTGAAAGTGGATTCTTCCTGAGTTGAGCTTCGGATGAGACTGCAGCCAGGTATGACTCCTGAGGCAGGGAACCAGGCTAAGCCCTACCTGGACTCCTGACACACAGAAACAGTGAGATAATACATTGGTTTTCAGCCACCTAGTTTGTGGTAATTTGTTACACAACAAGAGAAAACTAACACAACAACATACAGAGATCGTCGGTGCTGTGAATGAAAGCTGTTTCTGTATGGTGACTGGGGAGGAGCGTGGTTGCATGGGTTTGGAGGAGTGAGTGGGAGACAGGTAAATGGAGTGAGTGTGTATGCCTCTTTAGAAAGGTCTGTCTGGGAATAGAGCAAGAATGTGGGAATGCAGCTGAATGGGTCTGTGGTTTTGAGAACCAAGTTTTTAATTTTGTTATTTAACGGGAAATAACTTAAACATGTTTAAAAGTCTGTCTTTTATAAGAAACAACTTATTTTTGCTGAAAGTTTACTTTGCTAGATGCAGCATAGATATAATTCACATAAAATAATTGGTTAAGACTTGCGTTGATTAAAAAATATTGTAAAAGAGTATAAAATATTATGAAAGAAGGCAGTTTGAATCATGACACTTAGTAAAAAACCTTCCTGTATGCACCATTTCTAAATGCAAGAGGGCTCTCCTTAAATCTGGAGGGTCCTCTGTCTGAGTTAAGTTCTATTCCTTTCTACTCTCACTAAAGGGGAGCCACTACCATTTCTATTTCTATGGTGATTTTCCAAGGTGACAGTTTTCCATGCGAGTTGACCAACAAATCTTTGTCTATATTCCGTATTGAATTTGTAGAATGACTAGGAAAGAACTATGCCATTGTGTGAGACAATTTACTATCTAACACGCATTTTTATTGAACACTGCTTTAAGAATGTCAGCTTTATGTCATTTGTTTAAAGCCTATACTCCTTGCCATGCATTATTGTTTCTAAAAATAGTAGTAGTAATTTCTATGGATTTTAATTTCTGCAATCAGAAATGGTTTATTATCCTCATACAGTTTGAAATAACAACAATAATAACAAGGGTAGAGAAAGAGAGGAAAGAAAAAAAAAAAACTTGCTATCCCAGGTTCTACACTAAGTAGTTCATATACATATCTCCCTGATTCTCAAAACAATCCTATAAGGTAGGGTCTATCATTTTTCAAATAAGTAAACTGAGGCTTAGATTTTAAAAAAATATGGAGGAGAGAACCAAGATGGCAGCATAGGTAAATGCCTATACTTGCTGCCTCCCACAACCACATCAAAATTACAACTAAAATACAGAACAACCATCATCCAGAACTGCCTGAAAGCTGGCTGAATGGAAGTCCTACAATTAGAGAAGCAAAGAAGAAAGCACACTGACACTGGTAGCAGGCGTGGAGGTGTGCAAGGGTCTGGATGTGCACTCATGTGTGCTGCTTTTTTTAATTTGGAGTAATATCGCCTCTTTGTAGGCCACCCATGAGGAGCAAGAGGTCCCAGCCCCACACCAAATGCCCAGCACAGGGTTCCAGAACTGGGAAAAGAAGTTCCCGTAACTGGCTGTAAAAACCAGTATAGATTGGGGCACAGTGACACAGAGACTGCTGGAGACCCAGCTATTTCTCTTAAAAGGCCAGCGCATGAACTGAACTTATCAGGTCCAACTTCCTCTGAGCTCTAGCACCAGGGTGAGGTTCTGGGGAACACAGACACATAGGAAGAGAAACTGGATTGTCTGGCATCAGGGCAAAAACTCAGGAGCAGCTTTCTCCCAGACAGAGGTGCTTGCAGGGATCATTGCTTCTGTGCTGGGACCTCACTGGTCTCAGGGCTTACTGGCAGGCATTTCTTTTGTTCCACCCTGGTGATTCCCTAAGACCCTGCCCCATCCAATTTGTAGCCACACCCAACCTGTGTGCAGAGGTTTTTGCATATTAATGGCCTGTCCTTGCTCAGGGTAAAACAAGCTGCAGCTGGATTAGAGAGCCCAAACCTATCAATTAAAGGCCCAAGACCCAGCACCAGCACCAGCCTGTCTTCCTTCACAGCTGAGCCTCATCTGGGTACTTCCAAACCCAATACAAAGAGGAGGAATCTGCAGATCTCTCTGTAGCTCCTGCCAGGTGGCACCAGGTAGTGGCTGACTTTGCAGCTCCCTGGAGACCCAAGAGCCAGTGTACACAGTGGTCAGTGTCAGACCATACCAGGGGCAGACTCAGTGAACACCAAAGCCCCACAGAAACAAGTCCTGCTTCATAGGGGTGTCTCCTGCACAGCAGCTCTCCCACTGCAGTTGCAGCTGGTCCCCACAGCCAATTGTCCTGGAGGTCCATTCCTCCCAGTGACACCAATAGCAATCAAGGTTCAACTACAAAAAGACTGTACTCATAGCCCACAAAGGGGTGCACTTAGAGCTCCCCGCTCAGGTGACTGGGGAGGCTGAGCCACTGGGCCCTCTAGGACACCTATTACACAAGGCCACTCTACCAACTCAAGGAGACATAGCAGCTCTACCCAATACATAGAAACAAACACAGGGAAGAGCCAAAATGCAGAGATAGGGAGGAATATCGCAAATGAAAGAAAAGGAAGAGAGTAAACTACTGGATATAGAAATCAAAACTATGGTTATAAGGATACTCAAGAATCTTCTAGAAACCTCCAAGGGACTTAGTGAGACTTTCATCAATCTTAGGGAGAATGCCAAAATAATAGAAAAAGACCACTCAGAAATAAAGCATACACTGACTGAAATATAGTATAATATACAGGGATTGAACAGTAGAGTTGAGGATTCCAATAATCAAATCAATGATTTGAAATATGAGGAAGCAAAAAAACCCAACCAGAAGAAAAAAAAAAAAATCCAAAAATATGAAGATAGTGTAAGGAGTCTCTGGGACACCTCCAAGCATACCAACATTTGCATTATGGGGTGCCAGAAGAAAAGAGAGAACAAGGTGTTAAAAACCTATTTGAAGAAATAATGACAGAAAACTTCCCTTACCTGGTGAAAGAAATAGACTTACAAGTCCAGGAAGCATAAAGAGTTCCAAACAAAAGGAACTCAAAGAGGACCACACCAAGACACATCATCATTAAAATTCCAAGGGCTAAAGACAAACAGAGAATCTTAAAAGCAGCAAGAGAAAAACAGTTAGTTACATACAAGGGAGTAACCATATTACTGTCAGCTGACTTCTCAACAGAAACTATGCAGGCCAGAAGGGAGTGGCAAGAAATATTCAAAGTGATGAATAGCAAGGACCTACAACCAGATTACTCTACCCAGAAAAGCTATTTAGAATTGAAGGTCAGATTAAGAGCTTCACAGACAAGAAAAAGCTAAAGTTTATCACCATCAAACCAGCATTATATGAAATGCTGAAGGGTATTCTTTAAGAAGAGGAAGAATAAAAAGGAAATGATCAAAAATATGAACAAAAGATGGCAACAAATACATATCTATCAGCGATTGCTTCTAAAAATCAAAATAAATGAATAAGAAATCTAATGAACAGAATAAACTGGTGAATAAAATAGAATTAGAGGCATAGAAATGAAATAGACTAAGGATTCTCAGAGAGAAGGTGGGGAGGGGGAGTTGGGAAGAGTTTAAACAAAGATCTTATATACATATATGCCTTAACTATGGACACAGACAACAGGGTGGGGAAGGCCTGGGTCAGGGGGAGGCAACTGGGTGAAGGGGGACAATGGGGGGAAAAAAGACGGACATCTGTAATAATCTCAACAATAAAGATGAAAGAAAAAAATACTGAGAGTCCTGTAGCTGTCACAGTAAGTGTCACATAGACAATAAACACTACTGTGTGACTCTGAAGTTAATGTCTTAATTAACTAATATGATACGTTGCTTCTATTCTTAAAGAAGGCTTCTTTCTTAGGACTTCAATCCTGTCCTGTAACAGGACAAAAACGGTTCATTATATTAACAAGGGATACTTAAGACCTCTCTGGAAGAGGACAATATTTTACCATTTCTCATTTCTCATTATATCATTCCATGGTTTATAACATAGTCAACCCAGCTGAGTTCCTGCTGTGTTATTTCAAAAATGGCATGACTGCCACAATTCAATTGATGAGGTCTTTCTTGTTATAACACATGCATCAGTAATATTATGTACCTTATATTAGATAACAATAAGACTTAACTCTGACATATGCCTGTATTAACTCTGAAATATCTCTATAATCAGTAGTCTTTTGCATCCATGATGATTTAGTATCATCTGCAGCCAGTTATTTGACCCAGGCTAGTGGTTTTCAAACTTGAGCTTGCATCCAAATCTCATGTAGGGCCCCCTTCAAAACACACAGATTACTGGACCTGACTCTCAGAGGTTTAGATTCAGTAGATGTGGGTTGTAGCCCTTAAAATTTGCATTTCTAACAAGTTCCCAGGTGCTGCTGCTGGTCTGGAGACCACACTTTAACAATGACTGGCCCATGCCAGGTTTCAAAAAACGTTTTCTATAAATAATCAGGTAAATACTTTTGACTTTGTGGGCCAGGTAGTCTGTGTCACAAGTACTGAACTCTTCCTTTGTAGTGCAAAAGCAGCCATATACAATACCTAAGTAAACAGGAGATGGCTGTGTTCCAATAAGATGTTATTTATAGAAACAGGTATCAGGCTGGATTTATTCAATAGATCAGTTGATCAACCTCTGGCCTAGACCAACTCAGTACAAGAGGCCTGAAAAATTACTTTGTATTTGTTAAATAGTAACTCTATAAGAATCAATATAGATTTAATTACAAAAATCCCTTCTAAAATTTAAAGAAAATCTGCAGAACTTATACCAGATACTAAGTTGATTGTGATAGACTAGCATAAAGGAAAACCCCCCAGGCTTTCTCATGTACCCAATAAAAGATGCAAGACCCTACATCTTATAGTTTTTGTTTTAAGATACCCATGAACTCAATCTTCATTTTGAAATTTTAGTTTTAATTAGATATTGTTTCTAGTGTTGAAGCTAAATCTACCAATTAAAAGAAAACTAACATTACATTGGTTGTCCATTGACTTTATAATAAAACAGAACAAAGCAAAAACACTCAACTTGCCATGAATGTACCCAGATTTAATGTACTTGGTCTTTACTTGGAACAGTGTACTTCAAACTAATTTAAAATGCCAGTGTAATCTTAAAAGTCTACTAAGCTGTACATGCCAATGAACCCACTGCATTAGCTCTATCCTTATAAAATGTAAGTTCCTGGAAAAGGACAAAATTGAGATAAATGTTATCATAATGGAATGTGATTTACTTCCCGGAAAATAATTATATTCAAATACCATGAAGAAAGTTAGTACTAAGGGTCATTTTAGAAACTTAAAATGCAAATAATATGTCAATCATTTCAAAAAATGCTAATGACTAGAAATATTTAAATTAAACATCTTCTGACAAGTATATACACTAATATGCAATAATACGAAGATAGAATAAAATGAGTTTATGATGAGATACACACCTTCCATCTTCCAAAATATTTTCCTAAATGGGATTAAATCAAATGTTTTTCTCTGTTCAATGGGTTTACTAATATATTTACCACTAGATATTTATTCTCTAGTCTAATGCAGTGGTTTTCATAGTCCTCAGGTTTGTTTGTTTTTAAATGTTGAAAAAGCATTGTGGTCAAAGGAAACTAGAGGATGTTAATTTTAAACACATTTCAAAATGATTTTTAACTTTAAGACTCATTAGAAACATTAATATTCATGACATGACTATCTAAGAAAGATATGGTAGGTTGTGCAGCCTTTTCCAATGTCTTTGGAAACCCAATTATCAGTACAGCATCTTAACAATGGTCTTTTAGGGTCTGAATCCATGTACTGTATGGTAATAGGTTTTAAAAAATAAATTCAATTTGATGCAATAAATACTTATTAAGTACCTCTATTTTTAAAAAAATTATTTAAAGGTTAACCCTTTCGTTTTATAATGCTACTCACCAAAATCTATTTACGATATAGTTAATCTTATTAAAATACTTACACTCCTCTTCAGGCCTCTTCCGAAGTGCTGCACGAACTTCTTTACAAGGACTTCTCTGATATTGTGGGGGATTCCTTCCCCTTAGTAGGCTCTCCATCCTATAAAAAAAAAAAGAATAAAAAGAGTATATTAATATAGAAATCTTGATAAATTTTGAGAAGATAAATGGTTTAAATAAAGAGTCAAGACTTCAAGCATCTACCAAGGCTTGTTAGACAACGTCATTGAGTATGTAGCAAGGAATAATATAATAGGGAGTGGCAGAGACTGTGTTAAACTGAAAAGTGCTTGACTTTTCCAAGACATTCCAATTTAAAAAATGTAAAAATACCATGTGGACACTCATATACACATTCTCAGATTAGAGACTGATATGGACTGAATGTTTGTGCCCCCCCCCCCCAATCCCAAATTCACATTAAACCCCTAAGCTCCAATGCGATGGTATTTGGAGGTGGGACCATTGGAAGATAATTAAATTTAGATGGACATCCATGATGGAATTAGTGTCCTTAGAGGAACAGAAAGAGAGGCCAGAGGTTGGTCTCTCTCTCTCTCTCTCTCTCTCTCTCTCTCTCTCTTCTCTCTTCTCTCTCTCTCCCTCTCTGGTGAGAAGGTAGTCATCTGCAAATCAGGAAGAGGTCTCTCACCAGGAAATTAATCTGCTGGAACCTTATTTCAGGTTTCTCAGATTCCAGAACTGTGAGCAATATATTTCTGTGGTGTAAGCTACCCAGTATGTGGCATTTTGTTATAGCAGCCCGATGACTAAGGCAGAGACCTACTGACTAGAGAGATTACTTGTAAAGAAAACAAATTTATCAAAAATAGGTCACCCTTTAGAAAAAAAGAACATATCTTTCACCAACATTTGAAATATCAGTTTCAAGAGAGGAATGGCTGCTTTTCTTTCATGATAATGGCTAAATTGGGAGGGCTTTTCTAATTCCAATAATTGTGACTTCTTGAAAAAGTCAGTTAATATAAAGTGTACTTCTCAGTTACAGGTGACATAGCAATGCTGGAATCCAGAATATAGTAATAAATGCATCAGATGCATCTTGGATTAGCATATTTAACATGTACTTTGTGATCATTATTTTCTGGTTTCAGTAAACCTTATTGTTTTGTACTACCAGTGTATACTTATTTTAATAAAAGTAAAAAACTACTGAGTGCTCAGGATTTGAAAATTCAGAACAAAACCATAATATTTATTTGTCATTTTGAAAATATAAGTATAGCTTCTTAACATCTACCTAATTATTCTAATGGAATATCACTGGTTTTGATAATTGTGTTGGTTGATAGCATGCATACATTTGAAAACCACATAGTTGTTATGGGTAATGGTGATGGTGGATATTGTAGGGTAGTGGTACAGATGATTGTGTTGCTGGCATCCAGAGAGGAAAATTAGGACAGGACGATCCCATAAAAGCATTATGTAAATAGTGTAAAATATGAAATGAATAACCTTTTGTACTATAATATAACACCATTTCTTTGGGAACCTGTCACTGGTTCTTAAAAACACTTTTTCAAATATACTTCCTGAAATCAGTCCATTTATATATAAAAGATACTGTATGTATGTGTGTGTGTGTGTGTGTGTGTGTGTGTATTCATATGTTCATACAGTTCAAGAAAATGTTTCTCAATGTGCAATGATAACTTGAACTTTAGTTTCATTTGAAGCTCATTTCCAGTGAAAAAAAAAGTTATTTCTCTCAAGGTTATAACAATACAATAATGTGAAACCAAGTGAAAACCTGAATTGTTTATGATATAATTTGCTTTAACACTATATCTGGGGAGGAAATAAAATTTCCAGGCCTGTCCCTGCAGTTTCACCAGGAGGCTTAGCTATATAAACTATATTATATAAACTTTCTAGTTTTTGACTCTTGAATTAATTCAATGTACAGTTTTGACTACATTTCAGCAAATAACGGATTTCCATGATGAGCCAATAACAACTTAAGTGAACTAATAATTATTCCCCAGTATTTATAAGCTCAAAATCATAAAAGGCAGCAAACATGACCTGCACATGCAAATGTCTACATACAATTGCGATGTAATTTTAGAAACCAATTTTACTCATCATGACTACACTCTGATGAAAAATGGTAACTATTATCCTGGTTGGAAATCTATGTAAACCACTCTCTTGGATGAGCTATTCTTTTTCCTTTTATATCTCTGACAATCAGTATGTGAAAACAAAAGTGATCTAGTTAATGTCCATCTAACTATGCTTGAGGATAAGTCAGAATAAATGAAATATGTTATAAATTACTAATAGGGTTTCAGAACAATTTCATCATGTGTGATAATGGCAGCAAATATCCCCAACTGAACTCCCCAGATGCCCAAAGGTTGCTCTCTGGAATGCTCACAAGCAGATCTACAGATATGCAATGTGAGATATGGAGCACAGCCTAAGTGGGCCTAGGTTCTGTAATAAGACAACCAGGTTCAAACTCTAATTCTGTCTTTAAAGAATGACTTCAGGAAACAATACGTGCCGTGTGCCTTAATTTTCTCATAAGTAAATGGGGATAACAGCCACCTTCTAGGATTGTTATGAAGACTAAATATGTTAGTACATGGCCCGGCTGGTGTGACTCAGTGGTTGAGCATTGACCCATGCACCAAGAGGACTCTGATTTCCAGTCAGGGAACATGCCTGGGTTGTGGGCTCGATACCCAGTAGGGGGTGTGCAGGAGGCAGCAGCTCAATATGATACTATCTCTCATCGATGTTTCTATCTTTCTCTCCATCTTCCATCCTCTCTCTCTAAAATCAATAAAAACATATTTTTTAAAAAATATGTTAATATATGTAAAATGATTTACATGTGTCTGTCACAATTCAAGAGCTCAGCACATGTTGCTATTATTAATGAGAATTATCCCAAATAAAAATAAGATACTAAAATTTTAAATGTATAGTATGTTAGGAAACATGAAAACTGGACTTTATTAAATAAAGAGTTATAATGAATAATAATTGAATCATGTAAATAATTCTACTAGGAGACTGAATAGTTGAAATTCCACTATGCAATGCATAATTTACTTATGATGAAGTTCTTATTAAATATAACATCTATATTAACATATAGTTATATAGATAGTATAGATATATTATAAATATAGAAATAATACTACACACACACACACACACACATATATATGTTGATCTCTTAATTACATGTTGATTTTTGATCATTTAGCTATTTTCACTGAAATATTTGCTTCTATCCATGACATTTTACACTTTTGAGAACCACCAAAAAGAAAACGAGGGCCAAAAAAACTCAATATAAATTATATATACCACACACTAATAGAGGAAAACATTTTAAAACAGTATTACATGTCCTTTTTCTCTGGAATGCTAAATGTTATGCCCAGTAGAAAACACTTTGAATCAAATTAAAAGTTTTACAGAGCAATGTTTATGTCTAAACTACTATATAACTGTGGCACTTCCATCTTCCCGAGACTACACGTCTGGCTGCTTGAACCCTTCTACTGGTGTCATCTATGATGTACAGTTTGCATTAAATGGCCAGACAAAATAACCAACAATCAAGTCTTGGAGCACAGCCAGGACACAGCAAAGGAGCTATTCTAGCTACTCTCAAGATTGGCAAGACATCAGCAGGAGTGTGTTAACAGTTCCAGCAAGGAGAGATTAAGTGTGATGACCACAGGCAAAACAGATGCTCTAACAGCTCATTGAAGAGCTCTGAAAAGTGCAGCCTACATGTCAACTGCTGGGAAGAAATAGAGGCAGCCAGAATGATATTAAAAAAGTATAAAAAAACAAATAGATTATGAACAAAGGTGTCCACAACTCTCCTAAATTGAGTTAGTTCACAAAAAAAATCACTTGGAGAGCTTTAAACAAACACAGACCCAGCATTTCCAACACTAAAGATTTTCATTCAGGAGTCTGGGATCAGGTCAAGGTGGATGTATTTTTTAACATTAGTCAAGTGTGTCTAATATAGCCTTACACTGATATTTGGAACCCATGTAAATAAAATATATACACTTGCAGAATTAGGAGAGAAAAGTTCAATGAATATATTACAGGAGATAGTCATATGCTGATACAGAGATAAGGTGAGAATCTGGGTTGGAGACTGCAGTTAGAACAGGTATTATAAAAATTGAAGAGTAGCCAGAATGGTATAGTTAAAGGCTTTCCAAGTTGCCTGGAGGTCAACCAGATGAACCTGAAGGCTGCCCATTTAGAAGGTTGATAATCTCAACAGTGAAATACTTTCCTTCAGTAAAGCTTGGTAGACAGTGGGATAAGAGGACAGTTGGATTGATGTAGAATTATGGATTGGGTTGAAGATGAAAAAAGAAAATAAATCTTAGGTGAAAATATGGTTGAAATGGATTTATACCAGATGGGAAGGAAGATAAAGAATGACAGAGTCACTAGGAGATAGGGAGTTGGATTTAAAGAATAGACATATCAGATATAAGTAGTATTTCTAAAATGTCTATTATGTGCCAGCTGCTATGCTAGGTTCTTTATATATACTTGTATACTAGTGGCCCAGTGCATGGATTCGTGCACATTGAAGGGAAATTAATTAGAAGAAAGATTCATACGGTAATTATGTTACTGCAAAAAATTACATGTCAAAATAGTATATATAATATAGTATTATAAAATTAAAATACATGTGCGGTTGGCGCCAGTGAGAACTTTATATGTATCACACATGCATGAGTCAAAGTCTATTTTTAAATTGCCAGTGAGCATCATATGTACCGCCCGGTTGGTAGGTCAGACAGTCAGACGGTTTGATAGACGTATGGTCAGTCACTTAGCCTTTTATATATATACTAGTAGCCCTGTGCACAAATCCATGCACCAGTAGCTCTCTGCTGCTCTCCTGTACCTCTCTGCCTGCTGACACGCCCTCCTGTAGCTCCCACTGCCCCTTTCCTCTCCCCCCCCCCCCAATAGCTTTCTGTCCTGCCCCCTCCTGTAGCTTTTCACCACCCATTTGTAGTTCGCTACCCCACCCTCCTGCAGATCCGTGATCTGGTCATTACTCCTCAAGGTATAATGGATAGATATATTATCTATTCCATTCTTATTATATTCAGGGTTAACCTGAGTCTCAGAGATGTTAAGTAACTTGGTTAGGATCATACAGCAAGTAAATGCAATAATCAGGATTTTAATCCAGAACTGTCTGACTCAAGAGCCCATGCTATTAACTACCATGTGAGCTGTACAATAGAACTTTCTGCAATGATGTAAATGTTTAATATCTGTGCTGTCCAATACCGTAGATGCTAGCCATTTTCAGTTATTGAGCACTTGAAATGTGGCTAGGACTAAGGAACTGGATTTGCGAGTTTGAAATGTTATTGAATTGTAATTTATTTAAATTTTAATAGCCACATTTGACTACAGTAGTAGATAGCACAGCATATCCAGGAGCCCCTATTCAGCACATGATTGAGGAAAATACAAATTTCCACTGGAGATTTCTGAATTCAAGTCAATCAGAGCAGGGAAGTAAAGTCTTGGAAAAGTGCTCCACATGAAGGTCTTTGCAGACAAGTGAACTTACCAGTAACTCCTCACTGTAGAACTAGCTCACAGTAACTCCCTAAGAGCCTTCTTGCAGAAACACACTTTTTCATGCAACCATGGCTTTTAACTGTGAAGCTCTCCTAGCACATCTACTAGTAAGTGCCTTGAATACTCACTTGAAACTCCTTCCTATCCAGGGACTGGATATATACTGCTTTCTTTGTCTGAAATAATCTATTCGATCTTAATAACTGCTAATCATCACTTTGACCCCTTTATCCAATTAGGTCTCCAAATATGGTTCAACCCCACAGTCTGGAGTTTTCCATCGTAGCACTTATAACAAATTGTAATTCCATGTTAGTCTTCTGGAATTTCTGCTTAATGTCTGCCTTCCTCCTGCACTGTAAGCTTCATGAAGACAGGGACAGTGTCAATTTTATTCTCCACTCTATTGCAGGAGCTTAGCACAGTGTTTGGCATTCAAGAAGTATTTCTTGTTTGAATGAATTAATTTCCCTAATCCAGCCCCAAGGGCAAATATCTGTTCCTGTGATCACTGGGTGTGAGCCAGGTAGTCAAACTAGTGAGTGTCTGTCCGAACAATGTTGTCCTTCTGTTACCCCTGACTTGTGTGCTTTCCTTCAGCCACTCACTGGCACCTCCTAACACTTTCCTAGAAGACCATCACCTTGCACTCAGCAGCAGCCTCTCACCATTGCTCTCTCCGCCAGCCATCAAGGGAGATGGCTGTTGATGACCAGTTATCAGAAGGCAGGTCAACCCCAGATTCCCTTTGCTGCAGGGCCTAGGGGATTGAAGGGGAAAGGTGAGAGGAGTTTATTTGGGAGCTGCTCTCTTCTGTGTGAGACAACTCTGTGGGGACCAGGTGCTCCTACCAGTAGACAAGGATTATAACTAAGGAAAGTGATTCAATCATGACATCAAGGTTTTTTAAGTCACCAAAGATACTGAAGCTATTTTTCCTCCCTTTCATTGAGATTATATTTGCTGCTTTGTGAGCACATCCCAAACTAAAAATATATAGTGCTTAAATGGATTTATTAGATAAATTGTCTAATTTAGATAAGCCTCTAAATGAAGGTCTGTATACAAGCAATAGTGAGTATTTGCAAGTCCTTCTATTTTGTGTTCTGTAAGCTCCTTAAGGCTCCTTAAGAATTTTTATTCAGTAAAGTGAATATAAGATAAATTACAAAGAGTAAATATCCTTGACTTATTTGTTTCTAGAAAAGTAAAAATTTTAATTGTGCTTTGATAATATTTAATTGAATAATCTTGAACAAGTGCAGACAATTTTAAAAAATGAGATTGGCACTTCTTGAGCCAATTTAACTTGATTATAAGCAAAATTGGACACAATAAATGGTATACCTATAAATAAAAACAATTCCTTATATTTAAAACAGCAATCAATGTGACTAGGAAGCTTAGTAATATATAGAATAAAAAATGGTAGCATTTGTTGCCTTCAAATTTGACAATGAATATACAGAAGCATTTCTGTTAAAGTACAAAGCCATAGAATGTTGACTATAATCTGAAAATTCACCCTATTAGTCTGTGGTAAAGAAGGTACTACCTTTTCATTTGTCAGAGTCCAAAGATTAAAACATATACCATCTGACAAAAGTCAAGCATTTTTTTTTCTTTTTATAGCCACTTCATCTTCCATCTTATCCCTTAACAAAGTATAGACTATGGTCATAAATATTTCATGAATGAATAAATGAATGAATGAATGACGGAATTCTGCTCTTTTCTGGTGGGAACATTTAGAAGTTCTATATTTATATTACAAATTTTACCTATCCTTGGAGACCAATTTTTTTAAGTCCTAATTCCACTCAGAAACAAATCTAATGACTTCACATACATTCAGTGCTTACCTTCTGAATCTTCCTTATTGTATCTACTAAATGTTTGGAAGAGTAACCAGTGATTTTCCAGCTCATATTAGTCTCCATTTCAATGTTTGTGTCCTTTACTCACATAGATTCTAATCCATTTGAGGGCTTTGATATCATAACGCACAGTTGACAATTCTGAAGTAGGTATTAGTTCATCACTGTTTATAGATGAGACAACAGGAAGTCTGAGTATTAAGTGACATGTGCAAATAACACAGGAAAACCAGAGTGAGAACTTGAACTTTGGTCCTTTGACTCCCACATTCCAGCCTTCATTTCACAATGCTACTATGCATAGATACCATTGTCCGTTTTTTAGTCTTTCTGATGTCTGATAGAGTAGGATTCTTACCACGTGAGTCACAGATGGTCAAGAAATCTTCAAATACTAGTATTGAGTATCAATTATTGTCATGTTGACTTATACTCTGGTAGGTCTTAAAACTCAACAGAGTTTAGGGATTAAAAAATAAAAGTGTGCTTAAGCATGCATATGAAAAAAGGAAGAATAAGATTGCCATATTATTTTGGGAATAATGATTAATAGTCTGTCTTGCCCAGAAAAAGGGAAGAATAAGGGGCAACATGCTGTGACCATCCATCCTCACACAGTTATAAAGCCATGTGACCTCCCGGTACACTCCCAACCCCTGACCCCCAAATTTCAGAATCCTCATTTGGCTTAGAATTCAAGAAAAAAAAAAAGAGTTGAAGCAGTGGAAATGCTCTTGCTTTATTACTGAGCTGTTTTCCTTTTTTTTTTTTTCTTTTAAGGTAAGTTGAGCCTGAGTTCAGCACAGTGAACCTAACCCCAGACTAGAACTATGCATACATATTAAGCATACAATAGCTATTAAAAAGAATCTCAAGTGTTTATAAAGACCAATTTGAACTGCAAATGACAGTACAAAAATAATCAATACCCATTTATTTCAGCCAAATATGTTGAGTTGATAGTTTATAAGGACAAGCTGAAGTTAAATAGCAAGATTATTGTGAAAAGAAATCACATGTCGACTATACTTAAACTGCTTAAAAGGAGAGTGAAATGTTTAACAGAAAGAAAGATAGATGGTATACTGTTGAGCTGGGAGAAAGTCAGGTGCCTGATTTTTTAGGGTAATGATGATTTACCAAAAATATAAGAATCATCAATCATGTCAGAGAGGAAAAACTTGTTTTTACAGTGCCATGTCACACATTTAGGGAATGACAAACACAATAGCATATTGTTTTAACCTTTCTCCAAAGAAATATAATTCAAAGTAGATGCATATCATTATGGACTTCTTTAGAATCTATATGATAGTAGTCCCTTTTCAGAGATTTAAGGAGTGTAAAGAAAGTAGAAAAACCCAGAAATTAGAACACTTCCTTCACTGAAGTACCTGTGCTCATTTATAATGGTGTATAATTTACTCTATATGGTTGTAACAAACAATTACTGTACAAAAAGTCTATAAAATTAATGAGAAGAGCATGTGTAGCAATTGGAAAATAGTCAAACTCCTCATAAATTCAGGAAGCACACTATTCACAAAATTCTAGTTTTTAAATTGAGTTATTTCCTATTTATGTGGCTCAGTGGTTGAGACTCGATCCATGAATCAGGAGGTCACAGTTCAATTCCAAGTCAGGGCACAAGCTTGGGTTTCAGGCTGGATCCCCAGTAGGGGGTATGCAGGAGGCAGCCAATCAGTGATTCTCTCTCATCATTGATGTTTCTATCTCTCGCTCCCTCCCCCTTCCTCTCTGAAATCAATAAGAAAAATATTTGGTGTGTTGTTTTTTTACCCCCCCCCCACCACACACAGTAATGCTGTATCAGAAGTCTGTTATCTTTAGGAAGGTATTTTATTAACTAACTGAATCAACATAAGAAATAGCAAGCTCCCCTTAGTGAAGTTACATGCAAGATTTAGGAATGTGTTTATTGCCGAAATCACTAAAAGACAATCAATTAAGTTAACTAAAATTCAGAGTTATTCAGAAAAATAACTCTCTTACAACTATGTAAATTAAGTGGATAAATTAGTAGAAACACTTGCCTACAAAAGTGAATAATAATTGCAGGATGACAAAAAATGTAAAGAAGGCTTAATAAGAAATCAATAACACCCAAAATACTCTCAAGAGCAATAACAGAGTGGACAATGTAGAAGAAATACAGCAGTTTAAAAATGGTGAGAATACTTGAAAAAGTCCTAATGTCGAATCTACATAATTATGCAAAGATAAAACTGATACTAAAAAACACAGAAAAAATGCTAGGTGCTTTAATAAGATTACTTCCACACAAGTTGTGATAAAAGATTGCACCTGGACTATCTATCTATCCTTATAAAATTTAATAGCATATTAAAACTATTTTTTAATTTATATTTTGAATAAGGTGAAATATAGAAATGCAATGTAATTACCTGCCATCTAGAAATTAATACATTTATTTAATACATTTATGGGATAGGTTTGATTACTTTTCTTTATTTCCTCTTTCCTTCCCCCACCCACTTTAACTTTAAAGGAAGAGGAAAACACTCATGTCAGCATTTGGGTTTCAAGGTTTTCAGTCAACATTTATAAAGTGAGAAGACTAATGCCACCAGAATACAGAACGATCTCGGCTCAGGAAAACCTTCTATAATTCCACCCACCTACCTAGTTATCTGCTGTCTCTCTGTCCTATTGCAGGGTCCTACACATACATCTTATCACCCCAGCTCACACCAAAAACCCTGGAGGACAGAAGTTATATCATCCTGGAGGATATAGCACAATTCATAAAACACCGCAGAAATTAAATATTCATTTTTAAGGGATTGACTGAATGATGTTAGAGATAAAGTATGCCCAGTACATACTCTGATGTTATCTACTGTTATACAACATCCATATATGTATTATTTATGCCTCATAAAGAACCTGTGGGTTTAGTATTTTATAGATGAAGAAACTGAGACTCACCTGCCCCAGGTCAGCAGCAAAGTGAGTTGCTGGATTTTCTGATTCCTCCTGATCTTCTCACCTGGGCACAGCTGCCTAAATGAGGCAACTGCTCTGCTCATTTCCAGATTATTCCACTTGCAATTAGAGCTTTCTTACGTCTCAGAGAAGGGACTACTATCATAACTAGTAGTTGTGTCGATGCAGAAAAAAAATGTGTATGGAAGGACTGAAATTATTTGGCAAGAAAGACATGTATTCCTTTCTCAAAGTAAACTGGGTAGAGGTGGCAAATATGAATAAATATTATTCTTTCCAAAATGTGCATCCAGACAAACATCACATGATCTCACTTATTGTGGAATCTAACAAACAAAATGAATTGACCAACAAAATAAGACCCGAAGCATGAAGGAACAGACTGACATACCTCGATGTAGGGTTGTGAGGACAAGAAGAGATAAACCAAAGAACTTACATACTTATATGCATAGCCCATGGTCATGGGCAATAGGGCAGTGAAGACCTGGGGATGGGGGGCTAGGGGCTGGGAGGAGGGGAATAATGGGAGGGGAAAGGAAGATATCTGTAATACTATCAACAATAAAAATATATTTTAAACCCCCCAAAATGTGCATCCATATGTAAACACATATGGCAATGTACAAGATAAATGGCATCACAGTCTTTATCATCTGGAGACGTGAAGACCAAGTTCTTACCTAGAGTTCTGCTGCCTTCAGCCTGTTCTCCTTCTGCCTCCTCTCCCTGATGAGTCTCAGCTGTGGTTTCCACCCACAGGCCAATGCTTCTCAGTCACTAAACTAAGACTTCAGATTTGTGAATGTTAGGACACTGTTCTTCCAGTACATTTTTTAAGAGTTGTGGTATATGGTGTGAGGCAGAGAAGACACTCAGCATTTTGTTTAAAATATTAAGTGTTATGATTAATCAGGTTAGTTCTGTTGGACGGCAATGATTCTTATTGATGAGAGAAAAATCAGAATATGTATCATTTCTAGGATGTGTTAAACCATAAATACTTTCAATGTTCTTGTATTGTGTACTGAGAGAAATATGGAACATGCTGTATCGCTTACCAAAGTAAGAAGTCAAGTAAACATCTATTTAGGAAGATGGGTTTCAGGAAAAACCCAATTAAGTTCCTATTTGAGACCGAGTGAGTACCCAAAGACCCGTAACTACTCAAATGGACAACACATAATTACGTGCTAATTCTAGGAACATTTAAAATATCTGTTTGCATTTTCTAAAAATGTATGGGGTCACAAGAAAGGATCACAACACAAGTTACATAGCAATTTACTCCTCACCTGGCATTTCTTCCTCTTTTCTTTCCCACTACACAGCCAGACAGGTTTCCTTTTCTTTCTTTCCTTTTCTTTATCTCCTTTTGGCTTCTTTTGTGAGTAAGTAAATGTGTTATCCATTAAAAGAATGTTGGAGCATGCATTCAATGCTTCTGTGTTACAACCTTGCTTCCCTCTGGTCTATTCTCAATTCAGCAGCCAGGGAGGCATTTTAAATCATGAGTCAGATGGAGTCACTGCACTGCCCCCCGCACTCTGAGGACATTCCCTTTTACTCAGAGCAAATGCCACAGTCCTGACCTGGCCTACGAGACCCTTACTGTTCTGCTACCTGTAACGTCTCCCCCTAATCTTTTCTTTCCATCTTCATCAATCCACTCGAACATAAACAGTTTGCTCCTGCCTCAGGCCTTTACTCCAGCAGTGTTCTCTCTCTGCAATGCCTTCACCTTAGTCTTCTTCATTCAAATGTTACTATTTCAACGGTCTTTCCTGACCACCACATTTAACACTGCACTTTGAACAGCTCTCCCCAAATTCCATTCCTGCACTAACACTCCTGATCCTTCTTATCCTTTTTTAAGAAAATACCTTATAGAAAATATCTTATAGAAAATATCTATGTTTTCCTTTAGCCTAGTATTTACCAACTTTTAACATAATTTTAATCTACTTATCTCCAGAATTATTAATTGACTGTAAAAGTCCACATGAGTTTTGAAAAGAATGTACATTATCCAAGTGTTGGTGATTTTTGTTTCTATTTATTAACTAGAGGCCCGGTGCATGAATTCATGCACTGGTGGGGTCCCGCTGGCCCACTCCAATGGAGGCCATCAGGGGGCAGGCCGGCCGGGGCAAGGGGCTGTGGGAGATTTGCTGGCTGGCCCCACCCCTAATCAGGGTGAGGGTGCCCTCTGGGGAGTGGGGCTGGCTGGGGTGAGGGCCCATAGGCGTTCTGGTCATTTCTGCTGTTCGGTCGATTTTATATTACCCTTTTATTATATAGGATTAGTGAAATGTGAATACTTCCCTCATATGATGGGGAATTTACTCTTTTCTGCTCATAGTTGTACCATATTTTGCTGTCTGAAACCTGAGGATATATTATTGCATATGTAAAATTTATAATATCCTGATGAATTGAACCTTTTATTACATAGTGTAGTGATTAGGTAGTAATCATAAGATCTTACAAAGCTGTTTGACTTAAAATCTGTTTATTTGATAATATAGTTTCAAGTACTATCTTGTATAGCAATTGGTTGGGATATCATTTTCCATACTTTGAATTAATTTTTTGGGAAGGGTCATTATATTTAAGGTAGTCTCTTGGAAATAAAATATTACTGTATTTTAAAAATCAATATATTTTTCCAGATTTTAGTCAGAACATTATATTTGCATTCATCTGACTTTACTGATAATACTTTGGAATAATTTATATGATTTTATTTTGTGTTATTTATACAGAGTTCCTACTTTTCTTCTCTTCCCTTCTTTTGAATTGAGGTGTTGCTGTTGTTTTTTCCTGTTTTCATTCTATTTTTTAACTTCTGTAGAAATTATGATTTATATGTTTAGATATAATTCACCTCTTTAATACTTGCTTACTATTCTTTATTGCATCCCAGACCTTCTACCTTTTATCACTTTCCTTCTTCCTGAAGTTCATCCTTTGAAATTGTCTTTAAAGTAAGTCAGGAGATTTTAAACCTCTCAGTGGTTAGAGCGTTGGCTAGAGGACCAAAGGGTCCTGGGTTTGATTCCAGCCAAGGGCACATAGTTTGGTTGCAGGCTCCTCCCTGGCCCAGACCCTGGTCAGGATGCATGCAGGAGGCAACCACTCAATGTGTTTCTCTCACAACGATGTTTCTCTCTGTCTTTCCCTCTCTCTTCTACTCTCTCTAAAAGATAAATGGACAAATATCTTTGGGTGAGCATTAACAAAAACAAAACCAAACAAACAAAAAAACCCTCTCTGTTGTTCATCTGAAAATATCTACATTTTGCAACCCTTCTTGAGAGATAGCTTTGAAAGATGAGAATTAAATGTGGACAGATACCTCCCCTCCCCATAGCTCATTGAAGGTGTTATTTCCAACTTGCAACTCCCTTGTTGCTGTTGAGAAATCAGCACTTAAACTGCTCTCCTTTGGTAGATCACCTTACTTTTCTGTCTAGTTGACTTTACGATCTTTTTGTCATATCTGGTGTTTTTCAGTTTCACTATGATACTGCCTGAATTTCTTTTTATATTGGGTTTGCCTTTTGATCTGAGGTATATTGTCTTTCAGCAATTCTAAAAAATAATACATTTCATCATTGAATATTTGTTTTTCCTTGTTAGTTTGTTTTCTTTTTAAAACCACATTTACATGTAACTTAGGCCTTTGCACCCTATCCTCAACATCTCTTAACCTCTTGTGCTGAGAAGTCTCTTTTTGCCCTCCTAATCCTCCCTTCTCCACTCTGCTCTGTGTGCTGGCCCACTAACCTGCACTGTATGTGTTGCAGCAACCAAGTTTCTTGACTGGTATCAGGTATATTATTATAAATCCACCTGGTTATTTTTATAGATTCCTGTTCTTTTCTCACATTTTAATTCCTTACTTCTTAAAACAGAGACATTTAAGAAAACTCCAATATCAGAAGAGTTTGTAGTCTGATTCTTCTGGATCTTGTTTGTGCTGATCCTTGACTTACAGTGCCAGGCTTCTGATAGTTTCTGGTTCCTTTGTGTGCTTTGTGATTTGACTCAATGAGCTCATTTTCCTTGAAAATTTTATCTTTGAGGTTCATATTGGAGTGTATCTACTCCAGAGAATATCTAAGCATTATGCCCTGACTGGCTGGGCATTTCCAGCCACTGTCACAGAAGCTCAGGATTCCTACAGTTTAGCAGATGCCCTTAGGGTAAGATCTAGTTTTAATTCTCACCACTTTCCAGGATTTTCTCTTTTGTTTAGCTTTTGGCTACTTTCTAATTTTTTATACAACTCAGCAATTTGTTTATAGAAATATAATTTATATTTTATCCACATTATTTAGTTGTTGTTTTTTTTTATGGGAAGGTACTTTCAGGGTATTTAGTACTCCATGCTGATAATAATAGAAGTTATATTTAAAAAACACACACCAAAGTTAATTATAATGATGATGTACTTTAGAAGGGATTAAAACAAGCTAATAGGAATTAGTTCTACATGTTATTCTGAAGTAATTCTACCTAAAAGAAATACCTTGAAGCACTGCTAATTCTATAAATAAAATCAATTCAAAATACAGAGCCATTAAGATCCCAATAAACTGTTTTAAACAAATAATTATAATATTCTTGATGAGTATTTATATTTTTTAAAATATTATGTTTTGCTCTTTTAGATTAATCACAGAGTATAAAATGTCAGGAATACTCATCACTATTAGAAACATACAAATACTGGTGAGAAATTAGGTCAGTGTGAATTTGGGTCAGTAACCAGTATCTCTCCCAAATGCATAAGACTTACAATGTAAGTTGCTAATTTTGGGTCTATGATTGATTTTGAATTTTTTTTTTACCATAATCAATCACTATTATGTTGCTTCTAATTGAAAAGTTATATCTCCTATTTTCCTTTTCTTTCTTTTCCTATCTTTCCTTTTTCAAAAATAACTATAATGTAGTAAAGGAACATGGCAGTTATTTCTTGTTCCTTTTCATTGTATTGTCACTAAAATAATTTATCTCTACTAGTATTAATATAGACATTTTTCAGCACTAATCAATCTTTAGGATCTAAACTTTCTGTTTAACTCAAAAAAACCCTTGAAAGTCTACTGTACTTTCTATATTGAGAGAAATGTGTTAAATATAAGATGCGTTAAATAACCTGGAGAATCTTATCAGGAAACCAGAACCACAAGTGGATAATATCACATTTTTTTAAAAAGAAGGCTCTTTTTCATGTATCTATTACTATATACTGAGTAAGCTTAATGCCATTTTTTAAAAATGTTACACAGCCACAATGTCTTTGATGTTTTAATTAGAAAATCACTTGCATGTTGAAAAGGAATGCACTATTCTATGCACAGGTCTTTAATTATTCTCTTGACATTTACTGCCTTTCTTACCCTCTGTTCTGTTTTCCAGCTCAGTGGTTCCCACATTTTGGACTGTGGATGATAAAATTCTCAGTAGGGAAATGAGAGTAATAAGCAATGTTTTGAGGTTTGCATTAAGCAATCTTTTTGGCATTAAAATGTTCTTTCTCATAAAATGGTATTGATTCTAAATGGTAAGTTTATTATTATTAGCCTAATAAAATGTCCCAATTAAAATATCATTGCTCTATAAAATTCCAATATCTGGAGAGCACTGAATTTCATGATCTTGGGAAAGATATTTTGGGAAAACATGGCATTCTTGACCAACTTGGTAAACTGAAGGTTGATGATACCCTCGCTCAGGGAAAAATTGATTTTGAGAGCTATCTGCCTGGTAGCACTATTATGATAAGCACTATAATATGCAGCAATGAATACTGAACCAAACAAATACCAATAACCAATATACATCATGAATAGTCTTAACAAAATCTATTTAAAGATGTAGGAGAGAAAAATTGATTTTCCTTTTAAATCCAGGTCAATTCCAGTAGAAAAGTCAGAAGATAAAAATAACAACAAATTAAACAATCTTTCATGAATGTATTTTTCTTTATAAAAATTATTTTCTCATTCTTTTAGCAATACTATTTTACACATGAGTCTCTGAAAATAATCAATCACCAGCTATTTTGCTAGTATTGAGTAAAATCTATGTTTTCTAGCACTGAATGGCACAATTCCTAAATTTTTTACCTAGAATGGCATTTTCTTCCACAGTGGCTAGCATTACATAAATAGGCATTGGGAAAATATAAAAAGTTAAGTAAACAGAAGCATTAATAAGATATTATATGTTTATCTGTGATCTAATCTGAAATACCTCTCATCACTAAAACTAAGTTTTTGCTAGACTTTATACTTAAATAAGATGTCCTCTGTGCTTGTTAAAATAATAAGGTTCTTGAACAGAAAACCATGATGTATTACTATAACATAAAACTACATATGAAAGAAAAGTGATCTCTAAATAGATTGTGTTATGGACTGAATTGTGTCCCCCCTACCAATTCACATGTTAAAGCCTTCACCCCTACTACCTTAGAATGTGACTGTATTTGAAGAGAGGGTGTTTAAAGATATGATTAAGTTAAATCAAGCTGTTAAGATAGGCCTTACTTCAATCTGACTGATGTCCTTATAAGAAGAGGAAATCCGGACATACGAAGAGATACTAGGACATATACACAGAGAAAAGACCATGTGAGAACCACAGTGAAATGGTGGGTATCTGCAAACCAAAAAGAGAAGTCACAGAAGAATTTAAACCTATTATCATCCTGATCATGGATTTCTTGCCTCCAGAAATGTGAGAAAACAAATTTCTGTTTTTTTATGCCACCGATTCTGTGGAATTTTGTCATGACACCCCTAGCAAAAGAATAAAGATTTTGACCTCACCAATGTGTTCAGCTGGGTGGAGCATGGTTGTCAGGTACAACAAAAGATTGTGGGTTCAGTTCCCTGTTGGGGCGCATAGGGGAAGACAACTGATCAATGTTTTTCTCTCATGTTGATGTATATCTCTCCCTTTCACTCTCTCTAAAATCAATATCCTCAGGTAAGAATTAAGAAAAAAAAGTATACAGATTTTATTTCTATTAACCTGTTGTGCTAAGGTTAATTGTTTTTTTAATTAACCAAATTTTTATGGTCTGACTACTGCCAAATGAGAAACTGTTTGCTGAGCTTGCCTCTGTCACTTGGATTGAGATGGGAACGACTGACTCTACGGTTTGGGAGTAGGACAACATTAAAAATAATTAGAATCCTGTTTTAATACAAAAGCTTAACTCTTAAATAATCTCTTCTATAATTTTGGAATTTTATATTGATATTAAATAAATTTTTGTGGGTAGGGATTTTTTTTTAATAAAGTATTACACTGGTCAATTATAATTTTTGCAAACACCAAGAGTGATACTTTCCACAAGGGATAAATCAGATAGCCAAAGTTGGGGTAGTGGTGGAGGTAACTTTATAGGTCAGAATCATAGCTTCCCTTTCTATTGAGAGATATGTATTAAGGAAAAATAAAAATGAGAAACATTGACCTAGAATGTTACTGTGCCTTAGCATTGTTCATTGCAAAGTACTAAACATATTCATTTTACTTATCTTGTATTCAGTTATTGAGAAGCCTCAAGATTCTGAATTATAGCTGAGACTATGCAAGGAAGCCAATAACAACAAAATAAAAACTCTAAATCTCCTAGCAGCAAACTTTGTTCTGAAAATCAAATGAGGTTCTATAGGTAACATGCTTCCAGGAGTACTTGATGCTCAGTGAGCAAACAATACGTGTGAGACAATATTACTGTAGTATAGTAGCAATATTTGCAATAATTATGTTTAAATATGAGGAAAAGTTTAAATTGCATGTACTCTATTTTATTAAGAGAGGCAGATAAAAGTGTATAAAATGGTTAGAGAATTTGTCCATCAAATACCTTTCAGTAAAATGGATGCTGAGGCTTAATACCTAAGCTTCAATTGATAAGCTAATAACTAAAATGTATTGAGAATGTATGATTACAGGAATTACATAATTCAATTAATCCTCTTAGTGTCCTAAGAGTCAGCATTTCACAGAGGAAGACATACCTTGCTCTAGAAAGTTGTGGAGTCAGAATTTGAATTCAGATCCTCTGGCTCTAGAGCCCACACTCTTGACTAAGAGAATTGGACCGCCTTTCTTTTAAAACTAAAAAGCATTGTGCCAATATGATATCCCATTTAATACTCCAAACAACATTATGAGGAAACGTGTTTTTTTTCCCTTTGAGAAAAATCTCATTTCCCAATTAGGCTGGAAAAGTGAAAAGTTAGCCTAATACACAGATGGGTAACACAGAGCCTTCTCATTATAACAACCTGGGGTGGCATCTTTCACTTAGAATATAATGTGAATGGATCCTTTGGAATTGTGGATCCTGGCAACCATACACAAGTTACTGGTGGCATTCACTAAACCAAATTATCAACTCCTGAGAGCCGTAACTGAGCCACATTCATTACTATAGCCTCAATGTCAACCAAAGTGGTTGGCAAAAATTGGCACTCAATTTTATGAAAGTTAAATAACAAATATTGGCTCGCATAAGATTTTGAAAACAAAAGACCTGAAGTTCAAAATACAATGCATTATTTTAGAGGGACTGTCACCTGAAAATATATTAGTCAATCAACAAAAAGTTAGCATTTTAAATAATATGAATTAATTCAACTACCACATTGTTTCCAACAGCCTTAATCACCCCTAGTGTTGCAAGCTCATAATAACAAATGTTATATAAGACTTTCTATTTGCAGGATAATTCATCACACCTTATTAACATTCTTGAAACACATGCATTTTGTTTATGCTATTTCACAGTTTATTACAAAATCTTTTGGGTCAACTTGATAGTTAATATACCATCTAATAAATTAAAGAACTAAAAATTTCTTAGAGCAATGTTTGAGGGCAAAATTTCAAACTTGAGAAATAATTAAGAATGTTTCTACTTTGGTGGTTAATTGTATTGTGTATGTTTCAAATTCTTAGAAGCATTCCAGTAGATGCCTTACACTCTTTTTCCGCTTCTTTACTAATAGAGCCTCAAATTCATTCAAGGCAGTAGGCCTCTAAATGTTAGAATCATCCATCTCCCAAACTCCTTTGAATCTAAGGGTGGCAATGTGACCCACTCCACGCTCAAGTTCAGTAAGCCAAATTCACTGGGATTTCTGAGAAAGTGCTTTAAAAGAGAATTCAGAAAAAAATCCTCATGTATTTCTTCCATTTGCCCTTGACCCCTCTCAATCCCCAGACAACTAATGAATATATATTTATTTTCAACACTTATTTTCTTTGTAGGCTCTAGAATTTATGTACTTAGTAACCTTTAGTAACTAGTAGTAACCTGTAGAGCTTGGCCTAATGATTTAGATTTATCTATATAAGTAGTCAATCCATTTTTTATTGCTGAGTAGATTTTCATTATGTAAATATTTCAAAATTAATTTGTCCATTCATTCATGTGTTGATGAGTATTTGTGCTGTTTCACTGGGGCAATTACAAAAATAAATAAATAAAAAAGGAATTCAGGCTAAAGAGCCCATACTGTTGACCAAGATGACTGTACAATTCTTTTAAACTAAAATTGATTGTGCTTATATAATGCCTGTCATAGACTTTGTTGGCTTCTCTGTGCCTCTTTCTTTGTCCTTTCTATTTTTCTGATTGTAACATGGATGTGATGGTATAGATGGCACATGCAACATGCAGGCAATAAGCAGGACAAAACCCATATGGCCAGCTAGACAGCTAGAAAAAGCTTAGGTTTAAAGAGGAATCTCTGTGCTACTTCACCAGACTGATACTTGTACCAGAGGAAAGTGTAGAAAGTAAAACACATATTTGCTTAAGTCTGTCTTGAGGGATTTATATTACTCGCAATTGAATATAATCCAAAACTGACACAAATGTCTTTTAATAATAAATGTATTCAAGCATTCATATAAGGTCTGTAAATTCTTTTACTTAACTCCATTAAATATTTATCCAGTAGAAATTTATTACAGAAATGTGAGCAAGTCCATAGCTTTCTCAATGTGCCTAACTGGCTCCAGGGATTCATTCATTTGCTTACTGGCTTGATGAGACCAATTAGCTGTGAAATATGAAGTACTGTGCCATCTTAGTAGAAAACCTTGATCATGATGAATGGCAACAGGGAAATACTGGCCAGCATACCTGATTTTAGTAATTCTGATAATTTGTCATCAAAATGTATATTTTTATTAATTTCATTTCTGAGAAGTATAGCCCATTCGTTATTAAAACAATTTATCACTTATTAATGGTTAATAAATGGCAGGCAAGTTTTATATTTACTATTAATTTGACTTAAGTTTGCTCTCACTTGTTTGCAGAAGTGCAATATTTGCAGCTTCTCTTGTAATAGCAGCTATCATTTAAAAATATATATTTTATTGATTTCAGAGAGGAAAGGAGAGGGAGAGAGATAATCATCAATGATGAGAGAGAATCATAGACTGGCTGCCTCCTGCACACACACACTTCCTCTCTGGGGACTGAGCCTGCAACCGGGAATCGAACCATGACCTCCTGGTTCGTAAGTTGACACTCAACCACTGAGCCACACTGGCTAGGCACAGCTATCATCTTTTTAAAAAATGAACCTTAATGCATAAAAGAAGTACATTGGGCAAGGGTTCAGAAATGGCTATTTAAAACAGAACATTTGGATTCTTTGCATTAAAAATGGTAACCTTCCTTTTCACCTAGCATCACCATACAAGTGCACTGCTAGGGAGGCATCTTAAGGACTATTTGGCACATATTCCACAGCATAAGATATGATTCAATACGATTATTGTTTCTTCTTATCACAGCTCTTTTTTGAAAGCAAGTATCTTTTAGGAACTTAAATTGGAATAACCAGAATTAAGACATATCTTTTCTCACTTGGATTGGTTTAAAGAAAAGGTAAAGAGATCAGCAGTTTACATTTTATATTTCACCTAAAAATGTTCTTTAAAATGTATACATACAGTGTTTCTTGGTAAGATGATGGAGATGCACTAAAAGAGAAAGTGAAGTAAAAACCTAACTAAACCAGTGACAAATTTAAAACTTGGCATATTTTTATATTTTCAGTAAGTTTATTATGCTGCTATATTTTATATTTTTATCCCATTTCTAAGATAAAATATAAGGTTATTAGTATTATGTCTAAGCTTTTCCTGTGCTTTTGACTTTCAAATAAATTATCCAGTTAATTTTATCTGCTACTGCCTTTCAAAATAACTTTAGATGTTGTGAGGCAGAATAAATAATATTTGAATTGACAGATATTATTGGATTTTCAAAATTTCATTATGACCAAAAGGATGCATAATGTTGGTCTCAACTACAAAGAAAGTTAGTTACTTTTTTCCCAAACTTTAATGCTTTCTTCTTATTTTTCCTAAATCTGTATCATAGCTAACTTTTAAATTACATTAAACTTGCCTCAGAAAGCAACTTTGTAAAGCATTTTTATCTTTAAATGGACTCACATATTTGAAACTATATATGAACAGTATGAATAAAAATATTAAAAAGTTATAATTTATGTCTCTAAGTTCATTCCAAAACTTAGTTATAGTCCGGTGTTACCTCTGGCTTGTCACCTAATTAGAACAAGTTGACATTCATCACTTATACTTTATAAGTATAGATGTGCCAAGCTGTCTTGGGGATGAGTTAGCTGGAGGCCTCAGACCATAACCCTAGACTTGACATCTATACTTGTCACAACCACTGTAACTTTCATATGAGGATAGCACTCCTGTCTGTGGCAGCTATAATCAGATGAAAAATGTGCTAAAATGCAGCCAGTAAAGTAGGTAAGCTTTTGACAATGCCTAAGTAATGATGCTTGCAATATGCTCCCAAATTCTGCCAAAGTGTGTCTGCAAATTTGAAGCACTCAGAATACATTTAAAAAGAAAGAATTAAAATGTTCTTCTTATTAAAAAATGCACATTATATTTTATTCAGAAGGTATGGGTAGGAATACTACTTGACTACAAAGCTTACACACATGTATGTATCACAGAAAGACTTCACAGACAACCCACAGTGGGTGCTTAATAAATACAGCAGGTCCTTGAATGACGTTTCGTTCAGTGTTGTTTCATTATAAGGTTGATGAGATGCCATACGAACTTAACTCAATTAGCCTCTGGTAAAATTGATTTTACATCATTTTTTTTGAAGTAGCAGATCCTATAGATGAGGTTAAGTGAGTGCTTACTGTACTGGCTAAATGTATGAAACAATGTATTTCTATTTAACAAATGACAAAATGCTTAGCTTTTTATCAGATAGTTTTTCCCAGACCACCCCAAAGCATTTTTAAAAAACAAATTTGCTTTCTTTTTATGAGGAATAAATAGAATTAATAGTAAGGTGAGAGGGGAAAATTTGTCCTTGAAGAAAAAACTGCAAAATAAATAAGGAAGTAATGCTTTTATTGTTTTATTTTTTTTTTTGTCCTTGAGTTTCATTAGTGGAGATTCACGTTGACTTTAATGTTTTGTTTGAAAAATATTAATAGATTTTCCTTATGCAGTCTATAATCTTGTGATATGCTTGTCAGAGGTTATTTTCTAAACAAGTTGTAAAAAGATAGATAATAACTATCTCCTTTCACTGTCAGTTCCCCATATTACAGATCCTATCTAATAAAGAGGAAATATGCTAATTGGTCATCACTCCTTCACAAATATGGCTGCACCCACATTTGAGGCCAAATTCCCATAAGGAGCCTTAACAAGCAATCAGCAGGGACCTGAGGCTACGCCCTCCCCCACCCCCGTGGGGCTTGATAGGGGACCTCAGGCCATGCCCCATACCCCAGCACTGAGCCAGGGGACCTGAGGCTGCACCCTCCTGCCTGGCTGGGCTTGACAGGGGACCTCAGGCCATGCCCCCCACCCAGTGGAGCTTGACAGGGGACCTCAAGGTGCACTCTCAGTGCTGGGTTGGAGGAACTCAAGCCACACCCCCGCCCAGCAGGGCTTGACAGGGGACCTGAGGCTGCGCCCCCCTCCCAGAGCTGGGCTTGACAGGGGATCTCAGGCTGTGTCCCCCACCTGGCGGGGCTTGATGGAGGACCTCAAGGCATGCCCTCCACTCCGCTCTGGACTGGGGGACCTCAGGCCACACCCCCATCCCGGCGCCGGGCCAGGGGACCTGAGGCTATGCCCATGCCCAGCAGGGCTTGACAAGGGTGGGACTGGCCGGGTCTGGATCTAGCCCAATGGAGGCGGGGGGGGGGGGGTCGGCCGGGTCTGGGTCTCACATGATTTTGAGGTGCATGTGGGTGGGCGGGGACTTGACTCTGGGTCCCGTGGTGTGCCCCAGACTCTGACAGGAGGAAGGTTTTCATATACATTTTACTAATTTTCTTTCATCTCTGACACTGTATTATAGAGAAAGGGCAAATAGCAATATTAAATTATTTCCTCTAATTAATCCCCTTTTAATGTGCACGAATTTCGTGCACCGGGTCACTAGAATTCAATAATATTTTATGTCATACAAGGCAACCAAATCCTACCCTATAGCTTTCTTCTTCCATTCTTACAGGCCATAACTCTTCAATCACTATTGGTCAATCAATTAAAAAAATGTTTTTATAGTAAATCATTTTCTGAGTTCTTCTCCTCCACTGAATATTCAAGATGATGATTTCTTTCTTATTAAGCCCCATTTCACAATTACCAAAAAAGATTCTGATAGTATCAAATCATTTAAAGAGCATCTGCAGATATATGAGTGACATCAGGATTGAGAAACACTGCTTTTAAAATACAGATTTTTTCAGAACCGAAGACTAGATAATGTGGGGAGCAGGGAATGTGTACTGAAGTCAAGAAGGACCATGCAGGAGAGCACAGAGACCCACCTTTCTGCTTTTCAATAGAAGTTTCTTTTTGGCAACCCAGCAGCCAATGAGGATCCCTGTCCTTACAAAATTGGTTCATTTATTTCTATCTCATGTTTCAATCTTTGTTCTTCCTAGCTAATTTGCAATATGCTTAAGGAGACTGCATCGAAGACTACTAGCTAGGTTAGGAAATATTGACATTCAAGTTGGAAGTCAATATTTAACTTTTACTATGCCAAGAAATTACGAAGACAAGTATGGGTAATTCCCTAATATCTAGTTTTTATGTGAGTGCTATTCTCAGTGATATGTATTTATCACATTATTATAACTGTTTGAAATATGATGGATTGGGTTATTTTCACTAGTATTTTATTGCTTTACTTCAAACAGATGAAGAAAAAAGTAAAAATTACTTAAGTGAAAATCTATGCAAAAAATACTCATCAGACCCTCAGATTTTTTTAAAAAGCACCTCTAAGTGGATGGAAAATAGAATAAAGTAAAATAATTATGAGGGTCTCATACTTTAGTGGCAATTCTAAGTTATTTTTATAGCTACAATAAAGAAATTTAAAACGTATGGTATTTATTATGCATATTTCTCTGTGTTAACAAGGGAGGAGAGCAATCAGCCTAATTCTAAGTATGTTGCCCAATTAGCTATTGTGTTTATTTTTTAATAATTCATATAAATAAAATAATTTCCAAAATCTTAGAATGTCTGTGATGCATCATTCATAACAAGCTATTACAAATTATCCACTTGGTTCTGAAACTTGTATAACTTAGCAATCTGGAAAGATAAAAAACATTTTCCATTGGATTTAATTTTAATTGTTTACTGAAAAAACCTTTGGGGCATAAAGTTTTATCACAGTTCTAAATCAAAACCATTTGGGGGACCCTTTATACTATGAGTTCTATAAAACCTGATCTTGATTTTATTACAGCATCACGAATGCACAGTAAAATCTTTGTGTGGTTTCTCTTCTTTACAAGATATATTTCTTATATGTAATACTTCAAACAATAAATAATTTAAATAAAAAGTTAATAATGAATAAAATATATACTTCTTTATTAAACATGAAATTATGTATTACAAAAATATTTTCTAAAAGAGGGAGCAGCATGCAGTGGCTAAGATCGTGTGCTTGGGAGTCAGATGGCCGGCTTTCAAGTAGCAGCTCAAACACAGAGGAGCTGAATGACCTGGACAATCACTGTTCTCTCTGTGCCTCACTTTCCTGATATATAAAAATGAGGAGTGATGAAAAACATGCAGTTGAACAACTAGAGAAAAAAATTAGAGATATAAAATTTGAGGGTCAAGTATCTTGATTCATTGCAATTCCAGAAAGAACACACAAATGGAGAAACATAGAGACACGGCAATCTTTGAGAGCTGGAGACTTGAGCTCTGTGTTGTGAAGGTCCCCCAGGTGACTCAGTATTTTATAATGTTTGATGCTCTAGTAAGTGTCTTCAAATTGATTTTTATGTTAAATCTGCATATTTTGAATTGGCTAACGTTGCTTAGTTCCAGTAGTTTTATAGATTCCATCAGGTTTTCTATAAAATCAATCATGTCATCTGTAAATACAGAAAAGGATTCTACTTCTTTTCTGAACCTGATGTCTTACTTGACTGCAGTGGCTAGAACCATCTAGTACAATGCTGCATACAAGTTATGGGGGTGGATATCCCTGGCTTTTTCCTATCTTAAGGGGATACATTCAGTTTAGTAATATTAAGGATTAGCTGTCGATTTTCATAGATATTCTTATTAGAAGGGGGGACTTCTTTTCTATTCCAGAATTGCTAAGAGTTTTTATTTTTATGAATAAAAGGTATTGAATTTAGTCAAAAGCTTTTTCTGCATCTATTGTGATGGTCATATGATTTTCTCCTTTATTCTGTTAATATGGTAAATTACATTGATTTTTGAATGTTAAGCCACAGATAAACCTCGCTCACTTGTGATGTATTCTAATTTTTACATGTTACTAGATTCAATTTGCTAACAATATTTAAGAGTCTTTGTGTCTATTCCTAGTGAAATGGTCACTACTTTTCTTTTCTTATAATAGGTTTTGATATCAGGATTAGTTGGGAAGTGTTTCCTTCACCAGTAGTTTACGACAGAGTCTTTTTAATATTGGTCATTATTATTTCCTTTAATCACCAGTGAAACCATCTGGTTAAAAAAAAGCAAAATCCAATTTTATCTGTTTACAAGCCACACTTTATTTATTTTATTTTTACTGTTGAAAGTCTTACAGATGTCCCCTTTGTAATTTTTTTCTCCATTGACCCCCTCCACCCCGCACCCTCCCCTCCCATGTCTGTGTCCATGGGCTATGCACATATGCTATAAGGTCCCAGGTTAATCACTCCCCACCCACCTTTACCTACACCTGCCTTCCCTCTGAAATTCATCAGTTTGTCTCATGCTTCTATGTTTCTGGATTAATTTTTGTTCATCAGTTTATTTTGTTCATTAGATTCCACATATGAGTGAAATCATGCACAAAACACACTTTAAATATAAAAACACAGGCGCACTGAAAGTAAAAGGATAGAAAATAATGCATTGTGCAAATTGTAAATATAAGAAAGTTGGTGGGACTTGAGTAACATCATAAAATGTAAAATACAAGACAAAAATGTAACCAGTAACAAAGAAAGACTTTTTACAGTGATAAATAAGGTATTCATCAGGAACACATAAAAAAACCCTGTATGTGCGTGCATCAAATAAGAGTGCTTCAAGATGCATGAAGCAGAAACTGACAGAATAGAAGAAATAGAGAAATCCACAATCATATTTGCAAATTTCTACAACTCTCTTTCAGTAACTGAATGGGTAGAAAGAATATCAATCAGAGTATAGAAGATCTGAACATCACTCTCAACTTAATCTTGTTGACATTTATGGCATTCTACACCACAAAACTAGAACACATATTCTTTTGAAGTATACATGGGATATATTCCAAGATAAACTGAATACAGGGCAATGGAAAAATAAAACATTTTAAAACTAAACATTTTGCTCTAAGCACTGCTTTGCAGCATCCCACAAATTTGATTTGTCTTTATTTTCATTCAGATGAAAATATTTTCTAATTTTTGTTTGTGGTTTCGTTTTCACCCATGGGTTATTTTTAAATGTTTTTTTTTTTCATTTAAAATATTGGGAAATTTTCTAGTTTTTTAAAGAATTGACTTCTAACTTAATTTTGCTGTGAGTGACCAGAGAGCATACCCCATAGGCCAACTTGACCTTCCCAAAGTACTAAGGTGGAGGGGAGAGGGTGCTCCAAAACAATTCTACAATTTTGAGATTTCTGTCAATGGTTTTTATTAATCTAACATTATTCCTTCATCCTGTAGATTAAAGAGAACAAAGACTTTTAGAGTAAAGGCAGAATAGAGAGAGTTTGGGGTAGTTTAGATGTACCCACCAGTTGGCCTAGCAAGGAGCAAGAATATTTCCTCTCTTGGTGCATTATAAGACAAACTGCTCACCCTTGGGAAAGAGGGATTGAACTGCAAAAGAATGAGGACCATACCTTTAAGAAAATAGCTGAGGGAAGCTGGAGGGGAATGAGCTGGACAGAGATTTCTGTTATCTAAGAACAGCAGCATGTAGAAACCACCTGTACAAGCTCCTTTGAAGAAAATATTCCCATGTCCCCAAAGAAAGCTAGAAAATGGACATCCTCCACCCACAGGGTATTGATGGAAGTTGACATGTGGTAACTGTCGACTCCAGTCTTTGATAGGGGCCAGATCAGCAAGAGGCCCTTGTCCTTTACCTCTCTCTCCCATAACCCAACACGTAAGAGGAGTTTTAGAAGAGGAGCAGGAAGAGCAAAAGGGCAGATCATTCTTCTCATCTATTGAATCAAAGACTAGCCTGGGTGGTTCTAGAAGAATGGAGAGAAGGGTATTGTCTTGTGGATGAGTTTTTAAACTGAAATGAAAATTTAAATATCAGAAACTGATCAGAAAATTATGCAATCTTCTAAAAATGTTTTTAAGGGGCAGGAACGGCAGAGTGTGGTTGAAGATATGGATTAAGGGGGGAGGGACTCAAAACTTAGAATTCCATTGAATTGTGACAGTTCATAAGTAGAATTAATTATAAAACTAGGGTTAATATAAAAGCCATGAAAAGGTTCAGAATGCAAAAGAAAAGAGATCAATACCCACTATGATGTAGTGAAACATGTTTATAAACATATAATCTCAAACTTGATTGAGAGAAGAAATTGTTAAATCATCCTTGTTTTTACAAGGCATTTTGCTGCAATTTTATGCCAACTATTTCATATAATTTTCAGCAACCTTGATTTAGCCATTTAACAGATGAGAAAATAAAACTTCAGAAAGCTGAAGTAATGAAGTAATTAAGCCTTAAATTGGAAATGGCAAAACTGGGATTTAAATGCTCATGTGAAGGAATTTAATCTGTGCCCCTTGTCATTATATATTATTTCTAGAAAGACATGTTCCAAATTAGGTTTATTATATCATTAACCACCCTGTTAGTTATTTAGTTTGTGCATATTTTTAGTTCATATAATGAACCAAGGTAAACCTGTATCGCTCAGAGAGAATATTTACTTTTTTCTTCTTGTCACCCTCAAGTTTACAAATCTACATCTTCTCTCTGTTTTTATCACTATGTAAAAATAGTGTCAGTATAATATTTTAACTAAAATAAACTTTTGCTTTAATAGTTCATGATTCAAAATATTTGTAAAATTCTTATATTAGTAACTAGAGGCCTGGTGCACGGATTTGTGCACTGGTGGAGTCCCTCATCCTGGCCTGTGCCCTCTCACAATCCAGGATCCCTTGTGGGATGTTGGACTGCTGGTTTTGGCCCAATCCCTGCAGGCCAGGCAAAGGGACCCCACTGGTACACGAATCCCTGCACTGGGCCTCTAGTATGCATATAAAATCTTGGGTTAATCTCTTCCCGCTCTCCCACCTTCCCCCTTCCCTCTGAGATTTATCAGTCTGTTCCATGTTTCCATGCCGGTGTGTTTGAGTGTCTGCCCCCTGGTGGTCAGTGCATATCAGAGCTACCAGTTGAACAGTCCAACAGTTGGCCAGTCACTTAGGCTTATATATATATAGACTAGAGGCCAGGTGCATGAAATTCATGCAGGGGGGGGGGGCATCCCTCAGCCAGGCCTGTACCCTCTTGCAATCCAGGACCCCACAGGGGATGTCCAACTGCCGGTTTAGCGGGATAGGGCCTAAACCGGCAGTTGGACATCCCTCTCGCAATCCGGACTGCTGGGACCTAACCACTTGCCTGCCTGCCTGATCACCCCTAACTGCTCACCTGCCTGCCTGATCACCACTAACCACTCTGCCTGCCTGCCTTATCACCCCTAACTGCTTGCCTGCCTGCCTGATTGCCCCTAACCGCCTCTGCCTTGGCCTCCGCTGCTGTGGCTTCGTCCAGAAGGATGTCTGGAATAACGTCTGAAAGGTCGTTCGGCTGTATGATCTAATTAGCATATTATGCTTTTATTATTATAGATAGGTTCTGTAAATTGTTACTGTTTCCACAACGGTTTATAAATTCAAAACCATAAAATTATATTCTACTAAATTAAAAAAATAATATTATCTATTGTTAAAATAGTTTGGTGTTAAGAATTCTTTTAATGCTACCATGTTGCCAACCATGAAGTCCTAATGGGTGGCTTAAATTATAACTTCCAGATCTTATTCAACTAAAAACCTTTGACTATTATTAAAATGAATTAATTACTAAATGACCTTTGACTACTTGAAACAATTTTTTATAAAAATATAAAATCACATATTACTAAACATAGTTTTAAATTAACTTTTAAAATATTTACATGTAGAATGAGTATAAATCAGTGGTATGTGCAAATGTGTCAAATTACTATATATCTTTTTTTTCCTTCCTCCCCTCCTTCAAATTTGTTAAAGTTCTAAAGAAAGTGTGCTCATAGAAAATAGAGCTGGAAATTCTTGATTTCCCATCTTCTAATTCTCTCATTTGTCCAGAAAAACAAGTGCTAATTATTTTGGTTAAAGGTATTAATTAATATAAACAATTGAGATAATGTTAAGTATAATACTTACAGAGAAGTAAAAATATACATAAGAATAATAAATATAGTTTCTCTATTTCTAAAGGAAACTTTAAAATTTACTGATATGATAAACTAAACAATATATACATTATTCAATATGCTAATTTATTGATCTTTAACAGCTAAAGTTAAAAGATTTTATTTTACCATATAGTTCCATTGTTATGTATTTGTTTATGTCTAAACGCACACACATTTTAACATTAATTAAAATGTTTATAATTAATACAAAGAAAAGGTTGAAGACATACATGTAAAAACTCTGAAATTGGCAACTTTGATTTGCTTAGAGTTTTAGCCTATGGATAGTCAATTGGAAGAAATATATAAATTGTCATCCAAAAACTTTTTACAATGTTGGCCCAATATTAGTGGATTTGTTCTTAATGAAGAAATGTTTTGTAAAACAGTTACTGAAAAGTATTACATGGAAGATATAGAGGAATAAATTTAGAATTTTGGTTTTATTGTTTTTGTTTTTGTAAAATGTCCACGTTCTTCTCTAGCCAGGTAAAATAAGTTTCTTTCATCACTAAAGATATTTCATTAACCCTCTAAACTTTTTGATTCCTAACACCTTATTTTTGAAAGAAAAGAAAGTCCCTATTATCATTTTATTTATTGTTATTTGTTTGGAAAATATCACCTATAGCTACTTTGCTCCACTAACAATCTTTATTAATTTTGTCTTTTCCAAATTCAAGTCGCAACTCAGAATAATAGAACCATTAAGATTTAATTTAAACCTAAATTATGTTTGATCTTTCATATTACAAATAAAAGGATAATAGAAATAACATTGTGGTTAATTCTCCAAGTTTTAATTAACTCAAAATTAAATCGCTATGTTGTTTACCAAACTTCTAATAAAATACCTTCCTAAAGACTTCTGATACAGCATTACTGTGTGTGGAGGGGGGGGAGGAGGTAAAAAAACAACAACAACACCAAATATGTTTATTATTGGTTTCAGAGAGGAAGAGAGAGAGAGAGAGAGAGAGAGAGAGATAGAAACATCAATGATAAAAGAGAATCATAGATTGGCTGCCTCCTGCACATCCCCTACAGGGAATAGAGACCACAATCCGGGTATGTGCCCTTGACCAGAATTGAACCCGGGACCCTTCAGTCTGCAGGCCGAAGCTCTATCCACGGAGCAAAACCAGCTAGGGCAGAAATTCTTTAAATGACAAATCAAAAGAGAAATTCAGTCCTCCTAATTAGATATACATGAAAATATCAGTTTTATTAACTATATTTCTCAGGAATATACTTGTATATTATACAAAAAACAATGTACACAAACTCTAAAATGATTTCATTTCTAATTATTAATGCTTTTATTCTTACTAATCCTAGTGCTCACTATCTCACAAATTAAAATTTTTACACTATATAACGTATCCTTCTTCCCATGACAATCAGGGATTCCATCTTTAAAAATTAATTATGAGTTATGCCTAACTAGAGGATTTCAATCTCTGCCATTACGATGATGTCCCTAGAGATTTCATCTTCTGGAAAAGACAGCAGAAAAAAATCTCTCCTAAGACAGAAAAGGGACATTGGCAGGTACTGTTAACAGTAAACACAACAAAAGCTGGAGTGTTGTTCCTCCCATCTCTATCCTCCTGTAGCTGTCAAGCTGAAGACTCAGGGATCCTTGGGAGGCGGACAAACTTTGAGAACATGATAAAGTGTCTGACAAAGACTTTCAGACCAAATAGACAACTGCATGAAGTGACAGATTCCACCCAGGATGTTTGGATAAAGATGACAACTTCATGAAGTAGATAGTTTTCACCCAAAACCCACAGAACAAAATCCAGGAATCTGGAGTCACAGACTGTCCTACCTCAAACTGCATGCTTTTGGTGTTTTGGTTTCCTAGCTATTTTATTTCCTCTTTACTATTTTAAACTTCTGGATTAACAATATAAACAATTACACAGCCTCAAGGAAGAATTAGAAAATCTGAATGTATTTAAAACCATTAAAGTTTAAAATCTATCCCAACACACAAAATCAAACCACTACCTTCTTCCCCCATCTAAGCTTAGATGACTTGATAATCTAAACAAATTATGGTAGAGAAAGGAAAGAGAGGGAGAAAAAGTGAGAGAAAAGAGGGAGAGGGAAGAAAGGTGAAATAGAAGGAAAGAATATTCCCAACGAATATAAAGTAACTATAAACTTTATGTAAAAGAATGAGACAAAGGCAATATAAGAAAAGCAGAGTCTAATTTTATTCATAAACATAGTTGAAATAACATGAATAAAATATTAGCAAACTAAATCAAGTCAGATATAAATATTTATATATTTTATGATCAATATAAGTTTATTCCAGGAATGCATGGATGGTTTAACTTTAGATAGTCTATTATTGTGATTTCCCCAATGAACATATTAAAGGAGAAAACCATAAAACCATATCCACTACTTCAATAGCTGCAAAAAGATTTAGATGAATTTTAACTCCGATTTTTCTATATATCAACAAACTAAGAATACCAAAATGTTTTTCACAAGAAAAATACTTACTTAATACTATCAGCAAATATTATGCTTTATGGTAAACACCAGAAATATTATCTATCAACATTTATATATAACATTATACTGGAGCTACTACACAGCCACAATAAGAAAACCAATGATTCAAAGATTTTTTAAAAATTGATTTCAGAGAGGAACGGAGAGGGATAGAGAGATAGAAACATCAATGATGAGAAAGAATCATTGATGGGCTGCCTCCCGCACGTCCCCTAATAGGGATCGAGCCTGCCACCCAGGCATATGCCCTTGACAAGAATTGAACCAGACCTTTCAGTCTGCACACTGATGCTCTATCCAGTGACCTAAACCAGCTAGGGCTCAAAGATTCTTGAAGTCTTTAAATAACCATGGTCTTTCTTCCTACTAAGAAATATATCTCCCATATATCGTGTGTGTGTGTGTGTGTGTGTGTGTGTGTGTGTGTGCGCGCGCATGCACACACACATGTTCACACCTCTAAGATCCTTTGTATCTGTGGTGATGTTAAATTATATTTATTTTGTTAGTTAAAGAACAGTTTAACTGAACTTTATACTCTCCTTTTGTCCAAGAAAAATGCAATCTTCCTAACAGAAAAAACTGTCATATGACAGGAACAGAAAAATTATTCAACATATTTAAAGCAGAACAAAATTGAATCGAATCATATATGTGGTTGCACAACCTGTAAACATGAATCTGGCTATTCTTTCTTCAAGAAATAACAAACTCTATACTTTTCCTAAGTAGTATTGAATTGATGCACTGTAGTGCTTTCAAACCAGGTAGTTGGTTCAGCATTCATTCATGTATTCACTCATTCAAAGAATATGTCCTAAGCAAAGACAACCACTTAAAATGATGAATTAATCTCCTATATTAAAGGAACTTATTATTGTCTATTTTCTAATATCTACGTGGATTATGGTTAAAAACTGATATACATTGTGCTTATTTACACTAATTTAATACCATCTATTGGATTGATTCATATGACTTATGTTTCAATATTGATTTTTATTGAGATATAATAGACATTTAACATTGTATAAGTTTAAGGTGTACAATGTATTGACTTGATACATTTATATATTGCAATATGATTACCACCCTTAGTGTTTGCTTACACCTCTATCACATCACATACCATATTTAACACTTATTTTTAGTGGTGAGAAATGTAGGATCTAGTCTCTTAGAAGCCTTGAATATATAATACAGTTCTGTTGACTATCAACACTATGTTGCACATTAGGTCTCCATCACTTGCTCATCTTCCAACTTCAAATTTGTACCCTTTGAAGAACATCTCTTCAATTCTCCCACCCCAAAGTCCCTGGTAACTACCATTCTTCCCCCGGTTTGATGAGTTTGCTGTTACTAGATTCCACATATAAGTGAGATTATATAGTATTTGCCTTTTTCTGATTTATTTCACTTAGTATAATGCCCTCAAGGTCCGTCTATATTGTCACAAATAGCAGGATGTCTTTCTTTCTCATGGTTAAAAAATATTCCATTGTGTGTATGTGTGTATGCCATATTTTCTTTATTCCATTGATGAACACTTAAGTTGTTTCCATATCTTGGCTATTGTGAATAGCCTGTTAGAATTGATATCATCAAGGAGGTAAGGGAGAAGTACTGCTGAGAATGTGGGAAAAACATGAAAACTTGTGCATTGTTGATGAGAATGCTAATTGGCCTAGCCACTATAGAAACAGTATGGGGGTCCCTCAAAAAAAATGGAAACAACCTCATTATCCAGCAATCCCACTTCTGGGTATATATATCCAAGGGAAATGAAAAGAGGACATTGTACAGTTATTTGTACTCCCATAAATATTGCAGTATTATTCACACTTTCTATTTTTAAAATAAACATGAATAATGCATTATCTGTACCTAATTTTGACATTTCTTTAATTACCTTAGTTTCATAAGCACTGACTGGATATGGTTAACTTGTACACACACCTATCAATTTTTTGGTTTTCTTCCTTGAGCAAACCATACACTTTGCTAAGAAAAAGATTACATTAAAACCTTTTGTGTAAAATAAATTCCAGGATAATAAAATTCTAATTATTTTCATTACAAAAAGATGAAAAAAATAGGTAAATTTTCTGTTGAAAATACAGTGACATTTCTTGGTTACCCATAACATTTATGTTATTAGCTCTGATTTCTCCTTTTTTGATCTTATTTTTATTATATATCTGTTTTAGATTCTTATAATTACTGCTTTCTCTCATTAATCCAATGCACCAAAACGATTATTCCCATAATGATTTCCACAATTAATTAAACGTAATATTTTTTTCCTTTTAGTCTTTCAGTAATTAAGGATTAAGCATATTCACTAAGCTGAAAGCTAACACTAAAGTTATTTTAAATATTTGAATGTCAGACTTTTCCCTCCCCACTCCTAAATTTTCCTTTCCAGTTAGATTTTCTTTTATTTTTACTTCAATCTTCAGCCAAGTCTCTGCCTATACTGCTGGATTCACTGGCCTCCTGTAGCCATCCTTAAGCATATAAACCATATCCTGCCACATTCCCAGAGGCTGAAACGCCAGTGATTGTATTGTAACAATTCCAAAGAATCCTAAGAGAGGTGATCACATGAATTGTGGGTATACGACCAGAAATCTAAGAGACAAAAGGATAATTTGAATGCTATAGATATAAAACAATGAGAATTTGCGGCTATATAATGGAATTCCTAGGCTGGAACAGAGTGAGACTTGCCTTCACCCCTCATCCAGAAATTCACACAATAAAACAAAGGCTTTTCCTTTAGACAACCATCATAATTCGATGAAAGGTAGAAGTGCTTTATGCATAATTCCCATTTCTTCATGCAGAATATGGAAAAGATTTGCACTCAAAAGTCAGGATTTAAGATTTATTAAAGTAATTATTCTTCCTTCATGAAGGACATATTTTAAGAGAATCTGATAATGTTTTGACTGTTAAATGAATGGCAGTGAAAAGACAGTGACTACATTACAGTTTGATGCGGCTGCTTTGATTTGTGCAATGACGCCAGCAGTTTTATTCATCATTGCTTTTTTTTTTTTTTTTTTACCACCAGTGCAAATGTCAGCATACTGGAAAATATATATAACGTTATAATTACTAAGAAAAAAGTTGTGACTTTACAAGCCACCCCCACCCCTGCAAAGGTCCATGGACCACAATTTGAGAACAATGGACTATGACATGAGTAAAAAATAAACTTTTATTGCTTAACCTACTCAGTGTTAAGTTTTATTGCAGCAGTAAGCTTCTGTGAATGCAGAAATTGATCCTTTGAAGTTGGGTGTTACCATGACAAAAACTAAAATATGGGGCATGAAGCACTAGGTGTTTGAGACGTAGATGGCAAGGAGACCCAGCTATGAGGCTTGAAAGCTCTATTCTACCTTTTCAAATATTTGGTAAAACTATCACCAGTGCTAAGGTGGAAAGTAGGTATCTGCTTGCAGAGCCTATAGCTCTAGAGGAGGTAATGAGAAAGAATCAACATGATCTTGTATGTTGGATGCTACTGCTGCTCTTTTAAGCAGAATATTATGAGAAAGAGATGAGATTAAACAAGAATTGGCAGGTTTTTTGACAGAGATGATAGGGAAGAGAACATCCATAAATTTGAAGCCTTGAAGAAATGCTGAACACAACTATTTCTAGGCTTCCAACAAACAAAAAAATTTATCTCTGGGACTCAAAGGCCTACTAAGTCCTTTGGCAAAGATCAGACTCAGAATACAGCCTCCCAGCCATGTCTGATGGCCAAATGTAGCTACCATTAAGTAGAGAGAGACTGGCATGAACAGGAAAGAACTTTGGGTACAGTTACTGACACAGAGTTAACTAGATCAAAAGCCTACTAAGTTTTTAAGGAAATCTTATGGCCAAAGAAACCAGGAGTCTGAACCTATTTGGTAGATATGATCATGGAGGCAAATGGAAAAGTAAGAACTTCCCAGAGCCTGGAGCCAGGAGTCTGGAATGAGAGTGCTCTTCCTAGTAGAACTGAAGTCTAATTAGAGAACATCCCTCCCACCCCCACCATAGTAGGCATCTTCACACCCTCTCTAGTGATACTTCATATTGTTATGGGCCAGTGTTTTCCATTACTTCTCTATCTAAAAACAAGGTTCTGTATGTTTTCCTGACTATGCTCCATCATTGTATATTATTGTTATACTAGCGTTCCTGTTGCAGGAAAAATCCTGCAATAGGGTTTCCTGCTGCACTCTACCCCGCCCCACCTGCTCTCCTCCCTTGTCCCCTGCCCTGCCTTCTCCACCAGCCACCCTGCTTTTCTCCCTTTCCCGCCAGCCCGCCTGCTCTCTTTCCTTCTCCCCCGGCCCCGCCTCCACTCCTCCTTTCTCCTCCCCCCGGCTTGCTTGCTTCTCCACAGCTTTGCTCCCTTCTGCAGCTCTTGGCTTCTTTCTACGCTGTCTTTATATGCAAATTAGCTGCCATCTTTGTTGGGGTAATTTGCATACTCGTCCTGATTGGTTGGTGGGCGTGGCTTGGCTGGTGGGCGTGGCTTGGCATAGTGAAGGTGCGGTCAATTTGCATATTTGTCTATTATTAGGTAGGATATGAAGTAGTGCATCACTTTTTCCTTTAGTTCTTAGGCTGCTGGCCCACAAAGAAGCATATCCTGATCCCATGGAGGCAACTGCCTATCACCCAAGTACTGGCCCCATGCTTTGACCTGGATCTAGTGACTAAATGGGATTTGGGTTGCCTTTCTGGAAGAGGAATGAGTATGTCCTATCCATGGGAAACATAGTGAAGCAGATATGTAATGTTCTAAAGAGTGGACTATGGGAGACACTGATACTATTGACCAATTTCCATGCTCTCCCCTTCTTCCTGAGCAAAGGAAGTGCGAGTACATTTTCCATACCTTTTTGGCATGGACTTGTGTCTCATTTTTAGACAATGGAATGTGAGTGGAAGTAAAGTATGCCAATTTCTGAGTACAAAAATATCTCATTCTCTTTCCCCATCTGTTGGCTCATACAGAAAATTTCAAAGATTTAGAAGATGAAGAAAAAAAAAAGGAACCTGGATTCCTGAATGACTGCTTATGTAGCCTGCACTCTATTGACCCATGTTAGGCTTTGAAAAGAATGTGAAATAAACCTTTTATTATAGTTATCTGCTAAAATTTGTGGATTTATTTTAGTTGTAGCAGTCAGCAACTTTTCCCATAAATGCTGATTGTGAGTTTGCAGACAAAATTATTTCCACCACTGATAGACTCAAGCCCCATACACTATCACAGTATTTCTGATTTTTTACTGTAGGTATATTTAACATACCCTTCAGCTCACAAATAATTTTGCATCACATTCTATCCTCATTGTTAATGTGTTCTTATAAATAACTAGAGGCCCGGTGCACGAAATTTGTGCACTGAGGGGGTGTCCCTCAGCCCAGCCTGTACCCTCTCCAATCTGGGACCCATCGAGGGACATCCCTCTCACAATCCAAGACTGCTGGCTCCCAACTGATCGCCTGCCTGCCTTCCTGATTGCCCCTAACCACTTCTGCCTGCCAGCCTGATCACCCCCTAACCACTCTGCTGCCAGCCTGATTGATGCCTAACTGCTCCCCTGCCAGCCTCTTTGCCCCCAACTTCCCTCCTCTGCCAGCCTGGTCACCCCTAACTGCCCTCCCCTGCAGGGTTGATTGCCTCCAACTGCCCTCCCTTGCAGGCTGGGTGCCTCCCAACTGCCCTCCCCTGCTGGCCATCTTGTGGTGGCTATCTTGTGTCCACATGGGGGAAGGATCTTTGACCACATGGGGGAAGCCATATTGTGTGTTGGAGTGATGGTCAATTTGCATATTATTCTTTTATTAGATAGGATAGAGGCCTGGTGCAGGAGTGGGGGCCAGCTGGTTTGTCCTGAAGGGTGTCCCGGATCAGGGTGGGGTTCTCTTGGGGCGTGGGGCAGCCTGAGCAAGGGGCCTGTGGTGGTTTGCAGGCTGGACATGCCCCCCAGTGACCCAAGCGGAGGTCCTGGTATCTGGAATTTATTTGTCTTCTACAATTGAAACTTTGTAGCCTAGAGCGGAGCCAAGCCTCCTGCATGCTCCACGGCTGGCAGCCATTTCTGTTTGGGTTAATTCACCTTCTATAATTTAAACTTTGTAGCCTTAAGTGGAGGCCTGGGCCTGGCCAGGGTGTGCGGAAAGCTTTGCTTTCTCCATTGCCGAGGGCAACCCTGGCCTGGTCTCTCCAGCTCCATGGCTGTGGCGATTCTGTTTGAATTTGTTTACCTTCTATAATTGAAACTTTGTAGCTTGAGTGGAGGCTTAGGTCTGGTAAGGGCATGAGGAAAGCTTGGCTTCCTCTGGTGCCTGGGAAACCTTGCTCTCTGTGGCTGTAGCCATCTTGGTTGGGTTTATTTGCATACTCGCCCTGATTGGCTGATGGGCGTGGCTTGGGCTGGTGGGCGTGGCTTGGGCATAGTGAAGGTGCGGTCAATTTGCATATTACCCTTTTATTAGGTAGGATACCAAGATAATTCTGATCTTTTATTTAAACTGGAGATTCAATAACTACTGATTGGAAACCTACTGTGTGCCAGGTATTACAGTAGGTGCTGGTGATACCAGGATAAGCAAATCAGCAGTGATCCCTAACCTCATAGAAACAATATGCTTGCTTTGCTGACTTACTAGTATTTGACTTGTATCCTCTTGATTTATGCTAGATGCCATCCTAGCCCTGCCTAGAAAGGAACTTTAATCTCTTGCTACTGCCACCCATATTCCAATGTAAGTGGGACATCCATTCAACTAACACAGCTGTGAGTAAAATGTATTTAAAAAGAAGGACATGAACAATGAAACTGGTCACCAGACAATTACCGGTTATTTCACTGATTAGAAATTGAATATTTTTGTTATGAAGCTTGGAATAAATAGATGTAGGATGGAAAATGCAAATACAACATGGAAATTTGTTAAAGAACAACGAATAACCTTGACTTCCAACATTTAAATATGATCTAGTAATTTAAAGTTAGGTATGCTTTCTGACAGAATTTCTTTAGGAACACATGTTCTCCTCACTTTCCTGCAGGATGTTCTGAATACGGAAGTTTCTGAATACGGAAGTTTCATTGGGCATGAAAAAGTAATTTGTTATGGAACAATTTTCAATTGCTCTCATTGTCTTTACTCTGGCCCATCCCTTGTCATTCTGAAAGTGTCCCTTTCACTTTAAAATACAGGCCATTTCATTTCTCTGAAGAGCTGACAAAGCTAACATTTTTGGCAACACATCTTTGAGGTAGGACCCTCACTAGCCTTGGTTATTTGCTAGTAAAGTGCAATATTTTAAGTGAAATTTATTTTCAACTGGTCTTTCTAAGCTTTAAATTATCATTTCCTCCAATCATAAAATTCATGAATGTATCAAGTCATTAAGCCTTTGGAAAAAGACTTTCTTATTAAGCTTTCTATATGATAATAATAACTTTAAATGAAAGATTGCTAAATTAACTTAGGAAGCAAACACATAGGATTTAATGGCTTCACTATGCATTTTCATTTTACTAAATATTTGGATATGAGAGTACAATTATGGACTTAAATGTGGTATGGTAGTACTAAAGATTGATTTTAACATAAAATAACAGATCTATTATTTATTTTATAATATAAGTAAAAAAGGCATATTGTTTACAATAACAAAAAGGACCTAAATTTTACTACTAAAATCCACTTTCTAGGAATCTAAAATTGACACTAAATTTCATTTACTGCACTTTGATTATAACCTCAAAGATTATCTTAAATATATTCAATGTTTGTTGTAAGCTTACTAAAGGCACATATTGAAAATTACACTTGTGTATACTTTACAATGTTAACACAGCATTATTTTCATAAATGGTACTTGAGAAATATTTAATTCCTTTGATAATCATACTTAAATATTTCTTTGTCTTTTAAATGACAGTAAGTTAATAGTTTCATTCATAGGAATCTCAGTAATACACAATTGGTGATTAAGTCCCATCCTCTGACCAGTCCCAAGGGAGTTAAAATTCTTGTCTTCTCTGTAGTCAGGGTGTGAAGATGGGAGGAGGTGGTGGGCAGGGAAATATTAGAAAGTGGTTTCTTCCTGATCAATGGGAAGTTTTTTAATCCATTGGATGGTTAAAACAGTATACATTTTTTAAAAGTCTTTATAATTACACTATTTTTGTTAAAATAGTGATTATTATTAACCTCATAGTAAAATGAACCTGCATTTTATTTTATTTTTATTGAATTTATTGGGGTGACATTGACATTGGTTAATAAAACCATACAGGTCTCAAGTGCAGAACTCTATAACACATCATCTGCATTCTGCATTGTGCACTCACCACCCAAAGTCAAGTCTCTTTCTGCCACCATTTATCCGTCTTTGCCCTCTTCCACCTCCCCTAAATCCCTTTCCTTCTGGCAATCACCATAATTTTGTCCTTTTCTGGTTTTTGTTGTTGTTTTTGCTTAATCCCTTCACCCCCAAAAGCTGTCTGTTCTAATTTGTTGGCATACCTTATTTGTAATATTTTCTTACAATCTTTTGCATTTCTGTGGTGTTAGTTATCAGTTCTCCTCTTTCATATCTGATTTTGTTTATTTGGGTCCTCTCTCTTTTCATGAATCTAAAGGTTTGTAAATCTTACTTTGTTTGTTATTCTTTTTCTAGTTCTTTTAAGTGTGGGCTTATGTTTATTTGAGATTTTTCTTGCTTCTTGAGGTAGGCGTATAATGCTATGCACTTCCCTCTTACAACTGCTTTTGCTCTGTCCCATACATTTTGGGTTGTTCTGTGTTTATTTTCATTTGCCTCAAGGTAACTTTTGATTTCTTCTTTGATCTGATTGTTAACCTATTTACTGTTTAGGAACATGTCATGTAGTCCCTATATATTTCTGTGTTTTTCAGGGTTTTTTTTAATTGTAATTCATTTTTAGTTTCATCTAGTGGTTGGCAAACTCATTAGTCAACAGAGCCAAATATCAACAGTACAATGATTGAAATTTCTTTTGAGAGCCAAATTTTTAAAACTTAAACTTCTTCTAATGCCACTTCTTCAAAATAGACTCGCCCAGGCTGTGGTATTTTGTGGAAGAGCCACACTCAAGGGGCCAAATAGCTGCATGTGGCTCGCGAGCCGCAGTTTGCCGACCACGTATCTATGGTGGTTGGAGAAGATGCTTGCTACGATTTCAATCTTCTTGAATTTATTAAGACTTCTTCTGTGTCCTAACATGTGGCCTATGCTAAAGAATGCTCCTTGTGCACTTGAAAGAAATGTATAGTCTGCACCCTGAGAGAGATGAACTCTAAAGGTCCAACCTCTGAACAGCAATCCCTTCCTCCTAGGGAACTGAGCTCAGCAGGTCAGGGCCACTGGGACTTGGGAGGACAGATGGAAATAGTCGTCTTCCATTGGAGGTGGTGCCAGCCAAGTCTGCAGGAGCGGGGCCAGCACTTTTGTCTCCAAACCACCATCCATAGCTGCACAACCCAGTACCCATCTAAGTCCCGGACAAGAGCCTTTGAGGGAGATGTGCTCCGAAGGTGCTGAGCAGCACTTCCTTCCCTCTGCAGAACTGAGCTTTGCAGGGCGGGACCACCAGGGCATGAGGGGACATCCTATATAATAAAGCTGTAATATGCAAATTGACCATCACTCCAACACACAAGATGGCTGCCCCCATGTAGTCAAAGATGGCCACCCCCATGTGGACACAAGATGGCCACCACAAGATGGCCAGCAGGGGAGGGCAGTTGTGGGGGATCAGGTCAGCAGGGGAGGGCAGTTAGGAGGGACCAGGCCTGCAGGGGAGGGCAGTTGGGGGCGACCAGGCTTGCAGGGGAGGATAGTTAGGGGTGACCAGGCCTGCAGGAGAGGGCAGTTGGGGGTGACCAGGCCAGGAGGGGAGGGCAATTAGGGGCATTCGGGCCAGCACAGGAGCAGTTAAGCATCGATCAGGCTGGCAGGGGAGTGGTTAGGGGGTGATCAGGCTGGCAGGCAGAAGCAATTAGGGGCAATCAGGCAGGCAGACAGGCGAGCGGTTGGGAGCCAGCAGTCTTGGATTGTGAGAGGGATCCCAGATTGGAGAGTGCAGGCTGGGCTGAGGGACACACCCCACCCCATGCACGAATTTCGTGCACCGGGCCTCTCATATCAAAATAATCTCCTGTTGGGGGTAGTGCCAGCTGAGCTTTCAGGAAGGGGCAGATTGGCCCCTGTTCCAAAGCCACACAGCTCAATGACTGTCTATCTGCCCAGAGCTTTTCCAAAAAAAGAGCATACCCAAGAGCATCCCTCTTTGGTGCAGTCAACAGACCTTTCTTCAGGACTCATGCTTGGCAGGGTGGTGTCGCCAGTAGTTGGAGGTCCAGGTTAGTGCACTCCCAGGCTGGTGTTGTAAGAATAAGAGTGCTTGATCCTGGGCAGATGCTGTAGGCAGTGTGGGATAGAGACTCATGACGGGGACCTCAGTGGCTGGCCCTCCAGATGGCTCCTCGGGCCACATCACCTGAATCTTCTCCTTATCACCCTGTTTGCCCTGAGTCTCCTTCCTTCTACCAAAGCCCTGCATGAAGTTTCAAGAGCAATATCCTGTGTTGGCCCTTTAAGAGAGCACCTGGGTTTCTAGCAGACTCCCTCCTCTTTCAGGTAGAGAGCATTCTTGCTGATTTTCACTGTCAAGTGCTATGCAGGCTCTTCTTTCCCAGCCCAGGTGCATGGGGCCTCAACCCCATGCTCCTCAAGGGGAAGTTTTGCAGCAGAATATCCTCTAGCTTCTCAGCAATCACTCATGGATGCAGGGCCCAGCCCTCTCCACATCTCCACCCTTCTTACCAGCCTCTATGTGGCTTGTTCTGTAAATCCTTGATTATAATACTCCTGTCCAGCTGTCTTTAAATTGGTTATTCAGGTTGATGCTCTATAATTTATCTGTAAATCCGGTTTGGTGCTGGGAAGAGGAACAAGTAGCTTCCACCTACTTTGCAGCCATCTTTGAATCTGAACCTGTATTTTATACAACTGATTTTTTTTGCATTTCCCCCTTCTCAAATTTCTTCCTTCATGAACACATGTATATGGATATAAATATATAAGGGAATCTGGGGGAATAAATTATTTGTTTAGCCCTTATAGATGCATGTGGCAAGGGAGAAGGGACCTAAAAGTATTTGTTACAGATATGTTTAAAGTTTAAGTAAAAGTGATTAAATTGTTGATAAAATCTAACAAGCGATTTTAAAGCAGAAAGTGTAATTACATAGGTCTGTAGTCTAGCATATGCATATTTAATATGAATAGTTTGTGCCTAATATTTGGCTGAAAGTAAAGGAATGTAGAAGAAAACTACTCCCAGTCTCTGGCAAACACGTAAATATAGTCTATCTAACCTATTTTTGAAAATATTTTATTGGAAAAAAAGAAAAAATATGAACAGGTAAAAGAACTATAGAAAATTTTAATTGCTGAATCTAGGTAATTGATCAATAAGGACTCATTATACTATTGTTTTTCTGGGGCCCATCATGCCTATGCTAGTTTTTATCTTACCCAATGGGATACATCGTAGATATGCCCTATGTTACACTGAAAGACAGTTTATACAACCCATCTCTAGCCTCCAAATTTGTGGTTAATTGTTTTTAGTCATTCAAGTAATGACTTACCTCCTGTTATTAAGAATTTGACTCATTGCCATGGTTAAGTAGATTAGCTGCATTTCACAAATGAGATAGATCACACAAGTTGTTACATTTCTGTATCCCTCAAGTCACACAGAAGTTAATAGGAGAGCTAAGATAAGTAATCAGTGCCAAGAAAGCGAACATGAATGAAGACAATGGAAGTTGCCTAAGGGCAATTTAAATTGCTCCTGTTCTTCCCCGCACAAAAGACCACAGCCCAAATTAGTGTTTGGTCAGTGATATCAAGGTGCCAGAGGCCAGGACAAATGAGAGTTTTATCTGCCTACAGCACTGATAGGTACAAATGAACACATTCCCTAGCTGATTTTCATTCCATTTCAGTGGCATAGAAAACAGTGATGCACAGTTATCACACACTTCAGGGCTGTATTCCAATTGTATTTAATATTCCTTGAAATGTGGTGACAACAGGATTGGGTTTGGAAGTTGTTTGTTATAATGAACAATTTATTATTATGAACAGCTTGTTATGATGCTCCTGGGGGTTTGTCTTAACAATCAAGTTCTCTGAGAAGAGGATGTGTTTCTGTCATGCACATGTTACATTGATGTCCCTCCCATGTGTCATTGCAAGCACAAAAGTGATTAACAAATTCTCTTCATAATGTAAACCAATAAAACTTTCCAGGGAAGAGTTTGCATGTGCATATGATGTATCCATGGGTATGTCTTAGTGAAGATGGGATAAAAAGTGAATCAATTTGTCAAGAACAGAGCTATTAGATGTCTGATTAGATGAATGTTCTCCAGTTGCTGATATGTTGTATAAATACAGGGGTGGGCAAAAGTAGGTTTATAGTTACACTGTGATATTTTAATAAAGCTATTGTACAATCATAAACTGCATGTCTTTTTCCATATTAACAACTGTAAACCTACTTTTGTTCATCTCTGTATTTTTATACTTTCTTCTCATTATTCCTTACTGGGTTTTGTTTTTTTCGGCTTTTAATAAAAACCCCAAATTGTTTTTCATTATCCCTTCCTCTTGGATACATATTTTTCTGCCATTTATCCCATAAGTTTAACCTAACTGACACTAGGAAGATAGAATAATCCCTGTTCTCTAGCTTCTTCTCACAAGTCAATTATAATGGTTTGAGGAAATTCACCATCTCAGAAGTTATCAAATGCTTACAACAAATCTAGAAAAACGTTGCTTTGCTCAACATTTGGAAATATGTGTTCACATAAGCAGCAAACATTTCAAGTTACATGGCCCGCTCTATGCTAGTCAGTGTGCTGAGGGCTGATTATACAAGAGTGAACAAGACATACTCCCCGACCTTACCAATGAATGGTACAAACAGGCAAAAAAGGCAGCAAACATAACAGGGTGTGATCAGTACTAACAGTCCAGAGGCTTCCCCTCTTGCAGATGAGGAGACGATGTTTGACATGAAAACTGAAGGATGAATGAAAATGCGTTAAAGGGAGTTGATGGAGGAAGGGAAGATTGTTTCAGGAAGAGGAACTGCCATATGGGAAGGCCAGGAAATGAAAACGAGCATGCCAAATTAGAGACCCTGCAATGGTTTAAGGTAACTGAAGCTTGCATTGTGAAGCGTGACAAGATGAGCCTTGGCTCGCTGTAGGACCTTGGACAAGTTACTCGATGTGAGTAAGCTATTTAAACCCCTGAGCCTCAGCTTCCTCACTTGTATAGTAGAGATCATGGTGTCTGCAAAATAGAGTTGTTGTAAGAGTGACTGTATGTCTGTGTGCATATATCTAATTTATAAAATTAACCCTTTGCACTCGCTTGCTTTTTTTCTCGATTCCTTTATTCTACTCGGGATTTAATTTTTTAAATACCCCAGATTTTACAAAGCGCGGCAGTAGAATAAAAAACTGGAGTTTCTTTTCATACAAACTTATTTATTTGGATTTTTTTTTTATATTTCAAATTATCGATACATTCAAAGAGTATAAAAAGAGCTGCTACCGATGCTAACCGTGTCGAGTCACACTCGACATCCGAGTGCAAAAGGTTAAGTTTAAAACTTTATAAATGTCTTAGGTAAATGACATTATTTGGAGTACAATTTAAAAACGAATCTAAGATACCAGTTCCTTACAACAACAGTCTAAAATTTATGACATGTTCTTTCATTAGAGGAGTCCCTTAAGTCAAAAGAAAGCTTCTATGTCAGTAACATAAGTTTCAGCATAACCTTGGTCTTCAAGCCAGGCTGTGACCATGCTCTAGTAATTGGAACATATATATTAAAGCATGTAGTAGAATATCCAACAATCCAATTCTTAAGTGTCTCACCAACTTAATTGAGATGTACTCAAATACTTTCTAAGTATTAGAATATTAACTCCAAGATAATACAGAAAAAGATAAAAATAACTGTTACTCTTTGAAAGAAAGTGTGAGGGATAAGTTTTTAATCAAGGTTTGATGTAGTGACTTTAACTTTTAAATTCTTAAAAATCTAAATGATACTATTTGATTGCATAAAACACTGTTTTGGTATATTATTTTAATTGCAGCTTGCTGAAATATATTTATTTTACTTATTTCTTAATACAATACAGTTTAATAAGTTTAGATCATAAGAGGAGTTATTCAAAGACATCATTTAAATGTGGGTGACACAGAAAAGCAAAGGAAACATCAAAATGGAAAATATAGCCAATCTCGGTATATGGAGATTCTGATTTTATGAAGTTGCCTTTTCACAAAAATTTATTTATAACCCCAAGCCAATACTTGTGGTGCTTTGTGGTCATTTGTGGACATGTGTATGCACAGTGGCAAAAACGTTGAGTTGCTTAATGTGCACATTTCTGGCTGAGGCTGAAAAAGGTGATGCTTTGCCTTCTTATTTCATCTCTCACATATCAAAGATGTATCCTTTTGTGGTATTTAGTGGGACATTTTTGCATCGTTGTACTTCTTTGTTGGTGTTTCTGCTCTTTAAATGTTCCCCAAGCACAGTGCTGCTGTGCTGTCTCTGTTCCTAAGCGAGAAAAAGCTGTCATGCACTTTACAGAGAAAATGTGTTAGATAAGCTTTGTTCAGGCATGAGTTATAGTGCTATTGGCCATATAGCACCAATGTTAATGAATCAATAAAATATATTAAACAAGGTGCTTTTAAACAGAGCACACATAAAACAAGGTTATATATTTATTAGTTAATAAAAATGTTGTGACCAGAGGCTCACAGAAACCTAAACCTGTATCTCCCCTAGGAGAAATGATTCCGTATTCACTAATTCAGTGTTTGTAGCAAGTTTATAAGAACACTAGAGGCCTGGTGCACAAAATTCATGCATGGGGGCGGAGGGGTCCCTCAGCCCGGCCTGTGTACTCTCGCAATCAGGGACCCCTCTGGTAGGGTCCCTAGGCCTGGCCAGCAATCAGGACCTACGGGGGCTTTTCTTCCCCTGGCTGCCAGCAGCTGGCTCCACCCCCGTCGCTGCCACTGCTTGCCACTGTGTGGTACAGTCCCCTCTCCCCCGCCACTGGTCGCCTCCCTCTGCGGGCGACAGGCGTGGAGTGCAATCACTTGGCTGGCCTGGGCCTCCCTCAGCGGGGTGATTGCTGGCCAGCCCTGCACACCCACCACAGCATTGCTGGCCGCTGGCCTGGGCCTCTCTCTGCTGGGTGATCGATTGTGGGGCTCCGCGATCATCGCCCAGCAGAGGGAGGCCCCGCCCACCCAGCCAGGGCTCCGCAATCGATAGCCACGCAGAGGGTGGCCTGGGCCTCCCTCTGCAGGGTGATTGCGGAGCCACCCACCCCTATCGATTGCCCTGTTGGCCAGTGGCCTGGGCCTCCCTCTGCAGGGCAATCGTGGGGCAATGGCGGGCCCCCCCCAACCAATTGCATCGCACCTGCCTTGGCTGGTCTGGCACCATTGCGTGTCATAGCATGGTCGTCTGAACGGTTGTTCTGCTATTCGGTCAATTTGCATATTATGCTTTTATTGTTATAGATAACTACTATGAATTACAAAAGTCAACTGTCCTAACATATTTTACCTCAGGCAAATGAAAATTACTATAGATCTAAAACAAGCTAAATAATATGAAGGCAAATGACATCCAAGGGAAAAAATATCTGCAGTACATAGGACACTGAAGTTTATCAATTTCACATATATACAAAAACGTTGTGAAAATAAAATATATTAAGATCCAAATGACTTTAATTTTTCTTAAAATTATAGATAAAATAATTGGTCACAAATTTCAAAAGTGTTAATACGAAACTTGATGTAAAAAAAAAAAGCTGTTGACAAGTGGTTTGAGAATAAAAGCACAAGGTTACTCATTATATTCTGTTGGGGGAGAAAAAAACTTAGCAAATATTATGGACATTTTTCATAATACTTCAATTAAATTTATACCTATATTTGCCTCATGAAGTTGAATTTCTTGCCTCAGTGTATTTAATAAGAACAATGATCTTTCCTATAATTAATTGGAATAAAAATATCGAAAACTGTTGCTGTATAACTGTGAACCTGAAGATATTTGTTATAGAAAACTAAATTTGTTAAAATATTCTGTGTAGAAAATTGTGTTTCTCCTTAAGTTTCTGAAATATTTTTGCCTTGGAGATTTAATATACTCACCAGTTTTATGACTGTATAACCACTATGGGTTTAATTAATTAAACCAGCATATAAGAAATGTGTTTACTTACTAACATATTAGAAATATTTTTAAAGCAGAGTCTCTTTAAAATGTTCTATGTAAAAAATTAATCATGTCCCTAATATAAATACATTAAAATACAACATAAACCTGTTCATTCTTCCACAATGGCAAACAGTGCAGTGAACAAAAGGCAAAGAGTCAATATACATAGGTCAATGAGAAATGAAAAAAAGAATCAATATTATTAGTAATTATAGAAATGGAAAGTTATTAATTTTAGGCTATCATACTGGAAAAGATTAAAAAGAAGTAAAAGAAAGAAAGAGAAAAGCAGACTAAAGAATATGTGCTTGAATTCAAAGACTAATCTTGTCATCACTGAAAATGGGGTAACCTGAAATTGAATACTTCCTGATATGGTACATGGCACCACCAATAAAATATTCTTTCCAAAAAAATAAATTAATTAAATCAAACCTGAATCTCACCAAGCCTTTATATCTAACCACCAGTTTATAGTGGGGATAAAAGAAGAAAAAAGGAACAGTTTAATAACACCACAATGGATTAGTCACATCTAGATCATTGGAAAAATTTTGAGGAAATATTATTCTATTTCTTCAATACATAAATTGCAAGAAAGAAACAGAATGTCACTTTGTAGTTCAATTTTTATCTCTTAGACACATCACACTAAAACACTTATGAGTGAACTGATATGTTATCTGGATTTTTAAAAAAATAATATACGGTAGTAAACAGAATAAATATCAGCATAAACAAGAGTAGTAAAATGATGACCACTGTTGAAACTGGCTGATGGGATATATTGGGCTTCATTTTAACATTCTTTCTACTTACATATATATGGAAAATAATTCTGGAAGGTCATTTTTAAAATATCCTTTCATTTCTAGGGGCAAAAAATTCAATATTTACTGTAGCATTTTATATATATATATATATGTATATATATATATATATATATATATATGGAAAACAACCTCAATATCTAAAAATGGAGTATTGGTTAAATAAAATACATATATATTACCCATTAGAAATTATAATTTATAAGGACAATGAACATTGGCTAATAATAGGGCATTGAAGTTAATTAGACAGGTGCAGGTCACAACTATGCCAACTGCCAGCTGAGCATTATTGTGTAACTTAGACCATCTAAGCCTCAATTCCTTCATCCATAAAATGGAAAGTATAATAGTACTCATATTAATGAGGTATTTATAGAACTAAGTGTTACCAGTGTTTATTTCTGGGTGGCGGGATCACTTTATTTTTTCTTTCTTAACATTTTCGTTTCCTTCTACCATATTTCTCTTTCTGTCAGTCTGTCTCTTTCTCTGTTGTCCTCTCTGTGTGTACATACATAAAAAAATGAAGAGGGACTCATAAATTTATCCAACCTTTTGATTTCATACAGTAAATTTTTTCTTCAGCTAAGATTGGAATAACATAAAAATTAACATATTGAATCATATTCTACTGTTGTAATTAATCATTATTATGAATATTTAGAAGGGGATTAGATTTCAAAAATCAGAGGATAAAATGTCACACTATCTGGCTGACTGTACAGAATAGAAGCAACATTCTAAGAATTTTAATAAAGCAAGGTTGGCTCAAGGTCAAATTGTGAAGTCCACAGTCTCCTTCCATTCTCCTTTCTTTGTTTTTACAGATTACTTTCCCCCCATCATAGCTTAAAAAGTCTAATGATTTCATGCTACCTCTGCTAATCATCAAATACCTCATTATCTGGAAAGTTTTCCTATGGAGAAATACCAATTTTATAAACACTATGTTGTATCAGACCATACGAACACATTTTTTGTTAAATTTTGTCCTTTTCTACTATGTGAAGTTAAAGATATACATAGCAATTTAGAGAAATTCCAAGTTCTTATTTCAAACCTATTGAAGTAAATATTTGGTAGAATACTATGATCTCTGAGGGTGGGGTTATTCTTCTTCACTTCTGTAATTCCACCACCCAACAAAATGTCTGGAATATTAAAGCACTTAAATATTTACTATATTTGTTTAGGAAGCTGAAAAGAAACTAAGTCAGGGCCTGAATATGGCAAGGGGACTGGTGTGATATCTTTTATTGGTTACTAGAGGCCTGTTGCATGAAGATTCGTGCAATAGGCCTTCCTTCCCCTGGCTGCCAGCACCGGTTTTCCTCCGGCACCCAGGACCCAGGCCTTCACTCCTGGCAGAGCCTTCAGTCGTCGTTACAGCCGGAGCACTGCTCCTGTAGCTCCCTCCGCCCGCCACCCTCCCCCCCTCATAGCAGGCATCCCACCCCACTTGGCCGCTTTGTGTCCGCATGCATGCTGACCAGAGACCAGAGTGGCTGGGGGGCGGGGCCGCTGACATCTTTGCTGGGTTAATTTGCATACTCACTCCTGGCTGGTGGGAGTCGCAAAGTGATGGGCAATTTGCATATTTCTCTTTTATTAGTGTTGATTTTAGGGTGTTGTGGGATACTGCCTGGCAGAACAAGACTCCGCCTGAGTGCCCCACCCATAACCACAAAATATGACCACCTCCAGCCAATAGGTTAGTGCCAGGAGAATTTCAAATGTGTCGCAGAAGTTGCAGATGATAAGAAATGGTGCCACAGTCTTTGGGCGTGAGGACCATGCCAGCAGCCTCTGGAGACTTGGAATGTGAGGGGGAGGGCTGTGGCAGAGGTGGTGGCCAAAACAGAAGTGGCCAAAGAAAGGTGCCTTAAAAAGTCTCAGGACAATCTTGAAGACATAAAGACATGAAAGAGAAAATAAGAAAAACTTGCAGACATTGGCAAATGCCAAGTCATTTGAAACGGTGTCGTACCAAATAATCACCAATGTTTCTTCAGTGTTAAAAATATTTATCTGGACTCCAATAGAATGATAGTTTTAGATCTGGAGAAATAAAAATCCAAAGTGAGAAAGCCCAAGATATCCTACAGCTAAGAAAATAATATTACTACCTTGACCATCAGCTATGTACTTGGAACTGTTGCATTTAATTTCTCAAAGATTATGTGTTTGAGATTATGATTAGAGAATTGGTGGTTTCTTAGGCTCAGGGACTAGGTAAGAAACCAGCTCTGAGCTAGCTCTAAATATACATGGTTTAAAAGAATACCTCAAAAAATATCACAAGTTATTATGCTGTGGACTTTCAAGAAGCTCTTATTGAGTTAAAAAAAAAAAAACTCAAACATCAATGTGTGGGTGTCAAAAACATTTTTGTTTGCTTTATATAAAAATTAGTTCAGTTCAGAAAGTTTGAGACACACACACACACACACACAAACACACACATTTTTTAAAGTTTTCAAAGCGACTGCAGTTTGTCCCTTTAAAAATAAAATTCTTTATAAGATAAAAAAGTAACTTTGACTTTGATTTAAATTTTAATTTTAGAGAATATTATTCTAGCACTTTGGCCTAGCATGGGAATCATTCCCTAAACCTGGCATACTTATTTTCCTACCCATAAATCTCACTAATACCAAAGTACATTTTTATTCTAAATGAATAAATACTCACATACTCCTACTTGTATGTGTTATTGTTTTTCATACCATATCTTTACCTCATTGGACTATTGAAACACTTTCCATCTTTCAGGACCCACATCAAATATTCCCTTTTCCAGTGACTATGCTTGAGTGTCTGAGCCAGTAGTAGTCTCTATCTAATCAGTCATAGATCACTTATCCATGTACCTCAATTGCGATTATCGGTATACAAACTGCATGTCCCTAACTACTAAAAAAGATTTTCTGTCTTATTAATTTGGCATCCTCTATGGCATGTAGTCAAGTACCTTGCACAAAGCAAGTTGTCAATAGCTTTGTTGAATGTATCCTATATCCTTTATAATAAAAGCATAGTATGCAAATTGTCCCCTCGACTGGGAGTTGTCCGGGAGTTCAATCAGGGGCGGGGCTGGCTGGGGGAAGGGAAGGAGGCCCTGGCCGGCAGCTGGCAGCCGCTAGGGACCCTACCAGTGCATGAATTTTGTGCACTGGGCCTCTAGTATTTAATAGAATAGTCCAGATCTATTGGGACAATCATCCTCACTAAGGTGAAAAGACACCTGCCTAGACAACCAATCACTCTGATGTCCAACTTGGTATCATATGTCAAAAACAAATTTTTTCACACATTTACTGAATGATTGATTTTTAATATTTTGTTACATATATGTGATGTCTTTTCTACTTTATTTGTATTAATACCATTAGTAGTGAAGAATATAACTTTCTTTTACAGAGTAGACACTTTTTAATTTGTATTATCTTATCTCTCAAATCCTAAAATGGCAGAAAGTTTCTTAGAGCCACCCCAATACATGCTGTCAACTATCACCTGTTGCCAGCAAACCTACTTTTAGATTCTGAACTACTTATAAAATAATTATAGCAAACCCCATAAAACAATAAAGAGTGATGCCAAAGATATAGTAGTCCTTCATCAAAACCTGTTCTATCATGCATGTTATTTTCTTGGGATAATGTTCTCTGCTTGAGCTAATCAATAAACCAAATCACTAAATCAAGTTAAGGTATTAATGACTTAATGTTTTTCCAGTTTTACATGATATTTAATCTTAACAGAGGACTTCTATAACTTATCTACCTCTCACCAACTGAGAGAATGATTTGGGAATTTTATGAGTTATAAATTATTTTAAAGGGCCAATACAAAACATCACATTATTTTTTATTGGCACTTATTTAAAATGAAAAAAAATTATATTGTTTTGAATTAGTAAAAAATAAAATTGTAGTATTTAGCTCTGTGGGCTAGGATTGAATCTGAAATAATATAGCCAAATAAAATAAAACCAGTAAACTGTATACTTTTTGAGAGCTTTGGAACTTTAGATTATGAATTTAAAAATTTCATATCTGCCTATGTAAAGTCCCAGAAAGAACAACATTAAAGTCATATTTGCCTTCTAAAAAATTCCCAGATATATAATTGGTTTTCCTAGGTCCAAAAAAAGGGGATAAAATTTTAAAATATTCAAGAACTTGATAAGGCAAAAAAGTAATTTAAAAAGCTGATATAAATTTAAAACTTTACATGGTTCATGTGCTTGAAAAAAAAGTTCATTTATTTTCTAAGCAAATTTATGAGAAGGAAATAATACAAAGGATACAGAAAAAAAGGCACAAGCAAACAACTACAAAAGAGAGTGGTTATGATGCTGCCTAACTCGTCATCTATATTCTGGTATTCCAAAAAATGTACAATAAAGTTAAAATTTCAAAACAAATCAGAAATTTGAACATTATTAAAAATATATTACAGAAAAATAAAATAATTTTAGGGCTATACCATACCAAACATTTAGTCCTAATAAATGAAAAAAATTTTTCTTCTTTTTTTGCTTAAATACATGTTTCCATTAGTCTTTTGTATTAAAATATTAGTCAAGTAGAAGTTATAATGTATATAAAATATCTGGTAAAAAGGCATGTCAGTAAGAAACATAATTAATATGAATTAATTGTAAATGTAGCTTACATTTTTATGTAATGTATATGGCTGCAGGCCTCGGAGGGCGCCCCAGGCTTGGCTCTGCTCCAGGCTAGTTTCAATTGTAGAAGGAAAATAAATTCCAGATACCAGGACCTCCGCTTGCGTTGCCAGGGGGTGTGGCCCGCCTGCAAATCACCACAGGCCCCTCGCTCAGGCCGCCCCATGCCCCAAGGGAACCCCACCCTGATCAGGGACACCCTTTAGGGCAAACCAGCTGGCCCCCACCCCTGTACCAGGCCTTATCCTATCTAATAAAAGAGTATGCAGATTGATCATCACTGCAACACACAATATACCTGCCCCCATGTGGACACAAGATGGCCACCACAAGATGGCCAGCAGGAGAGGGCAGTTGGGAGGCACCCGACCTGCAAGGGAGGGCAGTGAGAAGGACCAGGCCTGCAAGGGAGGGAGTTGGAGGTGATCAACCCTGCAGGATAAAATAATTACTATAACACATCAAATTATTTTCAACATACTTAAGCTCTTTTTCTAACAAGCAAAGGAGCTCTTCTATTTATCACATACATCAACAGCATGTTTAAATTTCTTCATGATTATATAAGCAACAAAATGTATTGATGTTATTCTGAATCACCTAAATTCTACCATCTAAGCTATACACCTGTAGTAGACTGAAGAGCAGCCTCAAAAAGATCTGTCCAAGTCCTAAAGTCTGGTACCTGTGAATGCGATCTTATTTAGAAAAAGGGTCTTTGGATCTGGAGGTGACATTATGCAAGTTTAGGGTGGACCCTGCATCTAATCATGAGTATCCATATAAGAGAAAAGAAAAAAAGAAAAAGGGAAAGTCATGAAGAGATAGAGAGAGATATAGGAGTGATGTGCATATAAACCAAAGATTGTTAAGGGCCGGTTGCCTGAGCCTAAGCCATCATCATTTAGAAAAGAGTCAAGGAACAGATTGCTTCTCCTTCAGGGCCTCCAGAAGGAACCAACCCTGTGAGCATCTTGATTTCAGACTTCTGGTTTCCAGAACTATCGAAAAATAAATGTATGTTGTTTTAACTCACCCAGTTTGTGATAATTAGTTACAGTAGTCCTAGGAAACTAACATGGCACCATAGAACAAGAGGGTAAAAATGAAAATGAATATCAATATTTTAAAATAAATTTTAATTTGTTTTAGCAAAATCCATATTATTTAAAATTGTCTATTTGGAGGCTTTGTAGAATTCTGATACATAATGAAACATGTATCATAACATCTAGCTATGCACAACTTGTACGAATCATTGTTTTAAAGGACAGTTACTTTCTTGCAGCTTACCTTGTATACAATAGTCTATTAAGCTTTAGATCAGTCTTGCACTGATAACTAGAAATATTGCTTTTGTCATTTATTTATTTTTTTAAATATATTTTATTGATTTTTACAGAGAGGAAGGGAGAGGGATAGAGACTTAGAAACATCAATGAGAGAGAATCATTGATCTGATGCCTCCTGCACACCCCCTACTTGGGATGTGCCCGCAACCATGGTACATGCCCTTGACCGGAATCAAACCTGGGACTCTTCAGTCCGCAGGCTGATGCTCTATCCACTAAGCCAAACTGGTTAGGGCTGCTTTTGTCATTTAGTACCACCGATTAATTAGAAAATGTTTTAAAAATTAAATATGTGTATTAGAGTGAATCTATCTGGAGATGACAGAAAGATGCTGTCCGATTATCATTGAACAGGGAGACAGAAGACCTGTGTTCTGTTTCTTGCTCTGGCATTTTAAAGACATATGAACATGGGATTAGCTAAAGCTCAATTTCTTTATCTGAAAAGTAACACTGACAAAATTTGCCCATCTAACTCCTTAAGATTGACTTTGAAATAAAAGGTATGTGAAGAGCATTTCTACGTTACTAGAGCTATATACTTCAGCAATTTCTAATTTGAGGAATGCTTTGATCATAAAAGTACAAAGAAAATACATGTGTGAACGAGTGGACGTACCCTTATAGAACTGAATCCATCTCACAAAAGTAGTGGCTTCTTCTTAATGGCAAAAGGTAATACATCACACTAACAAATTTGGAAATAATTAGGCCTCAAAAGACATGTATATCCTTTTTATTCTTGTTAGTAACTGAAAAAAACAGCCAGTATAAAATAAGTTGGTAGCATAACCTAATACCTTTATTTTCTCATGTTGATCTGGCATGAGAAAGGAGCAAGGAAATACATGTGCGCATACTAATATATGTATCATACATATATTATATTAATATTTGTTTTAAAAATATTTATCATTAGCAATTTGAAGATTACATTATGTTAAAATGACTATATTAGCAGGGGAAAAGGTGCTAACCTAAGTAACTTTGTAAATGAAATCTATATAACACTAAAGGCAAAAGCAATTGTACACAGGTACTGTCCTCTAGTTGATAAAGCTGTTTTCCATAAGGAAATGATTTAACAATTCTGAAATCACTATGCATGTATAGTGGGATTGAACAATGAAGTGAATATATGATGGATGGTGGAAACCAGGTTTCTCACTATTGGACTGGGAGGTTATAGAGAAACGAGAAGAGGAGGAGGAGTTAGAATAATCCATGTAGTAATGGATTAGAGTGGAAGATAACATGAACTCATTTTTAGCTTACTATAGATATAGATAGTTACACATAGATATATTTCTGGATGTATGATACATATATTAGTACGCACACATGTATTTCCTTGCTCTGTCAGCTGATAGGTTCTGGAAACAATGACATCCAGTAGCAATAACACACCTAGTGCTCTACGTTTGGTGTCTAATACCATTCTTTTTATTTTTTAATGCTTTTATTGATTTTTAGAGAGAGAAAGGAGGGGGATAGAGAGATAGAAACATCAATGAGAAACATCATCAACCACCTGCCTCCTGCACGTCCCCTACTGGGGATCAAGTCTGCAACCTAGACATGTGCCCTGACCAGAATCAAACCAGTGACCTCTTGGTTCTTGGGTTGATGCTTAACCACTGAGCAACACCATCTGGGCTCTAATACCATTTTTCAATAAAAGATGTCAGAGCTCCTTGGAGAAATGGCTGATTCTAGGACTGGTCAGGAAATACACAAGATGAGCCTGGAGCATCCGGAGCACCACAAAATAAGGAAGTGATAACAACATGGGTGTATGTCAAAGGAACACACGTGTCAAATGACAGAGCACCTAATGGCTAAAGCTGGAACAATTTGAGCAATAAAATAAAATAAAATAAAATAAAATAAAATAAGTTGTATTGGATTATAACCCAAAATATAAAGAAACATCCATGAGTCTGAACTGGCATGTTACCACTGTGTCTTTTCAACTAAAATTCTGTAGCCCTAGTGTAAAAAATAGCTGATCAGTATGCCTCAAAACTGTCAGGATAACAAAACAAACAAGGAAAATCTGAAAACCTGCCACAGCCAAGAGAAGCCTAGGGAGACAGGGTGACTGACTGCAATGTGGTATGTCACGTGATATCCTGGAACAGGAAAGGAGATTAGGTAAAGACTAAGGAAATATGATAAAGTACAGACTTTAATTAATAATAATGTATCAATATTGGTTAACTAATGGTGACAAATGTTCCACACTAACATCCTATATAATAATCCTATATAATAAAAGGGTAATATGCAAATTGACCCTAATGACAGAACGACCAGAACCACCACTGAACCAGTCACTGTGAGGTACACTGATCACCTCTTGGTCCCTTCCCCTGGCCGTCAGGCACCGAGCACCCGATGGTGAACGGGGAACTGGGGGTGAATGGTGGCGGGGTGCAGGGCCAGCTGTGGGCAGCTGGGGAAGATGGCCCTGATCACAGGCCAGGCCTAGGGACTGTACCCATGCATGAATTTCATGCGCTGGGCCTCTAGTAGATAATAAAGAGGAAAGTAGGCATAGAGGTTTATGGGAACTCCCTGTAATATCTTTGCAGTTTTTCTATAAATCTAAATACTTATACTTACTTCTAAAAAAGTTTTTTATAAAAGGTTATATTCATGGAATTCTAGAGAAAGAAGCAGACTTATTCCCCTATTCCAATGACCTCAAATTATACATAAAACTGAGATAAATACTTGTTCACGGTCATGAAAGCTGTTAAAGGAACTAAATCATCACAAAGAAAGTGCTTTCTTCTTCATTAAAAGTTGATTACATCATTTAGAATGCATTTGACTGAAAGTAATAGAAAATGTGGCTTATATTGGCAGAATGGAGAGATGGAGGCTCCCCAGAGCCACCCTACCTCTAGAATTTACCTTAAATGTCAAATTCTACTTCACCCCTTTGAGGTACACATTAGCTATATGTGGGAAATCAGAAATACACAGTTTTTTCTTTTTCCTACTTTCTTTATACAGACTCTTCCTAGAGCTTCAGGCACATCTAAAGCAATTATTATGCTTCATTTGCCATGCCAGGTCAGGTAAGAAAAAATGTGTGAACAAATCCACGGTGACTCTGGAATAGTCTGAAGCAGGTGGTTATAAAAGAAAGAGAGCAAGAGTCTCAAGTGAGACCAAAGTTAATAATGTTCAGTAGAAATACATGGAATGTGAAATCTGTAGAATGTTGGATCACTGACTTAGCTAATGGCATCCTTGACTTAATTGCAACCAATATACCTTTGTACATTTTGGCTGGAAACACCTTAGTATAAGTGATACTTAATATTATGTGTGAACTGGGCTGGGCTATGGTGTCCATCTATTTGGACAAATGTGATTCTGGAAGGTGTTCTGGAAAAGATAAACGATTAAGTTAGTAGACTTTGAATAAAGCAGATTGATTACCCTCTATAATGTGGGTGGACCTCATCCAATCCAAATCACTGTTTTTAATAGAGAAAAGAGTGAAAAAAACCTACCCTCTCCACCCCCTATGCCATATATTACATCTTTTGGTTCTGTTTCTCTGGAGAACCCTAACTAATGGGGTACAGTAATTGCCCCTTAACTGTGGTTTCCATGGTTTCAGTTAATGAAGACTATATTCACTGTCAACCTTGGTCCAAAAATATTATTTGGAAAATTCCAGAAATAAGCAATTCATACGTTTTAAATTGTACACTGTTCTGAGAAGCATGATGAAATCTCACACCATCCCTCTCTGCCTGGCCCGGGATGAGAATCGTCCCTTTGTCCATTGTATCCACTACCCACTGTTAGTCACTTAGAATAAATCTCAAGTTATAAGAGAGACCACATTCACATCACTTCCATTACAATATATTGTTATAATAGTTCTATTTTATGATTAGTTATTGTTGTTAACCTCTTCCTGTGCCTAATGTAAGGCACAAGTATGTACATATAGAAAAAACCCCCACATAGTCTATACATGTATAAAGTTCGGAACTATCCATGGATTCAGGCATCCACTGGTTGTTTTGGAAGGCATCCCGCATGGATAATGGGGGAATACTGTAAGTACCCTGGACCTACCTTGAACATTTCATGATGTAGTGGAAAGGGACATATATAGGAACAGAAGATTTGATTTCATTTGGAGCTCTGCCATTTCCTATTGTAAGTTTCCCAGGTTGCTTCTTAGTTGCTTTATTTTTTCTATTTTCTATATTTAGCATAAGATGGTAATCATATCTACCTTACTAGACAGCTATGAATATCAATGTATGTCAAAGGTATTTTCTTTTTTTTTTTAATATATTTTATTGATTTTTTACAGAGAGGAAGAGAGAGGGATAGAGAGTTAGAAACATCGATGAGAGAGAAACATCGATCAGCTGCCTCTTGCACACCCCCTACTGGGGATGTGCCCGCAACCAATGTACATGCCCTTGACCGGAATCGAACCTGGGACCCTTGAGTCCGCAGGCCGACGCTTTATCCACTGAGCCAAACCGGCTTTGGCTCAAAGGTATTTTCTAATTACAAAGTATAATGTTGGTTACCATACTTTTTCTTACCATGTTAAGCATCACTATTCACATTGCTTGCTAGAAAAAGATCAATTGCTTGATGGAGAAAAGGGACTTGTTCCCATGGAAGCAACAGTCTCAAAAATTTAAACTTAGCTTGGAAAATTCTTAGGAAAAAAATTCTAAAACAAGGAAATAATATCTCATAACTTCTTAGAATAACCATGAGCTAGCCCTTGTGTCAATCATACACCAACTTACTGTTCAAAAAGTTCTTTGCAAAGATTTTCAGCCCAAAATTGCATGTAATACTGTGTTTGCCCAAGATATTTTAATATATTTAAACCAGATCAAAACATATTCTCTGACATTTTACCATAGACTATATTCCTGAGTTTTGTCTCAGGATGGAAGGTTAATGAAGCTTAGTAACCTGACACTCTATATAGCAACAGAGTAGGAAAAGCTCACACTTCATTAAAAAGCTATCATTTAGTTAACTGACTAAACACATCTTTCCAGGTAAGCATTAGTAGATGGGAAAACACATTCAGATTTAAATCTATTCAAGTGATCCATTAACATAATTTTGTTCCTCAAATCAATTTACTTCACACATATAAATTCCATTTGGTGGATGGTTAACAGCTCCTCATGAAACATTCTCTAGTGATTTTTTTTCTGTCAAGTTTTTCTTGCTTTCTCTCTCCCTATTTTCTATGACTGATTTAAACAAGCTCCCCAAGCCACAAAAGTATTTGTAAAGGTGACAATTGCAAAGAAAGTGATCATATTGTTGTATGTTATTTATTATGTGATGTTAATTGTTGGATTATCCTACCAGTCTATACTGAAGTTAAAGATAAAGGACATCATCTGAAACGGTAAGTCAGTCCATCAGACTGTCTCTCAGACATCTCTTCGTAGTATCTTCTATGCACTCTAAAACCTGGCCACTTTGGGGTTTCAAGTCAAAAAAACCTCTTTTCAGTCAACAGCAATTTATTGACCTTTTATTATGGATAGGGCATTTTCCTAGGTGCTGGAAACACTGTGCTTGATGCTAGGGTTCAAATTCAATCTGGAAGATTTAGTCCTTAAATTATAGCTGGTGATATCAGTCTCCTGTAATGGAAATTTTTATTTATAGTATATGGTAGAAGGGGACAAAGGCTACAGGAAGTGCTATAAAAGACAGTTTTTTCTTCCTTCTAAAAACTGGAACACAAACCCTTCAAATGACAATAGATTCCAATAGTAGAAAAAAAATCAAATGTACTCTTTGTAGTTTCTGGAACTTTGCATATGACATCAGTTTATTTTCTAATCAATGACCAGTTTCTACCCCTTTTCTTCTCAAGATGCAAATATTACTTCCACCCAGAAGTTCTCCTGTCTATTTGAGTCAGATGACTATATTCCTCACCCATATCATCATGTACTTCCCCTTACCATAGAACTGCAATGCTTGGAAACTGTTAACATTCTGACAGCAGGAACCATGTATTTTTTTTTATTAATATTTATTTCTAGGGCACACAGTAGGCACTTAATCTATGTATTTGTCAAACAAACAAATGAATGGATCAGTCAAGCCACAATCAGTACAAGAACTACAATTCTTTCCCTAAATCTAATTATCTTTGTCTCTACCCCATTCATTCTTTAACTTATTCATTCAACAATTATGAATTAAGCATCTATGTCTGTACCTTAAAATTAGAATTAAATGCTCAACATGTCTGCTCAAGAAAGCATATCTGAATATAAATGAATTAATTAACCAGGTCACCAATTATTGATATTTCAATACTGATTTCCAATGTAATCTATAAATTACTTGTTTTTTATACTCATCAACTGTCACCTATTTCCCTCTTGCCTGGCCCCCCAACCAGAATATAAACCCCTCGAGGACAGAGATCTTTAACTATTTTGTTCAATGTTTTATCCTCAAATGCTTAGAACGGTCCTGGCATATAGTAATTACTCAATTCACATTTGTTGCATAAATGAGATATAAATTAATTAACATCATTAGAAATAACTTTGGTTTGTAGGTTAAAGCCCTGGATTCAAGTCCTGGATATGAAACTCTTATAGTACTAACTCCACAGAGTTTTGTAAGGATTAAATAAGATAATGTTTGTGAAAGCAAATTGAGAAATATTGAACAACTGTAAGGTATCATTGATAATCTTGAAGCAAGATAGCATCTCATTATAATAACACTGAAAGAAGATAACAGTAGTACTTACTGACTTTTATTTTTTAGTTTTATGAGACAGTCAATGAAAATTTTCCATAATTCCTGAAGTGTGTCTGCCTGCCTCACCAACACACCATGTGGCTGGTTCCAGACTACTCCCAATCAGTATGCTTCACTAGCTCTGTGTAGATTTATATGCAGCTCTTACACCAGTGAAAGAGGGGAAGGAGAGGGGACCTGCTCACATTTACAAACTGGCATGTTTCCCATACATGCAAATGACTAACTTCCTGTTCACTTGAGATGAAACAAGTTTGTTCCAATTAAAGTTAAAAATGTATTTATAACTATCATCTTATCTAATAAAAGAGTAATATGCAAATTGACCATCATTCCAACACACAAGATGGCTGCCCCATGTGGTCAAAGATGGCCTCCCCATGTGGACACAAGATGGCCACCACCACAAGATGGCTAGCAGGGAGGGCAGTTGCGGGGGACGCAGGCCTGCAGGGGAGGGCAGTTGGGGGGGACCAGGCCTGCAGGGGAGGGCAGTTGGGGGCAATCAGGCCTGCAGGGGAGGACAGTTAGGGGCGACCAGGCTGGCAGGGGAGGGCAATGTGGGGTGACCAGGCCGGCAGGGGAGCAGTTAGGCATCGATCAGGCTGGCAGGGGAGTGGTTAGGGGGTGATCAGGCTGGCAGGCAGAAGAGGTTAGGGGCAATTAAGCAGGCAGGCAGGTGAGCAGTTGGGAACCAGCAGTCCTGGATTGTGAGAGGGATGTCCAACTGCCCGTTTAGGTGGGATTGGGCCTAAACAGGCAGTCGGACATCCCTTGAGGTGTCCCAGATTGGAGAGGGTGCAGGCTGGGCTGAGGGACAACCCCCTCCCTGCCACCCAGCACAAATTTAATGCACCAGGCCTCTAGTTTAGTTATAACAGGTTATCTTTCTGAGACATTTAAATAGACACTGTTGTTTCCATTCATTGGTTTATCTCCAAATTTCTAAGCATCTTGTTCTGTGACAATCTGCTTGTGTCTCAATTAAGCTATGGGGTGTTTTAAGTACTATAGGATTTCTTTATTTCTGCAAATATTAAATTTTTTAAAAATACGTTTATTGTTAAAAGTATTACAGATGTTCCCCATTTTGCCCCCTCCCCCCAGCTTCTCTCCCACTTAGGTCTCCACCAAACTATTGTTTGTGTCTATGGGCTGTGCATGTAAGTATATAAGAGGTTTTCCTCTTCTCACTCCCTCACTCTGCCCCAAGATATATTAGCCTGTTCCATGCCTCCATGCCTCGGAACTCTCACTTCTGGGAATATAGCCTAAATCCCTCAATACGCTAATCAGAAAGAACATATGCACCCCTATGTTCACAGCAGCATTATTTACAATAGCTAATATTTGGAAACAGCCCAAGTGCCCATCTGTAGATGAATGGATAAAAAAAGCTGTGGTATAATTACACAATGGAATACTATGCAACCATAAAAAAGAAGTATCTCACACCCTTTGAGACAACATGGATGGACCTGGAGATTATTATGTCAAGTGAAATAAGACAGAGAAAGACAAATATCATATAATCGCACTTATCTGTAGAATCTAATGAACAAAATAAATTGACAAACTATAGGATTTCTATGCGAGAATCCAGGCCCAGGGATATTCTACTAGATTGCTTGGTTAGCAGGAAGGGCTCTGGAGTCAAATGGCCAGGGTTTTTGCACTGGTTTCACCATTTAATGAGCCGTGTGATCTTGAGCAAGTTATTTAACTTCCCTTAATTTTTAATTTTTTTATCCAAAAAATGATTGTGACACCAGTGTTGTAGTGAAGAGCAAAGGAGGCAATCTTAATAAAGTAGTGAGAATAAGGAATTTCCTCAGAAAAGAAAGCAAAAAGTCTCTGCTCTAATGTACCTGAACGGTCCTTATCCTACAGACAGAGACCCACAGATATTGTCCACTTCTGTGTGATTGAGGATAATTACTTAGAAAAGTCAAGTAAAGGTAATTGACCCTCACATCAAGTCACATGGTCTACTCTTTGCGACAGTTAATTGCCTAAGAGTAGGCAGTCTCTTACTTAAGTATACATGTTTTAAAATAAAAATATATGTTTTATTATAAAAGCTGAGCAAGTTAAGGACAACGACTGGAAACTTAAATGGAAAAATTGTAGTTAAATATTTTCAAAAGAGGCAAATTATATGATATCTGTACAGACTTCATAATATACCATAATCCATTAGTAAAGTGCCATCTGGCAGAATTAATTGTTGTTAAAATGAGTAAGGTGCTACACCATTTCACCACACCTGACTCACAGGGAAGGCTACACCGGCTGAACTTTACTACATGTGTAATGCCCATTGTGCTATTAGAGCAGGAAAACGAAGGTAAGGAAAATCACGCTGTAAGGTAGCAGTTGCAGTGGAGTAATTACTCCTGAAAAAATGAGTTACCAGGCAGCTGTCGGTTTAGTAGTGGTGAAAAGCCAGACTTCTGGTTTTGAAACCCAGCCCTATTCATTAGCAGCTGAGATGCTAGGCAAGTAAATGAATCTTCTTGTGCCTTACTTTCTTAATTTAAAAAAAAAAAAAAAAAAAAAAAAATGACACGATGATACTCCCTATCTTGTAAGGTAATTGTGAGATTTAAATGAATGAATCCTTGTGAAATGTTTAAAATAGCACCTGGTATACGGTAAATACTCAAAAAACAGTAACAATGATCATTTTTACAAAACTCCCTCTAGGTACAATGCACCATCTTCTAAGTGTGTTGATCATGTATGTTGATATGAAAAGGAAATGATGTAAGATTCCTTCTCATCCTTTAAATAATGTAGGTAACACCTTCTCCAGGTTGAGTAGGAGTCAGCCAGGCAAACAAGTAGCAAGGACACTGAGCAGAGAAGCAACATAATGAAAAAACATAATAAATGCAGGATTTGACGACATCAAGGTTTTGGTAAGATACCTGTTGGCATCAGACTATAACTTAGAGGAGTAAAATATGGGTGGCAGAAAGAGACCAGTTAAAATGCTATTGGAATATTTCAAGCAAATAATAGATATTTAATAAACATTCTTTGATTGATTTTTTAAAAATATACTTACAATTTGAGATGTCTGCAAGAGCCTCAGGTGTGTGAAATATAAAGGATTTTAAAACTTTACTATTTACTTGTTTTTAAATGTCCTTTATTTGTAAAACCAAATTGCAGCAATATCTAAGGAAATTTTTAAAACTTTCAAAACACAACAGTTCTCATTTCTTCTGTACCCTTCTCTGATTTAGTTTTTAGGTGGACATGGTTCACAGTTGAGGATCTGTGAAGGCATTGATAACAGGAAGAGAAAAGCACGGGTGAGCATGAAAGTCTGTGCGGATAGAGTATGAACAGGACTTAGCAATGAATAAGATGTAGGAAGCTAAGGAGAGGGAGAATTCAATAGCAAGCCCTGAGAAGCAGGTTATAGAAGCAATTCCAAAGACATTTCAGAATCATTGGGAGCCATAACAGAATTGTTCGCATCAACAGAGCCTTTCTGGGGGCTACTTTGTAGAAAAGAGTACAATTGCACTTATGTTACTATTTGTATTCTGGAATGCTTGCCAAATAAAACTGGTCAGAGGAAGCACCCATAATCAGTATAATCCTTTTGGGGAAAAATTGATGATATGTATACAGAGGCATACATAAAACTGTTTATATACAATCATATAAGAATTTTATTTTTAATATTTTTTTCAATAAGTTTAGTTAATAAAGGGATAAAGAACAATACAAAAAGATGTAATTTGGATATTATAATAGGGAAAATGTCTGCACAGCCTGAATGACCTTCAGAAGGAAGTAAATTATCTAGTATATCAACTTCATAGAATGTTATGCAGATAATAAGAAATATACATATTAATAACTACTATCACTTACTGAATTTAGTGTACAAGACACTTTATAGATTACTTCACTTACTCATCACAATTTTCAACAGTGAGTATTGTTATCCCCATTTTGCAAGGGAAAAATTAGGCTGAAGAGATATTAAGAGAATTTCCCAAGGCCACCCAGCTGTAGAATGGCAAAGGGACAGGAAATGTCTGCGGATAGGTTGTGTTAAAGGATTTAGAGTCAGCTGTGTGTGTTCACAGCTGGAAGAAGTTCCCAGCCTCTGCTTCCACAGGGGAAATAGCAGAACAAGGATTTTGTTTTATTTTGTTAATCCTCACCCAAGGATATTTTTCCCATTGATTTCTAGAGAGAGTGGAAGGAAGGGGGAGAGACAGGGAGAGGGAAACATCGATGTTTGAAAGAGAGACATTGATTGGTTGCCTCCCCTGCAATTGAGGTATGTGCCCCTGACCAGAATCAAATTTGGGACCCTTCAGTCCGCAGGCCACTGCTCTATCTATCCACTGAGCCAAACCGGGTAGGGCCGGAGCAAGGATTTAAGCTCAGGTTAGGCTCATATGACTATATTCTGAACACCAGGCTTACTAAGTCATGTTGAAATGGCAAGAGATGAACTTCAGCTGTGAAACATGTACACCTAAAAGCTAAATCAGAGAAGGGTACAAAAGAAATAAGAACTGTTGTGTTTTGAAAGTTTAAAAATATTTTCTTAGATATTGTTGTGATTTGATTTTATAAAGGACAATTAAAAACAACTAAATAATAAAGTTGTAAAAATCTTTTACAGTTCACACACCCAGTTCTATTGCAAACATCGCAAACTGTCAGTATGTTTTTTAAAAACCAAAGAATATTTATTAAATATCTATTATTTGCTTAAGAATAAATCTGAAATATTCCTTTAGCCACCTGTTAATTAGCTCTAAAAGCAAAATAATATAAGACAATACGAAGCATTGTTAGGTATCCAAACATAGTTTTTTAATTATCATTATTAAAGCCACTTGGATTGTACTCTGGGTTTTCATAAACTTACATAATTTTTTATTAATTTGCTTATAACAAAATATGATTATTTCTCAATTAACTAAAATACCAAGAATAATTAAGTTTTGAAAGAACACAAATTACAGCATTCTCACTTTTTGTGCTCCATTCATTACTCAGCCTCTCTTATATACCACATGCTACAAAGTCAAATTTAATTCTCTGAAAAAACTGATTCTTTGAAAAACCTATATATGGAATTAAATAACATATTGATTAGAAATACTTATGTAAAAATTTAAAAAACTAAAACCCTTATGAGGCATTGATAAGGTAAAGGTTAAGCGTCAGGATTCCTGGGCTGGGAAACTAGCTCTGCCTCTTATGACCTTGAGAAGGTCATTCATCCTCTCCAATCTCACATCTGCAGTTCCCTCATTTGAAAGATGGGAAAGATAAAATTTCCTTGCTCCCAGAAACGTTGTGAACCTTAAAGACATGTAAGACATTTATAAAAGAACTAGAGGCCCCGTGCATGGATTCATGCACTGGTGGGGTCCTTCGGCTTGGCTTGTGCCCTCTTGCAATCTGGGACCCCCTCGGGGGATGTCGGAGAGCTAGTTTCAGCCCGATCCCCGCAGGCCAGGCCAAGGGACCCTACCAGTGGACAAATCCATGCACTGGGCCTCTAGTATGCATATAAGATCTTTGATTAAATCTCTTCTTGCCCTCCTCCTCCCCCTTTCCCTCTGAGATTCATCAGTCTGTTCCATGTTTCCATGCCAGTGGTTTCCCCTCCTGGGTTGAGCGTCTGCCCCCTGGTGGTCAGTGCATGTCATAACTACTGGCCGGTTGGCCAGTAGCTTAGGCTTTTATATATATATATAGATTCCTGATAATGAAAATATTAGCTCTTATTGTTTAACTTAAAGTTAGGTGGTTGGAATTTCAATGTAGGTCCTTAAATTTCTGCAGTGTGCCCTAAATGCTCAGCTATACTTTCGCCAAAATCTTAGTAGGGAGAAAACTGCCATATATCTAGTCCTGATCTCAAATGAGGCAATTTTTCCCTCTAGATTAAAAAAAAAAAATGCAGTGGTGTTTGGTTAGCATTAGGTACTTGTAATGTAAAGATTCAAAAGTTATGAAAACATTCAAGTGTTCCCAAAAAGTCAGCTTTTTTGAGAAAAAGAAAAAATAACTTGCTCGCTCTTTCTCTTTCTCTCTTTTCCTTTTTATTATTTCTTTAGGAATAAAATACAATCTCTCAGAAATTTTGATTATTGATCCCTTTCAGATGATGTTCTTAAGTTCTTTTAAATCAGCATATTCTGTATAATGATTAAACTTTAGTAAAAACTTTCATTTAATTGGAACATCTGTTGCTTTTTCACAGGCAAAGGTGTGTGTTGGTGTGTGTAGGTGTGTGTGTGTGTGTGTGTTGGTGTGTGTGTGTGCATGTGCTGGTGTACGTGTGTTTGTGTGTGTAAGAGAGAGAGGGAGGGAAAAAGGAAAGAGAATATATGAGAGGTAAGATAACCTGTACTACCCTATCATAGCATCTGGCATAAAGTAATGTAATTGCATTTATTCCCCTCTAGACTATAAAGTGATTAAGAATAGAAATTAAGTCCACCCCCACCGCTTGACATAATGCTTTGTACAAAAGGAATGTAATTAGATCAACATATTTTGATAAGTTTTTACAAGGCAAGAAAAAGAAAAAGTAAATAAAAAAGAAATAAAAAGGAGTAATGAGAATACTGATAGAGAGGAGGAAATTTTCTATTACTGAGATAAGACTACAAAGTAGCCTGAAGGAAATATTGTATAGGTAGATGTGATAAATTTGCTAATGCCTTATTCATAAGAATAAAAATGGCCATTCCTTGCTTAATCTAATTCCTGTTTAATCTAATTGGATGAAGAAATCAGTGCCCACCTGATCATCAATCCTGAGTCACAGATTAGAATTCTTGTGAATTTCCAGATAATATAGAAAAATAAAGAATATTTGTCTTGCCAATATGGGGTTATGAAAAACTGTGGAATCAGACGAAGATTTCAAAATACTAAAGATCAGATTTATAAATGTCCCCAGATAAATCCATCATGGAAGCTATTGTTTTATTGTGGTTTCCTATTGGAAGATTATTTGAGGATCATGTGGCCTTACTTCAAAGCATATATGATTTATGTTTGCTAGGCTGAGATTTTTTTCCTCTTGACATCTATGAAGAAACCACTGTTCAGCCACGTAGCTTCTTACCCCCTTCCCTTTTCATGAAGTGGCAGCATAAAATCCTCTCACCAACATCAGATACTGATGTAAACAAATGTAACTCAAATGCAGATAAAGTGGAAGTTCTATGGTAGTTGAACACCCCATTTTTTTTTTGGCATTAATTACCATTGTTTTTGTTTCTGCCTATTTATTTTGAGAAAGTCTTTGGACAATTTCAAAAAGTAAATCTAATTAACTTCTCTAACTGCTGGGCACAGCATCTTCCTCTCAAATTCTACCCAGAATCAACAATCAATGATTATACCCTACTGTTTTTATAGGATTTTGAGGGGTTGTTTTCCTATTTCAATGAGTCATTATGATCTTCATCTTGTAAAAAGTAAACTTCACTTTATGTATGGTTAAGATTTCCTATACTTAAGAAAAGTAAGCTATATTTCCTAATCACTACTTAATGTAATAATAGTAATAATATTAACGAGTGATTATAGTATTTTATCACCTTATATTTTAAAAGTGTTTTCTCTCAATCCTTAGATCTCTATAAGAGTAACAGAGTTCAAAGAGACTAAATTTCTACACAGATCATATGCTGTATATATTTTTGGTATCTCATATTTTATATTAAGCCGGCTAATGAACTCTTTAGAATTAAGCATGATCTAATAGCTGAACAGCACATCAGTTGGCAGATGAAATTAGCCCAGGTTTGGCATTGTCAGGATTAACTGGACACACTGCCAGAAACCAGGAACGTGGTATCCAAATGCTGCAAAGACATATCTTCCCATGACATTCCAGTCAATTCCTGTCCTGGTAGTGATTTCTAGAAAAGGCTTTTCAATCCCCATTTTTAATGACAATTTTTGGAATACAGTAGGCTTCCTTTATGTAGAATATTATATATTCTTACGCATTTGCAAAGGTTGCAAACATCCACCATAGCGGGCTGATAAAGCAATAGTTTTCAGCTGTTACATTTATTGTTAACTAGTGGTCCGGTGCACAAAATTTGTGCACATTAAAAGGGAATTAATTAGAGGAAATATTTTAATATTGCTATTTTCCCTTTCTCTATAATAGACATGTCAGAGATGAAAGAAAATTAGTAAAATGTATATGAAAATCTTCCTCCTGTCAAAGTCTGGGGCATGCCGTAGGACCCAGAATCAAGTCTCTGCCCACCTGCACACTCCTTGAAATTGCACAAGACCCAGACCCAGCCAGCCCCACCCGCATTGGGCGAGATCCAGACCAGGCTGGCTCCACTCCCATCAAGCCCCACCAGGTGGGAGGCGCAGCCTCAGGTCCCCTGGCCTGGTGCCAGGCAGGGGAGCACAGCCTCAGGTCCCTCCTCTAGCCCCCCCCCCCCGGGTGGGGGACACAGCCTCAGGGTCCCTGTCAAGCCCCACTGGGAAGGGGGCACAGCCTCAGGTCCCCTGGCGCATGCCGAGCTGGGGGGCACAGCCTCAGGTCCCCCGTTAAGCCCTGCCAGGTTGGGGGGGCATGGCCTGAGGTCCTCTGGCCTGGGACCTGGGTGGGGAGCATAGCCTAAGGTCCTCCAGCCCAGGCCGGGGTGGGGGGCGTGCCTTGGCATCAAGCCCTGCTGAGTGGGGGGTGCGGCCTGAGGTCCACCATCCAGGCTGTGTACAGCCTCAGGTCCCTGCTGATCACTCGTTATGGCTCGTTACAGGAACCTTGCCTCCGCTGTGGGTGTAGCCATCTTATGATGGTGTGAGGGTCAATTTGCATATTACCTCTTTATTATATAGGATAGTATTTGACTTTGCTGATTCTGATTGCCAATCAACTCTGTTAAGCGCCATGGAAGAATAAAACATAACAACACGAGAGGAAGAGTAAGATCTCACTTTATTGAGACCTACCAAGTGCTAGAAATTTACTGGGTGCTCTATTTACATGATCACATTTAATACAATAACTTGATGAGATTGACATTATTCGTCTCAGTTTATAGATAAGCTTAACATAGCATTTGTCTTCAATTTATACTCTGGTTGGGATACAGAACAAAAAAAATCATATTTGTTAACTAACTTTTGGAAAATATTAGCTATGATTGGTTGCTTATTTTAAAGAACTAGTGGAATTTCTAAGTTGCAGAGATATTTCATGGGCAATATTCTTTCCTATATTTTCTTCCCATACCTGTTGTGTCCCTTACAACTGTGGGACTGGTGGCCTTCATTACAGTGAGAGAGGATGAACATAGCAGAAAACAAAGAATTTATTGCTCAACCTTGAATTTCAAAATAGAGTGTTTAAAGTCCTTATCTGGCACAAGAGTCAGAGCCAAACACTTGTTGAGACAGAGGGTTTTTTTTTTTTTTTGGAATTTCAATAGCTGACATTAAGTATTAAGGATCAAATTAAGAAAAATGAGCATAGATTATGATTATCAGTCACAGAGTAAGAGTGATTGATGTATTAATATCTGGTTTACTACCCTCAAAGGAAACAGGCATTTCCTCAAATAGGAAGAGAAAATAATTCAAAGTGAACAAAACTAGAGTATGGATACCATAGGTGCCTAATAAGCATATTATTAGGGTGGTTGTGACAGAAACATCCAACTAGCTCCAATGGCATCATTTCAAGGATGGTGCTTCTCTTCCCAAAATATAACCCTGAAAGTCTACAAACCTCTTAAAACACCCCAGATCCACAATAGGCAACAAACTTTAGAGGTCTCTACAGTCATGGGGTCTCTACATACCCCAGTGAGATGAGAAAGTTTCTTAATGAAAAGTTTCTGAGATGAGCATGAAGTGTTGAAAGGGATGTGTCTGAAGGGATGAAGAGTTGAGATGAGGAGAACATTAAATACAGATACCTGAGTGATTAGTGGTCCAGGTGGGATATACAGAAATGTTAAGGGCAGCTGTAGCAAGGGCAGTTGATCCAGTGTTTGGAGACCTCAACAGAGGCCAAGGAACAGAGAAAGCAGAGAAAGAGAATGGCATGGGGGATAGCTAGCCCTCCCCCAGTACGTCTCCCTCACCTACACATGCACACGCACATACACATGCACATGCATACACATAGCACCAGCATCAGCAACTGCATGGGGGGTGGGGAAGATAAAGAGTATATTGTTCTACACAAAAAGTGATTTTTTGGCTAAAGATGCTATTTTTGATATAATGCTCATTCTAGTGGAAAAGGCACATAAAAATTAAATATAACATGATCAGCCTTTTGACAGAGATATACACAAACACTTTCAAAACACAGAGGAAAAGCCACTAACTTTCTCTGGAACGAAATAAGGAGAAAGGTTATAGAAAAGCTTCACAAAGAAAGTGGCATTTAGAAATATAACCTAAAGAATGAGTAGAAGTTTGCCAGTATTTCCGGCAGATAACCTGGCTTGGGGCAAGGCAGGGTGCATGTTGGGAACATCTGGTACTTAATATGGCCAGAATATTAAAGGCATGAAGGGAAAGGGTAGAGCAGAAGTCACTGTGTGTATATGTGATTAATGTCAGACATGGCGTTGAACCAGGAGGAATGTCCTAAGTAAACCTGCATTTCACCATCTCAAGGCTGGAGAGCCCCAGAGAGATTGTATTGAAGGAAGAAGAGTCCAGAGGAAGTGAGGCTGGTCTGGGGCCCCAGCAGTAGGGCAGAGGAGACATAAGGAGGTCCTGAACTTGGGGAGCAGTAGTGGGCCCAAAGAAAGAAAAGGAGTTTGAAAACTAGGAATTAGAGATCATAAAACTAAAAGAAAAAGCATATGCTGATAAGGGAAAATCAACAAACGACAAGTGCTGGAGAGGATGCGGAGAAAAAGGAACCCTCGTGCACTGCTGGTGGGAATGCAGACTGGTGCAGCCACTGTGGAGAACAGTATGGAGTTTCCTCAGAAAAGTAAAAATGGAACTCCCATTTGACCCAGTGATCCCACTTCCAGGAATATATCCCAAGAAACTAGAAACACCAATCAGAAAAGGATATGTGCACCCCTATGTTCATAGCAGCACAATTTACCATAGCTAAGATTTGGAAACAGCCTAAGTGCCTATCAGCAGATGAATGGATTAAAAAACAGTGGTACATCTACACAATGAAATATTACGCTGCTATAAAAAAAAACACAAGGAATTCTTACCATTTGCAATAGCATGAATGGAACTGGAGAGCATTATGCTAAGTGAAATAAGTCAGTCAGAGAAAGATAAATATCACATGATCTCACTCATTTGTGGAATATAAACTGATGAACAAAAACAGATCCAGAGACAGAGAAGCATCGATCAGACCATCAAACCTCAGAGGGAAGGTAGGGGAAGGTGGGGGTAAGGGAGAGAGATCAACCAAAGGACTTGTATGCATGCATATAAGCCTAACCAAGGAACAGAGACACAGACACCAGGTGGGTGAGGGCATGAGTGGTGGCAGGGGGAGGCAATGGGGGGATAAGGACACATATGTAATACCTTAATAAGGAAAAAATTTAAATTAAGTTAAAAAAGTAAGAGGTTTTAAGTCTGAATGGCTGAGTAAGCAATACAAGCAATAATCAAAGAGAAATGATTTAAGAAAGAAGACATTTTCTATCAGTAAAGTACTCTGTGATATTACCATATTTAACACATGCATACTTAAAAATACCCCGGACAGCAAGCAGGCATTTAGGTATACAAACATGGACAAAATATTATTTCAGGTAAATATACTAAACAATATCTCCTACATATGCTATTACTTAGATACAAATGTAAAGAGACCATGAACATGTCAGGAGTTTGTAGAGTTTGTGTTTTGTTTCTCAGAATTCAGAAAACAGTAAGTCCATGGTTTAACAATAAATGAGATTTCTTAGGATCTTAGATTTTGTTTCTTAGTAATGAACACAGGACAATATTTTACAGAAAGAACAACTATTTACGTAATGTCCACAAAAGCCAAGAATAAAGTGAGGTAAAAATGACTTTTTTTTTTACATTAATAGTTCAATGAAAGCCTATTTATATTGGCATCTACTTAACTAAAAATATATATTTTTTTAAAAATTGATTTTCAGTTACGTTTACTCTCAATATTATTTTGCATTAGTTTCAGGTGCATAGCATAGTGGTTAGCCAATCATATACTTTACAAAGTGTTACCCCTGATAGTTCTAGGACCAACAGGCACCATACATAGTTATTACAATGTTATAGGAATTTTATTTTTCAATGACAATAAAAAAATAACATTTATCAAGGGTTACTGGAATGAATAGCCCTGGCCGGGTTGTTCAGTTGGTTAGAGTATTGCCCTGATATGCCAAGGTTGTGGGTTTGATCCCCTGTTAGGACACATACAAGAAATAACCAATGAATGCATAAATAAGTGGAACAACAGATCTCTCTCGCTCTTTCTCTCTCTCTCTTTCTCAAATTTATTTTAAAGGAGTTATTGTAATTATTATAAGTAAGTGGCATGCATTATCTCCCCTAATCCTCCCCTAATACCTTATCAGAACAGGAAGACTTGGCATATTTTAAACATCAGAAACCAAGACTAAGAAAGAAGAATCTGTCCAGTCTTCTAGCTGAAGGGAGACAGTGCTACATGCTGTTCCAGACTAGTTGAAGTTGAAGCCCTTGCTCCTGACCACAAATTCTACACCATGTCCCTTCACATTTGTCCTTATAATCAACTAGAGGCCTGGTGCACGAAATTTGTGCACAGAGGGGGGTTGTCCCTCAGCCCAGCCTGTACCCTCTCCAATATGGGACCCCTCAAGGGATGTCTGACTGCCCGTTTAGGCCCGATCCCTGCGATCGGGCCTAAACGGGCAGTCGGACATCCCTCTCACAATCCAGGACTGCTGGCTCCCAACTGCTTGCCTGCCTGCCTTCCTGATTGCCCCTAACCGCTTCTGCCTGCCAGCCTGATCACCCGCTAACCACTCTGCTGCCAGCCTGTTTGCCCCCAACTTCCCTCCTCTGCTGGCCTGGTCACCCCTAACTGCCCTCTCCTGCAGGGTTGATCACCTCCAACTGCCCTCTCTTGCGGGCCTGGTCCTTCTCAACTGCCCTCCCTTGCAGGCCGGGTGCCTCCCAACTGCCCTCTCCTGCTGGCCATCTTGTGGTGGCCATCTTGTGTCCACATGGGGGCAGGATCTTTGACCACATGGGGGCAGCTATATTGTGTGTTGCAGTGATGGTCAATCTGCATATTACTCTTTTATTAGATAGGATAGAGGCCTGGTAAGGGGTGGGGGCCAGCTGGTTTGCCCTGAAGGGTGTCCCTGATCAGAGTGGGGTTCCCTTGGGGCATGGGGCGGCCTAAGCGAGGGGCATGGGGCGGCCTAAGCGAGGGGCCTGTGGTGGTTTGCAGGCGGGCCATGCCCCCTGGCAACACAAGCGGAGGCCCTGGTATCTGGAATTTATTTTCCTTCTACAATTGAAACTTTGTAGCCTGGAGCAGAGCCAAGCCTGGGGCTCCCTCCAAGGTCTGAAGCCATTTGTGTTGGGGTTATAATTGAAACTTTATTGCCTTAACCGAGTGGGCCCAGCCAGGGTGTGTGGAAAGCTTTGCTTCCCCTGTTGCCGGCAGCAACCCTGGCCTGCTCTCTCAAGCTCCATTCTGCCGCCATTTGTTTGAATTTGTTTACCTTCTATAATTGAAACTTTGTAGCTTGAGTGGAGGCTTAGGCCTGGCAAGGGCAGGCAGAAAGCTTGGCTTCCTCTGTTACCTAGGAAACCTTGCTCTCTGTGGCTGTAGCCATCTTGGTCTGGGTTAATTTGCATACTTGCTCTGATTGGATGGTGGGCGTGGTTAGTGGGCGTGGCTTTGGGTGTATCGGAGGTATGGTCAATTTGCATATTTGTCTATTATTAGATAGGATAGAACATATATTTCATTGTGACTTTGGGCAATTAATTCACTGGTACTTTTAAGGAAATATGAACTCAATAAAGCAAGCAGTAGGTGGACGAGCATTTATTAAGCCTCAACACATAGTGGTAGGATCTTTACTTGCCATTTGTATCTGTGTCCTATGTCATCTTTAAAACACTCCTATGAGGGAGCTTGGTCTCTTCGAGAACTCAGCTCACTTTCCACAGAGTGGAATATTTGTGTAGAGAAAGATGAGAGAATAAGTTTGGAAAAGTTGTAAGTGGAATTTGAAGTCTTGTGAGCTTCAACTTCAGAAATTAAGACTTTTTATAAGCAGTTGGGAACTATTGGAGATATCCCAGAAGGAAAATTAATTTACCAGAAAGGCATTCACAAAGATTAATTTGACAGCTGGGTGAGGGAAAATAACCTCAGAAAGACCAAGTACAATACCATATTAAATTCTTACACACTGGAAAGGAGGTAGAAGGAAAGAAAAAAAAAACCTTTAAGTGGGTCAATATTTTTAAATTGACAAACACTTAAAATAATTTTATTTTGGAATTTTGGTTTATCATCTAACATAACTGGAAACAGTACGCCTGGCTGAGTCTCAGACCAGCTCTTAGTATGTCCACTATTTAATAATAGTAGATTTAAGTCTACAATAACCCTCCATTCTCTACAGATTCTTATAAGAATCCACAGTTCTTCCATTTTAAGATTCATTTTTCATGAGCAAAGATTTTTATTTAGTTGACATTTATCATATTTGGGATGTTAGGGAACCAAAGACATTATCTTATAAAACATGTAAGATAAAAAAGAACAATTTGCTAATTAAAATTTTTAGAAGAATGTATTTCTTAGTAATAGTTCATGTAGTTCTTTCTGCTCACTGGAGGCTGGTGTGTCTTTCTGATGAGGTCAGTGGCCCTCATTTAACTGGCTGTGAGTGTTTTATCACATATTGTACTTCTAGGAAATGTTTACTGGGATCATCCTCAACTTCTCTTGGCATCCACATTTTGTATTTATGGTGCAAATGCAGATCAACATCATAGATACTTCTTTATGGCATGGGAATTATTTTCTTAATCATGACTTTAGTTATAAATATGTAAATTATGTACAAGATATAGACTATTGTCTTTTCAAAAGCTTTGTGTTTTATCTAGCCTGAGATATACAAAATGTAACTGTATACCTGAAAAGAAAAAAGGATTAAAATATCCTACAACATGAAAATTTCCTTATGTAATAAAACTTTCCTGTTATTCTGTAGCTTTTCAACAAAAAATTACTTTTTTAGTCTATAAATTAATTTGCATGCTACCCTTCCTCCTCTTGATCTGGCACAAAGACCTTAATGATACATATATATTATTTCTTCCCTAAAAATCATGCTTGCTCTCAGTGTTGATGAGGATTACATGAGGAAAAAAATATGCAGCATGTCTAGACGAGTTCCTGAAATGATTGAGGTTCCAACAAATGTGAGCTCCTTCCTCCTCCTTTTATTCTATTTTATGCAATTTCATTTTGAAGCATTTTTGTGAATGGTTAAGATAAAACATTTCAAGGATGAGAAAGATAAAATTGTAGATCAATATGGCAATCCACACACTATGAGCATGTATGGAACACTTTGTGTAGCATTGTGCTATATGCACAGTGCCAAAGAGAATGTGAGAGCAGAGGATTTCCACAGGAAGTGAAATAGGGAGGTAGAATAGGAGTCAACTGGGTGAAGAGAGCAGCCAATGAGAACAGCAGAATATAAGGTCTTTTCAAAGCCCTAAAGGAAGACTAACATTCTTGGGCATGTAGGGAGTGGAGCTGCAGTGTTGATACCAACTAGACTTAAGGGAAAAGCTATGGATTTCTGTCTTTATCCCAATACTAGAGGCCCGATGCATTAAATAAGTGCATGGGGCTCGGCCCCCGCCGCCACGGCCACCTCTGCCTCGGCCCTCCAAGCCCCGGCTTAGTCCGGAAGGACGTCTAGAAGGACATCCGGTCTAATTGTCATATTATGTTTTTATTATTATAGATAATGGCAAGTCAATAGACCCTTTTCAATGGGAAGGAAATAAGGTGATTTGATTTGCATGTCCAAAGTATACCTAAGGTAATATTGTGCTAGATGTGTTTTTTTACATAAATTATTTAGTTATCACAACATTTATGTGAAATGGACATTGTTATGTTCATTTCAAGGATGAGTAAATTATGATGAGTGTTAAAATAAACTGTCCCAAGTTGCCTAGCAAGAAATGGAAGATATTGAAACCCATAACTTTGGTCTGACTGCAATTTACTATGCATTTCATTCACTAAACCATAGATGCCAGGAAAATAAAATTTTGACAGATAGTTGATAAAATAATTCAATATCAGGGTGGCAGAAGGCAAGAGAGTCATATAGGTTGGCCAGCGGGAGTAACAAGAACTCCATGCCTTCTAAAATAGAAGAGCCCCAAAATACCCTCAAATATTCTGTCAATGGGATAATAGAGGAATTAAGTTTTGAGAAAACAGTCATTTTGTCCACCTTTGCCTCTAAAGCAGTGGTTCTCAACCTTTCTAATGCTGTGATTCTTTGATACAGTTCCTCATGTTGTGGTGACCCCCAACCATAAAATTATTTTCGTTGCTACTTCATAACTGTAATTTTGCTACTGTTATGAATCGTAATGTAAATATTTGTGTTTTCCGGTGGTCTTAGGCGACTCTGCTAGTGGTTCTCAACCTGTGGGTCGCAACGCACAGGTTGAGAACCGCTGCTGTAGAGCCTAAGACCATCGGAAAACACAGATATTTACATGATGATTCATTAACAGTAGCAAAATTACAGTTATGAAGTAGCATCAAAAATAATTTTATGGTTGGGGGTCACCACAACATGAGGAACTGTATCAAAGAATCACAGCATTAGAAAGGTTGAGAACCACTGCTCTAAAGTGTTTTTTGTTTTGTTTTTTGTTTGTTTGTTTTGTTTTACTGCTCAGCCTGGAGTCCACTTTCACAAGAACTGTAAGCAGTCTCAATAGGATATTTAGGATGAGGGAAGTAAGTGATCCCAAGCCCTGACAAGTACAAAAACAAAAGCCATCCTAATGAGCCATATTCAGCAAAATGAGTAAGTCATTTCATCTGTCTCAGATTATCCTGGCGTTGTGTTTTCTATACCATTTTGCTTACTTAGCTGAGCACACAAGACATTCATTAAAAGGCGGCACTGGCAGTCCCAAATACCTTTCTGTCTTGGAGAGGCCTGCAATGCACACTGATAATTGGTGTGACAAGGTGAAACCCTCTGGGAGTCTTTGTGTGGATGTTACGCTCTGTCAATCAAAAAAAGAAGAGCTAATCCAGTGCAACCCTATCTGTGCTCATAAGATAATTCAAATAACTTTGTCTGACTCTAAATTTGTTGATTATTTGTAGCTGAAAATAAATAATGCCTATGTTTTCTCACAATTTCTGCAACTTGGGATAAAGTTATAAGTTAAAATAGGAAGTGAGAAATTATAAAAGAATTATACTTTAGAATGGTAATTCTTGAATATAAAAATAGTGATTTTCAAACATAGCAGTCTTTCTTGTCTTTGATTCATGCATTGAATTTTTTTGTACTATTTTACTTGATAAAAATGCTCACAATGACAAAAATGTTTGAAACCACTTTTCTAGTGGTGATTGTTTTACCATTCAAAGTTCAAATGGTTTCCAAATACCACAGAAGGAGCTGAAACTGGTTTGGCTCAATGGATAGAGCATCGGTCTGCGGACTGAAAGGTCCCAGGTTCGATTCAAGGGCATGTACATTGGCTGCGGGCACATCCCTGGTAAGGGGTGTGCAGGAGGCAGCTGGTTGATGATTCTCTCTCATCGATGTTTCTAGCTCTCTGTCCCTCTCCCTTCCTCTCTGTAAAAAATCAATAAAATAAATTTTTTTTTTTAAAAAAGACACAAATACCACAGGAGGAGGTCAAACATGAATGAGTTAATTCATTTACTTTTGAAGAAATTATTTTAATTGGAAATAGTCCTATTTTCATTTTGTTTGAATAAAAAATCAAATTTTCTTTGTGAAAATATCTTTCATGAAATACACTATGGTCATAACTCAAAGTTCTAGATAAATTAGAACCAAACAAAAATAAAATATAAAAGGTTTTAAACAGTAAGTGGCACTTCAGAATATAGCTTTATCAGCTGACAACTATCTTGAAAGTCCCAAAGTATATCCATTGTTAAAATCTAAAATTACTCCATATATCCTCCAGATTTTCCAAAAGAAATAAAATTCTATTTCATAACTAAGTCTCAATGCTTAGAAGATATGGTATTCTGTTTCCCCAAGCCAAATCGGAATTGCTATTTCTATTAACCTAACTTTCAAGATGATTGTTACTTTATCTAAGTGCCCATGCTAGGGAAATAGCAGGATATAGCAAAAGAAATTTATAAAATGCATTTCAACTCAATCAGAGAAGAAAAATCAAAATATAATCACAAATACTACTATATTAAATAAATCTGTATGCTGGGGCCAGGATTAACAGTGAGAGAGAGAGAGAGAGAGAGAGAGAGAGAGAGAGAGAGAGAGAGAGAGAGAGAGAAAGAGAGAGAGAGACCTAAAGAACTAAAAATTGATACCCACCACTGCTATTATCTTTGGTGCCAGTCCACTTGAAGGTGAATGTGTTATGGTGGAAAAGTCTTTCAGAGTATAAATGCTAAGACAATGATTTGGGAAGAGTCCTAATGGCATCACTGGGCCTTGACACCAGCATGCATGTTTGCCCATTCATTTCCTTGCCATTCCCCGCTGGGTTACGTGACTTGCTCTTGCCAACGGAATGTCAAAGGACATAAAATATGCTATGTCTGAGTAGAAGCTTTCACTGCATTGAGTAGGTCAGTTTGGCCCTGTGCTTCTGCCCTCTTCCACAACAGCACATCCTAGATAAGGGTTACTCCTTCAGCCTGGATGCTGGAGTGAGGTGCCTGGGTGAACAGAGCCAAGCAGAGTTATGGCTGCCTCACACATCCATAAGTGAGAAATAAATGTTTGGGGTCATAAGTCACCGAGATGTCTTGGAATTGTTAGTTAGTTACCACTGCAAGCGCTAAGTGGAGGAGGGGGTAAAATAACTACGCGTCTTACTGAGTTAAACCACTCATTGTTGATAACTTGAAGCTGAACACATTCCAAAATAATGAATCAGTAACGTGTACATGAATAAAGGATTATCACTTTACTAATATGTGCACTCTCTGGGCAGCAATTTACAGTGTGTCCTAAATGACAGAACTTAGCACCAGGATATTATAAATGGGAGGGGCTCTCGGGAAGGGACCACATGGGGATATCCGCAAATGTGTGTGGCCTGGACCAGAGAGATCAACAGTATGGCTATCTGGATAAGAGGATACAGAGTACCTGAGCTAGGATGTTTAAAACAAACTATACCCATTCTTCTGCTCATCACAGTAAACAAATAGGAAAAATCAAGAGTAAATTGTTCTTTCCAAACTTTAAAGCATAATGGGGGAAAAAAGATGGAAGAATTTAGTATTCAGAAGAGATGGATATGCATTCATGTTATCTTTTCATGCCAAAAAAGAAAAAAAAGAAAACCAAGATAGCAATATAGAGTGAGTCACTCTTTGCATACCCAATTATCATTTATTGAAAATAGTTTTTCTTAAAAAGAGACTTTAATTATTTTCCCCTCAAAAGTATCCACTATGTTTCCAGTAATTTTATATAGGGTGTTTAATTTTATAAATTGATGCTCTGATTCATGTTTTATCAATATGTCAGCCAGTTGTTCAGTTTCCTTCACATTAGTAGCAATGTTCTGTTATACTTGAATAGATTAGCTCCATCTCCAGGATTCTTCAGACAATAAATTGTACCTCCATGTATCCAGTTATTTCTGTGAGAAATCTTAAGAATTATCCTTCATACCACACTTTTTCTCATTAGCCTTATCCCACTATCAATTCAACAATGAATCCAACAGGTTGTATAAAGCATTCCTCAGTTATATTTACCTCTTTCCATTTCCACTCCCAAAATACAAGCACAAGATATGGTAATCACTTGCCTAACCTACTGTAAACATCTCCTAATTTGTAAATCCCTTCCTCCACTCTGGTCTTCTGTTTAAAAAATGCTTAATGACTTCGTGTAGGTTGTAGGATAAAAGTATTAATTCTTTAAACTGGTCAATAAATCCTGAGAGGATTTGACTTATGCCTGTCTCATATTATGCCAATCACCCCCGGCTCCCTAATAGCTAGCCTTTTTTTCAATGGCGCTGACTCCCACTGCACCATCTCCTCAGGATTTGCAGTCTTTGCATATGCCATTTGCCCAGCTGGAATTCTCCTGCTCCCTCTCGTTTTGCCTTGGTAACTTCTATCAACTTAGAGGTCTTATTTAAATATACTAGAGGCCCAGTGCATGAATTCATGCACCAGTGGGGTCCCTCGGCCTGTCCTGTGGGATCAGGCCAAACCGGCTCTCCGACATCCCCCAAGGAGTCCCAGATTGCAAGAGGGTGCAGGCAAGGCCAAGGGACCCCACCGGTGCACGATCAGGGCCGGGGAGGGATGTAGGAAGCTGTCCAGCTGGGGAGGGACCATGGGAGAGCTCCAGGGCATGTCTGATATGTCTTGCTCAGTCCCAATCAGCCGGACCCCAGCAGCAAACTAACCTACCAGTCGGAGTGTCTGCCCCCTGGTGGTCAGCGCACATCATAGCGAGCAGTTGAGTGGCCTTAGCATATCAGTGGCATATTACACTTTGATTGGTTGAATGGCCAACGGGATGACCAGACACTTAGCACATTAGGCTTTTATTATATAGGATCAGTTCAGCCCTGGCGGGTGTTGCTCAGTGGTTAGAGTGTTGGCCAGCAGACCGAAGGGTCTTGGGTTCGATTCCCAGTCAAGGGCACGTACCTGGGCTGCAGGTTCGATCTGCATGTAGGAGGCAACCAACCCATGCGTCTCTCTCACATTGATATTTCTCTCTCTCCCACCAACCCTCCTTCCCTTCCACTCTCTCTAAAAATCAATGGAAAAATATCATTGGGTGAGGATTAACAACAACAAACAAAATATCAGTTCATCAAAGATGATACTTCTCCTGCCCAGACTCTTTATTATATTCACTCTCAGTACCTTGGTCTCTTCCTTCTTAGTACTTATCATAGCTTGAAATTATATATCCTTAGAGTGGTTATTTGTTTAATGTCTGCCTATCCCTTAGGATTATAAGCACCATAAAATGAGGGGCCCCATTCATAATCAGCCTTACCTGGCATAGGGCCTGGTACAGAGTAATAGCACAATAAATATTTAGAAAGAACGCATGAATAAATGCATGAACTTGAGTAAAATTTATTAAACTGAGAAAATGTTCCTGATTTCCATAGGTGTGGTAGATTGTTTGTTATAAGTATTGTCCTAATAATCTACAGAATGAGAATATATGTATTACCCTGCAGGGTTTCTTTTTTTATAACTCAGAGGAGTCGTTACTGCATTATACAAGAATAGTAGCAGAGTGCTTAGACTTCTGATGTATCAAAATATGAGTGTATACAAGATTACAAACTGAGAAAGTCAAAGTGCTTGAAATCCATAAAATTTTATCAAGTAGATCAACCTTTTTATCTTTTGAATATAGCTTTGTTAATTATTATAATTTCAATCAGTCATAAAATAGAATACATTTTTCTATTACAAATCTAAATTAGTGGCATGTTTATATATAACATCGCTGTCATTGTGATGCCATAAACTGGACATCAGGATACCACTTTCACTAGAATTTCACTCAGTGAATTTGAGAGGAAGGGAAGACTCGGTTATCTTTAGTAACAAACACCCCTCCCCAAGTCTTAACACAACAGCACCCTGTTTCTTGCTCATGCTACACGTTGAATGCATGTGTGGAAGGATGACTTTAACTGTTCAGAGACCAGGCTGATGGAGGCTCCATCGTGACGTAGGCTTCTGTAATTGCTGCATCAGGGGAAGAGCAAAGAGTGCACTGGATCATGAATACTTCTACTCAGAAGAGACACACCGTACTTTTACCTCCTCTTGCATTAGCCAAAGTAAGTCACATGCCAGCCTAACTTCAAAGAGGGACTGGGAAGTACAATCTTATGCTGTTATCAGAAAGGAAAAGGCAGAAATTGAGGGGAACCACACTAATGGCTATGAGAGTCACTTAGAGGCATGCAGAAGCATAAGTGAAATCACTCATTCACATACTATGCTTTTTTGAGCTAGTTTGCTAGCGATAAAATATCAAATAGGCTACTATGTATGTGTTGGTTTTGGAGATAGCCATTTAAACAAACCATTACTTAAGGATGCTACAAAGAAAGCATATTCAAAAATTGAAGCATCCCAGAAAAGACCAACTAAAAGTGATCTTTAGAAGATCACACAAATCATACAATTGAAGGGTTTGATCGTTTAAAACAAGGATTGTTTAAAAAAAGGGTAACTAAGGAACTCTAAAGTTTCATTCAACTACATATTTTATCCAACAAAGCACTCTACAAAGAATTTACCAACTTAAAAGTGATCTTTACTCAGCTTAAGAGTAAGGGTCTTGCCCTATCCCATATGGTTCAGTTGCTTGGAGCATTGTCTGGGAGACAGGAAGGTCAAGGGTTTGATTTCCAGTGGTCAGGGCACATATCCAGGTTACGGGGTTCAATCCAGTTGGAGTGCATCCAGGAGGCAACTGAATGTTTCTCTATCAGACTGATATTTCTCTCTCTCTCTCTCTCTCTCTCTCTCTCTCTCTCTCTCTCTCTCTCTCTCTCAAATTCATAAAAACATATTCTTCGGTAAGGATCTAAAAAAAGTGTCTTCCATGACTCAAATCCAGAAAAGTGTGGAAAACCCTTCAAATAGAATTTGTAGAGATTTTTGTTGCCTTCCTTTTCAGAGCAAATACTAGAAGCTATAATATTTTTTTACATTGTGAACCTATCAGAATGTAATACTTTATTATTATTATTATTGATTTTTAGAGAGAAAGGAAGGGAGAGGGAGAGAGAAATATAAATGTGAGAGCAAAATATGTATTGGCTGCCTCCTGCACGCCCCCTCCTGGGGATCTAGACCACAACCAGGGCATGTGTCCTGATGGGGAATCAAACCTGCAACAGTTAGGTACACAGGATGATGCTCAACTAACAGCTACACTGGCCAGGGCCAGGTTGTAATTCTTGAGTCCCAATAAAATGTTCTGCCTTCTAATATTAGCATTAGATCCTATTTTATCCATTGTTAAGCAATACCATAAAAACAAGGGACATTCAAGACAAGAAAATATTCATCCATATGGCCAGAATCTAAATGCAACTTTCTTTCTATCTGCATTTCTATGTATTTTTTCACACATAATCATACAAATAAATTCTACATTGGAAAAGGAAAGATTAAGAACAAAGTCTATCCTAAAAATTATGGATAACTTGACACATGCAAAGAAGAAAAGTACCCTTGAGGCTTGGGGCTGTCCTGGTCCCATGCAGAGCCAAAAGAAGTGATAATCACATTCCTAAAACGATTACAAAGAGACTGACATGTTACTCCCTTAGCAGCCACCATAAAACCATGTCCTCAGGGCTGAATTTATGCTAATTAATGAACAGTGGAGAGGATATATATCCTGCCAACTGCCACAGAAGACTAGTGCCCTTGGCTTGGCTCAGGGAGTCTATTTAGTGTGAGATAGATAAAGGGCCTAAGAGCTTGACATATATACAATTACTGTTTACATACAAGCCTTGCTCTCATGTTTTTACTCACCAGCACATTTTAGACTTTACGATGAATGCTTTCTCAATGTCACCCATTGCCTTCCTAGTGTTTCTAATACATGTTCATAAAATAAGCATGCACCCAATCTCAATATAGAATGCGATCCTGTTAATCCATATATGTATTAACTATGAATAAAGGTTATTCTCCTCACAGTTTTAATATAAAAAATAAATATGCGCTGCAGTTCCAGTACTTTCTTCTTGTGCCAAAGCACAAAAACGAGTCCCCTTTGCACCGCTCTTCCCTTGTTCGTAACCCACTTTGGAGGCTACTGTTTTGAGTCTCAGCAGGAAGCAAACCTTAACTATGTCCAGGTAGGAAAAGCAAGCAGGTAAGCAAGAAAGCGAGGGGGCAACACAAAATGCCCTTCACACCTTACAGTATATGACTAAATAATCGCATTATGTGAAGTTAGATACTTTGAAACATAAAACAGGCTTCATTATGGAGGTGATTCCAACCCTGGACTGGTAAAGAGAGGACACGGTGTCTTCTCTTTACCACCTAGTCTAGGACATTTAGAATTTGTCATGTAAAATGGTGTGTGGGATTATAGTCACAGACACAGAAATATGTTCCGTTCTGTCACACCCACGAGTCCCAGAACAGTACACGGAAAGCTGGCATGAATAAGAACCAATCTACAAATGAAAAGCACAGCTAATGCACTGATCTGTAATAGACTAATGCATTTACCATATTTTTTTTTCAATTTTAAACATTATTGCTGTACTAAGACATTTTAGTTTGCTTTTTAGGGGGCTATGATATGTGACTATGTAGGTATGTCTTGTTAAATCAAGGCTTTTGTTTGTAACTATTTCTATATGTTATTGTTTATAAACCAAATACATATTTTAAGAGACGTACATAATTTTAAAAATGCTCTGTAAGTATTACTAATATGTTTTAGCTGTTAGGACTAAAACATCTTGTCCTAAATTTTCCAGGAACCGAAGCTTCTAAAAAGAGTGGACTCAAAATATTAGCACTGGAAAAAAATACCAAATGAGAAACATTTAATTTAAAATCATCTTATGAGAGTGTAACAGATATAGAAACAGTATTTAGTAGTAAGGGGAAACTTATTATTTCAATGGACCCTTCAAAATGTAACTTTGTAATGCAAAAATATTTCATAGAAATGAGTATATTTAATAAGTTCCAAATGTGTCATATTTTATTTTCTTGATTATAATGTTTTCTTAATTAATATTTAAGACAATATTTTATAGAAAGGCATAACTTTACAGTAAATCTTGATTTTTGGTAAGAAAACTTATTATTTGCTCTTTAATGAAGATAATTAATTTAGAAGAAAATTCATTTATCTTAAATGAGTTGAACAGTTCTCCATCACCTAATATTTATTTTGTTGGCATTATACTAAAAAGGTACTAAAATAATTTAAAAGAACTTTTAATTTTTATTTAAAGGGTATAGTATCCAAATTTAGAGTGCTTTAATATTAATAAAATAAATTTCATTTTTGTAAAATAAAAGCATCTTTTAAAAATATTTTGTATTGATTTTTAGAAAGAGAGGAAGGAGAGGGGGAGAGAGAGAGAGAAACATCAATGTGAAAAACATCAATCAGTTGCCTCCTGCATGCACACCCACTGGAGATCAAGTCCACATACAACCTGGGCATGTGCCCTGACAGGGAATCGAACCAGCAACTTTACAATGCACTGGATGATACTCAACCAATTTAGCCACACCAGGCAGGGCAAAAATAGAATATGTAATAGATGTTAAATTTATAGCATTAAACTGCCTAGACAGTCAAATCCAAATGGAAAGATAAAGCAATTGCCCATAAAAAGTTAGGCCAAATAAAAACTATGGCCAAAATTCAGGCCAAAAATGAAATGAGAAAAAAAAAATGTATTTGTGTGGGGTCATCATATTGGCCTGCTTCATTAACTGAATTTATTGCATTAAGGTTCTTTTCCCTATTTCCCTTTGCTCAGATGTGAAAAACTCCAATAGTTTCAAGGGTATGGTTTTACTGACAGAGTTTGGGAGCCAAGAGATCTGGTTCCATTTCTGTTTCTGTCACTAATTGTTGTGTGCCATTTAGCAAGAAAGCAAACGTAGCCTTAGACAGTGTGGGTCAGGTGACTGGGCATCATCCTGTACACGGAAAGGTTGCTGAGGTTGCTGGTTTGATTCCCAGTCAGGGCACATGCCCAGGTTGTGTGATCTCCGGTAGGGGGTGTGTAGGAGGCAGTCAATGGATGGATGTTTCACTCTCACATGGATGTTTCTCTCTCCCTCTTCCTTCCTCTCTCTCTCTCTCTCACTCTCTCTCTCTCTCTCTCTCTCTCTCTCTCTCTCTCTCTCTCACTCACACACACACACACACACAAAGAAAAAGGAGGAGGAGGAGGAGGAGGAGGAGGAGGAGGAGGAGGAGGAGGGGGAGGGGGAGGAGAAGAAAATAAAAGAAACCAAACTTTTCTGGCTCAGTTTCCTCTTTTGTAAAATAAGACCTTTTCAAGAATTTTCCATCTCTAAAGTATTATGAACTCGTGAAATAGTAAGATTACAGTTGTGTGTGTGTGTGTGTGTGTGTGTGTGTGTGTGTGTTATAAAACAGAGCAATTTCAGCTGTGTGTGCATCTGTGTGGTATGCCCAATGTTCAACAATGTGATATTGCCCTAAGGACATTGCTAATATTTAACAATCACTGAAAGTTTAAATAGGTGTTTGATTTAATTATGGTAACTTTTATAATTGTCTTGAGAAATTAATCACACTTGAAGTGAAGAAAATTTTTCATGTCTTCAATTATACTGACTCAGAATAACACTGGAGTAAATATTTAATGTGATATCAGTGCTCAAAATATGTGGTCTGAGGTTCACCTCCATCCTATGGACTATAGGATGCTTACTTATGGTAAGAATTATAATGGTGAATGTATTATTAGATGCGGAACACATGAGCAGTTACTACTTAAGAAGTCTAATTGCTTCCACTTTTAAATTATTTTAGTTATACCATTTGTGTCACATTAATTCTTTAAATTTAGCTGACATATTTTAGCTTTGTGTCCATCATTTACCTTTTTAGTGCAACAAATGTCTTCATAACATTTAGGCACTGTCTGTCTCAGCAAGGTTCATTTCTTGCCTTTCCTTCTATTGGCAAATAATTTGATAATGCAGCCAGTCAGCCATAAAATATTTTGCCACTACAGAAAAGTATCTTTATCTATTTCAATATTATAATAACCTAAATAGCTGTAATATTTTTAATATATTTTATTGATTTCTTACAGAGAGGAAAGGAGAGGGATAGAGAGTTAGAAACATCGATCAGCTGCCTCCTGCACACCCCCTACTGGCGATGTGCCTGCAACCAAGGTACATGCCCTTGACCGGAATCGAACCTGGGACCCCTCAGTCCACAGGCCAACGCTCTATCCACTGAGCCAAACCGGTTAGGGCGCTGTAACATTTTTTCTTGGTGAATTAAGTCAAACAGCTCTTTTTCAACTATTCTTCCCATCTTTTCTCTTGCTAGCTCTTTATTTGCATTACTGTCCTCTCTTTCTCCCTATGAAAGTCTCATAAAGATAGTGATAGGACATACACTATCAGTATTTTTCTTTTCAAGCCAGTTACCTCTTCCCTGTGATTGCAACTTACAGCTTCTCACTTGTTTTCAGACTACTTTACCTCTTGAATAGCACAAAATTTAATTCTACTTGAACACCCCCCAAAAAACACACACACCTAAATTTACATGTATTCTACAAGTTCCTGTTATGCTACTACCCTGGGCATGGTATCACTACCATGTGTTCAGTATCTGATGTTCAGTATGCTCTCAGCCTTAATGAACCTCATGTAGAGCGAAAATACTCTTGCACAACTGAAGGAAAGGCATCTTTAAGAAGTCAGTAAATTAGTTCCTTAAACACCGTAAGCATCTACTCCATTGTTAAAATATTTAAGTACATCATGCCAATGCTAATGTAAATGTCAATACTTCATATTTGGTAACTAGTGTTGCTTTCATGTGTATTAAGTAAAATAATATTTTGTATAGAGGTTTTAAGTAATTTATCAAACTGAACAATAGGATGAAAATCAGTGTATGCAGAAAATCCTTTGGGTTATTAAATTTACTTAATAATTTTCCATATATCATTCAATGACAAATGGTAATTTTTCAATCGTGGTTAATAATTTAAATAGCACATACAATAATTCTCCAGAGGCTTATATATCAAATATGTCATTGGTTTTAAACTAGATATGACAGCTATTGACTCAAAACTTGCTTTATTGAAAACTTCCTTAATGTACTTTGATATGAAAGGTTGAAATAGCTTATTAAATGTTTCTGCCATGAATTAATTATGCCCAGAGGATAAGCACCAGTATATTTTGTACTAATATTAAATGGTCACAAAAGTAAAATTGTGAACTATTGCCAAATATTTAGATCACTTTGAAAAACTAGTTCAAAATGCTAATTTTTCTTTATTCTTTAGGAACTAGCTTTATGATCTATAAGTTTCAGCTATTTAACAATCACCAATGTGTGCCTACGATGGAAAGAGCATACTATGAAAAAAAAGGTACAAGAGCCAAATCTGGGTTTAAATCGTCACCACTTTTTAGCTATTTTAAATAGACTTGTCACTTGTTGTCTTTGAGTTGGTTTTCTAATCTTTCAAATGGTGACTGATGCTTTTTACAAGATTACTTTGAAGCAAACCACCTGACGCATGGTAGGTGTTTAGTAACAGGTAGCTGCTGTTATGATTGTGATTATAATTCATGCACTAGGTAAGGGAAGTAAGATGACAAGGGATGGGTCCTGATTACAAGAGCTCATGGATTTCTGAGCATAACCACCTAATTCCAAGATAGAAAATAGACATATTTAACTAGTTAAATGGCATACCTTAAAAACATAGTATGCCATCACTATACACAACCACACACACAAACATCAGTATAAGAAAACTGGTTTGTACCAAAGAGTTTATTACACTCTTCTAAATTGTCCAAACCACTTCTCATGTACCACTCTGTCTTAGCATTTGCTATGCACTAGAACAATAAAATAGCATTTATTACTACCTGTGTTTTATAGCATTAAAAGAGGCTGGATTTATATTACCTAAGATCACATGTTAATTCTGGAGGAACCTAAGGTTTTCTTATTCTTCTTTCACTACCTCAGAATGATGCACTACCGTGTTTTCTATAAAAACATGAACATTTTTAATGATGCAAACCTGATTTACAAAACATACCTTCATAAAGGAAAATATTACGTGGCCACGATCTTCTACAGTGCCACTTCTAGTTTTGAGTTTCCATTTACAATTTATGATCCCGTATTTTAATACATATGCAAAACCTTCCATCTATGCATCTCCTTTCTGCTTTTGTGCTTCCTCAGAATAGAATTTAATTGCCACACTACATGGTCAGATTGTGTTTTAATATTAAATTTCCATTTTAAATTCTGAGGCATTAAAAACCCTCCACTGAATACTGATGTGGCCCCTAGATTAAAGAGATTCAAAGTGAAAAGTTCTCAGAAGATACCAGAATCATTTCCAATGTATCTTTCCTTGGGGTATGGATTAGTGAATGGTCAGTTCACTTGGCACCAACTAAAGGTCTATTCTGTGTCACAGACTTGAATTGACGTTTCTCCCAAAGTCATCTCGCAAATTTACATGACTTACTGAACCCACCTGAAAAAGAATGTGGATGATTCTGTACAAAGCACTTACTATTACTGGAAAGAACAAAATACTCCAAATAATGTCTTTTATTGATGATGTGGTTGTTATAATTGTTACACTCAATGAACTGCATATATTCTTTAAATAAATAATTCTCCAAAAATCATAAAATAATTTATGTGAAGAAAAAATGTAATAAGAATCCAGAGCCCTGGCTGGTGTGTCCAGTAGTTAAAGCATCTGCCTGCGAACTGAAGGGTCATGGGTTCCATTCCTGGTAAAGGGAGTGTACCTGGGTTGGAGGTTCCATCCCCAGTCCCTGTCGGAGTGCATGTGGGAGGCAACCAATTGATGATGTGTCTCTCTCACGTGGATATTTCTCTCTCTCTCTCCCCCTCCCTTCTCCTTCCTTTCACTCTCTCTAAAAAAAAAAAAAATCAATGGGGAAAAATCCTTGGGTGAGGATTAACCAACCAACCAACCAACCAAACAAACGAACAAAGAATACAGAAATAACTCAGATGGTAATTTATTGATAGTTGGTTACTCTGTGCACTCTGTTCATTTGAGTATGGAATGAAGTTATAATATCATGGATTGAGGCCACAGTTATCAGAAGATAAAATTATAGTTTGACTTAATGTAATTTTGGTGCATCAATTAAAACATAACATCCTCAAATTTTCAACTGTTCTATAGCATTTTAAGTTGTGAGTAAAGAAATCAAGAATTTTATATCAATTATTACCATGTAGTATATACTGAAAATAAGAGAGATCTAAAAAAAAAATCCTTAAGAATTACCACCACATGGTTAATAGTTATTTAATGACTTTTGTAAGTGATAAAAATTCATAGTGATATTAACTATACCTTCACAATTTTTAAAAATCCAAAGCGAACAAAACTATATGTACACAAAAACACTTTAAGCTATATTTTGTATTTTATAGAGGACACATAAAAATTAAAAGCTTACAAAAGAAAGTGAAATGCTATTTTAATTAAGAAAAATTTAATGCCAGCCTAAAGTGGTGCTAAAATTCTGACTAAAACATGGCAACTGGAATTGAAACAGATTTAGTTCTTTTAGAAGTTGTTTCTAATTCTGAAGCTGCATATGTGCAGGCACACGTGATGGAGAATGCAAGGGTTGCCATGGTAAGTACACATCTTTTCTTGGACAGTCAAGTATAAAAATAAAATGTAGAAAAACTCTCACTTCATAATATGTCATGGAAATTGACTCTGCTTCCCCTACCACAACAAATTCGAATGATGCAATGCAGTATAAGACAGAAATAGCCCACATTTTAAAAACTTCAGCCCATTAAGTGGCTTATAAAACATGGAGTGAAAAATAAAATAAGAAATCTACAAGTTAGGTAACTCTAATTAAATGAGGGGTCCAGAGCAAGTTCTACCCCCAGGAGATTAATAATCACATGCCAGGACATTCCACAGGCCTGAGAAATCTCCCCAGGAGTCCCAACGCTGACATAGCTAAACCTCACCCTCTATATACTTTAGGCCTATGGCTCTTATTTTTAAAGAAAAATAAAATCATCCCTACATCCTAGCGAATTTCTCATCCTGTCCTGGATCAGTGGTTTCCAAGAAGCACAGATTTGACTCTGACCTACTGCCTTTTGCAAGAAGACCTTGTGGTGGTTCTCTTAGAGTCTGTGAAGTCGGCTCCATGTCGCCTGGATGGAGGCGTGACACTTGGACTGGGGGGAGGCGGCAGAGTCTGTTGCTAATCCCAGCAGGTTCCCAGGCGCTGGGGAACCCACGTGGGCAGGGGCTGGAGAACTTTTCCACCACATCTCAGGGAAGGAATGCTTCACTTTTAAATTGGAAGCTGGCTAGGCTGAGGAGGAGCGCGGTGGGAGCTGGGCGGTCAAAGAGGAGAGGTGGGCAGCAGAGGAGGTTCAAGCAGTTCACAGGTATCTACCTCCCTCCCTATGCTTCTCCACCGACCATCTGTTCCTCCACCCTCCCCTCCCATCAACTTTAATATTTTCCCCCTCTTATAGGAGGACTTAAGCAACTGGGATGCTGAGCATCTCATAGGCTCAGCTTAGAACAAAGAAAATCGAGTTCCTAATACTGTATCTCTCCGGTTGGGGAGATCACGTGTCCTGCTTTCGCTGGAATGCACTCTTCTCGCCCACGCTAGAGAAAAAAAATCTCTATTGTGCTTAGAAATTTGGTCCAGGTAGAAAGATGCCCCCAGACACATTGCTTTACATCTGTCACGAGGCACACTGCAACGGATCCAGGTGCCCATATGTACCTGCTGACCTAGTTACCAAATGCAGGTAAAGGCGACGCGTGGAAAGTGTGCTGGGAAAGTCATCCAAAGGGGCAGGTGGAGGATCTTTAGGTCTCACCGCACCCCCCGCCCTTCTCATTCTTTTTGAAGCGGAACTTCGACAGGAGCGTGGGAGTCGTGGGAGTCGCAGATGGCTCCTTCCTGAAGCCAATTCCCGGGAGTTGGGAGAGGGACCCCCTTCCCTGCGCCGCCGCCGGCGCTGCCCGCTCTCGCCCAGCCCACAGGCTTTGTGACTTGGCGGGGAGGAGGCGGTGCGGGAGAGGGCGGAGGCGGGCGCTGTATTCGGCCGGGTGGCCGACAAGTAGTACCATGGAAGCAAGGCTGCAGCCATCCCCGCGGCTGGGGAGTCACACATTAAAGACATCCCACACATCCCCGTCCCCGCCACCCCGTTCTGGGCTCGGCAAACCAGGAAGCCTCGAGACCTTCCTTCGGAAACCAATCTAATAGCCCACGAGCCGGGGTGCCATGATTATGGTGATGGGAATGCACTTCCCCCCCGCCCCTTTCCAAGCCGGATCCGAAACTAGTCCTGCATCCTCAATGACTCTAGGAGGGGGGCGTCAGGTGCTGAAGGGGGCTGGCAAGGGGATTGGGAAGGGTGCGGGCTCACCGGCTTCGCCGGGCCACACAAAGGAGCCGTGTGGGCAGGAGTTGCCTAGCTTAGGGGGAGGGAGGCATGGTGCTCCCTGACTCCCAGGGAAAGCATCCGCTCCATTGCTCCCCACTTCTTTCGGGCCTCATGCCCTCCGGTCTGTCACACTCCTCTTCCCCGCCACCTCCCCAAACCCCACCCTGTGCCTTCAACCCCCAGTGGCATAAAGATCTTCTAATTGTATTTTTTCCAACAGACATCCAACAGTAACACTGTACCTTCCAAGATAAACGAGACCTGCCACAAGTGGTGTGTGTGTGTGTGTGTGTGTGTGTGTGTGACCATTAAAGAAAGCGCTGCACCCTCAGACACCTCGGAAGCTGACTGGAGACAGCCGCGATCACGAAGAGGAGCTGAGACGAACCTCAGCTCCACCAATGGTCCCAGCACGAGCGCCCAGCACTCGCTCCTTACATTTCCTTTTGGCAGTCTGTAACCTTTTAGGGTCTCCCGCCAGCCCCAGGCCACCCGGTGCTCCCCCATGCACCCACACAATTAGCACCCCATTTCCAAATGCCCCGCAACCTACCACATCCCTGCCGCCTCCACGGGCCACCGCGAGCAGCTCCCAGAGAGCGCCGGAGGCTCTGGTCCTCCCGCCCCCGCCCCCGCCCCCCGCCCCCCGCCGGCCGCTAGGGTCCCACACCTCCAGCGCTCACTGCCGCCGCGGCCGCAAGCCGCGAGGGTCTCCGCAGCCCCCCCCCTGGGCCACCGAACAAGAGTGTCCTACTCACATGGCCGGCAGGAGAAACAGCCCATGAGGTTCCGGAGAGAGTGAATCGTGCAGCTGCCAAGGGTTATTCCTTAAAGTGTTCGGGGTCCGCAGTGGAGTGGGCACGAGCGTCCTCGGAGGAGGTGCGGAGGAGGGTTGTGACGGGAGGAGGCAGAGGAGGAGAAAGAGGGGATTCCAGGCAGGTGTGGGCCACGTTAGACCCCGATGCCGGTGCCCTTCAGGTGGACGGCTGGAGAGGTTCCGGCGGGAAGCGGCCGAGGGGAAGCCCGAGGCGCAGGCGGGGGTGGCAGGAGCGCTTCCACTCCCCAGCCTCCGCCTGCCGTGCGCGCCGCGCTAGCGACCGCAGCAGCGGCGGCGGCGGCGGAGGCGCAGCTCCTTCCCCACCCCCCAAAGGCTCCACAGACAATAAATCCTGGGCGGAGAAGAGATGAGCGGAAAAGGCGAATCGTGCACCCAACTCTGTCCCAGCCCCTGCCCGCTGCTGCCGCGCCTCTGTTGGGCGAGGGTCCCTGGGGACCAGGGTTCGGTGGGCGGCTCGGAGGGGGCTGTGCGCTCCCGCGGCTGCAGGCGCCCGCGGTGGCCCGAGGGGGCTGCTGCAGGTCCCCTCCGGGGAGAACCCGCTGCCAGGGGCGGGGTGTGCGTGGCTTCGAGCCCGGGGTTCTCCTGGAGTGAGGTCCTCCTCGGTGCAGTGGCTCCGTGCACAGGTGCCAGGATTGGCAGGCGAGGAGGCGCTGCGCGTGGCTCTCGGCTGTGTCTCCCCGCTCTCCCCGCCCCCTCTTTTTTTTTTTCCCACCCCCTTTTCCGACGACACCAGCTGCAGCTGCTTCAAAGTGTGAAAAATGTCAAGGAGATTTTCCCGCGACAGGAGGGGGTGACCACGTTCACGGCTCTCGGACCCCTTTTGAGATTCTCGCCTGCCCCTCTGACCTCTACTCGGGCTCCCCTGAAATATAAGGAGAAAAATCCCGGCCCGGCGGAGAATTGAAATGCTCGCTTTCTCCCGGCTTTGTCATAGGCTGCTTTTGGAGAACCGGGCAAGAGGCCGAGCTCTCGGCTCCCTTCGGTCGCCCCCGGTGCGCGAGCAAAGTGCTGGGGACTCGGCGCCTGGCAGCGCGCGATCCCCGCTGCTCCCGCTGCCGGACCGGCCCGCGGCGCTCGCAGGGCGCACGGTCCCGCAGCGCCGGCGCCTGGGCGGCAGAGCAGCTCGCGGCCTCTGCGCCTCCGGAGCGCCCGGGCACCCGCACCAGCTCAGTGACGCCGAGCTCGTGGCTCCGCAGGCTGCTGCTCCTGCTACCTCAGCAAAGAGGCGGCCAGGAGCGCCTCCTCGGGGTTTCCTCCCCCGCCCGCCTTTCCCGCTGCAGGTTGTTGGATGCCAAGGAGAAAAGTCTCTGCTGGCGGGTTGGGTCGCTTCGCGTCAGTCAGTCAAGGCAGCGACCTTTGCGCCTGCTCTCCTGTTCCCTTCTTTTGGGGGGGGGGCCTGGGTTGCTGCCCTGGGAGTGCGCAAAAAACAAAGGGGTTTCCTGACTACCCTCCTGCCTTGAACACTCTCACACACACACACACACTCATATACTCCCTCCCAGAAAGGCACACACGGACACTGTATTCTCACACACTTATATTTAAACTCATAAGCAGCAATATGTTAAGAAACACACTGATGAAGTTAGTACTATATTTAGATTTCTCTTTTATTCTCTAAACCCATCTGCTGAATTCCCTCTTTGAAAACAGCTTTATTATCCCGGAATCATTCTTTTTCCGAATATAAGCCATAGGTTTTGCTTCCCCACCAGGGGAGAGAAAGAATCTTCTCTTTAGCTCTATAATGCTAATACCGTCAGGCTGCATGTCATTCAATGGCCACTCTTGGGTGGATGTAAGCTCACAGTTTACTAAAAAGAAAATGCACTTGCTTATATTCTTAGATTTGCAATGCTAAAATCGTCAAGGTCAAAAATCCTTTCTGGCTGTAAGGGATTTTCTAGGAAGAGTATTGGAGAGTGACACCTATCCGCAGAGGACCGAGAATGAGGATTCTTTTCCACTTTATCTGGGCCATGAAGGTGGGCCGACTTTTAAGGAGAGCCTCCTAAGTATTTCATGAATTTAGTCTGATGGAAAAAGAAACGAGAGTATATTTTGAAAAGCCAGACCATTTTAAAACACCACTGAGAAAGGGCTCTAAAATAAATGGCAAGGAGATGAAAAAAAATGTTATAAGGACAAATTTTTTAATTGACTTCTGTGGAGCTCTATTTTTTTCACCCATAGTTTTGTCCTTGTAAACATTTTTCACAACTCAGTGTTTCACCTGGGTGTAGTGATATGAAAAAAAATTAGGTACTAATAGAAAATTAAAAAAAAAAAACTTGCCATAACAATTATACAATTGTAGCAATCTTTTATAGGCTTCCAGTTCTTTTGGATGCATTTTGCACAGAACTTTTACATATATTCTTTCATTCAATCCTTTCCTAAATTTATTTGGTGGAAAATGTTATCCACACTTCCAGGAAGGGCACAAAGGCTCAACTCAGAAAGGTACCCAGTTGAATTTCATATTTTAACTTCAGGATGCATTCCCTTCAACCTAAATATTTGACAGAAATTCTATTTAATGTCATAGCCAATTATAAGTATAGATCCTTGCAAACAGGCTGTGTACCTACCAATGGCATTATCCTCCATGTGTTAAGTGGACTTGTTTTTCTAAGCGAAAGCAAACTTATTTCTGTTCATTGGGGAAAAATATGTTTTTGGAACCCTAAATTAAAAATTGATGACTCCCTTAGAATATGTTTTAAACCATATGCTATCCTTTCCCCTTTATTTTACCCTAGAACCAAGATTTCAGGCCACAAAGATCCAAAAGGATAAAAGATTTCAAATATGTGCAGAGGTGATGTAGTGCCTATGGTTTTTAACAAATATGATTTTAGCATAAAAAATTAAGAAGGGAGAAGAATATTCTCTGTAGAATAGGTTTTGGATACAATAGTCCAATTTTTTTTCCCTAAGATTTATGAATCTTGAACAAAATTGGCCACCTTCACTATTTAAACAATGAGGCGTATTGAAGAGATTTCAATGGTTTCATAGAATGATGGAACTATTGAAATGCAAATGCAGATGCTGTCTCTAAACTCCAAGTTGCCCTGTCATCAACCCTCTGGAAATACAGATGACTATCTGAAAATTGAAGAAAGAAAGAGGAGTGTTAAATATCCTCAGGCTGTCATTCAGGCAGAGGTCCAACAATAAAAACTCTAACAACTTGAAAAATCAGATCAAGCCAGTTTTAACAGATTAGCTGTTCAGATTACATCTGTGAATGACTAGACATTAAGCCTATAAAATTTTATAAGTTGTTAATTAATTACTTTGATTCACATTACTAAATTTTTCGAAATAATAATCTGTTTCTAGGACAAGCCGAACTAACCTTATTTGAAATTTAAAAAGACATAGGATGATATTAAGCAATGAGTTTTAATTTAACTATTTTTCCTAGTCTTTCTCTTTGAAGGCCTGGAATGACACCCTGGCCTTAAATGATTTTTCTCTTTATCAATTCCCGGTTAGGATATAACTATGTATAGAAAGCACAATAATTTTAGCTTTACCAACTGTTACTATCTTAATAGGATTGACTTAATTAGATATTAGTTCTTGGGGAAATAAAAAACATTGTTCAATTTTGATGCATGGAGATACAGGTCTGAAGAGCTCAGAGCTTGGGAGGACAGGATCAATATCAGTGGAATACCTAAGGGTAGGAAGTGCCGCATTGTTGTGGTTAGCTTTGGAAAAGCAGGGGAGAAGTTCTGAATAGCAAGTGAAACTCACTAAGATTCATTTTCAAATTAGTTAGATGGCCTTCGCCATGAAGCTTATCTTTCAGATTAATAATCTGTGCTTCCTAAAGTGAATGCTGCTTATATTGTGGGTTTTAATTCATGAAACCATAACTTTTATTTTTAAACATAAATTTGCATATTTAAGGTACACAAAATACAATGAGCACTGATGTACCCACCAGGCACCTTAACGAAACGCAAAAATTGAAATGGAATGCCCTGAATTCCTGGGTTCTTGTCTGGATGGTTTTGAAGAATGAAGCCACGGATGAAAAGTGATAGATGAAAATACAGAAACTTTATTGCAAGAAGGCACTACCTCTAAAACCTAATTCTCCATTCGAAGCCTAGGACTCTGCCCCTCCTGGACAGACAGAGGGACCCCTGAGAAAGGTGACTCCTGCTTTCTTTGTCTTGAGGCATTAAATAGGCTGCAGTTCTTTGTCTGAACCTGACCCCTTATTGGTCATTTTGCTACACAGCATTAGTTTTCAAAGCTCAAAGCCCACGTGGTGTCCCCCATTTTCTCTCCCCCTTACCTTGTTGGTTTGAGTTACTTTTGTTTTATCTTCTAGCTCCGCTAGTTATGTTGGCAGAGAAAGCCTTATCGTATGGCCCTCCCAGTTACTCAGGTCAGGGCTACTTTTGGCCTAACTTACGGTCACTTTAATTGCTCAGGCCCGAGATACATTTGGTTTATGGCTGTATTAATTGCACAGGACAGATATATTTCTATTTGCCTATTCCATTTCTCTACTCTCTGTGCAAGTAAGATAAACACCCTGGCATCTTCAAGTCTTCATTATGTATTTCTTTCCTATAGACCCCTTTTATTCCTAAAACTTCCTAAACCTGCCTAATTAAACTAGCTAGCTAACACTTTCATTAAGAAGGAAAGTTGAAGTTTCACTCCTATTCTTCCATTTCTGCTCCCCTCGCCTCACAGAGGTCACCTCATTCCTAAACATTGTATCATTGTACATTTATGTATTCCTTACTGCTAAAAATCTTTTAGTATTTAACCCTTAATAAGTGATATAAAGCAGTATGTGTGCTTTCACAGCTTGCTTTTGATTAAAAAACAACATTCTGTTTGTGAGAATTCTGAAGTGTCACTCTGCTTCACTTAATTTTTACTGCTGTATTGTAGCTGACTATATGAAATTACTATATTCACATTCTGATGACAATGTTTGTTTTTATAACTACATCTTATGAACATGTTTGTTTACATCTATTTATGTATAATTATGAGAGTTTTTCTAGTTTATATATCACATAAAAGTGGATTTCTTGGGTTATAGAACACATTTAATATTAAATTGTTTTCAAACAGTTTATATTCCTGCTATCATTTATACGAGTTTTTATTGATTAATATCCTAGGAGTACTTGGAATTACTAGACATTTTCATGTTTTCCAGTCTGAGGGGTGTGAAATGGTATGTTATTATGGTTTAAATACATATTTTCCTGGTTACTTATGAGATTGAGCACCTTTTCATATATTTATTAACAATCTACATTTCCAATATCACTAGCTTGGTTTATATATTTTGCTTATTGTTAGACTGGATTTTCTTGGTGTGTGTGTGTTTGTGAGTGTGTGTGTGTGTGTGTACCAGATTCTAAGCCTTTTCAGTTATAACTCAACTTTAGTTTTTAATCTTAATATGGTCTATTTTTTATAAAAATAAATTTTAATTTAATATTGTCAACTTTATCATTACTTTACTTAATGATATGTACTTTGTATTTAGTTTAAGAAAACTTTACTACCCCAATATTGTAAATGTATTTTTTCTACATTGTATTCTAATGCTTTATAATTTGATATTTTACCTTTCAGACTCTAAACCATCTGAGATTGGTTCTGTGTATTGGTATGAGTTAAGGGATTAATTTTTGTTTCTGTTTTCATTTTTTTCCTCATGAGATAATTTATTGTACATACCACTGCACACTCTATCATAAACCAGATCATTGGTCTATTTTTGACTGTGTGTTTTGTTCCATTTGTATCTCCATACTGTCTCAATTGAAAACTGTCATAAATTACTGTGGTTTCATAATCAGCATCGATATATAGGGAAATAAAGTACTTTATCTTCTTCTTCGAAATGTCTTTGACTTTCTTAATCTTTTCTTTTTGGGCTATTAATTCTTAAGCATGATTAGCTCCATTATAGCTTCTTTAATTTTTTTCACACCACACATGTCTTGAAAACAGATTGTAAAATCACAAGACCTTATTCTATCTAATGCTATATGGTATTGGCAATTCTCTCTCAGAGCATTTAAGACTAAATTTATTATGCCAGTACTCCAACAGGAATATTATCTTAGATAAAATGTGAGTAAAAAGATCAGCTAATAAGATAATACCTTTATAAAAATAATATAAATGAGTTCACTCACACATTATAGTGTAAAAAAACAAACAAACCAAAAAAAAAAAAAAAAAAACAAAAAAAGACCTCGCATATCCAAAGAAATCTGGAGAATGAGTAAACTGGGAGGTATCACACAACCTGACATTAAGCTATACTACAAAGCTATAATAATCAAAACAATATGGTATTGGCATAAAAACAGATACATAACTTAATGGAATAGAGTAGAAAGCCCAGAAATAAATTCCCACTATTGGTCAATTAATCTGTGGTAAAGGAGTTAAGGATATATAATTGGGTGGATGCAGTCTCTTCAATAAGTCATATTGGAAGAACTGAAATTGGACCATTTTCTTACATCATATACAGAAATAAATTCAAAATGAATTAAATACTTAAATGTAAGACCTGAAAGCATAAAACTTTTCAAAGAACAATTAGTAAACTCTCTGACATGGGTCTTAGTAATATCTTTTTGGGTATGTTTTCTTAGGGAAGGACATTAAAAGCAAAAATAAAGAAACTGAACTACATCAAAATAAAATGTTTCTGTACATTGAAAACCATCAACAAAATGAAATGACAACTTAGTGAATGGGAAAATATATTTGCCAATGATACATCTAATAAAGGGTTAATATCCAAAATATATAAGGAGCTCATACAGTTTAATGCACACAGACATGTGCGCACGCACACACACACACACACACACACACACACACACACGATCTAATGTAAAAACAGGCAGATGACCTGAATGTAAGATATTAGAACATATTTTTAAAATATTGTTGACAGTATAAAAACTATACACATACAAAAATTTGATAGTACCAAAATCCCTCTCAAAATGCAACATAAACTAATTCATGTTGCCACCAATGGTGTACCAAAATTCTTGTTTTTCACATCACTTTTAATCCTAGATATCAATCACTTTTTAAACTTTCCCAATCTAATAGAGAAGCACATTTCATTATTTGATTTGTATACTGCAATACTTATTAAATTGAATTTAAACATTATGCCTTTTTATGAAAGTTTGAAATGCAGATGGTCTTCCTTAATGCACAAGATGGTCTTATTTCATCGTAGTGTTTATTTGCAGCAAGAAAATAACCAGAAATTAGGTAAAAATACAGAAATCAAAGTCTTCCATATAGAAAATAGGTGTTTAGTGAAGTGCCATGAAACAGTGGTACAGGGAATACTTATTGAAGTTTTCTCAATTTATTTCATATCTCCACAATACCAACCTCAACCTTCTCCTCCTCACTTCTCTATGAAGAAAAAGGTCACAGATCTGAGAAATTTCTGATATCCTCCTGGATTTCAACCAATTCAACAAACTAACTTTCACCCAGCTAATTTAAAGGGATAGTTTAGTGTTCAGAAAAGGAATTTGGCATTTCTTAGATAGAGCCAAAGGGCTTTGGATAGCCTATTCTCCTCACCAGAGAGTGACAGTTGACATTGTGTAATCTTCAAACTCAATAACATTTTCTTAGTTGTGCTGCTTAAAAATGCCAGAAACCAGTATCTCCGAGCTTGGGTTACTTAGTGTATTTGTTCCTTCATAAGAAAAGGAAATGAACTACAACATACTGTCAGTCATTTTTTTTTTCCAGCTTGATATTTGATTTCAAATAAAAATGAATTGTATTTGTTTCTTGATAGTAGTTTCTCTATGGACTACAAAGCATTTTAAAATGAAAACCATTATAAATGCAATTTACTTAAAGCATTAAAACAATGAATGCTTTTTACTTTGATTATATAAATAGGTACTGGATCAGGATACAGATACTAACCAGGTATTTTACAATATTAAATGCATATCTAAATGACCACGAAGATTTTACCATTGCTATTTAACCTTCATTTTTAATTGACTTTTTTTGAGAGAAGAGAGAAAGAAACATCAGTTTGTTGGTCCACCTGCTTATGCATTCATTGGTTGATTTTTATATGTGCCATGACCAGGGATTGAGCCCACAACCTTGGCATATTGGGATGTCGTTCTAACTAACTGAGCTATCTGGCCAGGGCAGAACCTTTATGTATTGTATATCTCTAAATATGTCAACATATATTGTTATTTCACTAAAGCACACATGATTAATTTAAGATTCCCATGCTTATGCTAACATTAAATTTAAAAATATTATTTTAATTCCTTGGAAATAAATCAAAATTTTATATAGATAACAGAGTTATCACACTAAACATCCCTTAAAATTGAACTGTCTGATTATATTAGCCACAATGTGTGTTTAAATACCTTTGTAGCTGTAATCTATACAAAATTTATTAAAGTAAAAATTTATTTGTACTTTCACCATTGAGTTTCCTATGCCCATAAATATGCCTATGTTTTGAAAATTATGTGCCATTTGCTGATTTCCATAAGAATGACTACTTAAGGCTTTTTAGGTTCTGTTTTCAAGTTCTATTGTCACTGAATGTGTGGTTAATGGTATAAAATGGTTTTTAGCACATTTAATGAATACTTACTTTGTGTAAAACACTATAAGTACAATAGAGAATATAAATAAACTGCCTGACTGGCGGGGGCTAGCAGGGACAGTTGAGTGTCTTAGAGAATGGGAAAAAGAGCAAAAACTTCATTCGCTTGATGCTATTTATTCAACAATTTATGTAGTTGATGCCAAAGTCTACTACCTTGCCCCAGTGTGAGGCTGATGGTTTGCTTGCATCCCAGAAAGTAGGCTTCATTTTAAATTTGTTTGTTTTGGGGGAAGAAGTTCATTATTTCTACCTCCAGACTTTGATGATGCCTCTCTAAGAGTCCAAAGCTTTTTTTGTGTGTGTGTGTGTGCCTTAAACTGGCATCTTTCAGGCAAGGTCAATCAAAGTGCAACATAGATAAGCTTTTCAACACAGGCAGAACATGGACATGTGCACTTGCTCCTCCTGCTTCCCCGTCCTTGTCCTCCTCTCCTCACCACATAGAGCAGCAGTCATGCAACTCTTATCTTTCTGCTTCTAAATTCCCTTGACTTTTCATCATGAAGATGAAATAGAGCCAGCCTCTGGCTTTCAGGAGCTTTGAGTCCAGTGAGCTCACATAGGTGCTGTTTGAAAAGCTCCTAGCAAAAATGAACTACTGGTTTCTCTCCTTCCAGTAACACAAAACTCAGTAATATACCCCTTTCTAGAGGCGTTGGGGATAAGAACATTTTCTTGTTACTAATTTACTTTCCCAGATGGTCTCTTCTATCTAAACTAGTCCAACAGCATAGGGAAGAGTGTTTGCCTGGTATAAAAAGGTATGAGTGACATGCAGATGTAGAATGCAACCTTTGAAGTATGTTCATCCCAATAAGGGGGGATAAAATATATACAAATCTTTTAAAATTATTTATAATTCTCATTATATTCTAGGATGTGATGATTTATGGTAGCTGGATGAGTTTATTATTATTATTTTTTATGAGGACAGGAATGGACATGGGTGTGAGAGCTTAGGGTAGAAGCTCATATTGGATTTATTATTTGCAAAATAAAGTGACCAGGGACAGTGCTGACAACTGACAAATAAAATAACAAATAAGTGCTTAATATGTGCTTGACACATACGAAAGGCTCAAAAATGATAGTTGATATTTACCATTAACCTTCATCTTTAAATGTTAATTTAGTCTAGAAGCAAAAGCCATCACTTCCACATGAGAAACATTACAACTACAAATATGTGATTAGTTTATATTTTTGTCAATGGATACAGTATTCTGTACACACAGGGAATAATATATGCAAAACATAAACAGTATACATTTAAAATAAAATAGTAACATTTTTGGATGGTCTAGTTATACTTAGTTTGGTATGATATACTCTCAAAGTTTTCAAAAGTGCTAAAAATATCAGAATATATTTGTAAAAGCATTAGAAATTGTAGTTAAAAGCATTATCTATTAGTGCAGCATCATAGATTTTTTTATTGTTATAAGAAATATAAAGCCAAAGTTTTAGAAGGCTTTATCTGAGGCCTGAATCAATCATCCTAATGGTTGACAAATGGAAGAGAATAAACATCAGTTACCTTGCAAATTATTCCTTATGGCAAAAATATTACAAAGAGGGTCAAAAATTTATAAAATTCTACTTAATGGGAAGTTTGATGATAAAAAATATATCTCTTATGGATCTTAGCATGCGTCGGGCTACAGACATCACAAAATATGACACAAATTAGTTTAATCAATAAGAAAAGTAGTTGACTTAGATAATATAAGCTCCAGAAGGAGAGACGTTCTCAGGTTGGGCCTAATGTCTCAACACCATCATCAAAGACTCAGGCTCCTTCTGCATCCTTACTCATAGGTGCCCTAGATGACTAGGTGGTTGCTCGCAGTGATTGAAGCCATAGTCTTTCTCGTTCATATACAGACATCTGACTTGAGAGGAAGATAGGCTTTTCATGACTCTCTTTTAAATGTTAGGACAATTTTTTTTCTAAAAACTTCCACCAAACTTCTCTCTGGTTCTTACTGGCTGGAATTGAATAACTTGTTCATTTTTAAAAACAATTCTAGACAAGGAAGAATGGGACTCTTAAAACAATCAGGATTATCGCTGAACTAAGACATAGAAACATTTTTTTTTTCTGAGCCATGGGAGCTGCACGGGAAAGGCTACCTGAATAGAAGTGAGGTTCTGTTAGGAAGAAGGAAGTTGATGGATGAGAATAAACAACAACTGTAGCAAATTTTCTTATTTACCAAGATCCCACTATATTCAGATATGGTAGTAAGAATTTATATTTATTAAATTAATAGATATCTATGAAATAGTAAATATTGTAGTACACATTATTAGTGAACTAGTATATCTATCACTTTTGATGTGTTATGTGGTAACAACCCCTAAATTTCAGTTCTTACACAAACAATGCTTTATTTCATGTTCATGTGACACTGTCCATGTAGCTTTGCTTCTTGTCTTTTTTCATTCTAGGATCCAGATTGAAAGCATATCCCTGTTGTTTTTGCAAATGGCAGGATTTCCTTATTTCTAGTGACTGAATAATAGTCCTGTGTGTGTGTGACATCTCCTTTATCCACTTATCCGTTGATGGACACATAGGTTGTTTGCATATTTTGACTATTGTGAATAATATTGCAATAAACATGAAAATGCATACATCTCTTTAGTAATCTGCTTTTATTTCCTTTGGATATATACCCAGAAGTGGGATTGCTGTATTATATGGTAGTTCTATTTTTAAATTTTCAAGGAGCCTACACACTGTTCTCCACAGTGGCTGAACCAGTATACAATCCCACTAACAATGCACAATGGTTCCCTTTTCTCCACATCCTCATCAATACTTATCTTAATGATTGTCATTCTTACAGGTTTAAAGTGATATCTCATCTTGGTTTTAATTTGCATTTCCTTAATGATTAGGGGTGTTCTTTTTGTATACCTGTGGCCACTTAGATGTCTTTCTTTGGACAAACAAACATCTATTTAATTCCTCTGCCCATTTTTTTACTGTTTCTTTCTTTCTTTCTTTTTTTTTTTACTATTGAGTTGTATGAGTATTTTATATATTTCAGTATTAACCCTTTATCAGATATGTGGTTTGCAAAAATCTCCCATTCTATAGGTTTCATATTTATTTCTTTTATTGTTATTTTTGCTGTGCAGAAGCTTTTAAGTTTGAGTTAGTTCCACTTGATTTTTGTTGTTGTTGTTTGTGCTTTTGTTGTTGTATCTAAAAAAATCATTGCCAAAACGAGTATCGAGGAGATTCTTCCCTATATTTTCTTCTAGGTGTTTTATGGTTTCATGTCTTATACTTAAGTCTTTCATCTATTTGTGAGTATTAGAAATTAGGGGTCCAATTTCATGGCTTACCAGTTTTTCACTGGGCTCACCTCCTGTGGGGGGTTTTCTTTTGTTTTACCTATGAGCCCTAGGTTATGAAACTTTCCATACAGCAAAGTATTGCTTTTTGTTGGACTCCCTAGAATTTTTATATCTGTAGACTAACTTTTATCTTCAAATATTGAAACTACTATTCTACAGAAGTAGTATCAATATGAACACCAAACCATACAAGACCTAGGGTAAGACGGAATTCCCTCTCCCTCATTTTAGAGTGAAGATGAGCTCTTGCAGCATCTGGTTTCATATCCTGCCCTTACTCTGGTCCAAGGTCTCATCTGCTTCCTGCTGTGTGTTAAAATCACAAACCATAATCTCTAGGGATTGTATCTGGCCCAACACCTTTGTAAGTTTCCACAGCATCAACTAATGTCCTTTTTGAAATGGCATGTGCCTACTTCTTTTCTGTCACCTGGAGTTTTTCATTTCTTTCATTTGAGGTTATGTATTTAAAACTTGCTATGTTTTATCAAATATACCTATAGATTTAAGCAGGAGACTTTTCCATTTCAACTCAGTCTGCCATAATGTTGGAAACTGATTTGTGTGTTTTTTTATTTTGACACATAATAAATACTGGATTGACACTTTTTTTTTTTTGAGCAATTGGGTAGATAGAGAGATCTAGTGCTTAAGAGAGAGATCTTTATTCATTTCCTTTATTAATTTACTAAGAAGATCATACATTTTTAGCTTATTAGAGACTTCCTAACAACAACCCTATTTGGTAAACATCATCCTCAGGTCCTTTTTATAGATAAGGAAATCAAAGTTGGGATTAAATAAATTACCCACAGGCAGCAGATACAACCAGGATGATTATCCAAAACATTAACTTCAAATATAGAACTTCCCTTCCTAAGGCTGCTTATAAGTTTTAGTTGAGACTTTCCAGACTACATGAGTGCTATGCTATGTAATGAAGGTTTGACTCATTACCCTTGATGAGTGTTATAAAATACAAAGCCGTATCAGAAAGAAGCCAGAATTTTTGTCAGTATTTTGTGTGCTGTGTCAATTTTACCTGTCCTGGGATTTAAAGTGTGGCCAAAGCTCTTAGGTCAAGGCAAATACATGATCACCAGATATTTTATATGAACTACATGGAAGAAAGAGAATATTAATGTGTAATAATTTTGTGTTCTATGTCAAGAATTTAATATTACTATCTTTTTTAAAACTTGACTTGACCCAAAGATGGGAACCATAATTGTGACTTAAAACCCTATCTTATATCATTTCTTTTTAGAATATCAGTGAAACTAATTATGATTTTAACAGATTTACTACAACTTTGTCCATAGAAATTTAACCTGCAGTCATTTGTCTGAGATAGAGAAGGCTATTTGTTTAATTACATTCATACATTACCTGAAACATTACATATATAAATAAGTGTTTGTGTACAAGTAAGATGCCTTCCAATTTTATAATATAATCATGTTTTAAAATATATTTTAAATAGATTTTTCTGGCTTTTTATGTATGAATGTAAGAGCTAGAAGCAAATTAGAGAAAACTGAGTTCTCTCTTCTTCCTTCAAAGATGAAATAACTTTACAACATAGAACCAAGTCTAAAATACTAGTCTTAGCACCTTTCAACTCTGTTACATTTCTTTTCAACTTGAAATATAAAGAGTAAAGTAATGAAATTTAGCAAAATAAAATGTTTATTTTAGTTATTTTAAACTGGGTGCTTATACATTTACCCCTGAGATCCAAATATTCTGTCCTCAACTAAATCAAGTTGTATCTATTTAGACAACAAAACTGATTTGTTTAAAAATACCTTATTTTTAATGTGGCTGCTGTTTTACATGGTAAAATCAACTAAGTCAGTGATACAGAGCTCACATTGAAACATTTAAAAATGTTAAATCTAACATTTTTGCTTAATGTTTGTTACTAGATTTGGAATCAGAAACACCACAAATATTGACTTCTTCCAAGAATAACTCTCTTGATATAAAAAATTAAACACAAGAATAGATAACAGCTTTTCTACAGGCATAGCAATAATAACAATGGACTCTGAAATGACTGTTTGAATTTAATTCTGGGCCAGTGACTTACCTTTTTATGCCTCAGTTTCATTTGTAGAATGGGGATCATAACATTGTGAGAATTAAACGAGTTAAATATGTAAAGTGATTAGAAAAGTGTCTGCTGCAGAGTTAATAGTGAATAAGTCAGTTATTGCTATTTTTTGTTGTTGGTGGTGGTAGCATTATTTCTTATGTGTTTCTATCATGGTAAGAACATTTAACATTGAGATCTATCCTCTTAACAAATGTCTAAGTGCCCAATACATTATTGCTAACTATAGGGACGATGTTATACAGCAGATGTCCAGAGCTTATTCATCTTGCTTAACTGAAACATGCCCATTGATAAGTGACTCTCCTTTTCTTCCTTCCTTAAGTTCCTTGGCAATAGCCATTCCACTCTTTGAACCTATAATTTTTAATTACTTTTTATTACCACAATAATGAAGATGACTACAGAAAGTCTTCAAGATAACTTAGACTACCTGATAAATTGGAATAGAAAAAATTATATTGAATTGTTTATATCACTGAGATGTATAAGGTAATTAAACTAATGTAGAACTTAGTTATTCAAACCAAATGATGCCGTTTTCAGATATAAATTTAGTCCCTGGTTGAGGATTGTGATATTGTGATTCTGGACAATCTGAGGCTCTTTTCTTTTTTTTTTTTTTTTTGATTTGTGTTAACCATGGTTCTCAATATCTTAAAGGAGGCTAACATAATCCTATCTAATAATAGACAAATATATAAATTGACCATACCTCTGACACACCCACAAGCCACGCCCACCATCCAATCAGAGCGAGTATGCAAATTAACCCAAACCAAGATGGGTACAGCTACAGAGAGTAAGGTTTCCTAGGTAACAGAGGAAGCCAAGCTTTCCGCCTGCCCTTGCCAGGCCTAAGCCTCCACTCAAACTACAAAGTTTCAATTATAGAAGGTAAACAAATTCAAACAAATGGCAGCAGAATGGAGCTTGAGAGAGCAGGCCAGGGTTGCCGCCAGCAACAGGGGAAGCAAAGCTTTCTGCACACCCTGGCCGGGCCCACCCGCTTAAGGCAACAAAGTTTCAATTATAACCCCAACACAAATGGCTACCAGCCTCGGAGGGAGCCCCAGGCTTGGCTCTGCTCCAGGCTACAAAGTTTCAATTGTAGAAGGAAAATAAATTCCAGATACCAGGGCCTCTGTTTGGGTTGCCAGGGGGTGTGGCCGGCCTGCAAACCACCACAGGCCCCTCGCTTAGGCCGCCCCACACCCCAAGGGAACCCCCACCTGATCCAGGACGCCCTTCAGGGCAAACCAGCTGGCCCCCACCCCTGTACCAGGCCTCTATCCTATCTAATAAAAGAGTAATATGCACATTGATCATCACTGCAACACACAATATAGCTGCCCCCATGTGGTCAAAGATCCTGCCCCCATGTGGACACAAGATGGCTACCACAAGATGGCCAGCAGGAGAGGGCAGTTGGGAGGCACCCGGCCTGCAAGGGAGGGGAGTTGAGAAGGACCAGGCCTGCAAGGGAGGGCAGTTGAGAGGGACCAGGCCTGCAAGGGAGGGCAGTTGGAGGTGATCAACCCTGCAGGAGAGGGCAGTTAGGGGTGACCAGGCCGGCAGAGGAGGGAAGTTGGGAGCAAACAGGCTGGCAGCGGAGTGGTTAGGGGGTGATCAGGCTGGCAGGCGAAGTGGTTAGGGGCAATCAGGAAGGCAGGCAGGCAAGCAGTTGGGAGCCAGTAGTCCTGGATTGTGAGAGGGATGTCTGACTGCCCATTTACGAGGGGTCCCAGATTGGAGAGGGTACAGGCTGGGCTGAGGGACAACCCCCTCCGTGCACAAATTTCGTGCACCGGGCCTCTAGTCAAAGATAGTATCAGTAATCCAGATCACTCTAAAACTTGAGTATTTAGTAAGGCCAAAGGTTAACAATATAAACAAAGATCACAAATTCAAATATAGCATAACCAGAAAAGACAGACTTACTAAGGCAACTTTCTCAGATGTATTGCCTAATTGGTCTCTTAAGTATCTAATCTAATAATAGACAAATATGCAAATTGACCGCACCTTTGCTACACCTAAGCCACGCCCACCAGCCAAGCCACGCCCACCAACCAATCAGGACGAGTATGCAAATTGCCCCAACAAAGATGGCGGCTAATTTGCATATCAAGACAGTGTCGAAAGAAGCCAAGAGCTGCAAAGGGGAGTAAAGCTTTGAAGAAGCAAGCAAGCCAGGGGGGGTGGGGGGGGAGGAGAAGGGAGGAGCGAAGTCAGGGCCGTAGGCGAAGGGAAACGAAGGTGGGCTGGAGGAGAAGGCGGGGCCGGCGGCAAGGGCGGAGCGGAGGCGGGGCCGGGGGCGAAGGGAAACGAAGGCGGGCTGGAGGAGAAGGCGGGGCCGGTGACAAGGGTGGGGCGGAGGCGGGGCCGGGGGCAAACGGAAAAGCAGGGGGGCTGGAGGAGAAGGCGAGGCGGGCGGCAAGGGCGGGGCGGAGGCGGGGCCGGGGCCGAAGGGAAACGTGGGCGGGCTGGAGGAGAAGGCAGGGCCGGCGGCAAGGGTGGAGTGGAGGCGGGGCCGGGGCCGAAGGGAAACACGGGCGGGCTGGAGAAGGTGAGGCGGGTGATAAAGGCGGAGCGGAGGCGGGGCCGGGGGCGAACGGAAAAGCAGGGGGCTGGAGGAGAAGGCGGGGCTGGCGACATGGGCGGGGCGGAGGCGGGGCCGGGGGCGAAGGGAAACGCAGGCGGGCCTGAGGAGAAGGCGAGGCGGGCGGCAAGGGAGGAACGGAGGCGGGGTAGAGTGCAGCAGGAAATCCCATTGCAGGAATTTTCCTGCAACGGGAAAGCTAGTAAATAATAAACACTTTACTTAAATTATTAGATCCAATTAAGCTCTTCTTTTCTTTCTCATTCTTCCATGAATGATTCTATGGATCCAGCAAAGAATCTTTCTCCTTGGCAATTGGAGGATGAGCAATTCTTTAAGGGAAGACTTGGAGACATTATTGATTGGCGTAGATGAATATAACTTGCTTATTTACTGTGATGTTTATCTGCTTGTTCTCACTTCAAAGCATTTTCATGGACTGTATTGTGATGATTTGGCTTACATCTGATTGTATTTACTAAGGAACCCATAGGAATATGAGTTGAAAACAATTTTTAGACCACAAAATTATATTTGTAGTACACATTGTGATTGCCTTGCCATTATCTATTATATTTTCTGTCTCAATTTCTACCCAGCATGCTAGTTTAGTGATTTTGACCATTTCATGAGCAACAATTGGGTTGAGGAGAGTAGGAGCTTTTGAATTGCTGACATATCAGACTTTCCTTTTTGCTCAGACAAAGCTGGCTGTGAACAAAGATCCATGGCCAGATCTTAAGAGGAAGAAGCAGCAGAAAGTTATGTGCAGAAAATGGGTAAAGGGTCTGAGTAATTATGGGCAAAATACTGAAAGCATCTGCCACAATGGGCCAGGAAGCAATTAAGGGATGTTAAATAGCTGGAGAAAAGGGGGAAGCAAAGAAGACATACACTCCATTGCTTTTCTGTCTAGTGAGGTTCTAGTGGTTTTATTTCTCTACATTATTTGAGGTAATAAATAAACTTGGAAAAAGATTCCTACATAGACATAAGTATATCTATAAATAACTTCCTGATACTTAACAATCATATTTGATATGAGCATCATGGAAGAACAAAAATGGGAAAAAATGAGAGTAAAATATTAAAAGATAAAACAATAAAAATATATAAAAAAACCACTGTCCTTTAAATAATGTGTGTGTGTTTGAATTAATGGGATTTATACTTATTTGTCTGAAAGACCCTAGAAACACAAAGAAAGCAAAAAAGGACTTAGTAATCGGTGCTCTGATTTAGTCTAGTATACATATAATTGTTTCCCAGATACAGAGGCAATTTCATTTTGAGATATTTTCTTGCCTGCCTGCCTGCAACTGAGAATCTGAGAGGGATCCACTTTTAAAAGTTACACAAGAAACTTTTGATTCCACTGCTTATTATAAGAGAATGTATCTCTGTGTAACCAATTCCAATAGGGTTAAACAATTATAGTAATAAAATATATTGTCACCAACTGTATAGTTAATCTTTCCTGTGCAGAATTCACTGTCTGTCCATACTATACTCAAGTCAAGATTGTATTTTAATTTTTATTTTTGACTTTTCTTCTAAGGGCTTTTCATTTCTTTTTTAAAAAATATATATTTTTATTGATTTCAGAGAGGAAGAGAGAGTGAGAGAGAGATAGAAACATCAATTATGAGAGAGATTCATTGATCAACTGCCTCCTGCATGCCACCTACTGGGGATTGAGCCCACAACACAGGCATGTGCCCTTGACCAGAATTGAACCCAGGACCCTCCAGTCCCCAGGTTGATGCTCTATCCACTGAGCCAAACTGGCTAGGGCTGAAGGGCTTTTCATTACTTGCAGGTCATTATTTTTTATATATTTGATCAAATACATTAAGTATTTGACTCAAAATTCTGTCCTTAATATTTATACAATGAAAGGTTTTGTAGTCACAGATCACTGTATTTTTTGTCTTATTTTTTTGAATTTCAAAGTACTTTGAATATAATGGACACAATAAATATTTGCTTTTCTACTATTTTGGAAAACTTTATTAGTGGCTTAACCAGCAACCATTTATCCTTTCCTCTTTGCTAATAAAATCTTAATATTTTCCAAGAAGCAATAGATGGTCACATAGATAAATCAACATTAGTCAAAGCCTATCAGAATTTGTCTGAACAACCTCATTCATCTTAGTTAGTATTTAACACATGAAACACATGGAGGGACTTCAAGGAGTTATTTTTCTCCCTGATATGAGACCTACAAAAGGGAGAAAGAAGAACTCTTCATTCTCTTCCCCATTTAGACACTCTGACCTTGGGGCAAGAAGCCAGAGACAAAAAGCCAGCAAGATGCATCTAGTTGAGAGGAAAGATTGAAAAGACCCTGGGATCTTGACAATGTTGAGTGCTATAAACAAACTTGGGACTATCTACTACTAGTTTGGTGAATAAACACCAAATGTCCGTCCAATGTAAGTTACCATTATTCACATCTTCTTTTATTTCATCCTAGCTGAGACAATTACCATTTGCATACTCATCAGGTGTTTGTATAAAGAATTTCTTTGTCTTTGATATCTTTGAACATGAAGCCTTGCACCTGTTTGTAATTTTCCAATATTATGTGTATGAGTTATTTCTTGATGTCACACATTTGCGATGTGTTTGTGATCTTCATATCAGTTTTCCAACATAGTCTTTATGCTTTAATTCACCTTCTAAACCTGTTGTTTGTTGGTCTTTGTTCGACATGATACTATAATGTAGGTCCTTGAATTAGGCAAAGCTGAATTCAAGCTTCTATTATGCCATTTAATATCTGTGTCAGCTTAATCAAGGTACTTAATCTCTGTTAGGCTTCAATTTTCTCATCTGTGAAATTAGGAAATTGATGTGATCATCATTATCTTTTATTATGAGGATTAAATAAATGCTTCTGCCCTAAACATTTACATTAACCATAATCTGGTATATTTGCTTGTTTGTCAATGGACTCAGTTCTGTGAGGCAGGGTTTTGTTTGTTTGCTTGCTTGCTTGCTTATTCTCACTATTGTGTCCCTAGTGCCTTGAACAGTGCCTGAAACATTGCAAGCACTCAAAAACATTTGTTAAATGATTGAGTGGACTGAGTTATTGACTTTGGTTTTAGCAGCTCTGTAACGTAGGACTAATAAAGTCTTAGAGAGAACAGCACAGTACCATGAGAAATAGTTCATCTATTTAATAGCACTGATATACAACAGGCATTGTGCAAGGAAGTCTGAAGCTCAGGGATTGTCTACATACTGCATCTGGCGGACACACACATTTTGTTTTAAAAATGTTGTTGACACTATTACTGGTTCCCCCATTTCCTCCTACTTTGCCCCCCTCCTCTCAGCCCCAGCCCCACCCCAGGCCTTCACTGCACTATTGTCCAGTATCCATGGTCCATGCACATGTACATATATGTTCTTTGGCTAATCTCTTCCCTCCCCCCGCCCCATTCCTCTTCTCTGAGTTCTGTCAGTCTGTTCCATTAGTTTCTCTTTGCAATTGTGAGGTTTTAAATCACTGCATGGCAATCAGCTGAAGCTGAGTGGTAGCTGCCCGCTGTAGATTGTGCAGGTCTCAGAACCCCTGCCACTCACTTCCATTTTCTGATGCTGGTTGCCACCACTCAGTACACTTGCACCATAGTTTTTTTTTTGTTTGTTTGCTTTCTCTTTTTATTTCCATTTCTGACTTTTGTTGGCAAAATTGTAAGACACTTAAAGTGTACGTTGTGGCACTGTGATGATTTGATATACGTATACATTGTGAAAGGATCCCCCCACCTAGTTAATCAACATATTCATCACCTTATTTATTTATGTATTTATTTATCTACTTATTGTGAGATTTGCACCATAGATTTTGTTAAGGTTACCCTGTGTTATGTATGACTATTATCTGCTGCTGGTGGGCATTTGGGTTTGTGACTTTTGCAGATAGAACCCTTGATTCTTACCTGAATCTTGCTGTTCATGATGACATGCATCATTTCTAAGTATTCTTTTATCAGGAAACTTGACACAAAAAAAAGACTTAGGATTACAAACTCTTATTTAATATATACTCAGAGTCTTATTCCTTGTCCTCTTTTTTTTTGGAAAAAATAACCTTCATTTTTAATCCAAATAAAAAGTCCACTTTTTAAAAAAATAGTACTAAAAATTTAATGCAATAGGTTGGTAAAATGAAACTCCTTTTTTTCAGTTTCATCTTTTGCCCAAAGGCCAAGAACAAAACAACCATTACCAAATACCCTGTGTTCTGAAGCTGGGTGCTTATGGACCTGTGTTGTACAGACTAACGAATGGGGGAAACAATTCTTCCAGCTTTGATGATTCCCCCATGTCTTGCATTAAGAGGGGAGGAGAGTTGAAAGAGAGGATTCCTGGAGAGTGTTGCCCTGTGCTCTGTGGTTTTTACCTCTATAAGGTGGAGGGCGAGGGGTGCCTCCCTCTCATCTCAAGAGCCATGGGGCCTTCTGAGGCTCACTATGATGACCTGCATACTTGCATGTGTCCCTTAGATTTTCACAGGATGTAAGTACTGGTAACTGGCTCAATCAGGGAAAGCTAAAGGTGAGAAGTAGTAGGTGGAGTTGCCTGCCCAGCAGAGCAAACACAAAAGGCTTTTTCAATGTTTTTCTTCCTGGGAAGGAAGCTTTTCCATTTTGCCTGGCAGGCATGTGCGACTTTTCCATGAGCCCAGTGAACTCATAAGATGTAAATGGTCTGGAACCAAGTTAAAATAGTATATGTTAAAGGCTGAAGGTATTATTGGATTCAGAAACTTAGGAGTCCCTCCAAAGAGGTCAAATAACCAATGGATAATCATTATTGTCCACATCAAAAAAAAAAAAGGGGGGGAAAGCCTCAATTTGGGGAACGCCAGGAAAAAAGTATCCTCAAGAAACTCACAAAAATGACAGCATCCACAGGAGAAAAAAATACCACAGGGTGAGGGAAAAGAAAAAGCGTTAAATAGAAAAGAAGTCTTCTGTTCTCACATCACCTCTCTCAGCCTAAAATGATCCTGAGAATTGAAGAAAGGTTTTAAAATGAAGAAGGCTATGGAACTCTACAACTGTGAGCTGAGTCTGGACAACGTAATTACTATGCTTGGGTCTAAAAATGAGCAGAGGACATCTTTTTATCTGAGAATAACCTAAACTAGCTATTGTGCCTACTGGAAATTTTAACGAAGAGATAGAGAAGAGACTGCAGATTATATTTGAAAGAGCAGTGGAGCCATCAGTTTGTTTTTACTTACACCTTATTGAATCCTTATAATAAAATCATTTATAATAAAATAGTTACCCTTATTTAAAAAAAATATATATGTACAGCCCCTTTCTCCACTGTCATTCTTCCCATAGGCAGCCACTTTCCAATTTTTAGCTTCTTCTTCTGGCATTTACATCCATATTTCTAAATACTATGCATATTCTGATTTCTCTTGATTTATGAATTTTGACAGAATCTATTAAATTTTTAATTACAGTAGTTAAGAGTGATGGGTTAACATTCTTCCTCTTATCTTCCCCATACAATTATATCATATTTTTGGTGAAATTGTTAATATTTACATTATGCCAATTGCAGAGCCAAGTAGTGTACTATGAATATATTTTCTTAAAACACACACACACACACACACACACACACACACACACACACATTTAATTTTACCTAGAGCTCATTATTATCTCATTTTCCATTTGTTTAGTGTTACATGTACCACTTGCTATATTTTTTCCTAAATACTCTTAACAGGTTTGCTAAATACCTTACAGTAATGTTCACAAATATTGCCAAATACCAGATGATTTATTATTTCCATCTCCCTTTCCTCCATCTTTCTTCACTCCAGTTTTCCTTTTTTCTACTTCAATTTGCACAATTTTTTTTTTCTCAGCCTGATAAACAGGTGTCATGCAGGGACTTCCGTTAATTTTATTTTGGAAATCAGAGGCCCAATGCATGAAATTCGTGCACTTGGGGGGGGGGGGGGGGAAGAGGGGAGAGGGGCGCGTCCCTCATCTTGGCCTACGTCCTCTGGCAGTTCGGAAACCCTCGGGGGATGTCCAACTGCCGTGGAGGCGGGAGAGGCTGCGCTTGCCAGCCATGAGCCTGGCTCAGGGCTTCTGGTTGAGCAGCACTCCCTCTGTGGGAGCGCACTGACCACCAGGGGGCAGCTCCTGCATTGAGTGTCTGCCCCCTGATGGTCAGTGTGCATCATAGCGACCGGTCCTTCCACTGCTTAGTCGATTTGCATATTACCCTTTTATTATATAGAATTCTCTTTGCTTATTTTTTTTGTTGCTCAGATTTTTAAATCTTTGTTTATTTCTTTGTTTTGCTGAGGTACACCATCTGTTGGTCTCCTAAGAAAGTACATAAAATGTAATGTTTTTGTGTTTTTTTATGCATGAAAATTTTACCCTCACAATAGATTTAGAGTTTTGTTGGATATACTATTTTAAGTTGGAAATAATTTTCCTAGATATATTGAAGGCATTGCTGATTGTGTCCTTGTATCTGGAATTGCTGCTGAGAAATATAATACCATGTTTTTTCCTTATTTCCTTGTATTTGACCTGTTTTTCCTGGGTGAAGGTTTTTAGGATCTTCTTGGTATCCACAGTGCTCTAGTATTTTATAATGCTATCTTGGTATGATTCTTATCAATGCAAAGACCTAAGTCCTTTGGTTATGGAAAATCTGGTTTTATTAAATCTTTGTAACATCTTGCTTCTTTTTCTCTATTCTTTCAAGAACTTATATTATTTAGTTATATAAACCCCTATATTGCCTCTTCAATTTTCTCTCTTTTTTCTCTTACTTTTGCTATCTTTGTATTTTTATTTTCCTCCTAGGTGATGCTATTTTTCCAATACTTTGAATTTTTTTTTTAATATTTTCATTTTGGTCATCTTTTTTTTTTCACTTCTAAGAATTCAGTCTTCTCTCTGTACTTTTATAGAATTCTCTTTGATTAGTGCAATGTTTCTGATGACATTAATTTTAGTTTTTATTGCTTTTGTCAAAGCATACTGGTCAGGAAACTGTAAATTAAGGATGATTTCAACTCTGATCACTTCTTGATTGCTATACTTTACATTGAAAAATAAATAAGATTTAATTATTAAAATGTCCACTTCTTTCATTCTATTATTTTTATTGAACTACAGGACTGTTTATTATTACACAGACAATGTAAGTAATATAAAATAGCAAGTATTTACATCATTTAATAAACTAGGAATTATTTCTTTCTTCTGCATCTGTGTTTATAGATGATACCTTTAGAATTCCTGGTCAAAAAACTACTATTTTAATAAATAGAGATTGGCATTTAAGTTTCATTTAGAATCTACATTTTGAGGTTATTGCTAATATAGGATAATAACATTTTCTTACAGAATTGCATATGTATAGATTTTCTGTAAATGGAAGATTCATGAAATTATTGAAATTCATCTTCTGTTTATAGAAAATCGAAACTGTTGCAATAGTACTTGTGGTTTTTTTGTGTGTGTGTTTGTTGCAGTACACTCTAATTTGGGGACCACATTTTCACAGAAACGCATGTGGTATTTCACTCCTTGTATCAAGGAGCAGCATGTACCTGTCATTTGCTGCAGTCTGCGGAAAGTCTGCAGCAGTTTGTGCCAAATGCATTGCAGATGCTGCAGCAGCAATAATATATTCATGATGTGTACAACTGCATTTTGACAGGAGCTGTTTCTAGATGTGTATAGTCAACTTTTGGCCTTTGCAAGGACCATAAATATAGATTGCTTCATATCCTATGCATATGTATCAAATTTGAAATAGAATGGACCCTTATAAATATAAAAATCCATGAGGGTGATGGGGAATAAAGTAAAAAAAAAAACTCAACATAATTTGGAATTATAACAGGTGACTATGAATTATTTTTTATTTGAATGTAGTGTGTCTACTTAATTTATGTGACAATCTGTTAGTCAAGTAATTCAACAAGTCAAAGAATGTTCCATATAACATCTAAAATGAAATATAATGAAAGGTGGGGTTAGCACCACCCAAAGACAAATGCAAGTCTTTAGATGGTTAATGGAACTGAAGTTTACATATCAATGGAGCTTTAAAGTGTGTTATCATTGATAGATTGTTATTAGAATTATTAAGATTTTCTTTTTATAAAATGTGCTAAAGACTTTCAAATTTCCCTTATATTTTTTCTCCTTTCTTCCAGAATAATAGAGATTTTATCTAGGTAGAGTTCAACTCACATAAAGATTATACTTCCAAATCTCCATTTGCATCTAAGTTTCCCACATGATTAAATTTTGACCAACGGAATGCAAGTAAAGTGATGTGTGTGCTTTTCAAGTCCTGCCCTTGTTAGGAAGGGGCAATGCCTTCATATCCCCTTTTCCTTTTCTGCTCCCTGCAATGTCAGTGTAGTGGTGAGACTTATACTACCCAGACAAGTGCAACACTGTCCAAATAATGAAGCCCTTGATGAAGTCATGCAGTAAAGTCAAAACACAAACATGCCTTTAGGAAACAAAAAATAAAGACCTTTAAAATCTTTCACAAAATCTTACCTGATCTACCATACCAAAATTAGTCTCTTCCATTCTAATATACTCACTTAGCATGTAATTAGGCCACTTCTTGTATTTTCATTTCATTCTGTTTTGGGTTGCTTTTTTTATGCTGTCTGTATTTGTTACCTTGATAACACCATGACAGAGTCATGGTTTTTTCTCTTTCAATTCTACCAAAAAACAACAACAACTAGCATACTATACTCCAGTCGCACTAAATTCCTTGAACAAGCTAAGAATGGTTTTCTCTCCAGGTCTTTGCACTTGCTATTCCCACTACCTGGAAGATTAGTCTCTCTGATATATTTTGTTGTATAATACTATATAAGCTATTATGACTCATTTTGTTCGGTTCTCTGTTGAAATGTCAATTCTCTCAGATGTCTTCCCTTACCTTATTTCACTTTAACTCCTTACTCCATTTATATGCAGTCTGCAAGAGCAGTAGACCATAAAGTTTGAGAAATTGCTGAGATAGAAAGTAGGGAATATCAGCGAAAGATTCCTGGGTTGATAGTAGTGATTTGGGGGAAACTGAGCTCAGACAGAGTGCGTGGATAGAAGTGGAGGGAAGAAGAATGTTAGGGTGATCTCTTAGTGAGATGTGTTTGGAGCAGTTGAGGGGTTTCCCCTTTCTTTTCTTATGATTGGCTGAATAATGAGTAGTTGAAGTATTTGCCCACAAGCATAAAGAAAGTATACACTGAAGCCTGGGAAACAGAGCACCCACATTAGCTGATACCCCAAACTGGAGTTTGGCACCCAACTAGTTTGCTCTATCTTTATTGTTCCCTTTAGTTCATTTCCTTATTCAGTTTTAGTCTCTTTCATCATATTTATTATCATAAATTCTCTTTTATAAAATCCATGTTTTCCTTAAATTTTCTTGTCATTAATTGCAATACAAACTTTTTTTGTTTTTATCTTTGGCCAAATTTTGCTGATGTTTTGTATTTTTCAGTTTACTTATGTCTAGGTAGGGTAAATTCTGTTTAAGGCACTATGTCACAAAGTACTATAAGTAGAATTTTTTTGACTCTCTTTAAGTTCATCTGTGCAGTCAATGATCATGTATTTATCAGGTCTTTATTCTGTGGCAGGCACTATTTTTGGCCCTGAAGATAGAAACATTAACAAGAAAAACAACAGACAAGCCATCTAGGAGGTTACATTCTTGTGTGGAAACTTAGGCAATAGGATAAAGACATAGGGCAATTGTAAACATCAATAAGCACTAGGGAGAGAATGACATGTGGGAATGTAGTAAAGCATGACAATAGGGCCGACTAGTATTAGGTAAGGCTTTCCTGAGGATGCCAGAAACTAATGTTATAAATTCAATGTTTAGCAACTGGTTTGTTTATTGCGGGTACAAGGACCCTCGGCAACACAGTCTAGGTTATCTTATTTTTTATTGTCAGATTTGTTTCATTAAACCAGGAATATGTTTTGTCCCATTGATGGTGAGTTGCCTGTAGTTCAATTTCTTCCTTCCTCCTTTCCTTCCTCCTTTCCTTCTTTACTTCCTTTCTTCTCTTCCCTTCCCTTCCCGTCCCTGCCCTTCCCTCGCCTCCCCTCTCCTCCCCTCCCTTCCTTTTCCATTCCCTCTCCTTCCCTTTCCTTCCCCTTCCCTTCCCTTCCCTTCCCTCCCCTCCCCTTCCCTCCCCTTCCCTCCCCTCCCCTCCCCTTCCCTCCCCTTCCCTCCCCTCCCCTCCCCTCCCCTCCCCTCCCCTCCCCTCCCCTTCCCTTCCCTTCCCTTCCCTTCCCTTCCCTTCCCTTCCCTTCCCTTCCCTTCCCTTTCCTTCCCTTCCCTTCCCTTCCCTTCCCTCCCCTTCCCTTCCCTTCCCTTCCTTTCCTATACCTTTCCTCCCCTTCACTCCCCTTCCTTACTTCATTTTTATTCATTCATTCATTCCTTTATTTTTAAACCTTAACTTTTAAAAATTAAATTTATTGGGTTAACACTGGTAAATAACATTATATACTTTTCAGGTGTACAAGATTATAATTTGATATCTGTATGCTCTATTGTGTGCTTACCACCAGAAGTCTAATTTCCTTCCGTTACCATATATTTGATCCCTTTTTCACACTTTACCCTCCCTCCACCTTCTTTTGCAGCAAGATAAAGTATAAGAAGAAGTTGGTTATGAGAAAGTTAAAAAGTACATTTTGGTTTGCTGTACTGTTAGTACTACAAAACTTGTCACACATATCTCTATATATAAAAGGCTAATATGCAAAGTGTCCCCTCAGGAGTTCAACCGGGAGACTGGGAGTTCAATTGCACTCTATGACATGTGCTGACAACCAGGGGGCGGGGAAGGGAGGCCCTGGCCAGCAGCCATAAGACCCTGATCGGCCTTGATCACCAGCCAGGCCTAGGGACCCTACCCATGCATGAATTTCATGCATGAGGCCTCTAGTTTTAAATATAATGAGCAAACCCAAGATTCTTCACATTCCTGTTGCCTCCAGAAACTGGTTAAGTTTCCACTATTAATAATACAGAATATATGCCCTAGATAATTGTGGTATGCTCTGACTAACACTGTGAGAATATCACCTAGTATATTATTAGTGCTTTGTAATATTTCAGGGCAGTGATTTCAGGGGAAAAATAAAACCAAAAAGTCATACTAAAACAAAAAGATAAAATGGTCTTCTAATAACTTCCCTTTGTTTACAATGGCCATCATCAAAGTGGTGCTTGCATTTCAAGGTTATACAAGATTGTGGTGTAGGAATAAAATTTTAAAGTCCCTAGTTATATTTATTTTTGTTGTATACTTTAAACATTTGTATAGTTTGCATATGTTCTGCATAAGTCAGTTACAATAGAACACACATATAATGAATAAATAATTAAATGAGTCCACAAATCTTAGAGGCACATGGTTAGACATTTATACTAATAGAGTACACAATGAAGAAAAAAATAGATAGCACAGGATGCAGATCAAACTCACCCTTCATCCAACATTGAATATTTTTGTACCATGGTCAAACATCAATTTGCTTCCTAGTTTTCCTATTCTGTTCCATTGATACAAGAGTCTATCCCTTTACCAATATCACACTATCCTAATCAATGTAGCTATATAATAGGCCTTAATATCAGATAGAGTTATTTCTTTAACCTTATCAATATTACTTTAGCTATTCTACAGATTATACCTTTCATGCCCATTTCAGATTAAGCTCATCTTTTTTTAAATTTATCTTTATTATTGAAAGTATTACAGATGTCCCCCTTCTTTCCCTCCACCTCTCCCTCCCTACCTCCCTGCCTTCATCACACTATTTTTTAAAATATATTTTATTGATTTTTTTACAGAGAGGAAGGGAGAGGGATAGAGTGTTAGAAACAGCAATGAGAGAGAATCATCGAACAGCTACCTCCTGCACACCCCCTACTGGGGATGTGCCCAAAACCAAGGTACATGCCCTTGACTGGAATCAAACCTGGTACCCTTCAGTCTGCAGGCTGACACTCTATCCATTGAGCCAAACCGGTTAGGGCAGTGGTCAGCAAACTGCGGTTCGTGAGCCACATGTGGCTCATGAGCCGCGGTTTGCTGCTCTGTTAACTAATGAGTTTGCCGACCACTGGGATAGGGGCTTAATCACAAGGAAGAACAACAGCCTGTAATTATTGGAATCAAGAGTCTAGTGGTCGGCAAACTCATTAGTCAACAGAGCGGCAAACTGCAGCTTGCAAGCCGCATGTGGCTCGCGAGCCGCGGTTTGCCGACCACTGGGTTAGGGCTTCACCACACTGTTGTCCACGTCCATGGTTATGCATATCTATATATATACTAGAGGCCTGGTGCATGAAATTCATGCACGGGGGGTGGGGGAGGGAGGTGGGCAGTGTGTCCCTCAGCCCAGCCTGCACCCTCTCCAATCTGGGACCCCTCAAGTGATGTCCGACTGCCCGTTATGGCCTGATCACTGGGATCGGGCCTAAACGGGCAGTTGAACATCCCTCTCACAATCCAGGACTGCTGGCTCCCAACTGCTTGCTTGCCTGCCTTCCTCATTGCCCCTAACCACTTCTGCCTGCCAGCCTGATCACCCCCTAACCACTCCCCTGCCAGCCTGATTGATGCCTAACTGCTCCCCTGCTAGCCTGATGGCCCCAAACTGCCCTCCCCTGCAGGCCTGGTCACCCCTAACTGCCCTCTCCTGCAGGCCTGGTCCTCCCGAACTGCCCTCCCCTGCAGGCCTGGTCCCCCCAACTGCCCTCCCTTGCAGGCCTGGTCCCTCCCAACTGCCCTCCCCTGCTGGCCATCTTGTGGTGGCCATCTTGTACATGGGGCAGCCATCTTGTGTTGGAGTGATGGTCAATTTGCATATTACTCTTTTATTAGATAAGATAGAGGCCTGGTGCAGGGGTGGGAGGGTGGGGGCTGGCTGGTTTGCCCTGAAGGGTGTCCCGGATCAGGGTGGGGGTTCCCTTAGGGTATGGGGTAGCCTGGGCGAGGGTCCTGTGGTGGTTTGCAGGCCGGCCATGCCCCCCGGCGACCCAAGTGGAGGCACTGGTATCTGGGATTTATTTATCTTCTATAATTGAAACTTTATAGCCTTGAGCGGAGGCTGGCCAGGGAAGGCAGGAAGCTTGGCTTCCTCCATTGCCAGGGGCAACCCAAGCCTCCTGCTCTCTCCAGCTATGTGGCTGCTGCCATTTTTGTTGGGATTTATTTATCTTCTATAATTGAAGCTTTGTAGCCTTGAACAGAGGCCAGGGCTGGCCAGGGTAGGTGGGAAGCTTGGCTTCCTCCATTGCCAGGAAAACCCAAGCCTCCTGCTCACTCTGTGGCCACAGCCATCTTGGTTGGGTTAATTTGCATACTCGCTCCTGATTGGCTGGTGGGCGTAGTGGAGGTACGTTCAATTTGCATGTTTCTCTTTTATTAGTGTAGATATATATATATAGGGAATATGCTAATTAGCCTGGCATCATGACCGCTCAGGAGGAGCTGCGCACGCAGATGGGTGGGAGGGGACTGCGTGCCGCCCCCAGCCCCAGCAACCGCAGGGAGGCTGGGGCTGGGCCAGAGTGGAGACATGACACACAAAAAGGCTGGGGCTGGGGGCAGGCTGGAGCGGAGACACAACACACAGGAGTGCCTGCCCCCACCCCAGTGGACACAACGCAGTGGCCGGGGCATGGTTCTCAAAAATTAGCCTGCTATATTGGTCAAATATTTATTTAACTCACCCCTAATGCCTTGTCAGGGCCAGACCAAATGATTTCGTGGGCCTCATAGGCCTGAGGGCTGGATATTCTCCACCCCTGCTTTAGTGTATTACATCTTCATATATGCTGAGAGATTATTAAAAGAAGAATTTTGCCTTATTTTTCTTCATATTGTTAATGACTGGTACATAGTATGTGTTCAATATTTGTTGAATGCCCAAGTTAGTCCTTGTAATTAAAAGAGCTTTACAAAATGCTTTGTACTTACTATTTTACTTGCTATCTCAATTACTATCTGTGCTGAGAATTAGACCACGTACTCTAATCTATCTATACCAATAAAAGGGTAACATGCTAATTAGACCGGATAGACCGAACATCTTCCAGACGTCCTTCCAGACAAAGCCACAGTGGCGGGGGCCGAGGCACAGGTGGTTAGGGGCGATCAGGCCAGCAGGGGAGAGCAGTTAGGAGAAATCAGGCTGGCAGGGGAGCAGTTAGCGGCATCAGGCAAGCAGGCAGAGGCGGTTAGGGGTGATAAGGCAGGCAGGGGAGCAGTTAGGGGCATCAGGAAGGCAGGCAGAAGGGTTAGGGGCGATCAGGCAGGCAGGCAGGCACCAGCAGTTAGGAGCCAGTGGTCCCGGATTGGAGAGGGTGCAGGCTGGGCTGAGGGATCCCCCCATGCATGAATTTCGTGCACCAGGCCTCTAGTATATATATAAAACCCTAATATGCAATAAACCAAATGGCAGAACAACCAAACAACCAAACAACTGAACAACCAGTCACTATGACATGTGCTGACCACCAAGGGGTGTGTGGAACATGGCGGGTGTCGGCCGCGGTGGTATGGTAGAGCAGATGAGTAGGGGTGCCAGACCAAGGTGGGGCGCCAGTCACTGTCATAGGGGTGAGCCTAGGGTAGTTACTGAAAATTCTTTGCTCCCGCACGCCGCAGTCCCGCCAAGTGCTTGTACCTGCTGCCGGTGCCAGAGCCACCGCTTGCACCCACTGCTGGTGCCTGGCGCCAGCCCTGATCGCTGGGCACTGTCAGCAGGTGTGAGCAGCAGCTGCTGGACCTGATCGCCCCTGGGGGCTTCTCTACCTCCCTCTGCTCCTGAGGGGCAATTGGGCAGCAGCCGCTGCTCACACCTGCTGCTGGCGCTGGCCCCAATCGCTCCGCACCATCAGTGGGTGTGAGTGGGGCTGGCACCATCAGCGCGTGGGAGTGGTGGTGGCAGCGGGAGCAGGGCAGATGTCAGACAAGGGACCAGGGGCTGTGGCAGGAGGGGCCAGGTGGGGTACAGAGGATGGGCCGAGACCTGCCCCATGCCCACTGCAGCCTAGTGGCCCACAGTTCCTCTCAAGGTGCACAAATTCATGCACCGGGCCCCTAGTTTTATTAATAAAGGAACTCAAGAAAGATGAGAGAGGTTTAATGCCTTGTTCATTGTCATAAAACTTGCAATAATGTCCTGGTTTCCTCATCTGAGGCAATACATGTTTGTGTTCACATTTACTTGGTAGACTAGGAAGGTAGACAAACATTTTGTAATTTTTAAAGTTTTCAACAAAAAGAAGAAACAAAGAGAATTACATTGATTAGAAAATTAATGGTATTATAATGCTTCCTTTACACTAGTCAAGAGCCTGTATATGGAAAATGAGAACAATCTATAATAATAAAAGGGTAATATGCTAATTAGACCAGACATCTTGTCTTCTGGACATCATTCCAGTCATCCTTCCTGACGAAGCCGGGACCTGAGGGAAGCAGCCCGGGTCCCAGGTGCCTGCTGGTGGCCGGAGGAGGGAAACCTGGGTCCTGGGTGCCGGAGGGAAGCTGGTGCCGGCAGCCAGGGGAAAGAAGGCCTACTCTTGCATGAATTTTCGTGCATTGGGCCTCTAGTGATAAATAAAGCTGTAATCACCATTTCAAAATAATTTTTCTATTCCCAATCCACTAGAACTAAAATGAAAAGTCTCCTGTGACAGAAAGGAAAAATTGAGGTGTTGACTAATGTGCTGCCTCATCTGAGGCTGTGCCAAAAGAATGCCATTAAATGAAAGCATATATTTCATTTATATTCACAATGAAGTTCCCAATTTGAATTTTGGTAAAAAAAAAAAAAAAAGCTGGATGATCTAGAACAAGTGTATAATCCTGCAATCTGAGAAATCCTGGGAAAATTCACTGTTTTTGATGAAAAATATACTAAAATTGAGTTGTTGATTTGAGGTGTTATTTGCAATGTTCCTGGCTCATCCAAATTAACTGAATGTGTGACCTCAATCTGGATGCCTACATATCCTAAGTTGAATATGCATTACATTTTTTTTTGTGTGTGATATTATATATATGACATATTATATATGACTAGGGGCCCGGTGCACGAAATTCGTGCACTGGTGGGGGGGGGGGGTAGGGGGGGTGTGCCCCTCAGCCCAATCTGCACCCTCTTCAATCTGGGACCCCTCAGGGGATGTCCAACTTCCAGCAGTCGGACATCCCTCTCACAATCTGGAACCGCTGGCTCCTAACCACTCACCTGCCTGCCTGCCTGATTGTCCCTAACCCCACTGCCTGCCTGCCTGCTCGCCCCTACCTTGATCTCCTGCCAGCCTGATTGCCCCTACCTTGCACTCCCCTATCAGCCTGATCACCCCAAACTGCCTGTGCCTTGGCCCCCCGTCTGGCCTCCCTCTGGAGGCACCACCTCCATAACCCCAATGATGCTGCCACTGCAGCTGGTTATGGCTGCCTGAGCCTTGGCCTTTGTAGCCACTGCGGCTTTGTCTGGAAAGATGTCCAGAAGACAACCACTCTAATTAGCATATTACCCTTTTATTAGTATAGATTTGGGGACCATTACAACCACGCAGAACTTGAAGAAAACACATGGCCCTGGTCAGTTTGGCTTAATGGAGAGAGCATCGGCCTGTGGACTGAAGAGTCCAGGTTTGATTCTGATCAGGGGCACACATGCCAGGGTTTTGGGCTCAATCCCCAGTAAGGGGCCTGTGGGCAGCAGCTGATCAGTGATTTTTTTTTAATATATTTTATTGATTTTTCACAGAGAGGAAGGGAGAGGGATAGAGAGCTAGAAACATCGATGAGAGAGAAACATCAACCAGCTGCTTCCTGCACACCCCACACCGGGATATGTGCCCTCAACCAATGTACATGCCCTTAACCGGAATCAAACCTGGGACCTTCCAGTCCACAGACCGACGCTTTATCCACTGAGCCAAACCAGTTTCGGCTGATCAGTGATTCTTATCATTGATGTTTCTATCTCTCTCACCCTCTCCCTTTCTGAAATTTTAAAAATATATATATATTTTAAAGAAAACACATGATCTTCACTTTGGGCTTTGTCATCTTACAATATCCTTTGTGCAGTGTTTTAACTTCCCTCAACTTTCCTTTACCCACCTTTAAAGTGCAATCTATTTTGGGGAAGATGATCAGGAAAGTGATTCCAGTGGGTAGAAGTTTTTTTTGGAGGGGATGGGTCATGAAGATATTTAAAAATTGAGCATGGTGATGGTTGTACCACTCTGAATTTACTTTAAAAAACCAGTTTATTGTACACTTTAGGTGACATGTACAGTATAGGGGTTATATCTTAACAAAGCTGTTCTTTTATTTCTTTTTAAATAAAGACCAGTCTTATAATCAGTTGCAGATGTTTTCAGAGGCCCCTCAAGATTTGCTTACCATGTCCCAAATCACAGCTGTGATTCCCAGTTGCCTCCAGTCCTGGTGGATCTGGATGGTGTGGTTTGCAAAGGAGAAGGTGGCAAGAGGCTTAGGGAATTTCGGCAACCCCATTCCCCCGGACTCCTCATAGGGCACCAGGGCCATTCCCACTGTGCCAGCTCTGCTCCCTTTAACCGGTTGGGCAAAAGAATCCTGCGTGCTCTGGCCAGAAAGTGCATTCTTTCTTAGGGGGCCCGGATGCTTTTTTTAAGGTCTTTTTATGGATTCAAAAGAATAAACAGAGATGTGGAAAGCTTTTGTCAACGCGGACACCCAGGGAGCGCCGGGCTCGGCCCAGACACGCCCCTCCGGGTGGCTCGCCCTGCGGACACCCAGGGAGCGCCGGGCTCAGCCCGGACATGCCCCCCCGGGTGGCGATCGCCATGCGGACACCGGGGAGCGCCTGGCTCGGCCCAAATACGCCCCCCGGGTGGCGATCGCCATGCGGACACCCAGGGAGCGCCGTGCTCTGCCCGGACACGCCCCCCCCCCCCCCCCCCCCCCCCCCCCGGTGGCGATCGCCATGCCATGCGGACACCCAGGGAGCGCCGGGCTCGGCCCGGACACACCCCCCCCGGGTGGCGATCGCCATGCGGACACCCGCAGAGCGCCGGGCTCGGCCCGGACACGCCCCCCCCGGTGGCGATCGCCATGCGGACACCCGCAGAGCACCGGGCTCGGCCCGGACACGACCCCAAAGGTGGCGATCGCCCCCAGGACACCGGGGAGCGCCGGGCTCGGCCCGGACATGCCCCCCTGGGTGGCGATCGCCCCCGGGACACCCCCGGAGTGCCGGGCTCGGCCCAGACACGCCCCCCCCGGTGGCGATTGCCCCCGGGACCCCCGGGGAGCGCCAGGCTTGGCCCCGACACACACCCCCGGTGGCGATTGCCATGCGGACCCCGGAACTTACAGGATTGCTCGTAGCCATCTTGGTCTTCCCAACGGCCGGATGGGCCACCCGGAGTCCCGCCCCCAGCCTCTGGCAGGCCCAATCATGGGCATAGCGGAGGTGCGGTCAATTTGCATGTTTCTCTATTATAAGGTAAGATATAACATGATTTATATACAGTCCTTAAACTTGGTATTTGTGTTTCCTCTTTGCTACATGAACCCTAATTTTTCTTTGAACTCTTTGCTTGATTCAATATTTAGAGCTCTTAAGTTCTTACTCTGCTTCTAAGAGGATAATCTTAGTTCTCTAAAGGAGAAACCACATATTGTAGTACAATGAAAATTTCGACTTAAGAATCAGACAGAAAGTAACACAGACTTTGCAGAACCCAGTGCAGAACTCCTTCACTGTCTTCTCTGTACACATTTAGCTTCAGGTCTGACCCATTTGGGTTCCTCTGTCCTCCTCTCCCTTTGCTTTAAAGGGAAGGCACAGAGAGGGAGGAAGCTGGATTTGCAGGACAAAAGCTACCTAATAATAAAAATCACTGATCTCCCTAACAATACCATGTGAAAAACAGCAGGATCCAATATGCATGAGAAAGTAATTATTATCTTTCTTTCTCAACCCCCCCAGGATATAAAATATCCTACTAGCTCCCTGCCTAGAAGTGTACTGCTGCTTTTAGTAATCATTCTGAGAACAACAGTATTTGCATAAGTGTTGGTAAAGAACACCAAAAAACAAAAACAAAGACAAAACCAGACAGATTTTAAATTACAAATCTTCCATTCTAATTAGATTTTCCATGTTACCTAAAATCTTAGCAGCTAAACAATGAAATCATAATAATGTTTTTGCTTTATACATCCATGTCTTAACAAGTCTAAACAGTTTTAAAATATTTTAAAGTGTTAAAAATAGAACACAAGAGTACAGGGAATAATCAAGGAAAACCTCCTGGAAAAGGTAGTAGACAAAATGACTTCAAAGGGGATGGTGCATATGATCAAAAGGAGGGAAATCAGAAGGTACTTTACTCTATAGATAGACCCATTTGTAAAAAGCTATTGTTTTAAATGGAATTAGTTGTGTGATTTTTTTTATTGAATTTATAGAGTCTCTGTTAAAAAGTTCTTTATTTGCTAATAGAAGTGCCTTATTTTCCCAATAAAATTGACTTTGTGTAGTAATGACCTATTTTAGTTCTAGGAGCCTTATTCTTGGGAACTTTGTAAATTTGAGAGTAGTCAGTTCCTCATTAACATCCTAATTTACATGTCCCCAGTGCTGCTACAGCCTCCTTATTCAGGATTGGATCATTATTGGAAATGTTCTTATTTCATGGGACATATGCTAAATCACCAGAGGTATTCATAAGCAACAAATGCTTAATAAGTAAAACATGTCACAAAACTAGACAGTCACAAATAAAATATATTGGCAGAGACAACATATTGTTGGGAGGGTAGTTACCAGAATAAGTCAATAGAACATGATTTATGGTCATTTTATTTACTTGATACTTATGAGTATTTTTACTTGGGCTGGGTCCACATACGTAAATTTGTCACAGTCAAATAATAGATAAATCTCTACCATATCCAGCATACCAAGTGTTTGAGTGTAGACTTCATATTAAAGTTTTCCATATGCTTAAACCATACACTGTGCCACCATTTTATTATGGGAATCGACTCAGAAAATTGACACCAGGTTAAACACTTGTACATGTAAAGTGTTCCTGAATTGAAAAAATTCTATGTGTTTTCACTTAAAAGTCAATAAAGTCTGTAAAGGATGACTAAAGATATTCCTGAAAAGGGTAATTAATGGAACTAATAATTAATAATATGGACCATGTATTATGATAGGTGTTGTGTTAGATATTGCAGCTCACCACAAGGATTCATTTTCTTCTTACTTCCTTTGGTATTAGACTCCAAAACTCCAAAATTGAGGCTTGGAACCAGGCTGGCCTGCTAGAAACTGCACTAGCCATGTGACTAAGCTTGGACCAGTGTGATAGAAATTGGAATAACATGTACAATATGTGCCAACTTCCTGAAGATAATCTGTCTGACCTTGTCTTCCATTCTTTCTTGCCTTGCCCCCCAAATAGGACCACAGAGATGGAGATCAGCCAGCTTCAACCATGAGCAAAATCATATCACAGGATATAAGAAAACATCAAGATATAGAGAATTTAAGTCCCCAAATGGCCTTGTGTAACAGGGCTCACCTACCCCCTTGGTCTGTCGGATGGCAGAGCAATACATTTCTTTTTGAAGTAACTATAATTTTAGGTCTTTTTGTTATAGCATCTTAGCCTATACCCTGCATAATAAATAGGCTTTACATATTTCCCCTCATTTAATCTTCAAAACAACCAGATGGCATGAGTATTATTATCTCTATGTTAATGTTCAAGAAACTGGTCTATGTAAGGCCCATCTTCAGCTCATATATAGTGGAGAAAAGATTTAAATATAGAGCTCATGTCTTTTTAACAGTCACTTGATTTTTTTCCTCCTCAATTTATATCCCCCTTCTATTCCCCTGTAATTTGCTCTTGAATTTCTTTCTCTCCTCTGCTCCTGGGTGTCCAGCTCCTCTGTGATTTCCCTGGTGTTGTCTAGCTATTCACAGTCATTTCTGGACTCAGCACTTCCCAGAGCTGCAGTGGTGAGGAATTTGGGTCTGCAATGACTAAATTTTTCAGGGTACATAATTGAAAAAGTTCCATTTTTCATGAGCTCATGTGAACCAAAGAGAAATAAATCTGGTTGCATTAAAAAGACTAATTCAATGAAATTATTATTCTCTGTTCTCCGTAGATGTAGCAGCTGAAACCTGGTTTACTGCACATATTGAAAACTTCTGTTCCTGGCTCAGAGTCGTCCTCTCCTCCACACATCCTTAGTGATTACGTATCAATGATGTCTACAGAAACTGGAATCTCTGTTCTTTGCTTCTCCACCTACAATGACTGTTTTCTCTACTCCACCTCAACCATCTGCTCTTCTGGACACACATTAAATGTTGTCATCATCAGAAACTGAGCCTTCTCTTAGATCTGGATTTCAAATATCCCAATATATAACCACACTTTCTATTCTAAGACATTAACTCTGGAAGCACAACTTTACTTCAACTTCCTTCTGATCTAAAACACAGACTTCACCTTTTCTCACTATCATTGTGCCTCTTCCCTCCTGTCTTTACCACATTCCTTATTCAGGTTAAGTCCCTTAGTCTATAATTATAATCACATTTTGGCAAACATTCTAACCTCCCTTGCCCCTCTCCCTCTGTATCACCTGATATATCCCCAATCCTAGAGAAACCAAATTATTTTCTCCTCTATGCCAGGACCCAAAGAAATGAATATTGCCAGACAAAATCACCCAGCACTGATTTCACTTAAAATTTGTAATTCCAAAGAGGTCCATGACTCAGCACAACAGTTCTGCTGTGTTTTCCTATAAAATTCATTTCTCACTCTGAAATAATTATTTCACATCTTGTCTCATCTCCTCCTGTTTCCTCCGGTTATGATAGATAAAGGCTTCCTCCTCTTTTCTTTGTGTTCTGTATTCCATCCTTCTCATCTTCTTGAGGAATTGACTTCTACTTTTAACACTCCAATCTTTTCATCACTCTCTTTCCTTTTTTAATTTTTACCTCAGCCAGGTAGAGGGAGGCTTTGACAATAATCCCCCTTGTCTGCATCACTGTTTTCTCCTTTTCTAGTATGTATCATTCCCAAAAGTATATAAACTTCCAGAGTATTTCCTGCTATATCAAGAAATCTGTCCTTGATCCCGCACATGCCCCTTGTTTCTCCATATTTCTTTGCTTCCATTAATAGTAAAATAGTTTGAGAGAATCATCTAACGTCATTTCTTCACACATTTCTTTGGTTAACCTTTCTAATCATGCTTCTGTACTCATTAGGCCACTGAAATTGCCCATTTCTATGGTTATCTTATTGGACATCAAAGCACCTTTCAACATAGTTGACTACTCTCTTAAAAAAAAAAAAAAATATATATATATATATATATATATATATATATATATATATATATATATATATTGATTTCAGAGAGGAAGGGAGAGGGAGAGATAAGAACATCAATGATGAGAGAGAATCATTGATCAGCTGCCTCCTGCACACCCTGACTGGGAATCAAACTGTAACCTCCCGGTTCATAGGTTCACACTCAACCACTGAGCCACACTGGCCGGGCACCACTCTCTTTTTGAACAAACCCTTCTCAATGGTTATAACTCTATGCTGTACTGGTTTTCTTCCACAGGTTTTAGCTCTTCTTTTTATATGCAACTAGTAAAATTCTGTGTGGAGCTCAGTTCTTGGTCTTAGTCTTTATATTTTCTTGCTTGGTGAACTCATCTGTTCCTGTGACTTGGAAAATTGTCTCTATGCTGTCAACTTATATCTATAGCACTGACATTTTTTTCCTGATATTTGGACTTTTATAACTGAAGGACTATTTGATTTTCCCACTTACATATTTCATGAGCATCTCAGTTAACATATAACCCTTTAGAACTATTGACTTTCCCCGAAAACCTTTTTTTCCTGTCTTCTCTCATCTCACTAAATGCTACCAATACTGAGTCATAAACTAAAATATCCGATAATCCTTTCAGATAACTCCATCTGTTGTAGATTTAATATCCAATCCACAGCAGTTCCATTGGTTCAATACAATGTATTTTAAATATGTTTGCTCCACTCTCTCATCATTGCTTCCACCCTAGGGTAGGTAATCATCAACTCTAATATGAATTATCTCCTAATGTCTCCATAGTTTCACTTTGCATCCTTAAGATCCATTTATTAAACCCTAATATGATCATAATATTTTCTAACTTAAAACTCTTATATATAGTCCCATTGTCCTTGGGAAAAAGTCCATTTATATTATTATTATTGTTATTAGTGTTAATATTATTATTGCAGACACTGCCTGCCTATAAGCATGCATTGTTGTTTACTTACTTCTACAAACTCATATTGTGTCACTCTCATCCTTGCTTCATTCCTACACTTCAGCCACACAGACCTTCTAATAGTCTCTTGTACAGTCATGCACCACATAACAAGTTTTTGGTCAATGATGGACCACAAAAACTAGAGTGGTCCCATCCTATCTAATAATAGACAAATATGCAAATTGACCATACCTCCGACACACCTACAGGCCACGCCCAATGCTATGCCCAACATCCAATCCAAGTGAGTATGCAAATTAACCCAAACCAAGATGGCTACAGCCACAAAGAGCAAGGTTTCCTAGGTAACAGAGGAAGCCAAGCTTTCTGCCAGCCGTTGCAGGCCTAAGCCTCCACTCAAGCTACAAAGTTTCAATTATAGAAGGTAAACAAATTCAAACAAATGGCGGCAGAATGGAGCTTGAGAGAGCAGGCCAGGGTTGCCTCCGGCAACAGGGGAAGCAAAGCTTTCCGCACACCCTGGCCGGGCCCACCTGCTTAAGGCAACAAAGTTTCAATTATAACCCCAACACAAATGGCTGCAGACCTCGGAGGGAGCCCCAGGCTTGGCTCTGCTCCAGGCTACAAAGTTTCAAATGTAGAAGGAAAATAAATTCCAGATACCAGGGCCTCTGCTTGGGTTGCCAGGGGCCGTGGCCCACCTGCAAACCACCCAGGCCCCTTGCTAAGGCCGCCTCACACCCCAAGGAATCCTCACCTGATCTGGGACACCCTTCAGGGCAAACCAGCTGGATCCCACCCCTGTACCAGGCCTCTATCCTATCTAATAAAAGAGTACTATGCAGATTGATCATCACTGCAACACACAATATAGCTGCCCCCATGTGGTCAAAGATCCTGCCCCCAGGTGGACATAAGATGGCCACCACAAGATGGCCAGCAGGAGAGGGCAGTTGGGAGGCACCCAGCCTGCAAGGGAGGGCAGTTGAGAAGGACCAGGCCTGCAAGGGAGGGCAGTTGGAGGTGATCAACCCTGCAGGAGAGGGCAGTTAGGGGTAACCAGGCCGGCAGAGGAGGGAAGTTGGGGGCAAACAGGCTGGCAGCAGAGTGGTTAGGGGGTGATCAGGCTGGCAGGCAGAAGCAGTTAGGGGCAATCAGTAAGGCAGGCAGGCAAGCAGTTGGGAGCCAGCAGTCCCTGGGATCGGGCCTAAACGGGCAGTCGGACATCCCTTGAGGGGTCCCAGATTGGAGAGGGTACAGGCTGGGCTGAGGGACAACCCCCTCCATGCACGAATTTCGTGCACCGGGCCTCTAGTAAGATTATAATAAAACTGAAAAATGCTTATCACTTGGTGATTTCATAGCCATCATAATGTCCTAGCACAAATCATTAAACAAATATTTACCATTGTGTTATAATTGTATAACCGCTTAGGAACTTCATTTCTTTAGTGTGACTTTTTCCTTAATTCAAGCTTGTTTTGTCCAATCTAATAGCACTATGACTCACTTCCCTTCTTTCACTCAGATCCTTCCACACTTGTGCATACTACATGTCACCCCTTAATCAGTAAACCCTTAGGACATCAGATTCTGGTCAGTATCAAACAGTCTTAAGAAAAACTCTCAGGTCTGTTAATCAAGTGAACAGAATTTCAGTCAAACTAAAGATAACATCTTCATCTCAGTTGTGTTTCAGCCCCAGGTTCATGAAAGTAGAACTAGACAGGATGACACCATGATTGACAGCAGGACCTGATACAATGATCAACTATTCCCTACCTTGGCCCCAACCAATCAGTAGAGCCCATAACAGAACTTGCTTAGTCACCATGACTAATGATTTCCCCCTATATGATCTATCCCCTGAGGGCCATTAGGGAGCCAGGTCTTAGAGTGCTTATTTACCTCTTTCTCCAAGGCTTGGTGCCATTCCTTAAATAAACCTTTACTTTCTTTGTTGCAAACTCCTGTTCACAGCTGTCAGTCTGTTTTCTCTATCTATGAGTCTGTTTCTATTTTGTTTGTTTATTTTGTTCATTAGATTCCACATGTTAGTGAAATCATACTGAGGGACCTAGAACCAGACTCAGCTAGCTAGCCCTGAACAGTGATATCACCTCAAATCTGAAGTGTCAACCCTCAATCAGTTTCTCCAGCAGGTGGGGGGAACTTGAGCTTTGAAATAATTGGATATTGGCAGCCTTCTTTGAATGGATCAATCAGAAGCCAGCAGAACACCTACATACCCTAGACAAAGAAGCTTAAGTGGTAACCGCTTTGGGCCCCCTTCCTGCTGCCCCCTGTGGCAGAAAGTCTGTCTAACCCTCAAATGTTCTTGTTCATGAGTCCACTCTTCAGTTTTGTGGGACAAAGAACTCAGACCCAACCACCACATTCTGGTGTCAACACGGTACTTGCCTTTCTCTGACCAGCTTATTTCACTCAGTGTAATTCTCTCCAGGTCCATCCATGCTGTTGTAAAAGGTTAGGAGGGTTGGGAGCTGGATGAAAAAGGTAAAAGGGATTAAGAAAGAAAAAAGTCTCATAGTCACAGACAACGATATAGTGATTATAAGAGGGAAAGGAGAGCGGGGAGAGGTCAAAGAGGCTAAAGTGGGGATGAATGGAAAGGGAAAGAGATGACTTTGGATGGTGAACACACAATACAATATACAGATAATGTATTATAGAATTGCATACCTGAAACCTATGTAATTTTATTAACCAATGTCACCCCAATAAATTCAATAAAAAAGTTTTTAAAATGTGGCAAATTAAAAAAAAATCATGTTTTATTGGGCTTTGATACACACAGACAAACAAACCCCTTCAGTTCAGTAAAAATTGCCTACAATATTCAGTACAGTAACATGCTGTACAGATTTGTAGCCTAGGATCTGCAGGGGAATAGAATTTACCACCCAAAATATGTTTCTTTGGCATAAGAATTATTTTAGGCTGGTTAATTTTAAGAAACAGCAGACCTAGGAGAAGCTGGGAAAACCAAATAGAAGTTATCGCTTGTAAAATACATTTATATTTATAAGGGACATCTCTATTAGTAGGGATGTCTACCTGGCTGTATCAGATAGCGGGGGAAAACCTTTTCTCTAGAACCTCTTCTCAACACAGAAGACTAGGACTTAAATCTGCATCACTACCTTTCCCTGGCGTGCTGTGCTTTTCCTGGTAACCTCCCATAGCTGATTTTCTACTCCCAACATCTTTGGTCTTCAGCTGAAGATGGTATTAAGACAGGGACCTCTATAAACACGCCATAGTTCCCATAAGACGTAAGTAAGCATCACTTCTACCCAGGCTCAGAATGTTAACGCATTGGAAGAATGATTTGTTCTGCACCAGAAATTAACCTTGCAGGAAGAATTCCATTTCTCTTCCCCCCGGTGTGTGCCCTGTGGTTGTGTTATGAGGGGAGGGGACTGTTTTCCTGGTCCTCCCCCATGCATACAGGAAGTGCACATGTTATTAAAGGTTGGTTTGTTTTTCTCATGCTGATCTGTGTTTTATTTCAGGAATATCTTAGCTAAGAACCCTGTGGACAAAACGGAGTTCTAAGGAAAGTAACCTCACACAGTGATGTGATCATAAATTCCTAAATGGCATATAAATAATATTTTCAGTCAAAGGCTTATCTTTGCCTTAAGCAAGACTTATCCATTGTTCTTGTGCATCTAGGTAACATGCCACCATTGAAATAAACATAACCACCCTCAAGAGAGCACACAACTTTGCTAACTACCCTGTAACCCAATCCCTGCCTTGTTTTTTCCTGTAATCTTCTTTATGTCCCTCCCTAATTTCAAGTGCATAAAAGAAACCACAAAGCTGTCATTCTCAGGAGCATTTGAGGTCTTGCTTCCCAGCAACTGTCATCAGTTTTGGCTCCAATAAACTCATACAAATCTACAGGACTGGATTTTTCTTACATCCACCACCCAGAAGGGTAGAGGAAAAAATATTTTTCCTCTCCTAGAGTGCAATAAACTATACCACGTGGCCTGGGTGTGAAGTAGGCTATACCATCTAGGTTTGTGTAAGGGCATTCTATGATGATTGCAAAACCAGGAAATCACCATCAAATGATGCATTTCTCAGAAATCCCCATCATTAGCCAGCACATAACTGAAAGTGCTGAGCTCTCTCCTAGCTGAGGCTCTGCAGTTCTCTCTCCCTGCAACTAGAATCATCTTGCTTTCAAGCTCCTTGAAATCTGGCTTTTTATCATATTTTAGGTGTAAGTTTAAATGTCTCTAAAAAAATATTTTTTCTAGTTATTAATCTGGTAAAAATTTAAGCAGGACCATTTGTTGTTGTTTTGTTTGTTTGTTGTTAATGTACATCAGCCTGTCCAAGTGACCTTCATGGTGTCCAGCATCTAGTGTAGGGCAAGTTTTATAGAATTACCTCTGCTTTCAAAATTATATACTAGAAGTGCTGATGAAAAAGAGTTTTTGTGGATAATTTTTTTTGATAAACAAAACTTCAGCATAGTTTTTCAAGGTGAAAATTAATGCAATTTTGTTTTGTTTTGTTCTGATTCTTCAGGTCACAGTCAAGTTGCTACAGCTTGTGCTTAGCTTAGCTGTGACATAGCAACAAATTCAGTCTGTGTGTACTACTATTAAATACTGTACTGTGCTATTTACCTAATCGTTATAATTTCTCACTTCAGATTTAATTCTGAAAAGAACCATAGGGGACAGGGTTAAAGCCAATATCGATTAAGGTCCTTAGAAAACTATTCATGACATAGTACTAGTACATAATCGAGTGTGTATTCTGAACAAAGCAATCTTAAAAATTCAATTTGATTGATATTATGTGACTGAATGTTATATTGGAATGGTGCTGCTCTTGTGATAGTAATTAAATATCTGTCTTGCTTTCATAAACCTTCATAATTTAGGAACTGTCTAAAGGTGAAACTGGACTCAGCAGGACTGTAATTTTATTTTACTACCTTTGAAAAAATACAGTGAGCTTTCTGTTAAAAAGGTAAATGGCGTAAACATTAATGCTTCAAGTGCTGTCCTTTCCCAATGGAGTTCTGCTTTGAGTGTATCTTTGTATAATACTGTCCCCACAAAATGTTTGGAGTTACAGATTCCTACCAAAGTTCATGAAAATAAGTTATATGCTATATGATACCTAGAAATTTCATAAACTTTCTCTTAGCTTTCTTCTGATTTCCATCTTATAAGGCCCTCATCTCTTCAAAAGAAATTCTGTGAATTCCATTTCTTAATGGCTATAATATATACTCCCTATTAATTCAACATTAAATAATGACAATGTTATGTTATCACAGCCTTTAGTAGCCTTGAGACTAATTTTTATAAAGCTGTTTTGAAATATCATCTTACATAATGTGAATGCTGTGGCATATTTCAAAATGATTCCTTTTCCCTCCTCCCTGTAGGTAGAATAAAGGGGTTTTTCTCTCATGGTGAGGACCTGGGAGAGTTGCTGGTGGTAAAATTCATAAAAGTATGGGAGCCCTGATGATTAAGTCCTCCTGGAGTTTTTATTTCTCAGACTTGTCCACCCAGAGTTTCCAGAAGTTCATCAATTACAGTTTAGGCTTCCCTACTTCTGCCTTGATTCCCAGGAGAAATTTTACATATTGGTTTCTGTTCTAGTAATTTGTGATTCATCCACTGGTTTGTCGCTCCAATTTGGGGGTAGTAGTATGCCCTGTGAGCTCATTTCTCTTTGTGTGGACACAGCAGACTCCATCTCAAAAAGCTGACTTTGTTTTAAAGTTAATCCACCTGACTCCTTGACCCCCTCCCCTTTTCCCTGGGTGAACTCTAGAATGTGTGTAGAGATTACAGGTTAATCACAAACTATTAATATTTTCTCCACCATTTAGCCCTTCCTCTGGTGGGGCTGATGACTTCTTTTTATATTGCAAGCACTTTTGGGACAATCTCCAGTCAATGAGGGCTACTTTCCATGCTTTGGGAAAATCTCAGATAAATCATAAGATAGATTTTTTGGTACTTACCAGGTCTTTGAAGAAAATTGGTCTTTGTCAGAGAGCCTTAGTAGGCTTTCAGTAAATAAATTAAGGATTTGATTTAAGCAGATAGAAAAATCCAGAATATTATCTAGCATCCACATCAGAATCATTTGTGAAACTTTAAAACTATAGATGCTTAGTTATTATAATACTGGAGGCCCGGTGCATGAAATTCGTGCACTGGGGGGGGGGGGTGTCCCTCAGCCCAACTGCACCCTCTCCAATCTGGGATCCCTTGGGGATCGGGCCTAAACAGGCAGTCAGACATCCCTTTCACAATCCAGGACTGGTGGCTCCCAACTGCTTGCCTGCCTGCCTGATTGCCCCTAACTGCTTCTGCCTGCCAGCCTGATCACCCCTAACCACTCCCCTGTCAGCCTGATCGATGCCTAACTGCTCCCCTGTCAGCCCGATTGTCCCCAACTGCCCTCCCCTGACAACCCGGTCATCCTCAAATGCCCTCCCTTGCATATTCCCTCTTTATTAGATAGGGTTTTTTATTTAACATATTGGACAGCCCTAACTGGTTTGGCTAGGTGGATGGAGCATCGGCCTGCAGACTCAAGGGTCACAGGTTTGATTCCGGTTAAGTTCATGTACCTTGGTTGGAGGCACATACCCAGTGGGGAGTGTGCAGGAGGCAGCTGATATTTCTCTGTCATAGATGTTTCTAGCTCTCTATCCCTTTCCCTTCCTCTCTGTAAAAAAAAAAAAATCAATAAAATAAATATTTTAAAAAAAGAAACATTTAAGATTCCTCCATATCTGCCTGGCTGGTGTGACTCAGCAGTTGAGACCCTAGGCTGCTGCTGCTGGGAGGAGGATCGGGCTGTGGGGGTGTGGGCCCCTGCTGGGCTGAGACCCCAGCCCAGGCTGCTGCTGCTGGGAGGGAATCGGGCCGTGGGGAGTGAATTTGCTTTTTATAAAGGGTCAGGAGGGCTCTTGGCAGCATTCCGCCAGGCCGCTTACTCTGCAGGCTCTCAGTGGCAGCCCTCCCTGAGACTGGGTGACTCCAGCAGGGCTGAGAGGATTGGGCATCGCCATCTTGTGGCTATGGGTGCCGCCATTTTGTGGCGGAGTGACAGTTAATTTGCATATTATTCTTTTATTGAATAGGATTATTGACTATATTTCCTATGGTGTACTTTACATCCTCATGACTATTCTAATCTTTACTTTTTAAAAAATTTTTATTGTTGAAAGTATTACATATGACCCCTTAATCCCCATTGTCCTCTCCCAGCCCAGGCCTTCATCCCCTAATTGTCTGTGTCCATTGGTTATACTTATATGCATACAAGTTCTTTGGTTGATCTCTTACCTTCCCCCACCCTCCACTCAGCCTCCCCTACCTTCCCTCTGAGATTTGATGGTCTGTTTGATACTTCTGTGTCTCTGGATCTATTTTTGCTCATCAAATTATATTGTTCATTATATTCCACAAATGAGTGAGATCATGTGGTATTTATCTTACTCTGACTGGCTTATTTTGCTTAGCCTAATGCTCTCCAGGTCCATCCATGCTGTTGCAAATGGTAAGAGTTCTTTCTTTTTTACAGAAGCAGAGTATTCCATCGTGTAGCTGTACCACAGTTTTTTAATCCACTCATCTGCTGATGGGCACTTAGACTGCTTCCAAATCTTAGGTATCTAAGTTATATAGATGTCCAGTCACTGGGTTGTGCACCTGAAACTATACGGTACCTCAATTCTAATAAAAAAATAAAAAATATATTATTAAAAAAATAAAATAAAGGTGTAGATGCTTAGGCTCTACTCCATTAAGATTTCTTTCTTTTTTTTTTTTTTACAAATGAAAAAAAATTTATTTTTATATTTACAACTCACAATAGAACTTAGAGATATGGATTTCAAGAAATTTGGGCAGATGATATGGAAGCAGATAAACTAGGCCAATTTGATAGGCTAGAATACAGATGCAGCCTATTTGGACAGCTTCCCCCACCCCCACCTGTTTTTTTTTTTTTTTTTTTTTTTTTTGAGTAGAGGCTTTGAAGTCATTTTGATCTGGATTTTAATCCTGGCTTGGCTATTAACTTGAGTTTTTCCTTCCATGTTAAAAGCAGATCCTACAAATACCCATCGGGTTCTTGGAATGTTTAAAAACATGTAATGAAACTGACCAGTAGCTGGCAAAGTGTTAGTGCTGAGTAAATATTTCTCTCATACAATTCCTCATCTCTGTACATGCCACATTCACAATACAACACACGTAAGTGAACACAGAGAATGGTGGGGTTCCTCACATAGAGGAACTGAGAATGGTGGGGTTCCTCACATAGAGAGGCTAATTCCACTGGTCATATATAGAGTAACAGACATGTGTGGAGTTACAAAGAGGAAGTGGTTGAATTATTTTAACTAAATGAGTGGTCCCTAGATTGTTATTATTAACAGTTATTCCTGAACAAAAGAGCATGCTTTGTTTTATAAATTCTCTATCAGCAGCATTTATTTTACTAAGTGAAAAAAAAAATAATGTAAGTGTTTGTGTATATAATGATGGGGTAATCTTATGCAAAGAAATGTCTTTTTACTTTTCTCTGTAATCTAAGTGGAGTATGCCCTGGTGTAGACACTATATTCTTCTATGCATGTTCTTTTATTTTCTGAACCTTATTTTACCTTGAACCGTGCTGTGTAGCTTTGCTAAGTTTTCCCTGTGACAACATGGTTTTGAGCTTGTCAATCCATCAGGCATGATGACTGGGAAATATTTGAAAGAAGATACAAAATGTATTTACCAGGAAGCTGAAAATATAATGCGGTGTTTTCTACTGTCACTGTAAAAGAGCATGACAAATTTATTGTTATCCGGACTGCACAGTTGTCAGCTTTTCTACATACAGTGGTCACATAGGCGCTTATGGTTGTCACTAGCAGTAGAACTCAAGGTATCTTTACAAAAACAACAAACATCAGTGCATTGCCAAAAAGGGAAATGCCCATTATTCCTTAGTGAGACAACAGATTTCAAAAGGCCTGTGACTTGTTCACTACGTGGTCGGACAACTTTGTCAACAAGGTTAATTATTATGTTGCTTTGATAGGTATTGGGGACAGTTAGGATGGTTTCTTTCCATTTCATCCCAGTTTCTAGTTAGTTTTCCTACAAATGTGTGCAGCTGGTTGTAGAGGGGTCATATTAAAGAGTACTTATCTACCATCAAAGTAAAAAACAAGAAAAATAAATTTTCCAGGGAGACTACCTTGTGCAAAATGCTGGGGGTACATAGGTATATGCAGAAAGACCCTGATTTTCAAGACACTCACAATCTATGGATGGGCAAAATAAAAGCTCCAATATACGTGTAGTTTGTGCTAGGATGGAGCTGCACACAGAGATGTTCAAGAGTGAGTAAAGGCTTATCTGATGAGATGAAAACTATTGCTGGGTACAATACAGGAGAAAGGTGGTAGGAAAGGGCATTTTATTTTATTTTGTAATCCTCACCTGAGGATATTTTTCCATTGATTTTTTTTTAGAGAGAGTGGAAGGGAGGGAGAGAGACAGAGAGAGAGAGAAACATTGATGTGAGAGAAACACATTGATTGGTTGCAGGGCTGGGGATTGAAGCACATGCCCTTGACTGGAATCAAACCTGGGACCCTTCAGTCGGAGAGCTGATGCTCTTATCCAAGGGGGAAAACAGGTTAAGACAGGAAAGGGCATTTTAGACACAAGGCCACTGAGGCAAGAATGCGGGTGGGGCTTTGGAGAGCTGGTGGTTCTTTGTGGCTGAGGTTTGAGTGGAGACAGTCATGGCAATAGATGATGCAGATAAGGCAGGGAGGAGTCAGGTCAGAAAGTTTCTCCATGACACAAGAAAACCCTACCTTTTGCCCGGAAAATTACGGGGTGCCTGTATGAAGGTGATAAGCTTATTTGCAGAGAAGTTTTATAGCAGCATGGAAAATAAATAGGATGAGAACAATATTAGAATTAAATCTCTTTGGTTAAGTGCTATACAACTGTTACTAAGCTTTTACTCCCTAGAGTGATTCCTACAAACGTTGCAAGAAGAGGATGTTAAATTACACAGGAACAGATCATTACTATTTCTGTAACCAAGGACAAATAATACACTCTCAAAAGCAAGCCAGATTCATGTCTGCCTCCAGGGACACTCCTCATTAAATAACAGCAGCAATATGGCACTGGATAGGATGGAAAACCACTCTGGACAGGAGGACTCGTGGAGAAAAGGCATTTTCAGCTGTTAGAGAACAGAGTACACCTTCTGCTACTTGGTCCAGGAATGCAGTCCCAGATGCTGCTGAGAAAAGCCTTCTGGCCCTCTTGGTAGGGCCTCTCATTATTGCTTCTTACTTCAGAGCTGTCTGCCATTATCTGAAACTCACATATCTGCTTGCATTCAGACAAAATCAAGAAATAAACTAGCCCATTAAATTATAGAAAGCTGCTCTCAATATGTTCAAAGCTTTGGCTTTCACAAGTCCCTGAAAATAATGCAATGTGGCATGAAGACATTTAGAAAATATCAATATGATTCCAACCTTTTTGCTTCAATAACTGTCCTAATACTTAGAGGGGTGTGTTTCAGAAAAGAAGAATGGACTTATTCCATGTTCTAGAAGACAGACTTAGGTGTTTTGGATGAGGGGGAATGACAGGGAAATACACTTTATTTCAAAATAATAAAAGTATTTCAAAACACCCAGAGCTTCTCGATTATAAAAGCACTAAGTTTTTGTGGCAGGGAGTGTTTAGATTAGATGTATCTTAGTTTGGAAATTGGCTCCAGTTTGTGAAGGATTTTTTTGAGTTTTTTAAAAAGAATTTTTGTTTTATTGAGGCACACCCATATAACCAACACTCAGGTCTAGAAATAAAATATTACATAATAAAGATAAAAGTGAAAAAACATAGAAGTTGTAATGACTTTTCTACAATGTTACATGTACAGTATATTCAGTAAAAAGCCTATCTTCTCTGGAGATTATGTCTTTTCTATTTTTGTGGGTTAAGATACCCTTTCCACTGGGAAATAATATTTGTACATCTTTGGCTTTCTTGGTTGATGTTTTTATTGCCTTTAACTAGACAAAATGATGAGTTATCAAAATAACTGACTTCCCTGTATACTTCTTGAAATGTCTATCTTTCATTAGTAAGAAAATTCCAGAGTGTAAATAACTACCTATAAGAGATGGTGCAAAGGGTGTTTGTTTATTGGCTAGATGAGGAATAGAATAACCTCATCTATGTCAAACCTGGAAATAGAACCAAATAAATACAATTTCATTTCAAGTTATATGACATTTCTTTCCTCTCTATTTCTTTGGCTCATTTAAATAAAAACATTTTTTATTGTTGTTTTGTAAGGTTCAGCTTGATCCCCATTAGGGGGCATGCAGGAGGCAACCAATTGATGTTTCTCACATCCATGTTTCATTCTCTCTCCCTCTTCCTTCCTCTATCTCTAAAAATCAATAAAAAATGTTAAAAGTACATATTTGTTTTTTACATTTATTTTTATTTAACAAATGTGCTTTCTTCCTTTCAAACACTTTGGCCTGCTTCTCAGTGTCTCAGGAGATTAGAATCCTTAATATAGCATATGGCTTCATATTTAAGAAATAATTTATTAATTTAATAATTAAATAAACTATAAGTAAATTCAATTGGGACACTTGCAGTTATTGCTTGAATAAATTATACTTCTAAATTTAATATAGCAAATATAAAGATTTTATAGAAATTCAAGATGCATACAATATATGCAATGCTTCTATATAAATTTAAATCTATAAAGAATTTTTAAAGAGCATTGTATATTTTAATGTGAAATTTTTTTCTTAAAGTATCACTAATATTTCTGCTTATAAAACTATTGCAATCAATTATACTAGACAAATTGGTAATATCTTGCCTGTTATACCAAGAACAGCAGCTCTTTTATATGAGAAGCCTATATATAGAAATAAATAAATAAAATACTATTAATAATAATAAACCACTTTGCCATGATTTCAACTTGTCCAGAAATTTTACAATACAAGAAAGGATCATTGCAAATTGATTTCTACTCCTGGAAAAGCAACTCAAAACCACATTACTGATGACAAGTTGGCTACATTATCTTTGCTTACAGACAGATAGGAATGTAGAGAATAATGGTTGAGTAGAACTTACTGTTTTTTCCAATCAACAACACTAGCTGACATGCTTTATCTAGCAGCCTTGAGTAATGTCCTCATTTTTCAAAACTCTATTATTATGTGCCTGTTCAAGTCCAGGAATACAGTTGTGTCCCTTTTGCCAGTTTTCTATAGATAAAAAGAAAAGCCTACCAATATAAGTCTAGATAACTGATACATAACTTATGAATCTATTATTTCTCATGATGGGTAAGATAGATTAAAATGAAGCATCCAGGAAAGGAGGACATTAGACATATGGTAAGTGGCTTACGCAGATAAGCCAGTTTTGTACCATGTGCAAATAAAGCCTCTGAAATGTTATTCAAAGTCTGTCTAAAATTATTGAAAAATGAAAGAGAAAATGGTATTCAATTTAATAAATATTTACTGAGTACATCCTATGTCTTGGACATTATGAAAAATTGTGAGTAGAATACAAGGAAAAGTATACCACGGACAACTAGGAAAATGCACTATCGTATTATTATAATTATGGAAATTAACCTAGTAGCTCTACTGACATGCAGTCTTTGAAATTACTCCCCACTCCCCAAATATAAAACAATTTAAAACTTTTTAAGCAAAGAGAATTCAAAGTGAAATAAGATGAAGTATTTACAATTATTAAACCATCCAAAATTAAACACAGAATTCTTCAGTGCTGAAGAGCTTGTGATAAAAATGCAGCAATTACGTATTATAAGTGATACTGTAGATTGGCACAATCTTTTTGAAAGATTATTAGAAAATGCTTTTAATGAGAAGTACATTGTTCGTATCCCTTGAAACATTAATGGATCTTGTATTCCTGGCAATTCATTCCAAAAAATAATTCTTCAGAAAAAAAGCTACATGGACTAAGATGCCTGCTGTAAAATTATTTTTTAAAAAAATGAGATCATTATAAATGTGGTAGAAATACAAAGATACTAAGGAAGTTATAGAACACCAACTGAATATACCATTATCATAAACATGTCTGTTATGAAAATAATTTAGCCAATTTTAGAATGATTTTTATAAGTCAGGGGGAAAAAAAGCACAAAAACTCCACTAAAACCTTGACGAAGACATTAGAAAGTTTCTAAGGTAGCCAAGCTGTAAGGAAACAGATCAAAGAGACCAAGGAAACTAACAGGGTGCACCCAACTGGCTGCATGCAGCTTTTCCTCTTAGGGCGTTTGCTCATTTTCAGCAAAGGTCAGGAGGCCAAAAGGTCAAGACACTGGCTGACTAGATGCTGCCAGAGAAGCCAGTAGAGGCTCAAGGCAACCTCCTCAGGCTGGAAGATGAGGTTGGGCCTGCCAGAGCAGCCTGGATTTGGAAGTCTCAGATGTCAGTGAGAAGAAAGGTGCAAAAAAGGGAGCTTGACACTGGCACATGGTTTAAGCGCCAACACATTTGCCATTTCAGCTGCATACGCCAAAAAGCTAAGAAATCAAGCCAAACATGACTCTGAAGGAGAGTAGAATATTTGTAAGTTTTCTAGCACTGAGAAAAAAAAAATACAATTTAGAAGTCACCAAGCCAGAGGGCTTTAAAATGTAACTCAGCCTGTCACTTGGGACCCCTGAAAGGCTATATACTCCAGCAACATGGGTTAGGGGAAACAGAGAAATTCGAGCCTTCTCACTACTGAAAACCAGGCTCTTGTCCGTTTAGTTCAGCATTAGATGGAGGTGATCTGCCTTTTGTTGCCTATCAGAGAATGGAGTAAATAATCTCCAAAGGGAGATAATATTGTCCTGAGCCCACACATGTTCAGATGTAACATCTGACATTAAAAAATATAATTTTTTTTGACAAGAGAAAGAACAGGCAACACAAACAAATTCAAACTCTTCAGAGGACTATAAGAGAATTCAGAGTTGCAGACCTAACATTCATGATATCCACATGGACAAGAGGTTCAGAGATAGAAAGGGGGATCAAGGTATATGAGACATTCTGAGTTAGGGATGAGATAATGCAACCTGGAACTTCAAAGGGTTATTGCAGGATGATAAGGAGATCAGGTGTTTTAGTTTAACCAATAAGTTTGTCCTGCCATTTAGGTGGGTCAAAAAGATTATCGCTGATAACCTTTTATTATGAGCAAGGCCCCTGATTCAAGTTCTTCCAGGTAGTTCCAGGGAGTGGCAAAAGTTTCTGTTGAGTCTGAAGCTAAAATTGCCTTTAGATCAAAATAATCCACATACACTCAGGTACATCTTGGCATTGCTCATCCTGAACCCCCAGAATATATATGGAGAAAAATAACACTTAACCCCTATGTTATACCATAAGCATAAATTAATTTGAGATTTTATAGACCTAAACATAAGTACCAAAAAGTGTACATTTTTCAGAAGAAAGAGAATGTATTTTTGACTAATAGGAAGATAAAAGTTGCTTAAACCAAAGATAACAATTAATGACCACAAAAGGAAATTTGATAAATAGGCTTTAACATTACTAAAAACTTATGTTCATCCAAAGGTATTATTAATAAAGCCCTGTCCTGGAACCTCAGTTGGTTAGTGTTGTTCTGATATGCCAAGGTTGCAGTTTAGACCCCCTAGTCAGGGCACATACAAAAATCAACCAATGAGGTCATAAACAATGTAACAACAAATCAGTCTCTCTCTCTCTCTCTTCTCTCTCTAAAAATCAATCAATAAAATAAAAAGACATCATTAATAAAATGAAATAAAATGAATAGGAAAACAAAAGAGTAGGAGACAATATTTCTAAAATGATATCTAACACAAAACTGTATTCAGGACACATAAAGAATTCTGACAACTCAAAGCAGAATGGCAAACAATTCAATTTAAATTGAGATAAAGAATTAAATAATCACTTTGCAAAAGAACATATACAAATGACCCAAAATTCCCATCTTCAGTATTTACCCAAGATAAAATAAGGCATGTCCATGAAAAGACTTGTACAAGCATATTTACAGGAGCTTTATTCACAATAGCCAGAAAATGAAAATAACCTAGATGTCCTTCAACTAGGAGAATGGATCAACAATTGTGATATAAACATACAATGGAATAATATCTATTAATAAATAAGGAGTAAGCTTTTTTTATATCAGTTACAATATGGATGAATCTCCAGACAATACAGTGTTATAATAATGTAACCCCTCTAATTATTGTGTGAAATGTTTGCTGTATGGAAACCCTCAATACTCTGTAACTTCCAAAACTAATGAACACCCCAATATCTTGATGTAAAAGCTCTGTGCCCTTAAGTGTAAACACCCTGCTCCCAGCATAAGGCACACCGTGTGGCCCACACTGATAAGGACACAACTTGCTTATGACCGTCTATATAACCCCGGGACCAGCTTCAGTTGTGGTCTCCTGCCCGGTAAGAGGAGGACTCCATGTCGCTCCGAGAGACGAGCCCCTGATTGCTCTGCTGTGTGAGCCTGAACCAACTGCGGTCGCCTGCCTGACTCTGTTTTCATCGTCTGTCCTTCAGTGTGCATTGCCAGGTGGCCTTTGCTGGAGCCTAGGACCCACTAGGAATAGGTAAATAAACCCTGTGTGATTGCATACTAATTCTGTCTTGTGTGTCATGTGTTCTGGTTCGGCTCAGCTGTCTAGACATTGAAAGTACCAGGGGATAGGCTGTTACTGCTGACTCCTGGTCACCTGCGTTTGTCCCACTAAGTCTAGACAGATAATCAATTAATTGGGGCATAATTGGGACATACAGTCTTTCATGGTTTAGAAAAATCTAATCTAATAATAGACAAATATGCAAATGACCGCACCTTCGCTACACCCAAGCCACGCCCACCAGCCAAGCCACGCCCACCAACCAATCAGGACGAGTATGCAAATTACCCCAACAAAGATGGCGGCTAATTTGCATATCAAGACAGCGTCGAAAGAAGCCAAGAGCTGCAGAAGGGAGTAAAGCTTCGAAGAAGCAAGCAAGCTGGGATGGGGGGGAGGAGAAGGGAGGAGCGACGTCAGGGCCGGGGGCGAAGGGAAAAGCAGGCAGGCTGGTGGAGAAGGCGGGGCGGGTGACAAGGGTGGAGCGGAGGCGGGGTAGAGTGCAGCAGGAAATCCTATTGCAGGATTTTTCCTGCAACGGGAACGCTAGTTATAATAATATAAATTGTCACCTAGGTTTACTGCAATCTCAGTCAAAATTACAGGACTTTATTTTTATGGAAAGGACAAGTTACTCTAAAATGATACGGCATTTTTGGACTGGAACCTGGATTCTTTGTCCGCCAGGGTTGAAGAATGAATCCACGGACAGAAGTGGTATAGCAAAGGTGGAAATTCATTGAAGAACAAGTACAGACTCCCACATGGGGAGAGGGAAAGAGTTCCACAGAATGGACTCCCACGTGGGGAGGAGAAAAGGGTTCCCCTGAGTTCCCTTTCCCTATGGCTTATAAAGGCTGCAGATCCTGGTGCCTTGATATCCCCTCTGATTGGTCACTATTCCCTTAGACTGGTTACTATAGTAACTCCTGGGCTCAAAGGTTGAACCTCACATGTTCTTCCCCCCCCCCTCCTTCCTTATTGTTTTTCTGTTCCCTTTGGGCTTCTTCTTCTCCCTTTGGATGAAGGGCTTCCTTCTCTTTATTCTGTAAATATAGACCTTTTGCTGTTCCCATCTTCCTCATTCTATGGAAATGTACCTCTTGCAGCTTTCCAGCTCCCCCATTCTATGGAAATATTCCTTCTGCTGCTCTGCAGCCCTGTGCTTCCTCCATGGTCCTCCTAATTTCCAAAATTTCTAAAATTTCCTAAACCTGTCCTATCTTACCCCCAAAATTCCTGTTTCAAAAATATATATGGAAGTGTAAAGAGCAAGCAATAGCCAAGGCAATCTTGAGCAGGCCAAAACTTGAGGCCTTATACTGCCACTAATCAAAGTTTAATATAAAAGCTACAGTCATAAATAGAGTGCTGTGTTGGTGCCAGGATAGACGAACAGACCAAAGAAATAGAGTCTCAAAACTGACACTAGTTCAGTGGGAAAAAATGATTTTTTAATAATGATGTTAGGTCATTTATATGGGAAATAGTGCAGCTGAAACTCTACCTCCAGTCTCACACAAAAATTTATTTGCAATTTAATGCTGATATAAATGCAAAGGATAAAACTTGATGCTTCTAGCAATAAAATAACATGATAAAATATCTTTATGACTGAGATGAGCAAAGATTTCTTGAACAGAATGCAAAAACCTAACAATGAAAGAAAATACTGATAAATTAGATGGAATTAAAATTAAGCTATTTTGTTCTTCAAAAGATGCCATTAGAGAGTGAGAAAGCAAACCGTAGAGTGCAAAACATATTTGTAATACAAATATCTGAAAAAAAGACTCGAACCCAGAATTAAAACAAAAACAAGAAGACAATAAAAAATAATAATATTCCTAAAAATATTTAAGAAAAATGACCAAAAAAACCAATAGCACCAGTACAGCTAAAATAAAAGTGCTCAGTAACACCTCATGCTGGCGAGGACATGAGGGAACTGCAACTCACACCAGCTAATTGTGGAAATGTAATTCAATATCACAACTTGGGAAGCTGTCTGATAGTAGCAAGAGCTGAAAATATGTAGACCTAGTAACCAAGCAATCATCTTCCTAGGTACTAGTATATTACTAACAGAAACCTTTTTATATTTGCAGCAAAGCCATACACAAAAATATTCACGAAACCTTTATTTTTAATAGCCCCGTGCTTGAAATACCTCAAATGTCTATCTATATTAAATTAAAAAAATACATTTGTATTCATATAATATAATATTATTCAGCAATGTTAATAAATAAATTGCTCCTATATGAAAAACATGAATGAGTCTAATATGAACAATGTTGAACAACAAAAGCCAGACACAAAGGAGTACCTACTCTATGATTACATATATATATATTTCAAAAACAAAAGTGAAACTAATTAACAGTAGATAGATGCTACTACAATAGTTACCTTAGGGTTAAGGACTAGGTGTAAGGGTCTTCAGTGGTGTTTGGTAGTTAAGTCTATGGAACAAAATATATGCATATACTACAATATGAATAAACTTATAGGCTAACAGCTCTCCGATGATTTTATTCTTTCTACTCATCCCCTACCCTAGCTCACCACTTTTTCAATGCAGATGACTTTACCTCTGATTTCATAGAGACAACTTATCTTATATAATAAAGAGCTAATATGCTAATTAGACTGAACAGCAGAATGACAGTCCAACTGTCCTGACGACCTCCTGGACGAAGCCGGGGCTGTGAGGGCTGGCTGAGGCAGCAAGGGCCTGCGAGGGCCTGCGAGGGCCGGCCAGGGCTGCAAGGGCCGGCCGGGGCTGTGAGGGGCTGTGAGGGTCGAGCCCCTTGCACAAATTTTGTGCATCGGGCCTCTAGTTAAGAATAAGAATTATCTTATATTAAGAATGCTCTTTAACTTCTTCTGCCCACATATATGAACACCTATATACATACAAATATCAGTTTTCCTTCTTAAAACCAATAACACCCTTTATGATCTCTGTATGGTATCCTTTATATCCACCAGGATACAGAATTTGCACCAATATTATTTCTTCTTAACATTTATTGTCATGCTACATCTTATATAACTAGGAAGATGCTCTTTTAATAGCAAAATAAAAAAATAAAACCTCCCAAACATTATTGATTCTCTATCCTCATTCAGTTATTAATTTCTTTTTCTCTTGAAATTCTTCAGTGATACTTCCAAAGAATAATTAACATTTATGATCTTTTTTTCTTTGTGTTTGTAGTATGTACTATGGTTATCCTATATAATAAAAGCCTAATATGCAAATTGTCCCCTCAACCGGGAGTTCGACCACTCGCTATGACATGTGCTGACCACCAGGGGGTGGCTTTTAGTATATAGGATAATATATTTTATTATATAGGAACATGGCGGGCGTTGGTGATGTGGCACTGGCAGCTGGTGGCAGTGGAGGTGCTGCTGGCCCGATGGGCCTTTACGAGAGCAGGACTGTGGTGGGATGGTGGAGGGGCGGCTCCAGCCCAAGGTGGGTGTGAGCAGGGGCCAAATTGCCTTGCAGACAATGACCAGTGGTGGCAGTGGGGTGCAGGGCCACCACCCAGCTCCCAGGTGCTGAGGGAGCTGGGTGGGGGGGCTGGCCCCAACTGATCCTCCTGCAGATGGTGACCAGTGGCCGGCAGGCCCTGATGGCTCTATCGGGGCCGGGCCCCAGCCTGGGATGGGGAAGTGGGGGTGGGTGGCAGCAACCAACCTCCTGCAGCACCCGGGGCAGGGGGCTGCCATCTCTCTGGCTACCTGGGGACGGGGATGATGGGGATGGAGGTACGGTGAGAATGCGGGGTGTCCGCCGAGCTCGCTCTCACTCCTGCTGCTACCCTGCCCTGGGACGCCAGGGCTTGCATGCTGGGGAATCCCCCACGCTTAGGTACTAGCCACCAGCAAGGAGCCCACCCCGCACCTGAGTGGCTTCTTCCAGTGAGCCAGGCCCCAGCGGTCGGGAGCCACTGAGACCACAGGGGCTGGTCGGGCTTCCCGTTGGTTCATGCAGGAGCCTGTCTGAGAGGCCAGTCGGGAAAGAGTGCACTGCCTGCCCAGCTTCTGTGTGGCACCACTGGGCAGCCCAGAGGCCCACGCTGCACCCCAGCCCCCGGCATCCAGCCGCACTCACCGCATCTCTGCTTGGGGACTTGGGCGCCGTGACTCAGGTGGAGGGGGGCACGTGGGGCCTGGGTGCTTCCCAGAGCCCAGAGGTCAGCTAGGACCTGCCCTTCCATGCCAGACACTTGTGCTTCTATCACCAGCCAGGCCTAGGGAACCACACCCGTGCACGAATTTCATGCACTGGGCCTATAGTATAAAATACTTTCCCTAACCTACTGGCGTAAAACATGTATAATATTTCATCTGCAATTTGAGAAGTTCTCAATGGGGATAGCTCATCTCTGCTTCAGATGTATCAGCTGAAACTGCTCAAAAGCTAGGGGCTAAAATCAAAGGATTGCTCATTGAAGTGGTTGGTGTTGGTATGAGCACTGAGATGTTAGCTGGGTCTGTTGGCCACGTACTCTCCATGTGACACAGGCTTTCTCACAATGTGCTTAGTAGGTTTCAAGAACCAGGTCTGACATACATATATATATATGAGAGAGAGAGAGAGAGAGAGAGAGAGAGAGAGAGAGAGAGAGAGAGAGAGAGAATGAGAATATCTTTATTTTCTTTTATGATCCAAACTTGGAAGAACACACAGCATCACTTCTGTTGCATTCTGTTGATTGAGACAGTCACAAAGTTCTATTCTGGTTTGAGAAAATAGACTCCACCTTTGATGGGGTGCAACAAGATCTGGGAGAAGATTTATGATCAGAAATATTGCTGTGCCCACTTTTAGAAAAAAGAAGTCTATCATCACCTGGCATCAGTGGTTGAGTGTCGACCTATGAACCAGGTCACAGTTCCACTCCTGGTCAGGGCACATGCCCGGGTTGTGGTCTCCAGTGTGGAGTATGCAGGAGGGAGCTGATCAATGATTCTCTCTCATCATTGATGTTTCTATCTCTCTCCCCTCTCCCTTCCTCTGTGAAATCAATAAAAAAACACATATATTTTTAAAAGTCTATCATCATGTTTCATATATACTTCAAACTTCTGTAGTCTGATTATAGTTCCCACCATTGCAATGAAACTTCTTGCAAATATCACAGGCAACTCAATAATTGTCAAATCATATGGTGTTTCTTCTCTCCTAATTTTATTTTATTTACCTGCAACATTTGGCAGAGTTAACCATTTTTTTCTTTTTGAAACACTTCTCCTTTGGTTTCCTTGGTATCAGTATCTACTGATTCCCCTTGTGTTATATGGATGTGCCTTCTCAGGCTCCATTTGAAGTTCTTTATCGTTTACCTATCTTTTATATTTTGATGTTTTTGGAAGTTTAATCCTTAGGTCTCCTCTTATCACTCTATCTAATCTCTATAAGTAGTTACATATGGTGTCATTATTTCATTTACTTTTTATATGTAGGTGATCCATAAATGTCTTGATCTCTGCAATCCAAGTTGAATCAAACAACATACCAACTATGTGTTAGACCTCTGTATTTTTATGTCCTACAGGCAACTCAAATTCTACTTCTTCAAAACCAACCTTATCTTACCGATCTAGTACTTCCTTCTCCTCCCCCCAACCATGCCTCCCCACCTTTCTAGTGGCTGGATGTCATTCTTCCCTTTTCCAAGTTTGCAATATTATATTAATAGTCATGCTCCATTATTTCCAGCTCCTTCTAATCTCTCTGTTGTTTCTATAGATGCTTGATTCAAACCTTTGTTATTTCCCTCATGGACCACTAAATAGTCTTGTAACTATTTTCCTTATTGTGCCTCTAATTCACACTCCACACTGCATGCAGAATGATCTTTTAAAATGCAAAGTGATTATGGTAGTCTTCTGGATAAAATTCTTCAGTGGCTTTCCATTGTATGCCACAGTATGAAATCTAAAGTCCTTACAGGGCATAACAGATTTTTCAAGCTGTGGCTCTGACCTCTCTGGTTTAAATTGAATTTTTAATCTAACCAAAGTAATAACAGTATCTACCTTTTATAATGCTCACAATGTGAAGTCTGCATTCATTATTTCATGTAAACTTCATAACATTCTTTTATATTGGGAATTAATATGTAAATATATATTATAATGTATATTTCATAATTAATTAATCTTTATAATTATTACAATTTTACAGAAGAAGAAATTTAGATTAAGAAAAGTAAAGTTATTAGCCCGTCATCACCTTACTAGTTAGTGCCATAGTTGGGTAAGATTCAAAAACAAGTTAGCCTACTATTAGAGCCCAGGGTTTTATGTTCCACACTGTGGCCAAAATTAACTACTTGAAGTTCTCTGAATATGCTATGATTTTTAATCCAGGCACTATTTACATTTAGGTTACTTTTCCCTTGCATTTATATAGACAAGAGAGAGTTGAATCACATTTTTTTTTTTTTTAGTTTCCATAACTTGTATTCAAAGGAAATTTAATTGTCACCCAATAATTTATCATATTTTAGGCAGTAGATCTAAATCCTAGAACAAGTGAGAAGTGAACTAGAAGGTCTTTTTTGCATTTTCATGATATTTAATGCTTGAAAACTTGACAATAAACTTAACATTTTCTTGACAATTAGCTGATGTTTTTCCAACCTTTACAATGAAGTAAACAGTACCTGATGTATTATAAAGATTTTTTTTTTCTTAAGTAGCTAAACAAAAGTGTGAATATTTTCAAGATGACAATGAAAAAGTCATGAAATTTATTTATTTTGCTCCTGGGGAATTCAGACTCATAGCAAGCTTCTGGCATAGAGACAGAAAACAATGAATTTTTGTTGTTGTTGTTAGAACTGAAGGCCTTGGAGTGATTTCAAAATATGCAGATAGCTAAGAGATACATATTTATGCTGTTTGGAGGATACTCCATGTCATTTTGACAAGAAAACCAGACACAAGTAGATACAAAAAGAAACCACTCTGAATTTCCTTCTGACCATTCCTATAAATGCAAAAGTGGTTCAAAGGCCAATGTTCAATTTAGAGGTGTGCATATAGCTTCATGGGAAATACTGAATTATATAGATGCTCATTTCCTAACTTTTTGGACCTATTTAGCACATACTAAAGCAACCTTCACATGCTATGTGCTTGATGAAATAAATGAATCCATAATCAGCTTTTGCACAGGGAAAATGAGCAGTAAGAAAAATAATTCTCATTAAAGATGTTCTGAGTTATCTGTTTTACTAGCTCAGCACTGGAGACCTTTCTTTCTTAGATAAGTCTTATGGATCTACCATTACTGCTAACATTTCTTCTTTTTTTAGCTTCAGTGATAAAAGTTTGTGTATTTCGTGTTCAGATTTTCTAGCCCATTTTTAAAGAAATAAGGGAATCATTTTCATTATAAATATGGACCAGCAAATTAACTTTATGGAACTTCAACTTGCTTCTCTGTAACATAGAATAATAACAGCAATTTCATGAGTTTTGGAGTATCAAAGAGAAACCACTCTTGATGTATAAAATGACAAGCTGTGCATATTCACTATTTATAAACTATGAATTAGTCTCTCCCAACAGCCAGCTCCATCTTAGAAAGACTCATGTTTAAGGGCTACTTTCTACATTGAAAGAATTTAAAATATTTGCAATATGAAAAAAACTTTAACTACATTGGTTTTAGTAGTAAGAAAACACTTCCCATTATTTTCTTATCTATAAAATAGAGATGATAACAATATCAAACTTGTAGAATTTTTTTTTTTTTTTTTAGTAATTCAGTGAAAAATTTATATACAAATCCCTAAGAAGAAAACAGGGTATATGGCAAGCACTCAGTAAATATATTGGTATTATTGACATTGTATAACCAAGTCCACAAGCAAACATTTGGCAACAACAGGGACCAATATAGAAAATAATCTGTTCTCATTACATGAGATTAGTTGGTTTTCTCCAGTGAGCATGCCCCAAGATATTGGATATGAACATGGCTGAAGGTTTGGCCAGCATAAATAAATATTTTCTCTTCTTCTTTTGTTCTATTTACTCCATAAACACATTTTGTGAATTTCCCAAACATGATTTTTTGATATCAGCCCAGTGAGTTTGAATTTGTAAGAAATATGGATTTCTCAATTGGAAGAAGACAATCTAACAACTAGGAGACCCAATAAAGACAAAGAACTGTGAGGACTATTTATTTATACAACTAGAGGCCTGGCACACGAAATTCGTGCATGGGGGGGAGGTGTCCTTCAGCCCAGCCTGCACCCTCTCCAATCTGGGTCCCCTTGATGGATGTCCAACTGCCCATTTAGGCTCGATCCTGGTGGGATCAGGCCTAAACGGGCAGTTGGACATCCCTCTCACAATCCAAGCCTGCTGGCTCCCAACCACTCACCTGCCTGCCCGCCTGATTGTCCCTAACTGCTTCTGCCTGCCAGCCTGATCACCCCCTAACCACTCCCTGCCAGCCTGATCAATGCCTAACTACTCCCCTGCCAGCCCAATTGCCCCTAACTGCCCTCCTCTGCTGGCCTGGTCACCCCTAACTGCCCTCCCCTGCAGGCCTGGGCCCCCAACTGCCCTCCCCTGCAGGACTGGGTCCCCCCAACTGTCCTCCCTTGCAGTCCTGGTCACCCCCAACTACCCTCCTCTGCTGGCCTGGTCATCTAACTGCCCTCCCCTGCAGACCTGGTTACTCCCAACTTCCCTCTTCTGTTGGCCCGGTCACCCCCAACTGCCCTCCTCTGCTGGCCTGGTCATCCCTAACTGCCCTCCCCTGCAGGCCTGGTTACTCCCAACTTCCCTCTTCTGTTGGCCCGGTCACCCCCAACTGCCCTCCTCTGCTGGCCTGGTCTCCCTAACTGCCCTCCCCTGCAGGCCTGGTTACTCCCAACTTCCCTCTTCTGTTGGCTCGGTCACCCCTAACTGCCCTCCCCTGCTGGCCTGATTGCCCACAACTGCCCTCCCCTGACGGCCATCTTGTGGTGGCCATCTTGTGTCCACATGTGGGTGGCCATCTTTGACCACATGGGGCAGCCATCTTGTGTGTTGGAGTGATGGTCAATTTGCATATCACCTCTTTATTATATAGGATTAGATGCTATTTCTTATGTACTATACAATATTCTAAGTGCTTTGACAATCGTAACTAATTTAGTGACCATAATATGTGATTATTGAAACAGAAATTTTTGCGGTGAAAAAGACAGGTTTTAGGAAATTTTGGAAATTAAGAGGACCTTGGAAGAAGCACAGGGCTGCAGAGCAGCAGAAGGTATATTTCCATAGAATAGGGAAGCTGAAAAGCTGCAACAGGTACATTTCCATAGAATGAGGGAGCTGGGAACAGCAGAAGGTCTATATTTACAAAATAAAGAGAAGGAAGCCCTTCATCCAGAAGGAGAAGAAGAAACCCCAAAGTTAATAGGAAAACAATAAGGAAGGAGCCCAGGAATTACTATAGTAACCAGTCCAAGGGAATAGTGACCAATCAGAGGGGATATCAAGGCACCAAGATCTGTAGCCTTTATAAGCCGTAGGGAAAAGAAACTCAGTGGGACTCTTCCCCCTCCCTACGTGGGAGTCTGTTCTATGGGACTTTTTATCTCTCCCCATGTCAGAGTCTGTACTTGTTCTTCATTAAATCTCCACCTTTGCTATACCACTTTCTGTCTGTGGATTCATTCTTCGACTCTGGTGGACAAAGAATCTGGGTTCCAGTCCAAAAATTCTGCTTTATTCTGATAGTCTATCCCTATTTTCATTTTACAAATAGGAAAGGTGAGACACAGGGTCAAGCAAGAGTTTCAAGGTCACACTGCAAATAATGTGTTCATTTGAACACAAGTAGTCTGAATGCAAAGCTCTTTCTGTTAACTACTGTATAGGCTCTTTCCAGAAACCTTGGTTCCCTTTCTAATAACAGTTTCTTTCTGCATTCTGGTCAACATCCCACCTTTTGGCCTATTGCTCTAATGGGCCATTGACTCAATCTCCTGTAAGAATGTTAACTTTACTCTCTTATCATTACTTGGTCAGACAAGTGTGGTTAATAGAAAGCACTCAGGTCTGAGAATAAAAATTTAGGTGTTTTCTTTGCTGTGTGAAGTCTTACTTTTTCACCTTTTTTCCACAATGCATTAATTTTTTGTTTGTATTTCATAAGGGAGGCTGTATTGTTAAGTGAGAAATGTTAAGCTAAACAAACTTAAATAGAATTTTTAAATTACAGGACTTCTCAAAAAAGTTGATATTTTATGTATGTTGGGATTCTTCACAGAGTGATATAAGAAAAATTATTTTACAAACTCATTTTTTAAAACATATTTTTATTGATTTCAGAGAGGAAAGGAGAGGGAGAAGGAGATAGAAACATCAATGATGAGAGAATCATGGATCGGCTGCCTCCTGCATACTCCCTACTGGGGATCAAGCCTGCAACCCGGGCATGTGCCCTTGAGCAGAATCGAACCTGGGATCCTTCAGTCCACAGGCCGATGCTCTATCCACTCAGCTGAACTGGCTAGTGCCAAACTCATTTTGATTGGAAATATTTTTATATAAAAAAATCTCAAAATTTCACACAACTAATGATTTGAAGAAAAGATTTAGAAAATACTTGGTTACTTTATCTCTAAGACATATGTTCTTATTTTTGAAGAAGAGATCATTTTTTATTATTTCAACTAGACAAAAATCCTGTATTTGTGAAAAATAAGAAATAAAATAGCTTGTATTTACATTCACTTTAATTTGTTACTATGTTTTGAGGCAAAATCTGGTGAAATATCTAGAAAATTTTTTCCTGAGGAAGCTGGAAGATAGAAAACCAGGCTGAAATTCATACTTAAACTAATACAGTGCATCTTCTTGCAAATTTGTTTCATTTCCTAGTGGCAGAAAATCTATATTACTCATTTCTACATCCCCTGTGCCTGGCACAGTTCTTTGCACAGAATAGGTCTGGATGGAATAAAACTAACACAAGCTTTTTCAAAGAAATTCCAAGTTGCAATGTCCACTGACAATACCATTAAAATTTGTTTTAATGGGGAAAATTTGTTTTAATTGGGGAAAATTTCAATGCCTCAAAATATATACCTCTTAAGTCCAACAAAAACTTGATAATTAAACAACTACAGAAAATAATTAGTATGCTTATTAATAATCAGAAAACAATTTGTGAAGATCTGAATAGAAGTATTTGAATAAATTGCAATTTGCCATTTTCCTAAGTTACAAAATAATGTCAATTAAAAAATTAATCAAATCCCTAATTGTAGTATGATAATTTTTACACCTGAAATGTCTCTTGAAATCCAAGAACTTCACTGCATGCTGCTCAATGTTTTATATTTAATTTCTATAAGCAACATCAATGATTTATTTAATAAGTCTTACTGAGTGTCTCTCCTTTCTCTCAGCAAAGTTCAATGTTTTATAGGTCCTAGAGTTGGGAATCAATACCCTGACACCCAATCAGGTTAAATAGACATAGCATCGGGTTTTGTGAAAAATCTGCTTATTTATTTTGTGAGTCATAGAAAAAGACAAAATATTAATTTTATTTACATAAGTTATGCAATTGTGTAATTAACAGTATTGCTACTAAAAACACAGAGACCCCTGAATACCTTAAGGCCATATGGATCGATGTCCAATATTTAAAAATTGAGAGGTTTGGGCAACTCCAAAGGAGAGAGTAGGTGTAAAAGTATACAGCAGTGGTCCTAAGGTAAATCAACCCAGGCTGATGGTGCTGGTTATGAAAAGTGCTGTTTATCTGCACCCACAGGAGGTGTAGATATAGGACTAGAACATATGAAGAAAACACCTTTTTCCAGAATCAAATTTGAAGTCTGTCTGTGTTGGCTGCTAACAACTAGGTCCAAGCACTTCTATTTTAATACCCTGTCTTCAGCATCTTGAACTGCTCTGTTATATTTAGATATGACCAATATAAATATAATTCATCCACAAAAGTGGGATATGAAATTTATTGAAACTTTTACCTTTTGTTATATATTCTTTTCTTCCTGTTTTGTCTCTGTCTCTCTTTCCCCATAGTCATGCAGTTACATAGCTGTTTAAAGATTTTTTCCTCCAGAACTGTTTCTCAATATGTAACTCTCTGACTTTAAAACAATAAGTGATGATAACATATAACTAGATTTTAAATATCTAGCTGTGAGTTGTTACTGACTATAAAAATCCCAAATGCTTGGTAGATTTATCTTCATTTTAATAGCAAATATTAGATTTAAAAAATAATGATGTGTTCAATATATTTATGTCATGAATTCCTAAAGACAAAAGCAAATTTCTCTAAATGCTTAATAAAGATAATATTTATTTGAAATTCCTTTAGTAGATCCGTAGAGCCTTTCAATACATAGAAAGGTATTAGAAGTTGTCAAAATAAATCAATAATCCTACCTAATAATAGAGTAATATGCAAATTGACTGTACTTCGCTATACCCACAAGCCACACCCACCAGCCACGCCCACCAGGAAACTGGGGGTCAGCTCCTGCGATCCGTCACTGGGAGGCTGGGGTGTGGCCGAGCCCAATGCCGGGAAAGCCTCCGCCAGAGGTTTTTCTGGCCTTGGGCACCAGCGGGGAGCCTGCGATGGATCGCAGGCAACTGGGGGTCTGCTCCTGTGAGGGCCTCTGCTCCTGTGGTGGATTGCAGGGAGCTGGGGTCCCAAGCCCAATGGGTGGTGTCTGCAATCACAGGGAGCTGGAGGTCCCCTTCCCAGGCCTAAAGCTTCGGCCAGAGGCTTTAGGCCTGGGCAGGGCACAGCCGGTGATTGGTGTGAACTATAGAGGAAACACCTTTTCTGACTGCACATTGGCTAAGCTTCCTGTATGCCACTGGTAATATTGTCAGTAACTTGGGTAATAAGAATCCAAAAAGGTGATCTAGGGTTTTTCCACCACACTTCTGGAGAAAAAAAACAAAGGTCCGCTGCTGGAGGGCTAAGAAATGTCATATCCTGCCCTAGCCGGTTTGACTCAGTGGATAGAGCCTCAGCATGCCCACAGCAGGGTCTGGGTTTGATTCTGATCAAGGGCATGTACCTAGGTTGCAGGCTCTTCCCTGGCCGGGGCCCAGATCAGGGCTCATGCAGGAGGCAACCAATCAAAGTTTTTCTCTCACTTTGATGTTTCTCTCTGTCTTTCCCTTTCTCTTCCACATTCTCTAAAAGTCAATAGAAACATATCCTTAGAAGAGGATAAAAAAGAAAAAGAAAGAAATGCATATCCTATGAAAGACACATCTTGAAAATGCCTAAAGAAAGTTGTCATTTTTTCTTGGTGAAGGGACTGGGGTCGTGTTGATGAAAACACCTTGGTGGCTGTGGTGACTGGCAGTGGCTGCAGCAGCAGGGTGATGGGGCTGTTGCCTTCCCCTGACCAGCCCAGTTGCCTCCCACAAAGGGAGGCCAGACTGCGGCTTAGGCCCGCTTCCCGTGGGGATCAGGCCTAAGCCATCAGTAGGACATCCCCTAAGGGCTCCCAGTATGTGAGAGGGGGCATGTTGGGCTGAGGGACCCCCCCCAACCCCAGTGCATGAATTTTGTGCACCGGGCCCCTAGTAAATATATAATGACAAATAGTGACTATAATTATTACTTTAAGTCTAGAATTACATCATATGAGAAACATATACCCCCAAATTCCCACATATCAGAATAAACTTTACTTTTCTTTAGATATAGAATTTAGACTTTATTTTGAAAGTAATGCAAAAATAAAACAACAAAAAGCAAAACAAGTATACACTATAATTACTTTATAAAAATTTTGAAATTTACTCAGTAATTAATAGACATTTAAAAAAGCAGGACTGAGTGACCAAGAAAGTTTGCAATAGAAATGGACCCACACATAATCCAGACATTTGAGTAATGTGACATGGACATGAAATAATTATTATTGATATGTTTATGGAAATAGATAAAATGTCCAGAGAGAACTGGTCTGTGTAAAAAAAAAAACAAAAAAAAAAAAAACTTTGTGTGGGAAATGGAAACAAAGAACTTGATAGATTTGTTATAATAACCAATTAGACCTGCTGAAGAGAATAATAATAATAAATTAGGAGATAAACAAAAGAGGAAAATACACAAAAAAGTAAAAGAGGCATTGTGAAATATTTAATATACATATAATTAAAGCCATAGTGGAAGAGAAAAGGGGAGTGGGATAAAAGTAATATATGAAAAAATATAGTGGTTGGGAATTTTTAAAGACTGATTAAAGATATCAATCAGTGTGATTCAAGGATTTCTACAAACATATGAAATGGCAAGAAGACCATTCCAAGGCACATAATAGTAGAATCTACTTAAAATCAATTACAAACCTTCAGAGTAACCAGAGATAAGGCACATTGCTTTCAAGGGAACATCAATGAGACTGACAGCTGAGTCATCAATAGGAATGATAAAACCAGACAACAAATTACATCATTAAAGTGCTGAAAAGAAGTAGCTGCCAATCTCAGATTCCACACAGAGCAAAATTATTCATTAGTGAGTAATGCAAAATAAAGTGGTTTTAGACAAATATTGGGATGATTTATTGTTAGCAGACACACACTTGAAAAAATACTAAAGGATGTTCTTCAGACAGAGAGAAAAAGATCTCAGATGGCACCACAGAAATGCAGAAAGGACTTAAGAACACCAGGGATGATAAATAATAGAAAACACTACTAGAAATCTGAGTATATTAGTCAGGATCTAGCCAGGAGACATGAACCAAACCAGTTTTTAGGACAGAAAAAATTTAATGGAAAGATTCGTTCATCAGTCAAAGATAACTAACTATTAAAATGGGTAAAAGAATAGTGCAGAAGTTCCATAAGTAATATGTGCAAACAAACAAAATAACAGCTGTTATTCCTAGGCTGAGAGAGAATGACAGACAAAGGAACTGAGGACAGTCCCTCACTATTCTCCCCCTGCCTCAGCCCAAAGCTGAGAGGCAGACATTTTGAAAGGAGGTCTGGGTACCATTAGCGGGTGCTACCTCACAGTAGTAAAGAAAGGTCCCAGAGGGCACAAGCCCAAACTAATCTTTGAAAAGGACCTGCCATGGCTGGGAAGCATAGGCAGGCTGGCACTGTTTTAAAGAGATCGCTCTCTAGGGTGGGGAAACAGTTGCCTGACAAAGCTTCTAGAGCTGCTACGCAAACAACCCATGGCAGCCTCACTGAAGCAGCCATTAGGCAAGGAAAACTGGAGTCAGCCAAACACACACACACACACACACACACACATACACACACACACACGCACACACACACACACACACACACACACACACACACACACACACGCACACAATAGAAGCTCATGGAAATGGCCACTGGGTGGAGAGGGCAAGGCCTGAGGGTGCAGCTGAAATTGCCTGTGAAATCTGCAGGGCACCCATACTAAATAAAGACATGGAGAACCTTTACCCTGAATGAAGGTGTCTTCCTGTTGGCATTGCCTTCCATTGTCACCACAGGGTCCTCCACTGACAAATTCTAGCATTGCTCCAGATAGCAAAGAGAAATATTCAGAGTGTGCAGCTTAAGTATCAGAAAGCAGGCAAAGAAGGATGGATTTGTAGCTGAGAGCAGTGACTGGATGCTGGTTCACTGACAATGTGTCTTTGGTAGTTTAATAATACATATAATTGCAAATCATGTGAATAATAACATAAAAATTGAGTTAGGTGAGTTATTTCTCTAAGGTCTTTAGCATATCTACCAAATGGAAAAGGTACTAATTTCAGATAGAATGTTCTAAGTCAAGGATATTTGTTGGTATCTCTAAGTAACCTACTAGAAGGATAATAAGAGACAGTATGACGAATAAGCATAATACGGGAACAAATAGAATAATGAAACATGATTGATACAACAAATAGGATATAAGAAAAAGAACAGAAAAAGAAGAAATGAAACAACAAAGCAAAAAATAATATGGTAGATTAAAATCCAAATAAATTAGTATTTACATTATGGGTATAAACTAAATTCCCAATTAAAAAAGACAGATTTTAAAACTGGAATAAAAAACATAAAGGCAGATTAAGATTAAAAGTAACATGATGAAAAAGATATACTGTAAAAACTGTAACTAAAAGAAAGCCAGGCAAACTATACTAATAGACCACTTGGACTTGGAGCCACAAAGTATTATCAGGGACAAAAGGGACTTTTCACAATAATAAAAGGGTTAATTCAACAGAAACTTCATATTCCTTAATCTGTGGAATTATTATAATGCAATTAATAACATGGATCTAAAATCTTCATAGCAAATTCTGGAAGAATTATAAAAGAAATAGGAAAACATATGATTATAGCTTATAGGTTTTTATAAGTATGATTTTTATAAGTATGATTTTGTCATACCTCTGTCACTGAGAGAAAAAATAGACCAAAATTCAGTAAGGAATAGAAGATTTAGATATCACGAATACCAAAATGTTCTAATTCACAGCATCAACAAATGCAGAAAACATTTTATGGCTAAGTAGACATGAAACATTCACTGAAATTAAACAATTATTATGCATTAGAAGTCTCATCATAATTCAGAGGCTTTGCTGACCATGAAGAACCTGGTTGAAGCCAGTACTTAATACCATAGTCCCTCTTTATCTTTTGGGATTACATTCCAAACCCCCCAGTGGATGCCTGAATCATAGACAGCATCCAAATTCTATATATAATACGTGTAGTTTTTTTCCTTTTCAGTTAGCAGCACAATTTACAATAAGATTTTGAAACAGCCCCAGTACCCATCAGCAGATGAGTGGATAAAAAAGCTGTGGTACATTTACACAATGGAATACTATGTGGCTGAAAGAAAGAAGGAATTCTTAACATTTGCAACAGCATGGATGGAGCTGGAGAGTATTATGCTAAGTGAAATAAGCCAATCAGAGAAAATTTAATATAAAGATCACATGATCTCACTCAAATGTGGAATCTAATGAACAAAATCAACTGATGAACAAAATAGATCCATAGAAACATGGTACAGACTGACTAATTTCAGAGGGAAGGCAGGGGTGGATGGGTAGGAAGAGACTAACCAGGGAACTTATATGTACTAGTAAACTAGAGGCCCAGTGCACAAATTTGTGCACGGGTGGGGTCCGGCCAGTCTGGCCCCAGTTGGCGGATCAGGGCTGGGCTTGTTGGGAGAAGGAGACAGCAGGAGGTTGGCTGGCCGGCCTGCCCCAATTGGGGCCCGATCTGGGCCAGGCTGGCTGGGAGGAGGGGCTGCGGGTGATTGGCTGTCGGGCCCCACCTCCAATTGGGGTGAGGGGGCTGATTGGGGGCGGGTCTGGCTGTGGGGAGGGGAGGGTCTGGCTGTCCGGCTGGCCCATCCCCGAATGTGGTGGAGGGGGCTGATTGGGGGCCAGCGGCCTGCAGGAGGTGCCATGGGTAGTTGGTCGTCTGGCCCTGCCCCTGATCAGAGTGGGAGGGCCAATCGGGGGCAGAGCTGGCTGGGGGGAGGGGAGGTGGGCCGATCAGGGTGTTGGGGGCCCATTGTGAGTGGGGCTGGCTGGGGGGAGGGGCTGCAGGCGGTTGGCTGGCTGGCCCTGCCCCTGATTGGGATGGGGGGCGATTTGGGGTGGGGCTGGGTGGGGGGAGGGGCCACAGGAGGTTGGCCTGCTGGCCCCACCCCCTGATCGGGCCTGTTCTCTGGCCGAAGTGGGCCTCATAGCGACCGGTCGTTCTGGTCATTATGATGTTACAGTCATTGGCTTTATATATATAGATAGATATGAATAGCCCACGGACACAGACAATAGTGTGGGGAAGGCTGGGAGGGGTGGGTTCGGGGCAAAGGGGGTCAATGGGAAAAAATAAAGGATACATCTATAATAATTTCAATAATAAAGATAAATTTAAAAAAAAAAAGAAAGAAAGGATAGCATTTTACTGCTTCTCTTTGGTGTAACCCAATTTCCAGCATCACTCCACCTGTGCTTTGGGACCATTATTAAGTACTATGTGTTATCTGAACCAAGCATTGTGATTCTAAGAAGGCTTCTAAGAGACCAGGAAAGTAGTGGTATGCAGGGTGGATACACTTAAAAAGGGGGATTCACCTCTGGAGTGGGAAGGAGCAAGTGAGATTTCATCATGCTATTATGAATGGCAGGCAATTTACAACTTACGAGTTATGTATTTCTAAAACTTTCCAATTAATACTTTTGGACCCTGTTTGAACGTAGGTAACTGAAACCACAGAAAGTGAAACTGTGGATAAGGGAAGATTACTGCAATAAAAAGGAAGCTAGAAAACACCCAAATGCTTTGAAATTAAGCCATACACTTGTAAATAACTCATGGGTTATTTAAAAATAAATGTTATATTTTGAATGAATTATATTGAAATGCTACTTATCAAAACATGCAGGGCACAGCTAAAGAGGTACATTTTGCTATGAATCTATATGTTAGAAAATAAAAGCGCTAAATATTAATGATTATAATAATCTGTCTCAAAGAGCTACAAAAAAGAACAGCAGATGATCTCCAAAATATGGAAAAGAAAAATAATGGCAATACAAATAGAAGTTGATGAAATAAAAAATAAATCTATGTGGTCACTTTACAACAAAGGTGACCCAGCAATGCAGTTGGGAAAGAAGGCCTTTAAATAACTGATGTTACCTGGCTGGTGCTCACAGTTCGATTCCTGGTCAGAGTACATGCCTGGGTTGTGGGGCTTGATCCCCAGTGTGGGGCATGCAGGAGGTAGCTGATCAATGATTCTCTCTCATCATTGATGTTTCTCTCTTTCTCTCTCCCTCTCTCTTCTCTCTGAAATCAATAAAAATATATTAAGAAAATAAATAACTAATGCTGTGTTGACTGGTGTAATTATAGGAAAAAAAAAACAAGCACCTTAACATTTAACTCACACATATAGATATAGTTTATACATGGTTTATATTCCTAAACATGAAATTTAAAACAATAAACCTTCTAGAAGATAATATAAGATTTTGTGGCCATGAGATAGGCAAATATTTTTTTTTAAAAAAAGGAAACCAAAAGCATTCATTATAAAGGGAAAGACTGAAATTGAACTTCGTCAAAATAAAAAAAATCATCAAAAATTCTATTATTAGAGCAAAAATCCCTACCACACACTAGATCACAATATGTGATATATAGATGGTTTACAAAGGACTTATATCTAAAAACATATATAAAACTTGTATTAAGCCATAAAAAAAGGGATGGGTGGCACAATAGAAATATTAGCCCAAATCTTGAACAAAGGGACTACATCATATATCAGAGTATTAAATATAAGCATATTAAAAAGCGTTCAATGTCATTAATCATCAGGAAAGTACAAATTACGCCCTCAACCAGATGCCATTCCACTTAGAAGGGTTTACAAATTCACATTATCCACTGTTAGTGCAGATGGGGAGCCATTGTAACTCGAATGCGTTGCTAGAGAAATTGTAAATAATAAAAAACCCTTGGAAAACTATTTTGCTATATCCTACTAAAACTGAAAATACAATGCATCTTGTGGTTCTGTGATTCTAGATTAGGTGTAAATCTAACAAAAATGAGAAATAAAGACATACTGTATACCAGAATGTTCATAGCAGCATTATTAAAAATAGTCCCAAACTAGAAATAAATGTTAAAAAACATTTAACAGTGGAGTGAATATCAACAAAGAATGAATAAAAACATTTTATATAGTTATAAGCCAGAAATAAGAATGAACAAATTGTGCTTCAGACAGCAACACAAAGAAATTGCAAATGTAAGATTGAGAAAAACAAGCCAGATACAGAAGAATGCATTTAATGTTATTCTATTTATGTAAATTACAGAAAGAGACAAAAACTTATGGATAGTCATGGCAGCAAAAATAATGTTTCATTCAGATTGTTAATGACTGAATGGAGGTACAAGCAAGGATTTGGGGGGTTCTGATATCCGAGACTTGAGTGCTGTCTACATGGCATTATTCATTCACTTTATCAAGCTATATGCCAATGATTTTTGAAGTTTTCATATTATATTTAACTAGAGGCCCAGTGCATGATTGAATCATGCACGTGTAGGGTTCCCTACACACTTTCGCTTTTCGCGGTGGAGCTGGGTGCCTGTCCGCTGGTGCACCAGGCCTTTCAGAAGCCTCCGCTGCCTCTGAAAGGCCTGGTGCCAGAGCAGACAGGCACCCAGCTCCCCCACTTTTGATGGTCCGCGGCCGCTGAGGGGGGCTACCCTGCTGTTGAGAGGCGCAGGGGGCGGGACTCCCACCCTCCCACCCCCTGCACCTCTCAACGGCCCCTGAGGGGGGCTGCCGCAGACACCTGGCTACCCTGCCATTGAGAGGCACAGCTGGGTGTCCGCGGCAGGCCCCCTCAGCGGCCGTGGATCTGGCCGTTGAGTCTCAATGGCCGGATAGGCCACCCCGAGTCCCGCCCCCCAGCCTTCCGCTGCCCAATCGTGGGCGTAGTGGAGTGATGGTAATTTACATGTTACTCTATTATTAGATAGGATTAAAAATATTTTAACAATAATAATATGAAAAATAATAAACGTGACTATTATTTGATGATCTCTTATTCTAAATTAAGGACACAGTGCTATGAAGTCAGTAGTTCATTTAATTCTTACATTATTTTCATGAAGATATTGTATTAGTTATGCTAATGGGAAATTGATTCTAGAAAAGTTAAACAACTTCCTTGTCAGTGGTAGAGCAGGGTTTAAAACTCAGGTCTACGGACTTCAGAAGCTCTAAATCAATCCATGATACTGTTTTCAAATACTGTTTTATATCGCACACATTGAAGGAAACAGCTTCCTGATGAAGGTCTGTTGATAGAGAAGATGGAAATGAGAAGTGTGATAAAACATTTAGGCTAGAATGACTGATTTCCCCTTCGGGGCATAATTGCTTCAATCGAGTTATGAAAGAGACCAGAAAACACTGACAGATTTATAGCTATTGACTCTGAAAGAGTGTGCCCTTGGTTACCTGAATTGTCAATTGGTCATAAGCACCATCCAAAAGGGTTCACTGAGTCATGACAAGAAGGGTAATCTAAGAGGTAAGAGCATATTAATTAGGAAAGAGTCAGTGAATGATAAAACATCCACAGGCAGCACAAAGATGAAGTATGGTGGGTTCCTTTCATCTTCTTAGGGAACCTATTCATTTTCCATATGGTCTAAGAAGTTACCCAGAATTTTGAGTGGTTTTACAGGTGGATAGTGGGAAAGGAAGGACATATAAAATGTGGCTAGAAAACCTTAAAATACTTACCCTATAACCATAAAAATCACCCTAACCCATTTAATAAAATTAATAAAAATGCTTATCTAATTCATTAACTTGAACTGAAATAATATCTATCAATGCATCTCAAACTTTCTCCCTGAGTATCCTCAAAGGTAGAAGATAATGAAAGCAAAACCCCCGAGGTTCTAGATCAGCTGCACAAATTAGATGAAGCAAGAATAATATTTCTTTGAAACATGGTCTTTTATTTTAAAATTTTATGCTTACTTGACAGTCTACTCCACAGTACACCCTACGTTTGACTTAATATGCAATAATGTTTTACATTGCCTAAAAGAAAAGAAAAGTGATCTAGGAAGCTTTTCCAACCCCTCCCATACCTACATATCTTCCTGGTATATGTCCATATATTTTGGGAAACATAGCTATAAGAAAAAGACTTTAAAGCTATTAACTGTAAAAGGCCACAAGTGTACTATTGTTACTATTATTTTTATCATAAAACACAACTTTGGTAGTAAAATAAGTTAGGAAGCCAATATGCAACTGTCTTTTCCATGGGGCATCTTCTAAGAGGTAGATGAAGTGTGGTAAGGGCTGGCCACCTGCATCAGGGCTACATCATCCTGGGGTTTCTGTCCTGCTTTTCTCCCTTTCCAGGGAGGTGGGGGGGAGTTACCTAACTGCTTGGGCTTCTGCCCATTAAAAATGTTAGCTTGTCTTAACAAGCCACTGAACACAGAATTTCTGTGAAAACCAAGACTGCCAGATACTACTTGACAATTTGCATACGTACCCGCCATGAGTTATTTACCTGCCTGTTGATTAATTTAACTATAAATACTATTGCAAGAAAAGAGAAAGTAATTAAAAATCAGCACACATGTGAATCAATAATCCTTTCAAAAATAACTCCTGAAAAGAGAACTAGATGACTAATAAATCAATTAGATGTAAGTTTAGGGTCTCTTTTCTACCCTGGGGCTCAGAGAAGATAAGACATTGTTGAATTAGATTATGCCTTGTGAGTTACGGGCATTTCAGGTCCTTTACTTGCCAGAAGAAAGCATTTTAAATATCTGGTGACGCTGTTACTGCTTCTCTTACACACTCCAAATAGTCCACAGCCCGAAAGGAATAAATGCTAGAGCAGAAAGACCTATGCAGAAGACAGTTTATGCTTTAAGATAAGATTGGCATCAGATGGTCTTGGTTCAAATTTCAATTCCATCACTTACTGGCTATATGAATTTTCAGAAATGACTTCATATAGAAATGTTGGTTTCCTCATTTGTAAAATGGAGAATGTAATACATACCTCACAGATTTGTTCTGAGAACCAAATATGATAACATATGTAAAGTGGTTGGGGTAGTGCATTTGTATATGGTAAGCAGGGAATATAGTTTATTATGAGCACAGGTGCCAAAGACAGACTGACAAGGATTGAAGTCTAGGCTCTTTTACTTACTCGATGTGTGAACTTAGGCATGTCTCTTCTATTTTCTGAACCTCAGTTTCCTTATTTCTAAAATAGGGATACTAAAACCTACAGTACTAGATCAACAGGTAATATAGTTCCTGACATACTGGAATGTGACTGGTAAAATACATTTATTTTGCTATTGATTATACCTTATGATTGAGTCATAACATTCATGTGTTTATGATTAATTAACAATGAGTAAGCATGTGGACAAGAATAGCATCTTATTGTCAGTGCAGTAGCTAATGCTGAGTAATTGTTAGGGGGGAGCTGGGATGGGAAATGCAGAGGTAAATAGGTGCCTTCCTCCATGGAGCTAATGAGGCTTTGTATGAAATAAACTGTGGCTACACATAAGTATAGTGAGTGGTCTCACAGACAACAACAAAAAAAGAGGTAAATTTGATCTGACTTAGAAAATAGGAGTTGGTTTAATGAGGGATGGCATTGAAGTAGGCATTGAAAGCTCAGCAGAATTTCAAAGAGCAGTGAAAATTGAATTAAGTGAACCCTAGATGAAGAATACAATGTGAGCAAAGCACAAAAGCATAACAGGATATGCTTGTAGAATGATGAGCTTATATATATATATATATATATATATATATATATATATATATATATATATATTTTTTTTAAAAAAAAAGCACAACTCATAAAAACAAAGAATAGAATGTGGTTATATGGGACTGGGGTGGGTAATTGAGGAGATGAAGAAGGGTATAGATTGAAACTTGAAAATGAATAATTTTGGCCATCCATTAGCATGGTGATTATAGTCAACAATACTGTAGTATAGCCTTCTATGAAATAAACTACATTTAAATGTTTTCCCTACAAAATAAAATGACATTTATATGACTTGATAGAAGTGTTAGCTAATGCTTTGGTGGCAATTATATTGCAATATATAAATATCATATCAACACTTTGTTCACCTTAAACTTATCAATGCTATAATGTCAATTATATCTCAATTAAAAACAAACAAGAAGAAATTTTATCCTGGAACCTTCAAGTGGTCCTAGTTTACTTTTGCTGGAGCTGAAAGTGGTGTGTGTGTGTGTGTGTGTGTGTGTGTGTGTGTGTGTGTTTAAGAACTGAAGCTGTAAAAGTAAATTGGGGGCAAAGATTAAGAAGAGCTTGCTATAATACTGAGGGATTTTAGACTTTTTATTTTTTTAGTAGGCAGCAGAAAATTTTTGAAAAAATTTTTAAAGCAAAGGAATGGCAAAATGAGTTAATTAAATATGATAAATATTTTTAATATACTATGCACCAGGAACTGTGCTAGGCACTGGGGATGTAAAGATAAATGAGACCTGAACTTTATCTTTATTGTGCTTACTGTGCAATAATGGAGTCAGACATATATATATATAAGCCTAAGCAACCGGAATGCTGGAACGACTAGAACCACTGGTCACTATGATGTGCACTGAACACCAGGGGCCAGATACTCAACACAGGAGCTGCCCCTCGGTGGTCAGTGCACTCCCACAGCCAACTTCCTATGGCCTACCAACCTCCTCTGGTCCCTCCCCCCATCTGGCAGGTCCCGACTGGCAGCTGGCAGCTGGCAGGTGGCAGGAAGGCCTGGGCCAGTAGCTGGAAGTCCTAGATTGACCCTGATGGCCGGCCAGGTCTACGGACCCCACCCATGCATGAATTTCATGCACTAGGCCTCTAGTATATGATAACTGCAAAAATAGAAGTCTCTATAATTGTCACAAACTTCATTGATTATATAAAAGCTAAGAATTCTATTGGGAATTATGTGTGTGTGTTGGGGGTGTGTGAAGTTTAAAGATAAAAGTCCTCTTCAAGCTGGTAAGGTGAGGTAAGGCATACACAGAAGAAAGTAAGTAGAGGCCTAGTCGGTTTGGCTCAGTGGATAGATTGTTGGCCTGCAGACTGAATGGTCCCGGGTTCAATTACAGTCAAGGGCACCTGCCCAGGTTGCAGGTTGTGGGCTTGCAGAAGGCAACTAATCAATGATTCTCTCTCATCATTGATGTTTCTATCTATCCCTCTCTTTCCCTTCCTCTCTAAAATCAATAAAAATATATATTTAAAAAAAAGAAATTAAGTAGAAAGCAATGGGTTGTGTTATGACAATTATCAGCAGCTCTATATTTCTGAAGTCCGTTGTGTGTGTGTGTGTGTGTGTGTGTGTGTGTGTGTGTGTGAACATGTGTGGACATGTGTATACTCACACATATTAGGGAGGTTCAGCAAAGGTGAGATAGAGAAGAGACTGGAGAACAGTTAAAAATCCATACTATAAAACTGAATTATAAAATACTAGTGGCCCGGTGCACAAAATTCATGCACATTAAAAGGGGATAAATTAGAGTAAATATTTTAATATTGCTATTTGCCCTTTCTCTATAATAGAAGTGTCAGAGATGAAAGAAAATTAGTAAAATGTATATGAAAATCTTCCACCTGTCAGAGTCTGGGGCGCACCACTGGACCCAGAGTCAAGTCCCCACCCACCCACGTGCACCTCAAAATCGCGCGAGACCCAGACTTGGCCACACACCCCCTCCATTGGGCTAGATCCAGACCCAGCCAGTCCCACCCTTGTCAAGCCCTGCTGGATGGGGGGTGCAGCCTCAGGTCCCCTGGCCTGGCATCAGGGCAGGAGATGTGGTCTGAGGTTCCCCGGCCTAACGCCAAGGCAGGGGGCGCAGCCAGAGGTTCCCTGGCCTGGAGTCAGGGTGACGGGCGTGGCCTGAGGTCCCCTGTCAAACCCTGCGGGGTGGGGAGCACAGCCTGAGGTCCCCTGGCCTGGCACCCGAGTGAGGGGCGTGGCCTGATGTCCCCTGTCAAGCCTCATGGGGGCGGGGTGGGGGGCACAGCCTCAGGTCCCTGCTGATTGCTTGTTAAGGCTCCTTATGGGAACTTGGCCTCCACTGTGGGCGCCACCATCTTTGTGGTGGAGTGATGGTCAATTTGCCTATTCCCTCTTTATTATATAGGATAAAGTGTATTAGAGAAGTATTAAATTTTAACTTCATAGGCAGTGATGCATCCTACTTAAGAACATGGGCTCTGGAGTTAGACTGTTTGGATTGATAATCCCAGCTCAAACCGTTATTAACTCCATGCCCTTGAACAAGTTGTTTACCTCAAGTCTCATCTGTAAAATTGAGGCAATAATAATACCTATTTTGTATAGTACATAAAATAATTAATATTTATTAATATTTTAAATTAATGTTTAATATTATAATGAAATAATTTAAAGCACTTAAAGCAATAGTTGTTAGATAAAACATTTAGATAACTCATATTTGAATACAGAAAGTTGATTTGTGAAAAGACCAATGGGTCCTTGAGAATGTGCATTATCAGAAACCTGCCAGGTGGTTACTCTATTGTCAGCTTGCATTCCAGACTGATCTCTTAACTGGAGTAAATCAACACAGCCTCTGGCATTTAGTACAGAGTTATTGACCTGAAAAAACCTTTTCTTATACTGTTTAGTAAGGACCATGGTAAGTAGCTTGGTTTCATCTCACAATGACAATTGTACACCTTTACTCTGTTATCTCAGGGCTAAATTAGCTCTGTGGCTTTCTTGTCATGATCTAGATTACAGGAATATTGGTCATTTTGCCTTTACAAAAATATCATGCTGGTCTACTACATTGATGACATCATGCTCTTTGGACATCAAAGTAAGAAGCATTCTAAATGACTTGGTAATCATAAAAATCACAGTGTGGAAAATACATTTATGAAAACCAAGGGATATGAACAAATAAAAATATATTTCACTCTTTATATAACCCACTAGAGACCCAGTGCATGAAAATACGTGCACAGGAGGGGGGTCCCCTCAGCTCAGCCTGCACCCTCTCCAATCTAGGACCCCTTGGGGGATGTTCAACTGCCAGGGATACTAGGGATTGGGCCTAAACTGGCAGTCAGACATCCTTCTCACAATCCTGGACTGCTGGCTCCTAATCGCTCACCTGCCAGCCTGCCTGGACACCCCTTACTGCCCCTCTGTTGGCCTGGTTGCCCCCAACTATCCCTCTCTGCCAGCCTGGTTGCCCCTAACTGTCCTCCCCTGCAGGCCTGGTCACCCACAACTGCCCCCCCCACCAGCCTGGTCTCCCCTAACTGCCCCCCCCCCACTGGCCTGGTCACCCCTCACTGTTTCCCGCCCCCACCCCACCCCCGCTGGCCTGGTCACCCCACACAGCCTGCTTGTTCAGTTGTTTGGTCGTCCCTCACTAACCCCCCTGCTGGCCTGGTCGCCCCACACAGTCTGCTTGTTCAGTCATTTGGTCATCCCTCACTAATCCCCCAGCCAGCCTAGTTGTAGGCAGCCATCTTGTGAAGGTGTGAGGGTCAATTTGCATATTACTTCTTTATTATATAGGATTACTAAGAAAGAAGCACAGTGCTTGGTGGATAGACCTATTTGGATATTGGAAACATCTACACTAATAAAACAGAAACATGCAAATTGACCGTCACTCCTCTATGCCCACCAGCCAATCAGGAGTGAGTATGCAAATTAACCCAACAAAGATGGCAGTGGCCATGGAGCTGGAGCAAGCAGGTGGCTTGGGTTACCCCCGGCAATGGAGGAAGCCAAGCTTCCTGCCCGCCCTGGCTGCTGCTGAAAGAGTGGCTGGGAGCCTGGGTCACTGGGGGGCGTGGCCAGCCTGAAAATGGCCCTCAGCCCCTTACCCAGGCTGGCCACACCCCCATGGAGTAAGCATCCCTGCTGGGGGGGCATAGCCTGCCTGCAAACAGCCTTCAGCCCCTCACCCAAGCTGGCCAGGCACCCCAGCAGGGACCCCCACCCTGAAGGGGGTGTGGCCAGCCTGAAAATAGCCCTCAGACCCTCATCCAGGCTGGCCACGCCCCCCAGCGGGGCCCCTCACCCCATGGGGGTGTGGCTGGCCTACAAACCACCATAGGCCCCTCACCCAGGCTGCCCCACACCCCAAGGGAATCCTCACCCTGATCTGGGACCCCTTCAGGGCAAACCAGCCAGCCCCCACCTGTGCACCAGGCCTCTATCTATACTAATAAAAGGGTAATATGCTAATTAGACTGGGAGACCTTCCAGGAGACCTTCTGGACATTCTTCTGGGCAAAGCTATGGTGGTGGGGCTGAGGTAGAGGTAGTTAGAGGCCAAGAGGGGAGGGCAGTTGTGGGTGATCTGGCCAGGAAGGGTCGGCAGTTATGGGTGATCAGGGCTTGTTGGGAGTGATCAGGCCAGCTGGGGGGCAGTTGGGGATGAGCAGGCTGTCAGTGGGAGTCAGTTGGGGATGATTAGGACAGCAGGGTTGGGCAGTTTGGGGTGAGCAGGCCAGCAGGGGTCAGTTGGGGGCAAGCAGACCAGTGGGGAGGGCAGGTGGGGGCGAGCAGGCAAGTGGGGGGGCAGTTGGGGGCAAGCAGGCTAGCAGGGGGGGCAGTTGGGGGTGAGCATGCTGGCACATGGGGCAGTTGGTGGTGATCAGGCTGGCGGGAGGGGCATTTGGGGGCGAACAGGCTGGCAGGGGGCAGTTAGGGGCAATCAGGCAGGCAGGCAGGCAGGCAGGTGAACGGTTAGGAGCCTGCAGTCCTGGATTGTGAGAGGGATGGCCGACTGCCAGTTTAGGCCCAATCCCTGTAAACTGGCAGTAGGACATCCTTCAAGGGGTCCCAGATTGGAGAGGGTGCAGGGTGGGCTGAGGGACACCCCACCCCCCACCGTGCACAAATTTTGTGCACCGGACCACTAGTCTATATATATAAAAGGCTAAGTGACCAACTGTACGTCCGTCTGATTGTCCAACCAACAGACCAGCCAGTACATGTGACACACACTGGCAATTTAAAAATAAACGTTGACTTGCGCATGCGCAATACATGTGAAGTTCCACTGGCGCCAATTACACCTGTGTGTGTTTCAACCTGTCATTGTTAATCGTGAATTTGGTTATTTTTGTTGACATTCTGAAGCTGAAAGAAAGCAGCATCGTCAACAGAATATGTCTGTCGACTATTGGCAGAACCTGACACTTCTATTATAGAGAAAGGGCAAATAGCAGTATTAAAATAGTTCTTCTAATTCATTTTTTTTCAATGTGCACAAGGCTGTGCACCAGGCCACTAGTATAACTATATTTAAAGGTGCTTTTCTGCTTCAATTACTAAATAATCAATAAGTTTAACAGTATTGAGAGAAGCCTAGAGTAAGAGAAGAATTTACAATAGATCCAGCATACAGTGTAAGCATTCCTTTTTACTTGGTGCATGTGACCCAATAGATCAGATGATGCTGAAAGTATATATGATAGATAGAGATTCTATTGACACAAGCCTAGATGGGATGAATCACAAGGTATAGGAAAGTCAAGTCCTCACTTGCCTAATCCAAGACCAAGGGATACCAAGTGACAAGAACTGGACTTATATGATCCATAAACCCAGTGAGTGCAGCAATACATAACCACCAAGTGGAAGAAAATAATACAAAATTGGGCTTGGACAGGTATTAAAGGCACAAGTAAATTGCATGACCATTATGGTGACTATATTGTTTACTTTCCTTCAACCACTTCAATGATCCCATAGAACAAAAGTTGGCAAACTGTTTTTGTAAAGGGCTAAATACTAAATATTTAAGGTTTTATGGGCATTAATGGTCATGATTGCAACTATTCAACTCTGCCAACATAGTGTATAAGCAGTCATAGATAGTATGTAAATGAATGTGATTATGTTCACATAAAACTTTATTCATAAAATTAAGCAGGCTGGATTAGGCCCATGGCCCAGTTTTCCACCCCCTATCTTAGAGTGTCCTGAAGAAGGAAAATATTAGGCCTAGGCTTACTAATGATTCTGCACAATATGAAGGGACTAGCCAGAAGAGAATTGTTGCAACATTACACGCAAAGTCCTGAAAGAAAGAAGGGTAGTAGATTCTTACAAATAGCAAAATTCATGCAGCATATCTAATTGACAATTGAATAAAGAGATGATAGATCTACACGGAATGCATCTACACTGATTCATGGAGCATAGCTAACAGTTTTGGCCAGATGGTCGGGATTTGGAGAGAAAAAAGTTTGGCAACTTGTTAACAAAAAGATGTACTGATGAGATATGGGGATGGACATCTCAGGACAGGCACAGATTGGGATGGTATTTGTGCTTCATGGGAATAACTAACAAAGGGCATTCAGAGCAGAGGAGTACCTCAATAGTTATGGAGATAATGTAACATGCTATAGGGTATAATAAAAAAAAAGAACTCTCACATTTAATTAATTAACTAATCAAGAATTAAAAATATACTAATAAAAATTATAGTTTAAAATATTAATAGTTTCATATTTAAACATGTTACAGACAGCAGTAGTTCCAGTTCCTCTTTTCCCTGCCCTTGACCACAGGAGTGTAGCAGATGACAATGGCTGGCCAGGCCTGCAACATCCTGTTGCCAGATATCATCAATAAAACCCCCAGAGAGAAAAAAAAAAATGACAGATGCCGACACATACAAAAGAAGAACATTGAAACCACCTGAGAGCTGGAATGTAAAACTGCATGTCACCAGAATTTCATAGTTTGCTTCTTCCCATAATCTCCCTATGCAAGCCTTTGCCTATCCTGAGATGTTAAGATGGTTGTTAAGGCATGAGCCTGCCATCTTCTCAGGTTGTTGGCACCTAAATAAATCACTTTCCTTTCATCAGCACCTATGTCGTGTGTTTGGCTTCATGGAGGCGGGCAAAAGAAACAGAGGGTCATTTGGGGTTTGAATAAGACAAATCTTTATTGTGATCAATCAAGTTCAATCAACCTCTTTCTTCAACCTTGCTGTATAGTGGGTTCAATTGTGACCTGAAAGATATACGTACATTTCCTAGCCTCTGATACTTCTAAATGTGACCTTATTTGAAAATAGGATATTTGCAGATATAATTAAGTTAAGGATCTGGAGATAAGATCATCCTGGATTTAGGGTGACCCCTAAATCCAATGACTGATATTCTCATAAGAGAAATAAGAGGAAGATCTGAGATATAGAGAGACACTGGGAAGAAGGCCGTAAGAAGATAGAGGCAGAGATCAGAGTTTTTGCCAAGGAATACCAAGTGTTGCTTGCAGCTTCCTGAAGCAGGAGAGGCATAGAACAAATGTTTTCTTAAGGCCTCCTGTAGGAATCAATCCTGCCAACAATCTGATTTCAGACCTCTGGCCTCCAGTACTGTGGGAGAAAATTTTTAAGCCATCAATTTGTGATATTATAGTAGTCCTAGAAAACTAATATATGGTGCTTGCTTTACGAAAAAGTGGACTTGGCATCAGGGTTGAAGGCTTGCACATGTGCAGCCGTCAAGGCTGATATGGCTACTGCCCATGCAGTGTTCCCAGCCTGCCAACAAATGAGAACAATGTTGAGCTGAGGACACACCATTTTGGGTGGAGATCAAGCCAGCTGTTCAGTAGCATATTGATTACACTGGATGCCTTCCCTCATGGAGTGGATAGTGGTTTACATTAACTGGTCAGATACTTTTTAAGTTAAATTTACTGTGGTGACATTGGTTAATGACATCGTATGAGTTTTAAGTGTACAATTCTATAATACATCATCTGTATATTGCATTGTGCTCACCACCCAAAATCTAGTCTCCTTCCATCTCCATATTTGACCCCCTTTATCCTCTTTATCTTTCTCCATCCCTCCTTTCCCTGTGGTAACCACCATACTGTTATCTACAGACCCTTATTCTTGATATGCATCAATACTTGTGATGCTTCCACATGTGAACTCATAGAATGCCTCATTTAGTGTCATAATGTGCCACAAAACATTGCCCCTGACCAAATAACTAACTTTACAGCAAAATAAATATAATAATAGATTAAAACTATGAAATTCATTGCTTCTCCGTTATCCTGTTGCAGCTGTCTTTATAAGATGTAGGAATGGCCACACTAACTAATCAGCTATGGTGCCATATGGGAGGGAGTAAAACCTTGTGAAATTAGGGTGTTGTCCTGTAAGATATGAAGTATGTTTTGAAACACACTGTTGTTTCTTCCATGGCCATAACTGGACTTCAAAAAAAGAGTCTAGGAAGGGGATAGAAGAATTAAAGCTCAGGGAGATTCTGTGAAGAGGAATAGCATATATATTGGAAATGGCAAAATTTGACTTCAGCACATTTGCTCCCAGGAAATCCATAGGGATCCTTGTATTTCAAAGAAAAGTAATCTTTCTATTTTCTTCATAAGTGGATAAAGTAATGAAAAGAAACAGATTCAAAATAAAATTAGCATCATAAAGCAAAAACAGTAGTCCTATCCAGCAAATGTGAATCCCTGTTAACATAAATTAAGATCTATTCCAATACTAATAGTTGTGTGAAAGTAACAGGATATTGTATTTTGGTTAATAAGTGCTTGGTAAAACATTGCATTAGAAATTATACGTGTCAATTATGGCTTTTCAGTATCCTACCCCTACCCATGGTACCACTATTCTTTTTTTATAGTTTAATTTTAATTATTGATAGTTTTCTATTTTCTTCCCTTGATATTCACATTTTTATAAGTTACCCCACCATTGTAATCTTGGAATTTTAAAAATTTTATTTTCTGGTTTTATTTTAAAATTTTATTGTGTACTCTATCCTCATTGTTACAAGTGTAGCTACATCTGTTCTTTAAGACAATGATGGCTCAGATGGAGAATGATGAAGCATGCATATTACCAGCTGTAAATATCACTTTCAAAAAGTCATTGTGCTACATTGGATATCCATGTGTTTCTAATCACATCTATAAATCTTAGGAATATAATTAGAATACACAAGCCAAAAATAATGATTTCCATAATATGCCTAGAATTGGAACATAATTAAACATTCAAGTTGTACACTTTACAGAACCTAAACATTACAGCATTATATAGTAGAATTGCAAGACAAAGAACAATGTCATTTTTTAAAATGAAACTTTCAAAATGAATGTATTGCATGCTTCCTTGTACAGTGATACCTCAATTTAAAAATACCCTGGAAAGAGAGTTCTTTTAACGAGAATTATGCAAGTGAAAAAAAAATCATCAATCATGTTAAACAGAGCTGCCCAAGATTCTACCCTCCACACAAAATCCCTCAGTGCTCTCACCTACATGTCAGGGCCCAGTTGAAGGTAAGTAAAATAATTTTTTAAAAGGCAATATAACAATTGTATTAGAAAATTCTCCTTTATGATTTTTTACACTTTTCTCTCTGCAAGTCCTAGGGGACTATTCCCAGAAATTAAAGTGGCTAATAATACCTTGTACCTCATCTATTGAAAATAAGAACATTCTGATAAATGGTGACTTCTTCTTGTGTATTGACAGAACCTATAACTAAATCTCAAACATGATGCATTGTTACCTAATCTAATGATTGTAACAACGCATCATGATTGAGATTTAGTTATAGGTTGGCCATATTTGGAAGATAAGGTTGGCCATTAGAAGATGAGGTTCTTATCTACCAATTATTTGTAATTATTTAAGTAATTACCTTTTAACTCTAGTTTCCTCCAACTTTGTTAAAATAAGATACTAGCACATTCCATGGACCATATGTAGTAACCCTACTCATCAAATGATAGGTGCTTTTTTTTAATCACTCCCTTCATCACTCTGCACTTAATAAATTGTCAACACTAAGTCTCTGATGATTCTGAAAAAAGACATTATTATAGGAGAGCAGTGCACGTGGAGAAGAAGAAAATCATGACTTACCCATCTCATTATTATCATTATGTTTTGGTATATGGGGGTAGGATGGACAGGTGGGCATGACTGGACAGTTGAACAGGAAATATTTTTCTTGCAACCAGCTGAATCTTGGAAGGAGCTGTTAAATGGGAGGTGTTCCATGTTCCAATCCCTGCTTAAGCTCCCAATGCTTACTTAAGCTCAATGGTGAGCCAACTTCAGGGGCCTCAGGAAAGGAGAGAAGCCCAGCTCTAGGTTGGTCAATTAGTGGGTATTTTGTCCAGATTTGTCAGTAGGGACAAACACATTAGGTAACCATTTATGAGACAAACATTGGAATTTGGAGGGTGTGTCTGGCTTGTTACAGATAAACAGAAGGTCATCTGGGAGCCTTATGTAAGTCATAGGGGGAAGACTGGTTCTTTACAGAAAACCATTTCTTGAAATACAAAGAATGGGGGGATTTTTAACCAGTGTTGTTTTCAGGAAGCACAGGCCTCAGGTGAAGTCAATAAGGTCAGTCCCTAAAACGCCTCTAAGTGAAATAGTGAAATGTTGGAAAGGACACCAGCCCCTCTTTGAACGGTCACTGCTTTGTGCAGACAAAGCCTGCCTATGAATCCCAGGTGAACCTATGGATCATGCACTCCTGTGGCCAAGTGAACTGCACCAGCGGCAGCACCCAGGAACTGTTCGGGGTGGTTACAAAGTTCCACATTTAGGCAAAGTTACCCACAGTTCAGTGATACCTGAGTTAGTCTGGACATTGAATTTAATAGGGAATAAAAGAAAAGTGCAACCCCTTTCCACCTTCTGTCTCTGGAGTGCCTTGCAGTTTCTGCTTCATTGAAATCAATCAAACAAACAGAAAACAGTTTTCATTTTGTCTAGACTTTCTCATATAAAGTTAATAATATTTACCTCTTGGCCTTTTGAACAATTGAGATAATATCTAATGAAATTGGTTCAGATAAGAGCAGAAAACTTGTGGAGGAAATATTTAGCCCTGTACAGATGACCTAAATCCTTAAATACGTAATCCCAAATAAGTGACTTTCTAACACTATTAATTTCTTTCCACTGATGATTACTTACTGATCGCCGGACACGTGCCAGGCCCTGGGTGATGCTAACACAGGAATGAGTGGGATGCTTTTCCCGCTTGCCATGCCTTTATTAGGCTAGTAGTGAGGTCTAACATTTAAAATTTACTTATAATCCAAGGCTGCAAGTAGAGGTTAGTAGAAGATCTTTCTAAAATACAGGAGAAGATATAACTAACTGTTCCCTGAAAGGCCTCTGGAATCTCCTCACACAAGAGTGCCATTTGAATGAGATGCTGAAAGATACATGGAAATTAGCCAGGCAGAAAGTGCAGAAGGCCTTTCCAGGAAGTAGAAATAGCAGCTGTAGAGGGAAAAAGGCATATAAGCTTGTCACATTTGAAGACCCACCATTTATACAGGATGGAGAGAGAGTAGAGGTAGTGAAAAATGGTTAGCTATAGGAACTGTAGAGCAGGGTGTTTCTCAGATGATCTCAAAAACCCTGCATCAGAATTTCCTAAATTGACTGTTAAAAATTCAGATTTTTAGTCCATAATTAAGAACTACTCTATAATACTATTCATGGAGTAGGCTCTAAAATCTACATTTTTAACAAACATCCTAGGTGACTCTAATATGCTTGGAAGCTTGATATTCATTAATGTAGACTGGCCAGTTTGGAAGATGAGGTTCTTATCTACTAACCCAGGGGTGGGGAATGTCTGGCCCAAGGGCCATATAAGGCCCAAGAAATCATTTGGTCTGGCCCTGCATTAGGGGTGAGTTAATTAAATGTTTGACCAAATATACCAGGCTAATTTTTAAGCTGATAATTTTGTATGGCCCACAAATTATGTTATAAATATCTAAATGGCCCTTGGCAGAAAAAAAGGTTCCCTACCACTGTACTAAACTATGGAGGTTAAACTTTATATGTATTTGGGAAATAATGAAGGTTTTAAAATTAGAGTTAGACTGATCACATTTTCCATACAGTGAGATCACTGGCTGCAATGTGGGCAATAAATGAGGAAGAGGGGTGGTGACATAACAACAATAATACTAATGAGCTAAGATGTGATTGCCATAGTCCAAGTAGGAGATACTATTGCGGAGGGTTTAAACTAGAGTAGGGTGGGGAATGATTTGAAAGGTATTTAAAAGGTACAGTTGGCCAAATTTTGTTGTCAATTATTTGTGAAGGATGAAATGGAGGAAGGAGCCTAGAATGACTGTGAGGTTTCCTGCTTTGTAAACTGGTATTTCATGAAAGTGTGTGTGCATTAACGCACTCATCTGTAGTAAATGTTTTATACCTTATTAATAATTTCAACAACTCTGAATGAGGCAAGATATGTCTTTATTTTATCTCTCTTTTACTAATCAGGAGACAGAGTCTCAGAAATGTAAGTTGTCCTAGATCCCAGATTGCATAACAATTAAGTACCAGTGTCGGGATTCAAATGCAGGCAGACTGAGTCCAGATTGTATACTTTTACCCACTACACTCACCATCTCTCCAGAGAATTAACTAAAACATTGTTTAAGAAAGGAGGATTGCTACCATTCTACTCTTACAAATCTATCTCACTGAAGACTTCACCAAGGAAGCCTATGGCGTCCTGACAAGATTATTAAGCTAGTAAAGTAGTACAGTAGTTGGTTTTTCTATACAATCTAGTCTTCAGCTTGCTTCTGTATTAATTATCCAGTTCTCTCTGTTATGTGGTTAAAATCTGAGAATTAAAAAGTTGGTCTGTCTTTGAATATCATAGAACCAAACAAATTACTCTGTTTTGAATTACATTATTGGTCACCACTTCTGTCCTTTTGGATGACTTAATTTCTTTCCATAATAGATGATATTTTATTTAACAAAAAAATATATCTTCAGAAGCTATTTTGGGTAGGGAAAATGAGATGCTCATTTCCCTGTGTCCACTGTAGGATAGAAGGAAACTTTGAAATTTATGTTCTGCATTAAAATATGATGAGCCTGCTGTTGTGGCTCAGTGGTTGAGCATCGACCTATGAACCAGGAGGTCAGGGTTCGATTCTGGTCAAGGGCACATGCCTGGGTTGTAGGCTCAATCCCCAGTGGGGGGTGTGCGGGAGGTAGCTGGTCAATGATTCTCTCTAATCGTTGATGTTTCTATCTCTCTCTTCCTCTCTGAAACCAATAAAAAATATTTAAAAAAATTATGACACCAATAATGAACTGTCAGAAACAGAAACTAAGGCCTGGTTGGTGTTGCTCAGTGGCTGAGTTCTATTCTTAGTCAGGGCACATGCCCAGGTTGCAGGCTCGATCCCCAGTGGGAGGGAATGCAGGAAGCAGCTGATCAATGACCCTCTCCCATCATTGATGTTTCTATCTCTGTCTCCCTCTCCCTTCCTCTCTGAAATCAATTAAAAATATGTATTTACGAAAGAGAAACTAAGAAAACAACCCCATTACCACTGCACCAAAAGATAACCACGGAGGTAAAAGACCTGTACTTGGAAAACTAGGATAGGATATTGAAGAAAGAAATTGAGGACAATGCAAATAAGTAGAAGCATATACTGTCTTCATGGATTGAAAGAATTAACATTTTTAAAATGTTCATATTACCCAAAGCAATCTATCGATTCAAAGAAGTCCCTATTCAAATACCAGAGGCACATTTCACAGATCTAGCATAAATATTTCAAAAATTTATATGGAACCCAAAAATACCCTAAATAGCCTCAGCAATATTGAGAAAGAACAAAGTTTGAGGCAGTAAAATCTCAGACATCTCTCATATTAATATTTTTGCTGAATAAATAAACATATGGGACTATATCACACTAAAAGCTTCTGTACAACAAAAGAAATTACCAGCAAAATTAAAAGTGAAGCCACTGTATGGGGAGAACATATTCATCAATGATACAACTGAAAAGGGTTTACTTTCCAAAAAGTATAAAAAACATATACAACACCACACCGGGAAAATTGTCCAATTAAAAAATGGGCAAAGAACCTGCATAGACACTTCTTCAAAGAGGACATACAGATGGCCAACAGACATATGAAAAGATGCTCAAAGTCACTAGCCATTAGAGAGATGCAAATTCAAAACACAATGAAATGTTACCTTATGCTTGCCAGAATGGCTATCATCAATGAATGAACAAGCAACAAGTGCTGGTGTGGATGTGGAGAAAAGGAAACCTTAGTGCATTTTTGGTGGGAATGCAGACTGGTGCAGCCACTGTGGAAAACAGTATAAAGTTTCCTCAAAAAATTAAAAATGGAATGGCCTTTTGACCCAGTGATCCTACTTCTTCTATCCTAAATATCCCAAAACACCAATCAGAAAGAATATATGCACCCTTATGCTCATAGCAGAGTTATTTACAATAGCCAAGATTTGGAAATGCCCAAGTGCCCATCAGTAAATGAGTGGATGAAAAAGCTGTGGTACATTTACACAATGGAACACTATGTTAAAAGAAGGAACCCCTACCTCTTGCAACAGCATGGATGGACCTAAAGATTATTATGCTAAGCAAAATAAGCCAGTTAGAGAAAGAGAAATACCCTATGATCTCACTTACATGTGGAGTCCAAGGAACAAAATAAACTGGCAAACAAAATAGAACCAGAGCCATGGATACGTGGAACAGACTAACAGCTGTCAGAGGGAAGGTAGGTGAAGGAGACTGCATGAAAGAAGGAGAAAGGATTAGCCAAAGAACATATGGTGGGTGATGTTAGTGTGGTGATGGCCAGAGGGAAGGAAGGGTGGGGCTGGGTAGGGGTGGGCAAAGGGCGGGGGGCAGAGAAATGGGGACATCTATAATAGTGTCACCAGTGAAAAAAAAAAGTAAAGAAAGAATGAGAAATTGAGAGCTGCAAAAAAAGGAAGAAGGCAGATAAAGAGAAAAAGGAGGGGCAAATGAGTCTACCAGGATAACTTTCTCAGTGGTAGAGCTGGCCAACGGAAGCGAAGTGTTGACTATCCAATTTAACCTTTGCCAGATGATGCTGTAATCCTTGCCCTGCCTGACAGAATGTTTTATACCAATGGTTACGTTAAGCGTGCTGTTGTGAGTAAATAAAGGAAAGGGGGCTATGTTCCATAGATGAGTCAGAGTATATCAGAGAGCATATTACTCTGGAAGAGGCAATTATGTTCTTATAAACCTAAATTTAAAATAAAATGTCTAATAGTAAGCCTTGGAAATTTATGTACACTTGCCTAGAAATATCAACCTCATATCCAACAGGAAACCCAAAGCCTACTTAATAATTTATATTTTAAATTCAGTAACATAATAAAAGATTGGAGGAAAAGAGATAGGGAAGAGGGAATAAAAGGGAAGAGAATGAAAAATTGGGGTGGGGTTTGGCAACTGAAAGGTGAGCAGCACAGAGTAGGAGAAATTTGAGGAGGTGATATAAGGAGAAACATTGCTCTGTGTCATGAATTAAATCTCTGCTTTTTTTTATTAAGAGAATAAAAATTAGCATGGTAATTAAATTTCATTCTATAGGCAGCCAAACCCTTCCAGGGTTTCTTCTGTTTCACAGTGGCTGGGTATTCAGGGAACACATTTTCCAGATTCTTTTGACTCCAGGGCTCCCAATACAATTTATCCTCTACCACCGAGGGGCATTTGAGCATGATTTACAAGGTGGAAGGGAAGCAGAGCCATGTTATTTTTTTTCTTTGGCAGCAGCAGTCAAAGGCATGGGATTTGGCAGATGTGAGAATTTGCGTGGGTTTTGCTGTGATCATCAAGAAGCACTTCCTGCAGCTTTCTGTTCTGCTTGGCAGAACCTGGTTACCACCTGGTTCTCCACACTTACCCCTGTGGTGGGGGCCTGAGAGTGAAAGTTTCCCCTGCTGTTTGCTTCCTCAGCCCTTCCTTTTGTAAGCAATGAATCCCCTGCATTAAGTCCCCTTTTGGTAAAAACGCTTAGAGTGGTTTTTGTGTCCTGACTGAAACTCAGATATGGAATTGATGATGATGAACTTTATTGGAGCTCTAGAAGACACTGTAAGTTATGAAGTAACCTCACCCCTTGGATCTCAGACACTCCTGCCCGCATCTATTCTAAAAATAAGGCCTCCCTCCATCCTTTCTCATATGACTCTTAAGATGGGGATGACTTCCTCCTTTACTCTTCTCTGTAAAACACAAGCCCCTTCTTTCTCTCTGAGACATTCTTCTTTAACAAGGTTCTCCTTATAACACAAGCCTGAATAAATCATCTCCTTGATGGCCTGGTGCATTTCGTCTTTCCCAGGGTTATGTTTTTTTAATCTCACTGCACAAAAACTACTTATGTCAGGAATTCATAAGGGCTACATCAGCAATTCTTTCAAGATCAATGGATGGGATTTTTCTTTTAATGTTTTCTATGGTCCTCCTTAGACACACAGCTTAATAAAATTAACCAACACATGTATGTTATTGTGGGTTCAAATGACATCATAATTAAGAATTTACTGCACTTTACTCTAGGACAAAATGCTTATTCTGACCATCAATAAAACATGCCAATCATGCTCCAGTCACTTTTTGGCTATCAGGAAGGTTGTTAAAATAAAAGCCATTCCAAGACTGAGTGGGTAGTTCATACTATTTTTTTAAAAGACTTCTATTGCCCAGCCAGCATGGCTCAGTGGTTGAGCATCGACCTATGAACCAAGAGGTCAGGGTTCAATTTCCGGTCAAGGGCACATGCCCGGGTTGTGGGCTCAAGTCCCCAGTGGGGGGCATGCAGAAGGCAGCTGATCAATGATTCTCACCATTGGTATTTCTATTTCTCACTCCCTCTCCCTTCCTCCCAAAATCAATAAAAAAAATATTAAAACATAAAACAAACAAACAAAAAAAAACTTCTATTGCGCCCAGCTGGTATGGCTCAGTAATTGATTAAGTGTTGGCCTATGAACCAGGAGGTCCTAGTTCAATTCCCTGTCAAGACACTGCCTGGGTTGTAGGCTCTAGTAGGGATCGTGCAGGAGGCAGCTGATCAATGATTCTCTTTCATCATTGATGTTTTTATCTCTCCCTCTCCCTTTCTTTCTCAAATCCATAAAAATTATATTTTTAAAAAACTTCTTTTGTGGAATTTATGTCCTAGAGCAGGTCACTTAAGTCTAAAGTTTAGATTCTCTATAAAAAACAAAATTTGTTGCCAATTTTATGATATACATGACAGAGCTACCCTTATTTAGAACATTATAACAATTTATTTGTATATTAATATGAATTTTCTCTATGAGCATGCTTATCCAATAAAAATCCAGACTTTCACATAGAAAACTTTTGCTTTATAATCATAGCATAAAACCCAAACTTTTTTATTAGTTGCTTTCATCATCTTGTCTTTCTAAGTAATTCTCAAAAGAAACAACAAATGTCTATAGGAATTTGAGAATGTAGTGTAACATTCATGGCAGTTTACACTTAAGATAAGGTTAAAACTTTTCTTCTTTTCCCAAGAAATTTATTCCGTTATATCCCTATGTTTTCCCTATATAAGCTGATCTCCATATCCAGTTCATAAGAACTAATTTTCCCCATCAATGAGTCTATCTTCCTTTCACATGTATGTAAATTATGACTGATGTTCTATGCAGTGGGTGATAAGAAGTATCATACAAAAATAGTGCGAAATAAAAAGCTGTAGAGATTCTGTGTTATAAAGCACATCCAGGCTTGCTAGATTGAAAATAAAATAAAGGTGCTATCAGTTAGGGTAGCCTGCTTTAGGTGGAAACAAGAAAAATTACAATTCTCAATGGCTTAAGTATCTATGGTTTTGTTTATTGATTGTAGATCATTAGGGAGCTCTCTTCATCATAATGTCTCAGGGACCCAGAGGAGAGAGAGAGCCACACCATCTCAAATGCATAAGTTATCATTCCAGAGTCAAAGTCTCACCAGGCAATTAAATGTTCTGGATCTGAACTGGCCAGTGTTTCTTTTACACTCATTGGTCAAGAGGAGTCACGTGGCCCCACTCAATCTCAAATTGTGCCTGGAAGATAGATGCAAGAAAACCAGAAATATTTGGTACACAGAACGTTAATGACAAACACAGAAACGGAGGGAGGTGATCAATTCTATGCGATTTTTATGAACGGTATCATTAGGGTTCCACAATTGGGGCCATACACATGTGTGGTATTTAGGTGATACCTACATAAAGCAATTTAGAGAACTGGCATATTTTATTTGGGAGATGATAAGCCTCCACAGGTTATCTTTAATAGGATTGCTTTTATTGCTAGTGTATCCTGTGTTCTCCTGTTGTAAGATCATTCATGTATTTACTGAATATCCAAAGAACATGAAAGTGAATCATCACAGATTGCAGACTCAAGGAACTTACATTGTACTAAAAGAGATAAGACGAATGCATACTTATTACAGAAGTTTTAAAATAATAAATGTGAAAGTTTGAAGGAGAAAAAGATTACTTTGGGCCGGGCAGGAAAATGACAATAGAAGAGATCATATTTATTTGTTGGATCAGAAGCAATAAGTAGCATTTGAATACTTGTAGAAGGTGGAAGCAAGCATTGTATATGGAATGATTAAAACTATGGCAATAGAACATTGTAGACAGGTGAAAAATAGAGTAGATCAGCAAAATATTTGTGAACTGAGGAAGAGAAAATATTGAAAGTGTAGTAAAAATATAGCAATAAAATAGATAAAATTAATTGAAACATCAGTGAAGAATTTTATCTGATATTGTATCAAATGGCATGAAGTTTAATTACCTGGGGAATCTCTGGTAGGCCAAAAGATGAAATAAGACCTCTATTTTCTGATTTGACATTAAGGAAATTAGAAAATTTAGCTGTGAATAAATTTTGAAATAGCATCCTCAGGGAAACAGTTCACAGTGATCTAAACAAAGGTTAATTCTGGAGCATTTAATACTTGAAGCTGCCAAAGTTAGACACAATTGATTACTCGATGGGACTAGGAGTGCAGAGAAAGGAGTACTGTAAATTCACTTGTCCATTTGCTTACACATTCATTATCTTAGGAAAGCACTTAAGAAACTCTACAGGTGTACTAGGCATCTATGGACATGGTATCTATGGACAAAGAAGAGTTGAGTTGAGCGGGGAAGACTTTACTTAAATAATGATAGTAAAATGGGATAACTGTTATGAGAGGGGCACGTTATAGAAACATGTAGCTTGGGTAATTAACCTAATCTGAGAGTCAGAGGAGGCCTTTCCAGAGAGAAATAAACATATTTTACTTCTCTTTTAATGTTGTTTATATACAAATTTAATAAGTATAATCTTGCCCCTATTGTCTATATTGAGGGAAGATAGGAGGGCTATAGGTGGGCTAGGATCCCAGAAAACAGTTTTATTTTATTTTACTAAGTGTCCGGGTTCTCAATTACACACAATAGAAACCAAGTCTGGTTGATTAAAGCACACAATGAATTTATTGGAAAGTATTCAGGTAACTCACAAAATCAGTAGGTAGGCCAAAGGGCAGAAACAAGGGAAGTTTTGTAGCCAAAGCCACAGCCAAAATCATGCTGTAGAACTAGTTTTATGACAACACCACTGGCCCTGCTCACAAACACGTCTCAGTAACATCCCTGTCAAGCTGCCAGTACCGGACCCTGCAGACTGCCTCTGACACAGCTGTCCCTGGAGCTGATGCTGCTGCCACCACTTCTATTTTTTCAAATATAGACTCCTCACCGTCCAGGATTCTCTGTGTCACTATTGCTAATTTAAAGAACAGATATGTCTGACTGACTGCGCAGACAGACCCAAAGGTGACTCCCACAATCCCTACATCCTGGTAATGCCTGTGTAATGCCCTCACCTTGAGCATGGGCAGGACCTGAGACTGGCTTATAAGCAATAGAGTAGACACAAGTGACCGAATATATGTGCTTACATGTATTTGATTATGTCATATAAGATTGTAAAACCAATTTTCCAGAGACCTTTCCTTTGAGGAAATATGCAGTCATGTTGAAAAGCCCACCTGGCGAGGAAGTGAGGGTAGCCTTCAGCTGACAGCCAGCAAGGAAGTGAAGCCCTCAGTCCAACAATCCACAAAACACTGAACACTGCCAATAACCACATAAGCACGGGAGCAGATCCTACCTCAGCCGAGCCTCAGAGGAGACTGCAGCCCTGGCCAACTACTTGAGGTGCTGGACCCAGTTGGACATTGTCCAGGCTACTGAACCACAGAAACTGTGCAATGACAAATGTGTGTTGTTTGAAGACACTGAGTATGTGCTATTATAAATAACAAATGCAGTGACTAAGCCTAGACCTTAGGCCTGAACACTAGCAATTAGAGGCTTTAGAAAAGTGAGCATCTGGACTTGTTAGCTTCTCAAACATAGGAAGGAGTCTCCCAGGCTGGGTACCTGCTGGTATTTGTTTCCTAAGCCTGATGCAACAAATTAGTACCACAAACTTTGGGACTTAGAACAATAACAATTTATTCTCTAACAAACAGTTTTGAGGGCCAGAAGTCCAAAATCAAGGTGTTGCCAGCACCAAACTTTCTCCAAAGGCTCTAGGGGAGCATTCTTTGCACTTCCAGCTTCAGGTGGCTTCTGCCATTTATTGGCTTATAATACCTAATCTCTGTCTCTTTCTTCATATCACCTTTTCTGTGTCTCTGTGTGTTCTTTCCTATGACTTATAAGACCACTCTGATTGGATTTATGGTCCACCTACTCAAGTATAACATCATTTCAATCCTTACCTTTATACAAAATTTCTATAAACATAAATGTACTTTCTGACCATAAAAAGTACTCCAAAAGCATTGCCATGTGGTTAATTTACTCTATTTTGATTTATCTGGCAAAAGTTGACTTGGCCAGGCCATTTTCATTAGCATGATTTGGACTACTTGTTTCTAAATCAATAAAAACAAATTTGGGGAGAGTATGGGGAAATTTCACCTTTATAGGCAAAAATGTTTTAGAGTCTAATACCAACAATGATTTCTGTCTTTTAAGTTAAAGTTCACCATTTTTATATTTTATGCTGATATATAAAGAAAGAATTCACATTCAAGTCCACTGAATAAAGAAGGGAGTGAAACTATATATACATTCAAAGCATTGACATGAAGACCCTGAAAACATGCTCTAAATGGAATAAGGGAATGGAAAATTTTTCCTTGAAAAGGACATTGTTTGAACTCCAAGGATATTCACATTTGTTCCTTATTCAGCTTCAAGGGCAAAAGAGTTTCGCCAGAGCTTGTTAAAATCAAGAAATTATTTGGCTTGTGAATTATGGTCAGTGAGGTCATGGTTATTGTTTTAAAGGTTTACTCTAGATTCTGATAGTGATCCCCAATAAAGAACTCTCCATAGATTTGCTTCTGAATTTCTACAAACTCAGTAGAATTGAGTTCTGGGGACAAGGGGATGGAAAAATAATTCAGGATGTGATTAACTATAATACATAATTGCCCATTTTTGTAATTCAAAACAGTCAGTTTCACAAGTTCTACAAAAATGTTTTATAAGAATCTTGATATGAATACAGTAGTCATAGGTTGATCTTTTTATAAGAAGACTAGAGGCCCGGTGCATGAAATTCATGCATGGGGGAAGGGGGGTGTGCCCCTCAGCCCAGCGTGCACCCTCTCCAATCTGGGATCCCTCTGACAATCCAGGATGGCTGGCTCCCAATCGCTCACCTGCCTGCCTGCCTGATTGCCCCTAACTGCTTCTGCCTGCCAGCCTGATCATCCCCTAATCACTCCCCTGCCAGCCCGATCGACTCCTAACTGCTCCCCTGCTGGCCAAATTGGCCCTAATTGCCCTCCCCTGCCAGCCTGGTCACCCCTAACTGCCCTCCCCTGCAGGCCTGATCGCCCCCAACTGCCCTCCCTTTCAGGCCTGGTCCCTCCCAACTTCGTTCCCCTGCTGGCCTGATTGCCCACAGCTGCCCTCCCCTGCCGGCCATCTTTTGGCAGCCATCTTGTGTCCACATGAGGACGGCCATATTTGACCACATGGGGGTAGCCATCTTGTGTGTTGGAGTGATGGTCAATTTGCATATTACCTCTTTATTAGACAGGATGTTAAGTCAAGGTTTACATGAAATAAGCCAGTCAGAGAAAGACAAGTAGCACACGATCTCACTCCTATGTGGAATCTAATGAGCAAAGGTTGGGGTGGGAGAGTGGAGAGTGGGAAGAGATTAACCAAAGAACTTATATGCATATGTGCATAACCCATGGGCACAGACAATAGTGTGATGAAGGCCTGGAGGGTCATAGCATGGGGTAGAGGTGGGCAGTGGGGGAGAGGGGGGATATCTGTAATACTTCCAACAATAAAGATAAATTTAAAAAGAGATTTACATAAAGCAAATAAACATTGCATACTAATTAGGAACTGTTTTGGTAGCAAGTAAAATAAATGTGAATTAAGCAATTTGGGATATACTTTTGGCATATAATAAGATATCTGAAGACATGTATAGATTTCTGTTGATATTGGTTAAATAGTTCAAATATATAAAGACCAATATTTCTGAAATTCTCTTGATCTTTCCCTACACCACACCTCTGCCCCAGCTACAAGCAAAGTCATTTATATTTCAAGAAGAAGAAAAGAGGAAGGAAGTGGTATCAATGATATTGATGCAATCCCTTTAACCAAGAAAGCAAGAACTTTCCCAGCTGTCATTTCAGCAGACTTCCAGTAACACACCAAGATCTGTATCACATGACCCCTCTCTATTTGCCAGAGAATCTAAGAAAGTAAATATTTATTTTTTCAGCTTCTGTGATAGAAATAGCAAGGGGGAAGAAATAGTAGAAAATTGGAGTTGGATTTCCCATACAATGCAACCAGAAATCATCACAATACCTATCTAAAACTATTACCTGTAATTTCATGGTAGGAAATACACACATTTACACATCAAAAAAACAGTAAACAGAAAGCCAGCCTGGGAAAGAGCTTGCCAGGGTATATGTACACATGTTCATATATATGTGTGTCTATACGCATGTGGGAGAGGGGAATCCTATCTAATAAAGAGGGAATATGTTAATTGACCATCACACCCTCACAAAGATGGTCGCACCCACAGCCAATAAGGAGGGAATATGCTAAATGACTGCCATGCCCTCAAAGATGGCGGCACCCACAGCCACAAGATGGCAGCACCCAGTCTCCTCAGTCCTGCAGGGGTGGCAGGCACGTGGCATGGTCAGGCCAGCCTGAGGGCAGGCCCAGGTGAGCCTGCCTCCAGAGTCCCCCAGTTCCCTCAGCCTCCCAGCCACCCAGGGCCAGCCCGGGTGCAGGCAAGCCTTGGATGGTGGCTGCCCAGCCACCCAGGGCTGCTCAAGGCTCAGGTAACCAGGGATGGCTGAGGCTTGCACTGCCAGCAGTGGCAGCAGCAGAGGTGTGATAGGGGCATCGCCTTCCCTGATTGCCGGGTTGCCTCCTGCCCCTGAGGGCTCCCAGACTGTGAGAGGGGGCAGGCCGGGCTGAGGAACCCCCCTTCCAGTACATGAGTTTTCATGCACTGGGCCTCTATTGAAATATAAAGGCCAACATCTAGAACCTAGATAAAAGACACAGACAGGAAACACAGCAAGAAAGAGTAATAAAAGTTTTTATATATGACAGTTTATTTATATTCTAGGAAAAGTTGCAGAAACCATGCTCCACATAAAATCATTCCCTCAGTGGCTTCTTATTGTCTAACAATTTTGGTAGATTCTCTTAACTTGATCTTTACGTTCTTCCAATATTGGGATCCAGACCCATTTTTAGTTTACCTTTTGCTTTTAATAATTCCGCATTCCAGCCACGTAGATCTAAGCTACTTCTTAGATATGTTCCACATTTTTCTAACTTACTTATGTTATCTTCCATCTTAATGATATTTCTTTATACTGTCTTGTTTTCACTCATGATGTCTGCCTGCTACTCAAGTTTTTGAGCATCTTTTAAGTTAGATGACAACTTCTCCAGAAAATCTTGATTTCTCCAACTGAATGTGAACATTCAGACAACTAAACATTTTAATAGTAAAAAATAATTATTCCTTATATAATGTTTGTAATGCTTTTTTTTTTTTCATTTAGTTCACTATATGTTCTCGTTTTAAAGACAGTTTTTCTCAGCCTTTTGCTACCTTCAGCACAATGTCTAATACCTTGGATGCAAAAAAAAGAACTGAGTAAAAGAAATGTGTCGATTTATAGAAAAACATAGAATGACTCTATTAACATTTAGGTGCATCTTATCACACGATAAGAAATCATTAGTGAAGGCAAATAGTATTCATAGTTGATGGATAATCCTATATAAAAACAATGAAATGAAATAATAGATTATGAGAATGAGAACTTGTACAAGGGTCTATTAGGTTTGTAAATGCCCATTTGTAAACATCAATTTGCAAGAACAGCATTTCATCTCTCTTCCCTCCTAAATACTCTATATTTTATGTAAACTTAAAATGACCATGAAGTCTGAATACTATAGCATATTAACTGACAGACATAAACAAAACAGTGATTTTATTTTGATAGTGTTTGTGTAATTAGACAAAGGGTTTTTGTAAGGTTTCAAGGGGGATTTGATTTAGGAGATAAAAATCCTGCAGCTTAATTAATTATGAAAGGTCAATTTCATGTAAGGTTAATTATCATGGGTATAGAATCCATAGTTTCCCTGTTACATGTTGGTCTTTTGACCAATGGTTACTATCCTTTAGACCAAAACTGAGGTGGCATCGGTTACATATTAAATATGCTACTCGGTTGCAAAGTAGTGTTGACATCTGCACTGTGCTCACTACATCAGTCAATTACTGTAATACTCTTGATATTGATCCAGGATATGTGACCCTTCTTCTACAGCAGCAGCTCAAATTGGATCTCATCCTACTAAACTAACTCATTCTTTGATCTGTGCTGATTGTTTGGTATTAAGCCTATCAATAGCATTTAAGAGTTTATTATGTGGTACTGAAGCTCATACAATATTGAGCATAATATGAATACATGATTATTCTGCTGTGCTAGCAAAGCCAATAGGATGGAGTTGTGGCAGAGGGGTGACTGCTTAATGACATAACTTAGTAGGCATCATGGTAGCCATATTTCTTTCCAGTGTGAGTGCGGGGCACTAATGTTATAAACAAAAAAATTAAAAATTGGGTTTTTGCAGAAAAGTAAAGTTACCTCCTGTTGTTGCAATTTGTGTAGAAGACAGAGGCAACTGGAGGAGACATACACATATATAAAACAGTGGTAAAAGGCACAGCAGGATGTATGCAAAGCATTTTAAAGAAAAGCAAATATCAGGGCTAGTATTTAAAATATTTACCAAAAAGACTTCCTCAGATTTTCTTGTTCCCTTCCCACTTCACTCTCTGGAACAATATAGCACTAAAGCATACAAAAAAAAGTAAACCATTTAGGATAAAAAAAAACACCTATTCTTTAGTTTTTCAAAAGCCTAGATTTTAAAGACCTCAGCTATAACATGCCACAAATAACTTTGAAAGACAAGTTGAAGAAATAGGCTACCCGTTTTATTTCTCTCTCCATACTAGATGAAAGTTCTTTGGAAAGAAATGAGAGAAGGACTGCAGAGAAAACAAACAAGTTAGTCTATGGTGTTTCCCCAAGAAGTGGACTTAGGCCTTTCCCCTGCCCCACCACAGACAGAACTCTTGAGGAAGGATATGGGAGAATAATCTAGATATCCTTGGAGATCTATGAACAGAGAGGAATTGTAACCTTGTCCCCATAGAGCCTACAGTAACCACACAACAAGCCCACTGCTAGAGCCAAAGCCAAAACAAGAACAAGCCAACACTTTTCAGAGGACGTACAAAAGCTACCCATAGCCTAATGGGTTCAGAATTAACTCAATATATCTATTGTAGCAGTGTGGCCACGGCGTAGGGATACATGCCCTGAACTTGGAATAGAGAGGTGAGCAGCAGCCTGGGTGAATCTAGGATGATAGGTCAGATGGAAACAGTATATGTCAATGGGTACTAGAGTAGATAAAGGATAATACGCTTAACATGGTAAAACTAGAGTGCTACATAATCATCTCTTCCTACAGAATGGGGATATAACCCCCAAGAAAGGATGGTGAGACTCCAGTTAGCTGAAAACAAATTTCTAATATCTGAAGGAATGTGGATTTGAAATAAAGTTCATTAATGCAAAATACAATACTTCCATTCTGGAATCCTTGAGTTTATTTTGTTTGACATAGAATTTATAATATCCAGGCCTTTTAGTTATAAATGGATGTATATAACTTCCCCTAAACCTTTATCAAATACACATCTGAGAAAAAGCAAAGTTCATAGGTCACTGAAGAATGGCATTAATGTGCTATCCTCCATCAACTCTATTCAAATATTGATCTGTTGAAAAATACAAGTATTTTGATAGTTATCCTAAATCTCCCACGTGGGAGCCTGATATTAAAAAAAAAAAAAACATACACTCAGTGAGCAGCAGAAAATGGGAGAAAAATATGTTTACTTAATATATTTTCCCACTTAGAACACAAAATGTGTATGAGTGAAGGGGAAATGAAATTTCAAAATGAAAAAGAAATAAGAATAGACTGAACTATCTACAGTTTAAATGCCCCAAATAAGAGGATCCTAGAATGAACAAAATATCTTACACAGCACATGGCACACCTATTTAAACCAAGAATGTATAAACATAGGACTGGGGTGGTTGGAGGGGCTAGCTGGAATATGTATATACAGTTAAAAGAGATTTTCTTTTTATTCTGAACCATAAAATACAGTTTTGAGATAGAGAAAAACAATTTTTAACTGTTCTCATATTTAATGTTTAACTAAGCTATTTTTGGATAAGCCTTTAAAAAAACAACTCTGAAACCTACTAAATAAAGGAGAATGGCATCTTCACATTTGTTGTTTTCCTACATGCAAGTACACACTATCAATATTGTTCACAAGCTGGAAACCTGTGAAAATGTGTTTTGCAATGAAAATTTGGCATCAGAGTTTGCTGACAGCTTATATATTCTAGGGCAAGCAGTGTACCTTTGTTATGGACTCAGTTTGTATAATTTCTATGTTGAAGTCCTAATCCCTACCTAAATCATGGCGTTTGGAGATGAGTCCTTTGGGCGATAATTTGGGATAGATGAAGCCACTAGGATAGGGTCCTCATACTGGAATTAGTGACCTTAGAAAAAGAGACATCAGATCTCTCTCTCTCTCTCTCTCTTCTCCCCGCCCCCGGAGCCACGAAGAGGTTACGTGAGCCAGGAAGAGAGCTCTCACTAGAACCTGACCTTGCTGGCACCCTGATCTTGGATTTTCATCCCCCAGAACTCTGAGTAAATAAATTTCTGTTGTTTAAGCCACACAAACTATGATATTTTATTATGGCAGCGCCAGTTAACTATTATAGCCTCTTAAGTAATGAGAGTCCCAGGAGGCCGAGGGAGAAAGGGAGGAATTTTCAGCCATAAACTTCTTTGTTGTGCATGCATACAAATCTTCTATGTATGGGGCTCCTGCACAATCACCTCTTATATTTCCTCATAAAGGCCTCCTTCCCTTTTCTCCTCATTTCATGACTTTTGGCCTGTGATCACCATGAACAATAGCAAGCAATAATTTTTTTCACTTTTAGTATTGCTGTCTGTGACCCTAAGACCTAAGGTTCACTCTACCTTAAATCATGCAGCCATTGCCCATTGCCATTTCACTGAAGAAGCATGTGGGGCTTTTGAGTGTTTAGTGTGAGATTGAAAATGAGGTGAGAGGATACAGAAGAGAAGTGAAAATTAATATTGTCAATCCTACCTAATAAAAGGGTCATATGCAAATAACCATCACTCCGCTACGCCCACGATTGGGCCGGCGGGAGGCTGGGGGGCAGGACTCGGGGTGGCCTATCCGGCCATTGAGAGGTGCCGGAGGCTTTTGGCCGGGTGCACGAGCGGCCACCCAGCTTCCCTGCCATCAAAAGCCAGGAGCTGCGTGTCCACTCCAGCTCCAGGCCAAAAGCCCCCGCCAGAGGCTTTTGGCCTGGTGCACCAGCGGAACCCCTGCCATCGATTGCAGGGAGCTGGGGGTTTCTTCGGCCTGGTACACCAGCAGACCCCCTGTGATTGATCACCTGGGCAGGGAGCTGGGGGTCTACTTTCAGCCTGGGCAGGAGCGGACCCCTGTGATTGATCGCAGGGAGCTGGGGGTCCGCTCCTGCCCAAGAGGCTTTCAGTCTGGGTAGGCCTGGGCAGGGGCTGAGCCAGTGATCAGAGGGAGCTGGAGAGGCTTGCCCAGGCCTAAAGCTTCAGCCAGAGGCTTTAGGCCTGGGCGGGGCACAGCCGGTGATTGGTGTGAACTATAGAGGAAACACCTTTTCTGACTGCACATTGGCTAAGCTTCCTGTATGCCACAGGTAATATTCTTAGTAACTTGGGTAATAAGAATCCAAAAAGGTGATCTAGGGTTTTTCCACCACACTTCTGGAGAAAAAAATGAAAGTCCGCTGCTGGAAGGCTAAGAAATGTCATATCCTGCCCTAGCCGGTTTGACTCAGTGGATGCCTCAGCCTGCAGACAGCATGGTCTGGGTTTGATTCTGATCAAAGGCATGTACCTAGGTTGCAGGCTCCTCCCTGGCAGGGGCCCAGATCAGGGCTCATGTAGGAGGCAACCAATCAAAGTGTTTCTCTCTGTCTTTCCCTTTCTCTTCTACATTCTCTAAAAGTCAATGGAAACATACCCTCAGGTGAGGATAAAAAATAAAGAAATCCATATCCTATGAAAGACACATCTTGAAAATGCCTAAAGAAAGTTGTCATTTTTTCTTGGTGAAGGGACTGGAGTCCATGTTGATGAAAACACCTTGGTGGCTGTGGTGACTGACAGTGGCTGCAGCAGTGGGGTGATGGGGCTGGTGCCTTCCCCTGACCAGCCCGGTTGCCTCCCACAAAGGGAGGCTAGACTGCGGCTTAGGTACGCTCCCTGTGGGGCATGGGCCTAAGCCATCAGTAGGACATCCCCTGAGGGCTCCCAGTATGTGAGAGGGGGCAGGTTGGGCTGAGGGACCCCCGACCCCCCAGTGCACAAATTTCGTACACCGGGCCCCTAGTTTATTATATGAGATGATGGAGGGAAATTGAGGAAGGACACAATGCTCTTTAAGGATAAGTTAGTAGGGAATATATAAACAAAATACTTGCAATTGTAACAGAACCCAAGTTACTAATAAGAGCTACAACCTGAGTACCAGGGGTTGGGTTGACTTGCCCACTTTTACGGGTATGACCTTGGTGTAATCTTATACAGGTCATATAAACTCTCTGGGCCTCAGTTTCCTCATTGGTAAAATTAAAAGTTTGAACAAGTTGAATTCCAGGGTTGCTTTCAGATCTTTTAGTTATAGGATGCTTTTATTATTGCTTTTAATTCTGTCAGGCAAAGCTTCTATTACAAAGATAATATAGGTCACCTTTCTTCTTTTCTTTTCTATTTTTTTTTTTTTTTTTTGGTACCAGCTGAGTTGACCTTCTTTACATCAGAATCCCTGCAAGACAGAATCCTCTACTTGAGTTCAAAGGGAGTTTAGGTCATGTACCCATTTAACTCAATGCAATCTACACAAATAATGCAATCTTGATGTCCAATACAAATTGATAGGCTGTCAATTAGTTCTCATGGGAATGTTCACAAATCATTTAGGAGAAATATATTTATTTTGTTGATCAAGTCAAGGTCTTAGATATGCCTTCCAAATAGTGATATGTATTTAATGCCCATCTATTTGTACAAGTCCATTAGTGAACACTAAATATATAGTTCACTAAATAATTATGTGACACTTCATTTCCGTTGGGTTAAATGTCCTTCATTTCTTTAGTCATCCCTCATATGACATGGTTTCTAGATCCCTTAGGCCTATATAAAAATTACTATAAAAATGCTCTGTTTTTGAAACCAATTTCTAATTAATTGGATGGTCTATGGTTGAATGCGTCTGCCAAAATTCCAGAAACACTGCAGTCAATAGAAAGCCTAGGAGATTCTTTCATGGTGTCGATCCAGGGCATGCTGTCATCAGTTACAGTGTAGGAGACCATCATCTGCTAACGAAACCATGGCAAAGTTTGGGGAATTATAAAGCAAGCAGCTCTGGAGTTTATTAAACAAAGAAAATAAGTGGACTCATTATAGTTGAATATATGATACACTAAAACTCTGGAGAAATGACATCCTTTGCAGTTAAAATAAGGATAATTAGGGGGAAAAAGGTTTTTCTAATTTGTACTTTAAAAAGCTGTCAGAGATGCAGTGCTGATGAGACACAATGCCTTAAATTTCCAAGGCATAAATAAATACAAACATGAGCCCATTACATGCCCTTTCTTGACAGAAAGGGGAGAAGGCTTGTGGTTTCTGAAATATCAAAGACTTCCTAACAAATATTCCCAACAAAAGGCAAATTCCAAAATGATTAATGAAGAACCTTTCCATTCTTCTCGGGATCTTTACAATGGTAGAAGCACTCCTGACAAGAAACTAAATCTCTTTTAAGTGCATTAAACCCATTTTATAGTGATTTTTTTTTTCATTTTATGAAGCATGCCTCATTTCACACACACATTTCTAAAAAAATAAGTCCTGCATTACAGCAACAGAGGCTTTTCCTTTAGGCATTTCTTCAACTCTGTCTAAAAATTCATAAGTACTCTGATTCTCCACTGCCTGTGGGATACCCCACTTCTCATCCTAACCTTACGGTGCCACACACTCTTCAATCCACCCTATGCTTTCCCTTTCCACATCCCAAGGTGACTTTGGGTCTTATCCCATTTCAGCATCAGTTCAACCTCCAAACTGCCATCATCTAAAGCATCTAAAGAAGGTGCTGATGATTAATCCATTAAATGAGCTTATGAACAAAATTCCTCTCCATCTCTGTACTTTTGAAACTAATGAAACAAATCATCTGCCCCAATATTCTCAACATACAATCATAGTGCAGGCACAGGATAATAATTATAGGTGCCGCTGTTAATATTTTTTAAGGTGAGAAATGGAAAATAAAAGAGAGACACAGGTCTCATGTAATTTTGAAAGCCATCTGGGCATAGTCCAGTCAGAGTTCCTTGATTTGGCTGCAAGGCCTAGGAACGATCCTCCAAGGAACAGATCTGCTTTCTGGGTCCTTGCTACCCTCTGGGCTCTTGGTTCTGCCCCCTGAGTCATTCTACCTTTTCCATGAAAAGTAGCAAATATTTGCAGCTGAGCATTTTTATCAGCCTACCAATAAAGTTTGGGAGTTCAGGAGCCTCTTTCAATTTCACATTCTTTCTGTTTCATGTAATCCAAGCCTAGAGTATTTCTGCTGATATAATTTCCTCAGGAATTGTGTGGATCCCGTGTAGATTTCAGAGATTCACTCCATCAGTCAAAAGCTACATCCACAGATATTTAAGATAATTCGTTTCTCTATCTGGACCTTCTGTTGCGGAGGCTTAGGGACAACACCCTCAAGCTTCCTAGAGGGTGTTGGTTTGATTGAGAAGATCTGTAAGGCATATCCTTAATCACTTGTGAATTTTTTATCTTTCTGAAGTTCCAGCGAATGCTTTGAGGAAAAAAGTTGTTTTAGGCATCAGGATCACATTTTTTGTTTTTTTCTTTCATTTTTGGGGATCTTGGTCTGATGAACCTTACTTCCTTGGTAGCTGACAAACAATGCTTACAGAAAGATATTTATTATTTTGTCTAAATTCTTCTAGATGTTCTAAGCAGGAGAGTTTTTTCAAAATAAACTGGTTTACATTGTCTAAAACAAAACTTGCAAGAATGTAATTTAAGACTTGCATTGGCCATCTAACTTCCCAAAACAGATGGGAAGCAGTAAATTCCTGTTTATCTTACTCCTCTTGACATAGAATAAAACATACATTTAATTTAATTCATTATAAGTACTTAGTGACTTCCAAATGTTCCTTTAAAAGAGGTTATGTGGATTCTGCTGTTGAAGGTCAGGGGAAGAAATACATTTCTGACCACCTAAGGGAGTCTTTTGAGCACCTTTTACTAATAAATGATAACCAAGAGGTGGATGCTGATTCCATCTTTGTAAAAGCTCTCCTGGTAATGGATGAAGTAGAGATGATCTGTGTTTGTAATAGCAGCATCTGGAAATGAATGACAACACCTCTTTCTATTGTATAATGACAGCTATGGCTCAGATATCTGGTTTTGGGATAACAGAAATACTGTGAGATCCAATCACATTTTTATGGGGAGGGGTCCATGTGTTGTTTTGTCCTAGGTTTTCATTATTGATTAAGAGAAACACAGGTTATTTTGGAAACCATAGCAATATGCTTTAGGAGAAGCCACAGGTCAGTGGTGTTGCTTAGCTTAATCAGACTAAAACAAATATCAATTTGGTCTATATCACCTGTTGTCCTTGCTCTCATCTTTTTATTCACATTCAAGCCTTCCATATATTTAAGCACATGGTGGTATGTTGGTCAGGGCCTTAAAATGTCTTTCCTTATTGGTACATTCATGTTTTCATCCCTTGCTTCACTCTTTTTTTTCTTTAAATACAGTTTTATTTATTTCAGAGAGAGGAAGGGAGAGGGAAAAAGAGAGAGAGAAATATCAATGATGAGAGAGAATCATTGATCTGCTGCCTCCTGCATGCCCCCTACTGGGGATCAAGCCTCAAACCCTGGGCATGTGCTCTGATGGGGAATAAAACCATGACCTCCTGGTTTATGGGTCAATGTTCAACCACTAAGCCACGACGCTGGGCCTTTGCTTCACTCTTGATAAGAATAATTATGCTGAAAATATTGGGGGTGGGGGGAGGACATTCTGAATCCATATATTTCTCTCAGGGATTTTGATATTTGATATTTTCAAACATTAGAAAAAAATTGGCAAAGTTCCTTTTTTTGTGGCCATTAGTAGTACTAAACAACTTAAAAGTATACAATATACAGAAATTATAAGGTTTCTGAAACAGTGGTCCACAGGTAACCTGCAGATGGTCTGAGGATGTATAGACTGCACACTTAATATTTATATTTGTAGGGCTCATGCCAGATCTAAGTCTGAATCTCTTGAGAAGGGCCAAGGGAATGGCATTTTAGAAAGTTTTATAAGTATATATATTATAAAGTTTTCTATATATATATTAATATTACAGTGGGACATTTTATCACATACATTACCTCACAGAGTCTTCTAGATAGGTATGATTATCTCTAGGTTCCCAATAAGGAAACTGGGACAGGGAAGTAAACCACTGGAATAGAATTAAAATGTAAGTTGAGCTGGCTTGCCACACAGTTCTCCTGACATCAAGTTCAATGATTGTGTCACTACATCGGCTTTGCTCTCTATACAATATCTCTATCTTAGGAAAGAGATCCTCCCTCCCAGATAGCTTCCTATGCTGCATAAGCCAGAACAGCCTAATATTTGTTCTGTGATAGCAATTATTGAGATAGTATCTTATTAACAACTCTCAGCACACACACTGCGCTTTCATTTTCAGAGTGCCCAATTTTGCCAAGGCACTTTAGTGCTCCCTTTAAGATTCTATGTATAAAAGCCATGCCCTGGAGAGAGCGAGTTTAACACCCACAAGCGATGGTGTAACATGAGGTCACCTGGAGCAGAGATGCTGCCTCTATTAAAGCAGATGTAGATAACTTCCAACAGCCTTTGATAAATGACTCAGCCTCAACTCCACAGCTCCAAAGCTCATCAAATCCACAGAATTACCTTGTATAACAAACAGGAAATAGGGACATTTACCTATCCAAGATATGAAACATTTTGCTGGCCAGCAAATAAGTTGCTGATAAAGACTTATTTATCTTCCACTTATTTACTGGGATGACTAAAATCTGGGGTATTTTTTATTATTTCCTCAAGCAAATACATGAAGATAACAAACATGGCCACTGTTCACAGATACTGATATTGAACACTCACTGTATATCACAAAGTCAGCCTAGAGCTTTATAACTACTGTCTTTTTTACTCATCACAATAATCTTATTATTTGTTTTCATAACAGAAAACGAAAAGACTAGAGAAGTGAGGTAACTTGCCCTTGGCTACCTTGGCTGGTAATCCCTTGCTTATCTGAATCTAGAACCTACTAACTTAACTGCTTTACTACAGTTTATTCCTTGATGTATTGACAATCTATTTTATCCTATCTAATAAAGAGGGAATATGCTAATTGACCATCATGCCCTCACAAGATAGCAGCGCCCACAGCCAATAAAGAGGGAATATGCTAATTGACCATCATGCCCTCACAAGATAGCAGCACCCACAGCCAATAAAGAGGGAATATGCTAATTGACTGCCATGCTCTCACAAGATGGCGGTGCCCACAGCCACAAGATGGCAGCACCCAGTCCCCTCAGCCCCGCCTCATCCAGCCTCAGTCCCCTATTCCCCTCAGCCCCACCTCATCCAGCTTCAGTCCCCCAGTCCCCTCAGCCCTGCCTTACCCAGTCCCCACAGCATCCAGCCTCATCCAGCCAGACTCTCCCAGTCCCCTCAGCCCCGCTTCATCCAGCCAGGGTCCCCCAGTCCCCTCAGATCTGCAGGGGAAGGCAATTGGGGGTGATTGGGCCAGCAGGGGATGGCAGTTGGAGGTGATCGGGCCAGCAGGGGAGGGCAGTTGGGGACAATCATGCCGGCAGGGGAGCAGTTAGGCATCAATCAGGTCAGCAGGGGAGCGGTTAGGGGGCAATAAGGCTGGCAGGCAGAGTGGTTAAGGGCAATCAGGCAGGCAGGCAGGCAAGTGGTTAGGAGCCAGCAGTCCTGGATTGTGTGAGGGATGTCTGACTACCGGCAATCGGACATCCCCCAAGGGGTCCCAGATTGGAGAGGGTGCAGGCTGGGCTGAGGGACACCCCCCCACCCCCAGTGCACGAATTTTGTGCACTGGGCCTCTAGTAAGATATAAATGTATCATAATTTAAAACAAGTAAAGAGAAAAGACCATGGAAACAACTCTTTTTTCCCTTTGAATGAGGGTTTTGCTAGTAGTATAGTACCTTAAGGAGGTCCTTCGCACTCTTACACTCAAGAAATTAGGAAATGGGGGATGGGGAGGGACTAGCATTCATTCTTTTGCTCATTTTTTTTTTAATTCCTTAAAATCAGAGTAATTTGATAGTTGATTAACTGGTCATGCAGACTAAAGCAATATGGTGGCCTGTAATTGCCTTGCATATCTATCAGGCCAGCTGGCCAGTAGGACAACTGAGGTTTTAATATGGTAGAAAAAATAAGGAACTTTATAGGTTAAAGAGGAAGAAGAAAGACACAGATCCAAAGAGAAAGCACAGTTTTGAGAGTGTGTGCTGCTAAATTCAGGAAAAAAGGAGTATAGGACAACTGAGTCCTGCATAGCTGAATTTAACTCTGAGCTGTACAAAATGAAAAGGAAAAAGAAATGCAATCAATGTAGTCCAGACAACAATGGCAGTAGCAGCAAAAGTATTTTTTTGGAAGTTTTCCAAATCTGTATTAGTAGGCAGAGCCATATCTTCAGAGGGAATTAGTTATAATCTAGGAGCTACAGTCCCTGAATGGCCCTGAGTCAAACATGCAGAACAACTTTGCAGCCCTGCTGGGCAATAAGTTTTATTTTTTCATAGTACTGTTCTCTGAAGTTATATAAAACTGTCTGCTTGATAATGTTCTTGATATCCTAATTTTTTTTTTTAAATTTTCAGTCCACAGTAATCACTTTATCCCTAATTCTCAGATAATAATTCTATAGTTATGTTAACTCATATTCTTTTTTTCAGATAAGAAATTGAAGTAGTTTATATTCTAACCATTAGAAATTCAAAAATGATTGAGCAAACTGTAGCATAAAATTTCTTAAAATAAATGAGATAAAATATTATATATTGGCACTCTACCATTACTATTGGGGATTTTACTCTCAGTTACAGCATTACCTAAGAATATCAATGTATCAGCTATTGCTAACCATCCCAGAATTTAGTAGATTAAAAACCAAACTTTTATTTGTTCATAGTTTTGGGGGTTGGCTGGGTGATTGTTTTGGTTGGGTTCATTCATCCAACTGCAGTCAGCTGGTGAATATGCTGGTGTGTCAATGTGGGAGGTGTCTAAAGAGGTTGTAAATACCAGATGTAATTCATTGGGCAACAATCTACAACAATCAATAGTTCCCCTTCTCTTTGATTTCGTATGAGGGGTTTAAACCTAGCCTTTCCACCTCAGGCTCCAGAGTAAGACATACTTAAGAACTGACTAGTGTCCAAATAGAGAAGATAAAAGTCCCAAGATTGTGGCAAAAGTTACTTCATTTGTCAAGGTTCTACCTGGTTGCTGTTGCCTTCACTTTATCCCTCTGTGCCCTTACCCAATGCCCCTCCCACTGACTTATCACTTGCTATAGACATCCTTCTCCCTGTCTTCCCTTTTAGCACTTGTATAAATTAGAGATCAACCAGAAAAGCAGAACCAGTAAGAGATATATATTAAAATATTGATTGTAAGACTCATGTTGACTGTAGGAGCTGGTTAAGGAAAGTCCAAAATTTATAGGACAGGCCATGAGTAAGGGCAAGTGGGAATCTGGGACAGGAGCCAAAGCTGCTGTCAACAGGTAGATTCTTCCAATTAGGTAAACTTCAGCTCTTATTGAATCAACCCCACCCAGATTATCTAGGTCAATCTTCCTTTCATCAAGTCAACTGATTTAGGACTCTAGTCACATCTGCAAAATACCTTCACGGCAACATTTGGCAACATTTAGATTGGTGTTTAATTGAATAACTGGGAACTATAATCTAACCAAGTGAACACATTCAAAGGCCAGCACAACTCATTTCAATACTTGTTTTACAATAGCAAACTATTGCAATTTTAACTCTTACGCCTAATCTACCTGGACTATTCTCAATTGCTTTTTTCCTTTTGAAAACTGCTGTTGTTTTGTACAAGTTCTAACCTAGCTGCCTGACTCACAATATCTAGCTAATCTCACATTCCTGTTATATGTTTTTCTCTTAGATTTAGGAACAGAAGCTGGTCATGGAAGCTTCTAATTTTTAGGTTACTTCACTTTCTTTTTTTTTTTTTATTTTTCAGTTTTCTAACAATGTAAGTGATCACAACTGTATAACTGATTTCTTCCATAAAATACCTCAGATTTTATTCCTCAGATTGCTGTTTTCCAACAGGACCCAGAAGAGGGTGGTATGTAAAGCATAGTATAACACCTAGCTCATTATAGCAATTCAATACATATTAATTATTTTTTAAAAACCAGATTGCAAAATATATATTTTTTGGTGTGCTGCAGAATTTTAGTAATTAGTTTATGTGTGCCATGCGATAAAAAAAAAAAAAAGGTTACAAATCACTGACTTAGACAACTGGGTCAAGGAGAAGCAGACTATTTATCCTATCTAATAAAGAGGAAATATGCTAATTGACCATCACACCCTCACAAAGACCGGTAGGGCACACAGCCAATAAAGAAGGAATATGCTAATTGACTGCCACACCCTCAAAGATGGAAGCACCCATAGCCACAAGATAGTGGTGCCCATTCCCCTCAGCCCTGCCAGGGCAGCAGGTGCATGGCACGGCCGGGCCCGCCCCCAGGCGGGTCTGGTCGCTCTGCACACCTGTCTCCAGAGTCCCCCAGTCACCTCAGCCCTCCAGCCACCCAGGGCCAGCCTGAGGTGCAGGCAAGCCTCAGATGGCAGCTGGCCAGCCACCCAGGGCCGCCTGAAGCTCAGGTAACCAGGGCCAGCTGAGGCTTGCGCTGCCAGCAGTGACAGCAGCAGAGGTGTGATGGGGGCATCAACTTCTTCTGATTGCCAGGTTGCCTCCCATCCCTGAGGGCTCCTGGACTGTGAGAGGGGGCAGGCTGGGCTGAGGGACCCCCCCCTCCAGTGCATTTTATGCACTGGGCCACTAGTATGCTTATAATACACAGAAGGTATAGAACTCATAGTATTTCATTTGTTCTCCCTCTTTTTGCCTCAGTGTCTGGGTGAGGTAGAACTCCCAAGAAGAGCTCACCACAGTAGTACTGATCCCAATATCTGAGTTATTTATTAAGATATAAATTTTGGCATTAGAGTAACAAAGGGCCCCAGAAAAGTAAAAAAGGAAAAATATAATGTTTGAAATATAAGTATATTTTTGTAAACTATATAGACATAAGATATGAGTCAGACTTGCAATATATTGTATAAAATGTTAACAGTTATTTTTGAGTGAAAATAATTATGTATGAATTTGTTTTATTTTTCATTCCTCCTTTAGTCTTTACTCTTTTATAGATGTATATATTTCTTTAAAAAAAAGTTGAATCTGATCTTAGTCTAGTAGAGTCTCAATCTCACACATTTGTTGTTAGTTCCATAAGTATCGAAGAAGAGATCTTTTTCTAAACCATGAGTTAAATCATCAATATTTATCGTGAATTTACTGTAAGCCCCAAACTCTGCCAAGTGCTCAAGATCAGTCACATCTTCATTTAAAAAAATTTTTGATTTAAGAAGGAATAAAAATTTTGGACCATTTCTCTTAAAAATATACATCTGCAAGTTAATAAATTTTGCATGAACTTTAAGGGTGTTAAAAATTCCTGAAATCCAAGTAGGAACCATTCTGTGCACCACAGGTCAATATTTGAGTAAGGAAAATAAATGTAAAAACTTATGTCTGTTCTTAAGTTTTTATCTAATTATGGAAACCAGTCCTAAAGTCATGAATAGTTAAGCAGCAAAGGAGAAGCAAATGAATGAATGTGTAATTGCATACATGCATACACGCATATGTACAAAATTTTTACAAAAAACATATAGTTAATAGCTAAGTGAGAAGAACACATGTCAAGAGCTAGCAAATCAGGCAATAATTACACAAGAGTAAAGTTATCTCTCAGGTAAATTGACCCATAAAATAGATTAATGCAGTGTATCAACATCAACCTTTAAAAAGCAAATATACCCCAAATAATACTTGAAGTCCATTCTAATTTCCTAGATATGATAATTCTACTTTGGTATTATTATTGTTGTTACTATACATTAAAAAAATGAGTGAGATAATAAAGTTCTCCAGTCAATCTAGCATTTGGTTTGGGGTATAGCATAGTGAAAAGAATTTGGAGCCCCCAAAAATCTAAGTTGTAAATATGTTCCATCATTTGTTAAATGTTTTGTTGGGAAAATCTTGACCTTTCTGAGCCTCAGTTTCCTCATCTATACACTGGAGATATTCTGGCTCTTTACTTCTGGGCACAAGTTACTAGAAAACTCAGTGGCTTAAAATAATAACCATTAAACTATTTTATTATATCCCACTAGCGTTCCAGTTGCAGGAAAAATCCTGCAATAGGGTTTCCTGCTGCACTCTACCCGGCCCCGCCTCCGCTCCTCCCTTGTCCCCTGGCCCGCCTTCTCCGCCAGCCCGTCCCGCTCTCCTTCCTTCTCCCCCAGCCCCGTCTCTGCTCCTCCCTTGTCCCCCAGCCCGCCTTCTCTGCCAGCCCACCCTGCTCTCCTTCCTTCTCCCCCGGCCCCGCCTCTGCTCCTCCCTTCTCCTCCCCCTGGCTTGCTTGCTTCTCCGCAGCTTTGTTCCCTTCAGCATCTCTTGGCTTCTTTCTAAGCTGTCTTGATATGCAAATTAGCCACCATCTTTGTTGGGGTAATTTGCATACTCATCCTGATTGGTTGGTGGGCGTGGCTTGGCTGGTGGGCATGGCTTGGGCATAGCAAAAGTGCGGTCAATTTGCATATTTGTCTATTATTAGGTAGGATGCTATTGTGAATCATTAATGTGGGCATGGCTCAACTGCACAATTTATCTGCTCCATGATGTGTTGACTAAGATCACCCAAGTGTTATTCATTTGGGAGACTGCTGGCCTGGAAAGTCCTAGTGAAGGACCCTATGGCTTCACTCCCTTGTCTGGCACCTTTTATGTGGGGTGTTTGGGAATCAGCTGAGGTTAGTCAATTTGAGCACCTACATGTGGCCGCTAAGATGATTCTCTCAGGGCAGCTGGACTTCTTCATTGTGGCTTAAGACAGTATAGAGAGTTTTTAAAAAATATATATTTTATTGATTTTTTACAGAGAGGAAGGGAGAGGGATAGAGAGTTAGAAACATCGATGAGAAACATCAATCAGCTGCCTCCTGCACACCCCCCTACTGGGGATGTTCCCGCAACCAAGGTACATGCCCTTGACAGGAATCGAACCTGGGACTTTTCAGTCTGCAGGCTGATGCTCTATCCACTGAGCCAAACCAGTTAGGGCTGAATAGAGAGTTTTTTAAGAGAAAGGAAATGGAAGTTGTCAGTCCCTTAAGGCCTCAGCCTGAAGACTGATACAGCATCACTTCTGCTCTGTTCTTTTCATTAGAACAACCACAGATAATCTACATAGCAGGTGAGGACACACAGATTCTATCCCTTGGTAAAAGAAATGTCAGAGAGTTTAAGGCCATCATTTATCTGCTTCAAAAACATATATTTGCTACCTCATTAGAATTATTATCAGAGTTAAATAAAATTTAATATGTATGATCAGGTTTATTAAAATACTTGAAAAAGTAAGAAAGCAAGTTTGCTGTGTGATTATCTCCCAACAACTGTTCCTGCAAACTGCCATCTTTTCTAAGGTTCATTTATCTCCAAGTTTATCTGCATAAACTCCCTAGCAGCTATCATAGAACAGTTAGTCATTCTCAGATATTCCAAGAATACTTTCTTGCCCTAGGTTTTAATAATAGATCAGTCCAGAGGCATTTGAAAAATTGGATTCACATTCAATTAAAAGCTTTTCTTTTCCCTTATCTTCTAGTGGAGATAGAATGGGAAGGCTTCCAACCTTGACATCTTTCCATATCTGATAGTTGTTCTGTGACACAATAGAAGGTAGGAAAGGTAATGGGGCAGAGAAGGACATGTACTTGTAGTCTTTCAGTGACACCGCTGGATGTGGCGGATATCCAAAGCTATTTGTTTACTTCCTGTGTCACTTCTGTGAATCTCTGATTTCAGTTCTTTGGTGCATATGATAATCTCTGGTTGGCCACATACACATACACAAACACATGCTAGACTAAAAAGAAATACCATTGTTTATAAAGGTAATGTATACAGTAAAAATTGTGAAATTGCCCTAGCTGGTTTTGCTCAGTGGATAGCGCGTCAGCCTGTGGACTGAAGGGTCCCAGGTTCGATTCTGGCCAAGGGCATATGCCTGGGGTTGCCAGCTCAATCCCTAGTAGGGGGCGTGCATTAGGCAGCCAATCAATGATTCTCTTTCATCATTGATGTTTCTACCTCTCTCTCCCCTTTCCCTTCCTCTCTGAAATCAATAAAAATATATTTAAAAATTGTGAAATAAACAAATGCACTATTTTCAATATGAATACTTTGTACTTCTCTGTTCTTCTGAGGTTGATTTCCTTCTTTTCTTTCAATTGCAGTATTTTTTTTACTTAATTTGTCTTTCTTGAATGGCTTCTCATATTAAAGACCCCTTTACTTTACCTCTTTCCCACCAACACCCAACCATTTTATGTCCTACTAGAGGCCTGTTGTACAGATTCGTGCAATAGGCCTTCCTTCCCCTGTCTGCCGGCACAGTTTTCCTCCAGGACCCGGGACCCAGGCCTTCACTCCAGCCGCAGCAGAGAAGCCAAGCCTCTTCAGTCTTCAGTCGTCTTCAGTCTTCAGTGTATGCAAATTAACCCACCAGCTTTGTTGGGTTGATTTGCATACTCACTCCTGATTGGCTGGTGGGCGTCATGGAGGTACAGTCAATTTGCATATTTCTCTTTTATTAGTGTAGATTCATTCATATCCTTCTGGGGACAGGACACTCACTGATATATTACTACATTAGCTATTGCCAACATGCCAAGGAGCCTTCCTTTTCCAGTAAGTCCTTATACATAATAAGAGTGACTTTCTGAAGAAAATGCCTTAATAAAAAATATGGCTTACATCATAAGAAATTCATGCAAAGGCAGACCAGAGGGAAGATATTTTTTTAAAAATATATTTTATTGATTTTTAGAGAGGAAGGGAGAGAGGAGAGATAGAAACATCAATGATGAGAGAGAATCATTGATTGGCTGCCTCCTGCATGCCCCCTACTGGGGATCGAGCTTACAACCCAGGCATGTGCCCTTGGCCAGATTCAAACCTGGGGCCCTTCAGTCCACGGGCTGATGCTCTATCCATTGAGCCAAACCAGCTAGGTCGAGGGAAGATATTTTTAAGCAAGTAATATACTATATTTCTCAAATAAGTCACCATCTATCCTCCTCTTTTGTAGGGTCAAATAAACTTATACATAATAACAGTGTATATCACACATGTAAAGAGAGAATTCATCAAGTATTCATATTTTTTAAGCTCATGAGAATAAGCACCTTGTATATGATTAAGCACAAGAATGTATAACATCAATATTTATGATGGAAATAAATAATAAAACATAAATAATCCTCCTAATCTGATTCTATTCTACTGAGCAAATTTCCATTTATCTCCAATATCCTTCAGTAGATTTTTTAATCAATGAAATATGGGGGTGGGGAAAAGACAGCCAATAAAACTTACTACACTTAGCTGGAGAAATGTGAGTAGTGGTCAAAACTTACTTTTAGAGTAGGTCACATTCTTCAGTATTTTAATAAACATTTTGAGAATTTTCTTTGGTGGACATTAATGTTATATTTGCTGCTCTTTATTCATACCCTTGTATAGCACTTAACCATGTTGTGTTATAATTTCTTTTTCTGTCTATGTCCTTCATCAAATTACTATGTATTCAAGGATAGGGTCTTTTTGTATTGATTTGTATACCCAGAGCATGGTACTCTTTATTCACTCAATAAGGCTTCATGGTGAAATAAAATTTAAGACTGTATTCTCCCTATTATTATTTATATGGATGCTTTAATGACATATAAATAAAGTCTAGAGTTCAAATAGTCTTTATTACTCTCCCTTAAATTGTTTCCTTCTGAAGATGCCGCGCATGTTAACTAGGGTTCTGGTACTTACTGTCCAGAGAGAAGTGAGCATGCATACCTCACCTGGTTATGCTAAGGAGCAAACTCCAATGGTGTGACTTTCCCACTTTGCCCCCAGTTGTGAATATGCGTACTTCCATGATTTTGGCTCACTCTCTTGAGGCTTCCTTGAGACCACGGTACATAACTATATATATATATGTATATGATTTTTTTTTTAAATAATAAAGGTGCCCTGCAAGATATAAAAGTGTTGGATGAACCCTATGGCAGTGTGAAATTTCAAAATCTTGAATCTCATTCTTTGATTGACTCATTCTCTATCAACTTGTTTCTACCTTTACTTTGTCATATTCTTTAAATTAAATTTCATCAACTTAAAATATATATTTAATGTATTGTTGCTTTTAATTTCAATTACTAAATAAATTAGTTGCTATATATTCATCTTGATTGTTATGTTCCACAGGCACATATGTTAACCAACTTTTTTGTTCCTTCACTCCTTAAATATTGATTAATGTCTATTTTGAAGTAGGTCTTGGGCTACATGTTAGAGATATAAAGACCAAGAAAGCAATCAAGGAAACAATGCAGATTAAAAAAAAACCACACACAAATGCTTAGGTGCATACTCAAAGGGAAAATTTTTCTTAAGACACAAACAAAAACGGCATATAACATACTACCTATACATTCTAATGGCAAAGATGGAGTGAGGAAAGAAGATAAAGTGTCAGGATGAGGGTGAGAACTGCAGTTTTAGGTGGGGTATTCTGGGAATGCATTAGTGAGAAGGGGAGCTTTCTAGTAATAACCTCAAAGACTGAAGGAGGAAAGGGATAACCCAGGTAGATATCTTGGGAAAAGGGTAGAAGAGTCAACAAAAGTATTGAAGTAGAAGCATGTCTGGAATGTTATGGGAGTAAAAAGGGGTTCAGTGTGCATGGAGTTGTGGGCAAACATGAGGTAGGAAAGGGAATAGAAGAGATAACAAAGAGCCGGGTCCTGTAAAGCTTTGGTTTGATTATTTGTAAGTATTAGTCATTAAAAAATATATAACCATTTAAGACTTAAAAACAGACAGATAGATCAATAAAAGACAAGAATTTCCTTAAGCTGATTTAGGACACCTACAAAAATATCCAGAGCACATAGTATATTTAAAGATGAAATGTTAAATTCATTCTCTTTAACATCAGGAACAAGTCAAGAATGTACATTCTCACATTCTCACTACTTTTCCTTAACATTGCATTGGAGGTCTCAATCACAACAGTTTTTGTTTGTTTGGTTTTTGTTTGCTTTTGTTTTTAAGGAACAAAGGCATAGTGATTAAAAAGAAAACTATCAATATTGCAGATATTGCAAATTATGTGATTGCTATTACAATCCCCAATGAACCCACAAATAAAATATTAGAATGTATCAATGAATTTATCAAGAGTAATGAATATCAAATCAATATGCAAAATAAAAGCAATGATTGATTACAAAATGAAATTTAAAATAAACCATTTACTATATAAAGGAAGAAAAATATGATATCTAAGAATAAAAAATATGTTAAGGCTTTTATGAAAAAAATTATAACATTTATTTAAATACTAGAGGCCTGGTGCATGGATTCATGCACCGGGCCTGCAGGGAATGGGCTGAAACCAGTCTGTGGGGTTCGGGTGGAAACTGGCAGTCCAAAATCCCCCGAGGGATGTAGTAATACATGAAGTGGCAGGTGGCTGGGGAGGAGCCCGAGCCTGGGCCAGGTACCATGCAGCTCCTGCTCATCCAGGTCCTGCTGTGCCTGCTGCCACTGCCACTCGGTAGTGCTGCTGCAGAGGCGGGAGAGGCTCACACCACCACAGCTGTGCTTTCCAGCCGTGAGCCTGGTGTCTGGTGTCCATTGGTCAGTTGAGCGGTGCTCCTGCTGTGGGAGTGCTCTGGCCACCAGGGGGCAGCTCCTGCATTGAGCGTCTGCCCCTGGTGGTCAGTGCACATCATAGCAACCAGTTGTTTGGTTGTTCAGTCGCTTAGGCTTTTATTATATATATGTATGTATGTATTTATAGAGGACCTAAATATAGAGAAGTCTCTATCTTTACTTAGGAATATTCAGTATAGTAAAAAGGCACTTCTTCCTAGACCAATTTTTTCTTAATGTTTTTATTGATTTTTATAGAGAGAGGAAGGGAGAAGAATAGAGAGCGAGAGAAACATTTATGAGAGAGGAGCATCATCGATTGGCTGGCTCCTGCATGACCCTCACTGGGGACTGAGCCACAACCTGGGCATGTGCCCTGACCAAAAATCTAGCCTGTGACCTCTTGGTTCCTGGGTTTATGCTCAACTTCTGAGCATACCGGCTGGGCTCTAGACCAATTATTATCAAAATTCCCACAAGAGCTTTGTGTAAATTTACAACTAGTTTTTAAAATATTTGGAGAATTAAATGGTCAAAAATAACCTGAAGAAGATTTTTTTACTATAACAAAAATTATTACAAACTATAATTATTTTAATAGTATAGTACTGACTCAAGGATAGAATTCTAGACAAATGAAACAGATTAGAACATCCATCAATGACCATATCTGTATATGAAAATTTAATTTAATTTATGACATAGTTGTCAGTGTAGATCAATGAAAATAAGTGGTTTGAGAACATTGTTTATTCAATGGAGACAAAAAATGTTAAGTTAGCTCTCTACATCATTCAAAGAAGCAATTCCAGATAGAAAAAAGATAAAAATGGGAATGGAAACCTCTATAATTATTATAGGATGTTTTATGACATTGGGACAGGGAAGAGCTTATTAAATAAACAAACAGAAAATGCAAATCATAAAATAAAAGGTTGATAAAATCTATTATTACATTAAAATGAACATCTGATCATCACAAGATACAAGACATAAAAATATAGCTTAAGAACTGAGAAAATTCTCACAACATATATAAACAACAAAGAATTATTATCCTACCAATAAATTAATGAGAGAAAAATCCAATTAAAATGAAATAAAAGCACCAGCAGACATTTCATAGAAGAGGTACATGAATGCCCTTTAAATACATGAAAAAAATACTCAAACTCATTAGCAGCCCCAGAAGTACACTTTGATGTCTGCATTACACATCACTTTACAACACTCTGTGTTGGCAAGAATGTGGAGCTATGAGAACATTCACCCACTTCTCAGAAAATGAGAATTGTCAAGAACACTCTGGAAGAGAGTTTGTCAGTTTCTGATATGTTGAACACAATTCCACTCCTAGGTCTAAATACCAGGGGAAATTGTGCAACTGCAGAAGAAGATAACTCACAAGGCAGCAATGTTTGTAAAAGAAAATAAATATTAACATTTCAAATGCTAATCAATAGTAGAATGGGTTAATAATTGTTCTGTATTCAAAGAGAATAGTAATTTTCAGCTGTGAAAGTAAATTCACTACAGCTATGAACTGGACTCATTTCATTCCCAAAACACAATGTTGTGGGGGAAAAATCAGAGCCACATACAGTATGATCCCATCATTAAAAGATTTAAAAATATTCATTCTTTAGAGCCACCGGTATACATGTAAACAACTATAAAGCAAATCAAGGGGCTGATTAGCACAAAAATAAGAATGATGGTTGCCTCTTGAGGTGAATGAAGCTGGTGTGACTGAGAAGGGACACATGAAGCTTCTGAAATACTAGTCTTGCCAGCTGTTAAGTGGGGTAGTGGGTCTTCTAGCTATCCCTTTAATAGTCTTTAAATTTGAAAATATGTTTTAAAACTCTCCAAACCTACAGTATATTCAGCAGTAATTTAAAGAAAAATAAAGGTCATTTTTATTTATTTATCCTTGTAAAATAAACAATTTGCGGTTTCTAAATTGTTTCAGCACAGACTTTTATGTAAAATACTGTTATGATTCCACTCTACACAACTCTCCAGCTTTATTTGACTCATTTGCACGCCAAAATGTTCCAGGTTTGCTCAAAAAAGCTACATCCATTTACAAAGCTGCATTCTTTGATCATCTGAGAAACTCACAACCTGATAGAGGAAAACTCAAATGAAAGTAATTTTATCGGCATGTAAATTATCCTCAGTTTTGCTTCTCTCACTACACAGTCCAAGAACTGCTGAATTAGTGGATCAGATGCTCTGTCATGTATGTACAGGCAGCATCTCAATTAATTCTCTCGAGCTCATAATGTATCTGTTAACACTTCTATTTTGCAGAAAAAAGAAAAAAAAATAGTCTCAGGAATGATCAAGTAATTTATGTCTGACTACCCAGCTAGGAAAGGGCTGGAAGAGAAAACTCCTGGTGTTCAGGTTCTGAAGCCAAGGTTGTCCCCATTACACATGGCCACCTCACAGGAAGACTGGAATTACTGGGACCAGAGACATCAAGCACAGTGCCTTCAATGGAAGGAGATCTTAGTAAATATTTGATGAATAAACAAATAAGTGTGTTTCCTGAAAATATGGCCCCTACCTAAACATTGGTTTTTATTTTGTTTTCAGTCTGTGATCCTTTTTCTACCTCCAGTTATGTGTCTGTACAACCCTGGACCACAAAGTTCATTTAATACTTGGAAATAACTTTCTCATACATGGGACATTTTTGTAAACATTCTAAATAACCAAACTTGTCAGAGTCCAATTTATTAACTCTGTTTTTTCCCCCATTTTTTATGATACTATATTGTGTCTAAGTTACTACCAATGGTAAGCTCTGCTATGAAAATTTCATAGAATAAAAGTTTTAAGTTTTAAAAGTGAATTAGGCCTCTGTGTTACAAATTCTGTAATTTCAAAATGCTGCAAAGTTGTTGTATAATAACATATTATGGCACACAGAGAAAACTTACTTTTTAACATAAGGTTTTCCCAAACTCAGACTACCTCTTCCTTTCCATGGAAGTAGTTATGCATGTTAAATAATCACTGTGCTTTGACAGCTTCTTAATTTATAAGCAACATTAATTTGATAAGCAAGCATGTGTGCAATTTCTCAAGACCAGTATCTACGACCTTGGGAATGTTTTGCTAATAGAATCACAAGGTTTTTATTGTAGAATTAGTACACTGGAGAAAAAACATTTATTTGCATGCCATACATGTAGTATTTTTAAACCTATAAAAATAACATAAAGTACTTAGATTTTGTGTGAAAATAATTTCTAGTGATATGAGGAAATTGCTATTGAGAAGCAGACTGCTCAAGGACTTGCTAATTGTTCTCATGTATCATAAAATAGCTATAGATTCTGTGTCTTCTGTCCTAAATTGTGAAGAAAGATCAACTTTCTATCTTCTGGATAATTTATACTTAATATTTATGAAATAATAAATCTGAAAAATTTTACAAGTCCTTTCTTCCTTCCTTCCTTCCTTCCTTCCTTCCTTCCTTCCTTCCTTCCTTCCTTCCTTCCTTCCTTCCTTCCTTCCTTCCTTTCTTCCTTCTCTCCCGCCCTCCCTACATTATTTTTATTCTCTCTCTCTCTTCTTCCATTAACACTTCTTGCCTTTCTTCATTTACTGTTATTTTTCTCTTTCCTTCCATGCTGTTCTAAAAGAGAAAGACAACAAAAGAAGAATTTTAAAAGTCCTATTATTAAATAACCTTTGGATTTTGAATAGTAAAGTAACTTTAATAAAAATTTAGTCATGACAGTAAACTGTTGTCCAAATATGCCACAAAACTTATAATTTGCAATAACATACTCTCAAATACTGTAGAAAATTCTATGTAGCAGAAGCCCTCTAGGATAGGAAGTAGAACAGACATCTCTTGCAGGCTCTAGTCTCACCTGGTTGTATAATGTTGGGCAGCTGATTCAGGTTCCTCATACACAAAATAGAGTGTTTATTAAAGGAAAATCAAGTAAGATTGCTTATGGCAAAGCAAGTTAAAATGGAAAAGCTTCATATCACTATAAGGCATTATTATTTGAGAGCAAGAGAAGGTTTCTTCTCTACATTTTAATGTTTGGAATTACAATGGCTGCACTATTTCCTGTCATTCTATTTGGCTATTTGGAGAAGAGGAGTAATTTGAAAATAGAAATCTTTCAAACTGACCTTTTGATAACAAGTTTTGATGTTGAGGGGGTCTAATATGAGCATATCATTTTATCTAAGGCAAACTAGCAGCATGCTTTGCCTTACAGCAGTTATCCTATTCAATATTCAATTTGTCAGCTACATTGCAATTGGAAATATTTTAAACCGATTTTATATCAAATCCAAATGCATAATGTAGAGTACATAAATATTTATCCAAACTATGAAATGGACCAAATTCCTAGAATGACAGTAAATATATATGCATGTATTTTAAAAGAATAAACCTATTCTGATTCCTTTTTTACTGTATTTCAATAATCCCTTCTCATTTAACTTGGCTTGTTGTTCTGCCCTTATAGGTGAGTATACATGTTTTCAGTCTTTGGCCTGCCCTCTGCAGTCTAGGCGTCATGAAGATAAAAATCTGCCTATCGCCCTGGCTAGTTTGGCTCAGTGGATAGAGCATCGGCCTACAGACTGAAGGGTCCTGGGTTCGATTCTGATCAAGGGCACATGCCTGTGTTGCGGGCTTGATCCCCAGTGGGGGGCGTGCAGGAGGCAGCTGATGGATGGTTCTCTCTCATCATTGATGTTTCTATCTCTCCCTTTCTCTTCCACTCTGAAATCAATAAAAAAATTCTTAAAAAAAAAATCTGCCTATCTGCCTTGGTTCTGTTTTTTTTCTGCTCAGTGGAGAGCAAGTGAAGTATCTGGGCCTCAAGGGGATCGGCTCAAGGACACCAGCATCTTTACTTTGCAAAACTGAAACAGATTGGAAGAAGAAACAGTCAGAGAGAAGGTCTCAAAGAGGGTTATGCAGATAGTGAAGGCTTTATTGAATATGTCAAAATTCATTAATTATTTGTAGACTATAACACAATATTCCACGATTGCATTTGTATTGATTAACATGTTGAAATCTCATTTTCTCCCCTATTTACTGATGAACCTTTGTGGAGAATCTTGAGTTTCAGTTTGTTACTTATTCCTATAAATTAGTTAAATACCATATACTTTCTGAACTTTAATTTAATCTATAAAATTATAATAGCGATAACTACAGAATTCTGAGGTTCCCATTATCTATAAACACACACATTAAAGAGGCTTAAATGAATAAATTATTATTATTTAATAATATAATAATATGTAATATAAAATATTTTATAATATGTGATATGTTATAAATGTAGAATAATATAATTTAATGAATAATAATTCATTCATATCCAGAAGCTTTATTTATCCCGGTGGGAACCATCAGAAACAGCATGCTCATTTACATGAATGACCATGTAGCTTTATTTATTTATTTATTTATTTAATATATTTTATTGATTTTTACAGGGAGGAAGGGAGAGGGATAGAGAGCTAGAAAAGTCGATGAGAGAGAAACATCGACCAGCTGCCTCCTGCACACCCCCCACTGGGGATGTGCCCGAAACCAAGGTACATGCCCTTGACCGGAATTGAACCCGGGACCTTCCAGTCCGCAGGCCGACGCTCTATCCACTGAGCCAAACCGGTTTCGGCAGCTTTTTAAATTCTTTATAACTTCAACAAAGTATATGTAGATGCTGCTTAATTTATCCATAAAACAAAACAGTCACAAAGCCATGACCTTGCCAGAACCAGAGGAGCCACAAATCAAGATTACTACATTGCTAAGTCATTTTAAAGAGATCATCTGTGGTTATGCCTGCCCTTCCTGCCTTTGTGTGATCAGAGCCCACTTTACCTCCACGCGCCCATAAAGGAGTTTTCAGTCATGGTGAGGACCATGCCTCCCTCGTGGGTTGCTTAATCAGAAACACTTCCTTTGTTTTAGTCAAATTCATCAGTTGAAGGTTATGAGTGGGAACTAAGCTAGATAAAACAGGCAATTAATGACTAATCAGAATACATTCTTATACCCCATATTCATGGCTTTAGAAATTGCCACTGGTCTCCATATCCTGGAGAAAATAGAAAAAAGACTGAGAGTGCTCTCTGATAACATTGGTATTAAGAATGAAAAATCATTGGTCATAGAAGGACACTTAGTAATTGCAGTATTTCATTTGTAGTATTATGAAGTTTTACTTCTGTATTAGGTGTGGTTCATGTGTTAATTTCTTTGAATTAACAATATTAAATTCATTCAACAGAGTGTGTTTAATCTGCTTGCCTCAATATTTCCCAGGTTAAGGAATTTGTCCTTGGCCTCATAATCACATGGTCTGAAGAAAGAGCCACCACATCAAAGGAGAGATGGGTGGCTCATTCTTATCCTGAAGTACATCCTTCTTTATCCACTCAAGGTCCCCAGGTGGAAAAGGAAGAGCAATAGTCCACATCAAAGGTAGCTAGCATCTTATCTGGTTTGCAATCTCCAGCCCTGATAGTGGCCTCAAATTTAAGTAATGCCTTCATTAATGCAGAAGTATTACCTTGTTCTAGCTCTAGATTCATTCTTGGATTTAATAAGTAAGAGAAAGGAAGGAAAGAGGCCTGATCTTCTCTAACAGCAAGAATTTTCCCCAAAAGTTCTAGGAGAAATCTCTATCTAGACTTATTCTCTAGCTGATCTCATTAATCTGTGGTTTTAAATCTCACATATAAACTGATGAAATTAAAATTTATAATTCTAGCCTATCAAATGTCCCTTAAATTCCTGAATTGTGTATCTAACTTTCTATATTTCCACTTGGATGCTTAATATCATGCCTGAAAAAGAACTTCTGTTCTCCCAAATTTTTCTTTTCAAAGAAACTATGTTTCTTTTCATGCTTAAAATTTGGGAATATCCTTTATTTACCCTTTTTAATCCATTCAAGCCAACTTCTTTCACACTTATCAGACAAATCTTTCTCAAATATCGGATGATACCCAAATTTATTAGATTGGCATGATTTACTTTATGATTTACTTTATTTCTATCTTTAACAAATGTACTGTTTTGCACATGACCAATAATCTAGCCATAATAAAGAATATCCATTTCCCAGAAGGTGATCTTCTCTTTCCATTTGCTAAAACTTATGCTGGGAATTATCATCTCTGCACCCATTTCCCAATGGATGCCCATCCCGTTAGGACTCACCTCAAGCCTCACTTCTCAGAATTGACCCTGACCTTCAGGAGCTGCCTCCCTTTGTTGCCATGGCATCTTCTGCCTATAGATATTTGAGTCGTTTTCACTTGGACTCTAACAATATGAAACATTGTGGCACTTTGTCGTTCTCTTGTCCTTATTAGACTATGTAGACTTTGAGGTCAAGGATTTTTTTGTTTTGTTTGTTTGTTTGTTTTGTTGTTGTTGTTTGGCTTGCCTATCTTTAAATCAACAAGAGTTTAGTCACAGTCTGTCAAAAGATGGTGCTTAACTAATTTATGAAACTACCACATAAAAAGTATGGTTTTAGCCATTGAAGATAAGTCATTTAAGAATGATTTAACATTATTGTGTTAAGTGTTCTATTAGGTGTTTGGTCATTATATTCCTCTGTCAACACCATCATCATCCTGAAGTGTTGACACATAAATCTGCAACCTAAAACACTTCTTAGCCTTTACTGCACTGGGAAAGCTGAAGCAATTTGTATGAAAACTGCACTTAAAGAGTGAAGTATTAAAACTCTGGTATATTTCAGGTATGATACCTGTATGTGTGAAGTGAGGTTTGATACTGTTTTGTAATAGGAGATTTAAAGTTGGAGTTTGCTGTGGTGTTACAAGGGGCATCTCTACCAGTTGAGAGGCGGTTTAATCATCTACAGATAAAGAAGAAAGCTTCAGGGCGGAAAGAGAGGGAGAAGCTCTGCCTCCAGTTATATAGAGATCACGATCCCTGGGCAGAACTAAAGGTGAGAGATCTAAATCTGGAAGAGGTCCACATGCTAAGAAAAATATTTTAAAATATTAATGAGAGAAAGGCAAAAGCAATCTTGAAAAAGAAACATAAGGCTGCAAGTCAGCAGACCTTGACTCTGCACTTTGCTTATTGGGAGACCTTATGTAAATCATCCGTTTGTCCTAAAGGCTAGAGACAGATGCCTGCCTTCACTTTCTCCCTCACAATGAGCAAAGAATAAGATGGGAAAAGCAATGAGAAAGTTGTTTTAAGAAAGAAATACCCTCTTTTATCTTTTTTTTTAAAATATATTTTATTGAGTTTTTACAGAGAGGAAGAGAGAGGGATAGAGAGTTAGAAACATCGATGAGAGAGAAACATCGATCAGCTGCCTCCTGCACACCCCCTACTGGGGATGTGCCCGCAACCAAGGTACAGGCCCTTGACCGGAATCAAACCCGGGACCCTTTAGTCCGCAGGCCGACACTCTATCCACTGAGCCAAACCGGTTTTGGCACCCTCTTTTATCTTAAACAATTATTAACTAGAGGCCTGGTGCACGAAATTCATGCAGGTGGGGGGAGGGGGAGGTCCCTCAGCCCGGTCTGAACTGTCTCCAATCCAGGACCCCTCGGGGGATGTTCAACTTCCGGTTTAGGCCCGATCCTGCAAGGCCTAAACCAGAAGTCAGACATTCCTCTCAAAATCCGGGACTGCTGGCTCCTAACCACTCACCTGCTTGTCTGCTAGATTGCCTCTAACCACTCTGCCTGCCTGCCTGATCATCCCTAACCCCTCTGCCTGCTGGCCTGATTGCCCCTAACCACTCTCCCCTGCCAGCCTAATCACCCCTAACTACCTCTGCCTCGGCCCCCACCACCGTAGCTTTGTCTGGAAGGAGGACCAGATGACCAGAAGATGTCTGGTCAACCCAGTCTAATTAGCATATTACCCTTTTATTAGTATAGATAGCATTAACGATAGTAATAAGAAAAATATATAAAAAACGAATACTTAATCAAACAAGATGACTGGTGATGGTACTCAGGTTTAGGGACAGTCTGCCAATGGATACTAGTTTTGAAGGGTCAAGTTGCTTGCTCACTGTCTTTACTCATTTACATCCTGCCATTTCTTCAACTCAGATAGATTAATTTAAAGAATTTTAGAATTACTGGGCATTTCAGAAGTCATTAATCTAATTGCTCCTCTATTTCATAGCAAGGGAAGCATATAAAGCCTGGAAAGATTGCATAATTTGCTCAACATCACCCTGCCAAGGAGTAGTAGCACCACCAGACTGTACATTTGCCAACTACCAGTTCAATACCATTCTGCCTCATCTAACTCTAGCATGAAGACTTACCACTCAAGTTCACACAGCAAAAGATTCAAGTAAGAATTAAATCAGCCCCCCCCAAAATACAAAAGAATTAAATCCCATCTCTCTCATTGACTATTTGACTTAGGCAAGTCACTTATTTTCTCTGTGCATTGATTTTTCATCTGTTATACAAGAATAATAAGTGGAAAAATAATTAAAGAAATATTTATAGAATGCCTGATTTTGCTTGGTTCTGAAGATACAGATTTGATTGAAACACAGACCATACTCCTAAAGACCTCACCACTTTCTAGTGCAACACTTACTACATTGCATTCTGTGGTGCTCTGGTCCTGCAGAAGGTTAATGATGTTTGGATGGAAAAGTATGAGAAATAATTGATTTTATGTCATCTTTTAGAGATTTGTCGTGCACATTAGCATATTGAAGGCTTTTAAAAATTCTGCTTTAAATCATTTTAGTATTAACAAAGATCTGAGTTAAAATTTATGAAAGTGCCTTTTTAAGAGTAAAATAGAAGACAGATATAACATTCATCATACTCTTCTAAATTCTTATTAATTAGAGTTTGTCCTACTTCTCTTTTTCACTTCACTAATTTTTTTTCCTATCCTTAGTCCTTGTCTCCTAAGTAGTTAGCCATTTATGGGCCCTAGAGGTAAATTCAGATTCAGCTAACATCATTTTCCAGGCACTGAGCTAAGCACATTCTCAATGCTTTCCAGCCCAGCACATGGTTATCAATGTAAAATATCGGCTGGTGCTGCAGGGATGAAGTTGCCCTGCAGGTTCCTCTGGTTACCCAGAAGCCGGAGGCCAGTATTCCTGGTATCGTGGATAAATCAGAGACGCTGTCTTCAACACCTCTCAGAATTACCCTGCTTCTCATCAGCTCTTAGGAAAGTTGGTCGTTGGTTGATAAAATATATAATATTTTGTTTTGGAAGTCATAGGAAAATAAGAAACTGCTTCAGAATGTGTAGTAAAAACAACTGCGGACATTTACCTGCACCTCCATGTGCCAGGTTCTGTATTACACGGGAGATTACATATATTGATTTATTCCTCTCCATGATCCTATCAAGGAGACTGCTGTTGATGGTTTTGCTCACTTTTAGGCAACTATTTAGATTATCCTGTTTGGGACGGGGCGGTGGAGGGGAGAGTGGTGGTGGTGGTGTTGGTGGTGGTGAGTTAATGTGGTAAATTAGGTTTATTGATATTTAAATGCTAATCCCAAAAAGCATAAATGTGATAAAGCCAACTTGTTCATTATATATTTTTATTTATTTTTGAATTTATATAGCTAAAATGTGTCTAGGAAGTTAGGGGCACTTTTTATGAAAAGTGATTTACTTATATGCTGGCCTGATAAACAAATTGGTAAGTGTTCCCTGGTCTATTTTCTAAAATAGATTGTAAAGATTGTTAGCTTTTCTTCCTTAAATATGTGATAAAATTCGCAAGAATAGCTTATGGACCTAATGTTTTATTTTGGGAAGGTTTTGATAATTAATTCTTTTAACATATAACTGATATTCATATTTTCTATTTCAACATCGTGTGTCAGATTTTTGAATTGTGTGGTTCAAGGAATTTTCTCATTTCATCTAAGTTATTAAATATATTGGCTTTATTTTGCTCATAATATTTCCTTAACTTTTTAGTATCCATAAGATTTGTAGAGATATCCCATCTTTTATCTTGATATTGGGAATTTATATTTTCTTCTCTATTGCCTTTATCAATAAAGCTAGGGTGTACTGATTTATCAAAGTACCAACTATTTTACATTTGTTATTTTCCTTTTTACATCTCTTTTCTATCTCATTGAGTCTTATTCTTCATTTTATTTTTCATTTTTCCATTTACTTGGCCTTAAAATTCCCTTGCTAGTTTTAGTCTCTTATGCTGGAAAATTATAGTATCAAATTTATACCTTTTTTCTTTGCTAATATAAGCTATTTGTCCTATAAATGCCCCTCTGAGCACTGCTTTAGCTACCTACAACAAATTTTGACATGTTGTATTTTCATTGTTATTCAGTTTGATATATACTCTAATTTCCTTTGTCATTTCTTTATTGATCTCTGGCTCATATAGAAATGAATTGTTTATGTTCCAAATAACTGAAGATTTCCCAGGTATCCCAGATATATTTTTTATTGATTATTAATTTAATTTAATTATCTTATGGTCAAGAAAAGCTTCTCTACAAAAATCAATGTTTTAAAATGAATGACAGATATTTTATGGCAGAGAGAGAGAGAAAGAGAGAGAGAGAGAGAGAGAGAGAGAGAGAGAGAGAGAGAGCGAGAGAAAGAGAGAGAGAGAGAGACTGAGAGAATGTATCTATATACATAAAACCCTAATATGCAAATAGACCTAACAGGGAAATAACCAAACAATCTGTTGCTATGACGTACACTGACCACCAGGGGGTGTGCGCGAAACATGGTGGGCGTCGGCTGCGTCAGGATGGTGGAGTAGGTGAGCAGGGTCGCCAGACCAAGGAGGGGCGCCGGTTGCTGTCATCAGAGCAAGCCTCTGGTGGTTTCTGAAAATTTTTTGCTCCCGTGTGCCATGGTCCTGCCTGGCACTTGCACTTGCTGCTGGTGATGGTCCTGCTCGCACCCGCTGCTGGCACTGGAGCTGCCCCTCGCACCTGCTGCCGGTGCTTCTGATCACTTGTCCACCTCCCCCTGCTTCTGAGGGGTGATCGGGGCAGCAGCCGCCACTCACACCCGCTGATTACACCGCCCCCAATCGCTCTCTGCTGTCAGCGGGCTGGCACTGTCAGCACATGGGAGTGGTGGCGGCGGAAGCTGGGCTGCTGGCAGACAGGGGACCGGGGCTTGTGGTGGGAGGGGCTGGGCGGGGGTGCGGAGGACGGGCCGAGATCCTCCCCTGTGCCCACAGTGGCCCACAGTTCCTTTCAAGGTGCACAAATTTGTGCACTGGGTCCCTAGTATGTATAATATAAACACATATATATGGTAATAATCCTTGTTTTGAGGTATACTTTATCTAATATTAATATAGCCATCTCTGTTCTAATTACATGATATATATTTTCTATCCATCTCTCTATCTGCGGCTTTATGTTTAAAGAGCATCTCTTGTGATAGCAAATAGTTGGGTTATTCAGTTTAATCCAGTTTGACAATCTCTAACTTTAAATTAAAATGTTTAACTCAGTCATATTTAATGTAATTTTTATATTGTTTGTTTTCCTTCTAAAATCTTGCTAGGTGTATTTTATTGTTTAATATATTTCCCCCCTTTGCTCCCTCCTTTTTGCCTTCTGTTCAGTTAAATGAATATTTTTAATTATTCTAATACTCCTAGTAATTTTTTTTATTCCTGTTGTATGTATTCCAACATGTATCTTTGACTTAGCAAATCTTCTAGAGTTAAAATATGTACTTCACATTTTAAGAAATCCTCATTTTACAACAATAAAACTTCATTGTCTTCCCATTCTTGTTCTATTTTGTCACATACTTTACATCTATAAATATTATATATATCTCAAAAGACAATGCTATTATTTTTAACTCAAAAAAATGAAAAAGTAAAAAAATGTATGGTAGTTTAGTATATTTACTCATTTACACCTTCTAGTGTTCTTCAATCCTACTTGTTATGGGTGACTTAAGTCTCATTAAAATTCATAACCCCCAGTATCTCAAAATGTGACATTATTTGGAAATAGGATTGTTGCAAATGTAATTAGTTAAGATGAACTATTAGCATGGGCCTAATTCCAATATGACTGGTAACGTATAAAAAGGGGATATTTGGACACACACACACACACACACACACACACACACACACACACACGGAGAATGCCAAGTGAAGATGAAGGCAGAAATTGGGGTGATGCTTCTATAAACTAAGAAACACCATCAATTTCCAGCAAACCACCAGAAGCTGGGAGTGAGGAATGAAACAGATTTTTCCTTCACAGCATTCAAAAGCAACCAAAGAACCAATACCTTGATCTTGTATTTCCAGCCTACAGAATGGTGAGACAATAAATTCCTGTTTCTCGCCCTGGCAGGTTTGCTCAGTAGTTAGAGCGTCGGCCCATGGACCAAAGGGTCTCACCTTTGATTCCGGTCAAGGGCATGTACCTCAATTACAGGTTTGATCCCCCACTACAGTCAGGGAGCATTTGGGAAGCAACCAATCGATGTGTCTCTCCCACATTGATGTTTCTCTCTATCACTCTCCCCCTCCTCCCTCCCTTTCATTCTCTCTAAAAATCAATGGGAAAAAGATCCTCAAGTGAGGTTTAAAAATATAAAAATATATTCCTGGTTTTTAACTACTTAACCTCTGATAATTTGCTACAGTAGCCCTAGTATATTAATACACTGCTCATAGATCCAAGTTTCCACCTAATATCATTTTTCTATGTCCTGGGAGGGTGGGGGGAGGAATGTACTTCTCATAGTGTTGGTTTGCTGTTTCCAACACTACAAGTTGGGTCCCTGAGCTTTTGTTTATCAGAAGATGTCTTTATTTCACTCTTATATTAGGAATATTGTCATTAGATATAGAATTCTTGTGGATGACTTAACAGGGGTAGGGAACCTCAGGCTCCTGGGCCATATAAGGTCCACAAAATCATTTGGTCTGGCCTTGCCAAAGTATTAGGGGCGAGTTAGTCAAATATTTGACCAAATATAGCAGGCTAATTTTTAAGTTGATAATTTTGTATTGCCTGCAAATGATGTTATATATATCCAAATGGCCCTGGGCAGAAAAAAGGTTCCCTACCCCTGATTTGTGGATAGTATGTTGTAGAGAGTCTAGACTATGATGTCTTCTATTAATTAATATGGAGTTTTGTGCTGGCAGATAATTAAATTGCTGGCAGATATTCTTGATCCCATCGAGCTTAGGTTTTAGGAAGAAAACCTCTTTTGGTTTTGTACATTAGTCCAATGATGTGGCTGTTACTTTAGTGTTTGATCCTTACTTCCTATTTACTAATGTTTGAGGTGCCCCGTGTAGTGAGGTCCATCCTCATTGGCTAGTCCAGAACCCCAGTGCCTCCCAGCACCGCTGGTATCTCAATCAACTCTCAGACCCACAGCACTTGCTCTCTGCTAGCCAGAGGGAAACTTGCCCTGTTCTGTGCAGTCCAGTCCTTATCAATAAAGTGCACGGTGCTGTCTTCTGAATTCCGGGGCTTCTTCCCTCCACAGTTGCCTTTTGCGTGATTCTCTGCCCTGCCTATAACAAGTGTTTCAGCAGCCTCTAGGTCCAATCTCTGGCTCCTGCTGTACTTTACTCCAGGGCTCATGGCCAGGAGACACCTCCAGACAGAAAGCTGGGGTGAACAGGGTCTTACCTACCTCATGTGTTACCTTCTTTCAAAAATCCGGTCCTGCACTGCCTGCTTGTCACTGCCTGAAATCAATTGCCTTACACATTTTGTCCAGTGTTATAGTTGTTTACAGTAGGATGGCAATTTCAGCCTACTTACTCTATAGCTTCCTGTTGTGGCTGGAGGCAGAAGTTCCATGATCATTTATATTTTATTTACCAAAACCATGGCATTTTAAATTGATTGACAGAGTCAAGGGTAATAGTACACTCCAAGTGTGTTATTCTTGCTTCTAAAATAGCAGCTAATTAGAAAATCCAAATGATTTCAAATTTGATTATGTTCTGTCATTAACATCAAAGAAAACTCTTGATTTAATTGCTGAACATGTGACAATGAAGTTATACTTTATAAAATAGATGCCTCAAACATAGATATACATAAAGCTACAAATTCTGTTTGATAATGACACTAAAGAAGCCATTTTTTTTTAATTTGGCATATCTATCCTAGATTTGTCTTATCTGACAATGTTTCCATCAAAACATCTATGGTTGGATACACTCATTCCTCATAAAACCCTTCTTCTTTTCTTTTCTTTATTTTTCAAAATCTCTCTCAATTTCATATTACCCTTTTTTATACCTGCATGTCCCTACCCTCCTCTCACTTTTTTTTTTTTTTTTTGCTCCTTAGTCCACCTAATATTTTTGTTTCTGTTTCTATTTTTTTTTTAGAATTGTAGAGTCTGCATCTTTGGAATAATGGTCCCCTCTTTGCCTACAAATCATACTCACCAACAAACACTCTACCATTTACCTTGCTGGCTCAAAGGACCTTGGATTTGTTCTCTATATTTTCTGGATGTATATCCAGTTCCTTACAATCAGCTAAAGGCATGTTTCCCCATTGTCCTTAATGCCTCAAACACTCATTTTCCCCTATAGTTATTTCTGATCTCCTTTTGGAAATATTCCCGATATAAATGAACTAATCTCTGAATGTGGAAGAAAGTCATCTCAGAAAACTGGCCAGAGCTGCAGTTTTAAATTAACCTTCTGACAACTTATTTTACAGATGAATCTTTAAAATAAGGAAGCCCAGATGGAGGAAATAAGCAATCTTCTGAAATGGGCTTTACCAATAACAATAATAAAAACGACTTTTGTTCTCTATTTCTTTATGTAGCATCCATGCAGGCATTGAAATTGCTGTTGTTAACATAGGGTACCACATTAATTTTCTGAAATGTTTCATTTATAAAGAGGCAGGAAAAGTCCTGCTTCCTGGTAAGTGCTTCAGATTTCCATTGCAGGTGAGCAGAAATTGAATGGAAATACAGTTCATAAAATATGTAAGCTGAAAATAAGTAAGTTCCTGACATTCAGTAGAAATGGCAACTCAGATGGAAAAAGAAAATTTTGTTTATACCCAGCATCAAATGCATCTGCAATATTATTGAAGAAGTAATGAGAATTTATCTCCTGAGGTCATATAATATCTGTTACTAAAGGAGTTCTCAAGTACTTGTTCAGTAGATACATATATACCCAGGCCTTTAGTGCTGTACACCAAAGGTACATTGTAATTACGTTGACCCTTTTTCTAAACCTCACATTGTCACGTGGTCTGACAATAGTATTTACTATTGCAATCAAGATTATTTTATAGAGTCTAGATTGTTATAATCATCATACTATACATAGCAGAACCGAAAGAGAAAACTAATTTCAAATGAGTGTTTTTTATATATTGCTTTACTGATGTCTAATAATATTTCTAGGTAAGACTTATGAATCTTTTTTAAAATACAAAACAATCAAAATACAAATAATAAGTAAAAAGATAAAATATGAATCTAAGTCATTCTGATTCCAAAGCCCATATTTTTAAAAATTGTATAACCTGCCCTGGCCAGCTGCAGTGGCTTAGTTGGTTGGAGTGTCGTCCCTTAAACCAAAAAGTTGTGGGTTCAATTCCAGGTCAGGACACATATCTAGGTTGTGGTTCAATCCCCAGTCAGAGTGCCTATGTGAGGCAACCTATCAATGTTTCTCTCTCACATCAATGTTTCTCTTTTTCTCTCTCTCCCTTCCTCTCTTCTCAAAATCAATTAAAAACAAACATATCCTCAGGTAAGGATTTAAAAAAAATATATAACCTTACGTTTTAAGGTAAGAAGATTAATTAGGAAGACATTGAGAATTTAGATTAAGATCATATAAATTGCGATCCAAAAATTGGTAATGTGTGGAAAATATATTAGAATATTCACAAAAGTAAAATTTGTAGAATTTGGTGAACATTTGCATGTTAGTGAATAAGGGAAAGGGAGAATTTACAGTAGCCTCTAAGTCAATAATTTCCAATTCAAACTCCCCACATATAAAAATATTCTAGTAACTCCTTTTGTTTGTCCTAAAATAAAATTTCCAGATCCTTAAAAACTGTGCATCTGTTCATTAGACCAAATCATAATAATCATTTAAATGTGACATATAAAAGAGAAATTAAAGAAAAAACATTTCAGTAATATATACTTTAGTATATAAGCCATAACACAATTACTTTATTAAGGCATAAAGGAATTATGTCCTGAATGAATAAATGAATGAATGCTGTGATTCTTTAGATGTTTACACCCATATGAGCAATCACCACAAAGGCAACAACTATAAATGCAGACTTAAGAAATGGTTGTGTATCAGTAACGCAGATACCATAAGTTGTGTTATCAATAGCGATACAGTTTGCTGTAATGACTAGAGACCCAGCGCACAAAATCGTATGCAGGTAGGGTCCCTAGGCCTAGCCTGCGATCAGGGTCATCTTCCGCCTGCTTGCCAGTCCCCACTCCCGCCCCGCTACCACCCACCCCAGTTTCTCATGGTTCCCTATTTGCCATGATCGGAGCCTGCGGGCCAGGAGGAGGGACCAAGAGGTCTGCCTTCCACCTGCTCGCCAGTGCCCAGTCCCTGCCGCTGCCACCCACCCTGGTTCCCCGTAGTTCCCTCTTCGCCATGTGGTGATTGGAGCCTGTGGACTGCGGGGATGGACAGAGAGGTGGTCAATGCACCTCATGGTGACTGGTTGATCAGTCATTCTGGTCGTTACGCCATTATGGTCACTGGCCTTTTATTATATAGGATGATACATGCTTGGCAATGTTTAAGGAAAGGGTCAATTTAATCAGTATAGTGTCTCAATGGCAGTGGTCATGCTTTATTTCTTGAAGTGGAGAGTAGGTAGGTATGGTTTTTTAAAAAAATATTTACAATACATACATTATTTGGGTATCCTATCTAATGAAGAGGGAATATGCTAATTGACACTCATGTCATCACAAAGATGGCAGCGCCCACAGCCAATAAGGAGGGAATATGCTAATTGACTGTCCTGCCCTCAAATATGGCAGCTCCCACAGCCAATAAGGAGGGAATATGCTAATTGACTGCCCTGCCCTCAAAGATGGCGGTGCCCTCAGCCAATAAGAAGGGAATATGCTAATTGACTGCTCCTCCCTCAAAGATGGCAGCGCCCAGTGCCCTCAGCCCCACCAGGGCAGCAGGCACACGGCACGGCCAGGCCCGCCCCTAGGTGGGCCCAGCTGCTCCGTGCACCTGCCTCCAGAGTCCCCCAGTCCCCTCAACCCCCTAGCTGCCCATGGCCAGCCCAAGGAACAGACAAGCCTTGGATGGTGGCTGCCCAGCCGCCCAGGGCCTCCCGAGGCTTGCACTGCCGCGGCTGGTGTGATGGGGTGTTGCCCTCCCTTGATCGCCGGGTTACCTCCCACCCCTGAGGGCTTCTAGACTATGAGAGGGAGCAGGCCAGACTGAGGGACCCCACCTCCAGTGCATGAACTTTCATGCACCAGTCCTCCAGTATTTAATATTTCACATGAATAAAAGACATACTTTTAACGGGGTGATAACAGCTGTAACATTGTTAACAACAATGTAATCATTGACTAATTGTACATCATGTTCCAGCCACTGATAGATACTTTCTATTAATTTTCACAGAAGCTCTGTAAGATAGTACTGATCACATTCATGCTTTAGAGCAGTGGTTCTCAACCTTTCTAATGCCGCGACCCTTTAATACAGTTCCTCATGTTGTGATGACCCCCCAACCATAAAATTATTTTCGTTGCTACTTCATAACTGCAATTTTGCTACTGTTAATGAATCGTAATGTAAATATCTGTGTTTTCCGATGGTCTTAGGCTCTACAGCAGCGGTTCTCAACCTGTGCGTCGTGACCCACAGGTAGAGAACCGCTAGCAGGGTCGCCTAAGACCATCGGAAAACACAAATATTTACATTACGATTCATAACAGTAGCAAAATTGCAGTTATGAAGTAGCAACGAAAATAACTTTATGGTTGGGGGTCACCACAACATGAGGAACTGTATTAAAGGGTCGCGGCATTAGAAAGATTGAGAACCACTGCTATAGAGGATCAGGTAATAATGACTATGAGCAGGCGCTCCGGAGTCTGAGAGCTTAGGTTCAAGTTTATTATCTGCCCCTAACTAGCTGTATGTTCTGGGGGTAGTTTACATACTGTCTTTATGCCTCCGATTTCCTCATCTATAAAATGGGGATAATAAAGCTATCCACCTCAAAGATTGCTTACAAAAAAAAATCGTTGTAGAACAGTGTTTATTATTCTTATTCTTTTGATTAATCTTAACTGATGGTGTCAGGCCTCAAGTTCCAAAGCCCATGGTGTTCCATTGTTGAATTCAAGGGCAGGGACTGGCAAATAGGAAAAGTAATTCAAAAGAGCGAGGATAATTAATAAATCAAAGTCTCAGATAGCAGAAGAGAATGGAGCAATCTCAGTTCTTTTGTGGTAGAGGCTAATACGTATAACAGTGCAGAATAGCTCATTTCCTTTTCAGAAGTAATTGTAATTTTTAATCTTTCTCTGCCCTTTGCAAAGTCAGAGATTTCACATGAGTTACATATGAAAGGTTCTGCTTGGCACCAGGAATAAGCATATCTGATCGGGTTTAATAGGAAGATTAGCAATGCATTTGCTGAGGCACAAATCAGACCATATTTTTCCTTCCTTCAAAAATTATGTGTGATATAGCTTTCCACCAGAAAATGATGTCCAGCCTTCCATATTTTAAACAAGGTACCATAAAACCAGTCTATGTACCAAGAACAGGCCATAGATGGCTGTTACTTCCATCTGAAGATATTTTAATCTAAAAAAAATTGCACTTTGCAAAAATTGGACAGTTTCATGAAATAATTCAAATATATGCTAAGGAATGCTACGTGTCTATCAACGATCAGCAAATAAACGGGTTAGCCACATAATGGCTGTTTTAGAGGCAGTGTAATGGAGCAGTTAATCATATGGGCTCAGGAACCAGTGCTGAGCTTTGATCCCAGTCCTGTCACTCTCTAGCTGTGTAACCATGGACTTATTACTTAACCTCTTTGTGACTCAGTTTACTCTATTGCAAAATGGGCATATTAATAGCCCTGACCTCATAGGAGTTGCAGTTCAAGTGAGTTAATACTCGATAGCATCTGCTCTAAGAAACATGCCAGGCACTTATTCAGAGCTAAATACAGGGGTGGGCAAAAGGTTTATAGTTGTTTGTATAGAAAGACATACATGTTATGATTATTACAATAACTTTATTAACCCAAAAGAATGTCACCCATAACTGTAAACCTACTTTTGCCCACCCCTGTATTACCGTAATTATGATGATTTCTTTATGCCATTGATATTGTTTTACATCAGAGGAGTTTATTATAAGAGGCTGTAAAGTAACCAACTGTGTAAGGTTAAAAACTGCTTGTTCAATTTATAGTGGTTTTTAAAAAATAAAATGAAAGATACTTCTATTATTAGGTTGGAAGAAGATAATAGAAGCTAAAATATAAACTTTCAGGTTTAACATGTCTAAATATGTACACAGCCTTTGAAACAACAATCCACTGATGGTTATTGCTACCGAAAATTACATATATTGTGAATATAGATATAAGGATGTTCAGGACAGTATATTTAAGAATACTAAAACTTAGCAACAACCTGAATGTCCAAAAATGGAGAAATAACTTATTAAATTATGGCATAATAATGTATGTTATTAAAAACCCACTGTATTAAGGTATATTTATTAGCATGTAAAATGTTAAGTAGAAAATAAAATGGCAATAAAATAGTATATACATTATTATGATATACAAAGGGAAACATATGTGTTAATATTTACATACAAATTGCATATACACCAAAATAATAATAACGGGGCATTTAGTTATTGGAATTATGGGTTATTTTCCTTTTGTGCTTTTCTGTATCTTTCAAGTTTTTAGAATTAAACATATATTAATTTAATATTTATAAAAGATTAAAATAAATATTACTATATATATTGGAACATGTAAAATTCAAATCATAAAAATATGAGGATATTAATTTTGAGAAAATAATATCCAACAGGAAAACAAAAAATATAAACACGTTTTCTGTCTGATAGATTCAACAAACACAGCCCAAATGGTTTAACAGATCCAAAGATGACAGGACTTTTCAAATTAACCATTAATTTGAATAGCATTGTAGGCTTAAACTTCTAGCTGGCTTATTATTATTAGACATTAGTCATTTTATAAACTTAACTGTGATTTGATTATGAATAATAAACATAATACAACTTTAAAGAAATTATTATGGGAAAGACTTATGTACAAAAAACATTGATATTTATTTAATTACCAGCAACTTCATCTATTAAAATGTGAATATGGAGTTCTATGTTTTTTCAAAACCATTTACCAAATACTTTCTGAATTATTGACTTCCTGGACTAGGCAACTGATAGAAATATGAATTGCATGGTCCCTATTCTAAAAGCAAATACACAAGTTACAATACAATGTGCTGCAGTACATTCTATATATTATAAATAATGTGTTATATGTAGCTGTATATTCCTATCTAATAAAATAGTAATATGCAAATTGACTGTACTCCCGCTACACCCTAAAGCCACGCCCACCAGCCAAACAGCAGTGAGTATGCAAATTAACTCAACCAAGATGGCTGCGGCCACGGAGTGAGCAGGAGGCTTGGGTTTCCCTGGCAATGGAGGAAGCCAAGTTTCCACACACCCTGGCTGGCCCAGGCCTCCACTCAAGACTACAAAGTTTCAATTATAGAAGATAAATAAATCCCAACAAAAATGGCGGCAGCCACGGAGCTGGAGAGAGCAGGAGGTTTGAGTTTCCCCTGACGCTTGAGGAAGCCAAGCTTCTGCAGCCCTGGCCTGCCTTGGCCTCCACTCAAGGCTACAAAGTTTCAATTATAGAAGATAAATAAATCCCAGATCCCAGAGCCTCCACTTGGGTCGCTGGGGGGCATGGCCGGCCAGCAAACCACCACAGGCCTCTCGCCCAGGCTGCCCCATGCCCCAAGGGAACCCCCACCCTGATCCGGGACACACTTCAGGGCAAACCAGCTGGCCCCCACCCGTGCACCAGGCCTCTATCCTATCTAATAAAAGAGTAATATGCAGATTGACCATCACTCCAAAACACAAGATTTCTGCCCCCATGTGGTCAAAGATGGCTGCCCCCATGTGGACACAAGATGGCCACCACAAGATGACCAGCAGGGGAGGGCAGTTGGGAGAGACCAGGCCTGCAAGGGAGGGCAGTTGGGGGCAATCAAGCCTGAAGGGGAGGGCAGTTAGGGGTGACCAGGCCTGCAGGGGAGGGCAGTTAGGGGCAATCAGGCTGGCAGGGGAGTGGTTAGGGATGATCAGACTGGCAGGCAGAAGCGGTTAGGGGCAATCAGGAAGGCAGGCAGGCGAGTAGTTGGGAGCCAGCAGTCCTGGATTGTGAGAGGAATGTCCAACTGCCCGTTTAGGTCCGATCTTACCTGGATCGGTCCTAAAAGGGCAGTCGGACATCCCTCGAGAGGTCCCAGATTGGAGAGGGTACAGGCTGGGCTGAGGGACACACACCCCCCCCATGCATGAATTTCGTGCACCGGGCCTCTAGTAGTTATATAATGCATTGTGTTCTCTCTGCATTGCATTGTCTTTATAGAAGTTTGCATCATTAGTATTGATACAGTATCACTTAATATTCCATATACAAATAGTCACCAAACAGACACCATATTTTATAGTGTGTAACACAGTAATTTTTAAAACCATAAGTCAAATATTCTGTCTTTGATCAATCTAATTCCATTAAGATCGGCATTAACCTATTTTGGTAGTTATTAGCCATTCTTGGATATGGAAAATTACCTCTAGATTGATTAAAAGAGTGACATCTGAAATCCATGAACTTGTCCAATCTATTGGTATTACATTTTTTCTGGCTTTTCACTTGAAAAGTAGATGTCTAGGAGCTCAACATAATCAGGATTAAGTGTTGCAAAGTATAAAAGGATGAGAGTCTATTTGGGTTTTCATGTTATTGACATTCTATAGGATAAGAGTATACAATCAGCCAGTTATCATTTTGAGTTGCAAAGAGATTTTGTGATTACAATCAGGAAAAAAAATCACTGAATCATCACAAATAGAGAAGTAGTCTTGACTTTTATGGTACTCAAAATTAGTGAAGAAAAAAAAAATCTCAAAATCCTGCAGTGATATAAAAATATTAGCCCTGCATCAGCCAGCATAGCTGTCTACTTATTTCAGAACTGTTTTAGCTTCATATTTCAGGAGACTTTATAAAGCTTTCCCTGCCTAGTCCACTATATAAACATCTCTGGTCTCTGCCAGTTTGGGGATAGACCTGAGCTGATTAGTGTCCCTAAAAGTTGGAGCCAGAACAGTTCAGAAGCACTTCTGCTACCTTGAATATAGTTATGACAAACTCAAAGTTTTGTGGAAGTAGAAAAAAGAACAGCATCTGGAATTCTTGGTCATTCATGGACAAAAATACTTTCAGTGAAAAATAACACACAGTAATCTTGACAGCCAAATCTGCTTTACCATGTTCTGCTGCTCCTCACATCATGATCAAGTTCCCATGCATACTGTCTAAATGGACTATGGCCACAACTAATTGACAGATGTATAAAAACCCCACCAATGAAGCTCCTTGGATGCGAATTTATGACAGCACAAAATAAAGTGGTTAGCCTCAAATCACAAAAGTCTGGTTTTTGTTTTCAAAGAAGACTTTAGCATCGAAAAGAAGATGATGATGATGATGATGGTGATGATGATGATGATAAGTGTTTATACATCTCACTAGTTCATAAGCACTATTCTTGGTTATCTATATGTTTTAATTCATTTATTCTTCTAAAAAGACTCCTGTAAGGTTAGTACTATTTTTATCCCCACTTTAAAGATGTGAAAACTAAAGGTCAGACAGGCAAATTAACTTGTCCTAGCTCACACAGATAATTAGTAACAAAGCAGAGATCCACCCTGGCAGTCTGCTCCATCTGTGCTCTTAACTCCTGTTTTATCATCAGTAAACACTGAATGAGAGAATGGATGCAGAGCAGCAAAATAGTTTCAAGAGCAAAAAAGTTTTATATTTATATGTACACTGAATATGCTGCAATTCTTTGACCCATCTTTCAGAAATCTAAATAAACAAACTTATGACCTACAGGTTCCACAAAATCTAATTTCAAAGCCAACAGAGGAAAAAGCTGAAAACCAATGCAATGTGAACATTATAACATGAGATGGATAGGTAGGCGGCACCTGTAATTATTGAAAGCAATTTTAATTACCCACTTCTCATATTTCTTAATTCTCCAGGACACACAACTCTCATCAATGTTTATTCCCTCAGCATGTGAAGCTTCTGAAATCTCTGCTGGGTTTCTCATCCTCACAGCTTGCTTTCTCAGCCTCTCAGATTATTCATATCATATGAACAAGAGTCTAGCCAGTTCTAACGCTACCTACCAGCTCTAAGATGGACCCAGGACCAAGACCCGGCTAAGCAAAGCAGAAAACCCTCTCAACGCAGTGATTGGGACAATAGTTGGACACAGAACCCACACGGTTCCCATCACTGTCAGGCCCAGGATTGTCACTAGAATCACTGGGAAAGGAACACTCTGTGTCATTGTGTTTGCTAAGCTGGGCTACCACAAGAATAGAACCTGTGAAGGAAGCAGAACTAAGGAGTGGAGAGAAAAATTCCTCATCTCTGCACTTCGTGATATTCATCTTTACCTAAAGGAAAAGGGAAAACTGCTATATAATAAAAGGCTAATATGCAAACCCACTGAACGGCAGAATGACTGGTCACTATGTTATGCACTGATCACCAGGGAGCAGACGCTCAATGTAGAAGCTGCCCTCTGGTGGTCAGTGTGCTCCCACAGGGGGAGTGCCTCTCAGGCAGAGCCTCTCCCGCCTCCATGACAGGCGGACATCCCCCAGGGGTCCTGGACTGTGAGAGGTCACAGGCCGGGCTGAGGGACTACCTCCCCACCCCCCTAGTACACAGATGTCATGCACTGGACCTCTAGTTATTATGTAAGGATCTTAGGGGTCAAAGTGTGACGAGACTGCATACCATCAGAATTTGTATCTTTCCTTTGTGTTTTTCTTTTTGCTCATGCTAGCTTGAATTAGCTTTCTATAATCTGTATATGAAAGAATGTTGAAAATACAGTTGGTAAATATTTTCTGATCATTTTGTGGAGAAGGATTTGCTAAGAAAAAAAAAAGAAATGGAATAAATCTCAAAAAGATGTAAAGATTTCACTTATGTCCGTAGATAAAAGCCACTGTGATGCTTCCCAATAAGATATTTGAAATTAGGAAAATAAGATTGCGCTGTGTGAATTAAACGAAGCAATCAATACTTAATGAATAAGAATTAAGATATGCAAAGTCACACTAAGGCTAGAATGTAGATTTTATTCTGGTGCACAGTCTTCTGAATTAAAACAGAGATTTATGGATCCTTCTTTGTAAAGGGTCAGTCACACAAAACATCTTCACTAGTGTTATTGTTTTTTGATCCAAAGAATCAGATCCAGGCCATTTAACCCAAATACCACACCAGTAGTCACTCCCTATTACTTTTTGTTTTATATAGGCGAGGCATTCAATGTCTAAAACCCTGTGTAGAATGCAGAAGCTTAGAAAAGAGAGGGAGAGAGAGACATTCTTGTAACATGTTTCAATTCCACCAGGGCTCCAGGACTCAGGTGAGAAGAAGAGAGGTTAAATAAGGTTATTTTCAGTGAGCTGAAAACATTGTACTTTAATTATAAAATTGCAGGTTAAATAAGCTAACAAAAAGGAGGACAGGAAATGAAGACAGAGGCAGTTTGGGAACCAAGGGATTTCTCCCATCACTGTAGCAGCTGCTGGCTTTCCTGCTGAGTTCCTTAGAGATGTCTGCATTTCCTGAAATCAGATTTCTTAAACAAGCTCAGGAATTCCATCCCATGGTATTTTTATGTACACACCAACACATAAAATTACATTCTAATAAAACAAAGTTACAAGTCTTTGGTCTAAAAATGTTGGTTTGATAGATTAAAAATTAAATATGACTATTTCAGTGTGTTATTTTGATGTCACATATATTCCATATATTAGGCCGCTGAACCACAGTGATTTGATACATTTTGTAAATAAGCAAAAAACAAAAAATGTCTCAGAAATCCTTTACCAAACTTCAGCCTGCTTGCTTCACCAAACTTCTAGTTGGGTTTTATGGAGTTAACTAGTCCAGTAAATCAAAATTCAGTCATTTTATGTTAAGCTAGCTAACTGTTAAGACATCATTGAAATGAAAATAAGAACAATGGGAAATTTTCCCGGAAAAGTGTTCTATTCACTGCCTCTATTTTGTGATGCAAAGATAAAAACAACCTGAGTCACACAGGTAACCTAAGAGAAAAGGATGGATTTCTATTCCATGTAAATTACTACTCTGGGATTTGGCAAAGTTTGTCACAGCTTTAATATACTGATTGAAAAACCATATTTAGAGCTGGCAGATAGAACAACTTTAGCAACCTTGAGGCCTTCTTTGCTCTTTGAAGTCTGCAGAGTGGCCATAACCGGTGCCCACAGCCTTATGTTTGCAGTCTGTTTTCTCTACCCCCTGGGAACTTTGTGCAATAATGATGCTGGCCCTTTGATGTCCACTTTCAAAGTTTTTGATCTTGAAAGTAGAAAGTAAATATATCTGTTTATTTCTAAAACAATTTTCACACAAGAAACCTGTACTCACCTGTTGTTTATTTCATCGAATGGTTTTGTTTTCTCCTGAAACCTTTTCCATTTACTAAATATAATAGAATCTAACAACTGTGTTATGATCTTTTGGGTTTCCATTAGCACCCCCACTAATTGGCGAGCAGCAATAGCAAGGTGTTTGTGCAGAGGGAGCTAGGAGTGCAGTAAGTAAAATGGAAGGACCTGCTTTGGCAGGAATGTTCACAAAACAGCATCTAGGTGGGAGCCCAGCAGGAAGCTGGAGGTCGGAGGCAGCCGGGAAAGCACAGCCATGATTATCCAGCCGGAACCTGCCAACACTGTGCCAGCTACTTACCTCTATCCTGCTCTGAGAGATGGTTCCTCTACTGGGAAGCCCAGGAAATCAGATCAGATTACTGCCTAAACTAGAATAAAGCACCCCCACAGAAGGGGTCTTCTTTTCATCATTTTAGAGACTCCTTTCCATTTCATCAATTGCAGAGAACTAATGCGTTAAGTTTGCAGGAGCACTTGCCCTGGAGGCTTAAGATTAATTGAAAAGGTGGCTTAGAATTCAATCAGAATTGGGATGTGCTAACCAGGAATAATTTTCAAATGGTACAATCATGATCCTCACACAAATGTAGAATGAACATTTGTCCAAAATTTATTTAACTAATTAAACAATGAAGGACCAGTAGATTGCCAAGGTGGTTCATAGGGTATTTTAGGAACTAGATATTCATAGAACATCTTATAAAGAAAATTTAGGAAAGATTACTGGGTTAAAGTGAAACACATACACACACACACACACACACACACACACACACACACACACACACACAACCCACCAACCTAATAATGTTATATAGTTCCCCTTTAGAGTTAACTTTTATGACAAAAATTATTTTCATCTCATTCAAAGGTTTTTAAGTTCACAGTCTTAATTCTTAGTAAATAATAAATAGCAATGTCAAGCAATGGTACATTCTAAAAATTAACTGTTAAACAAAGCTTCAGTGCAACATTGAAAAGATATGCAAACATCATTTTGCCTTATTTACCAATTTTTAAAATACTTTCTTCTTAAAAATACTAAGAAAATAGGTAGGAAATAATTATTTTTATGTATAACTGATACTGTTGTAATTAAGCCAGTTATTAATACCAGGAAAGGAGCAAAGGGAAGGTCAAGTATTATAGGCATGCCATTTGTGCAGCTTTGCCAAGAAACTATAGTCTAATACTCCCAACGGGCCACCTGTCTATTCCCCTCAGATCGCTGTTGGAAGGGACTGCTCAGGGGGAGAATAGACTCATGCCCAGTGTAGTCTGGATGACACAGGGAAGGTACTTATCTGTCTGTCACACCTGGGAACAGGTCATTGGCCAGAGTGAGTATGACTATAGCAAGCACTGGAAGATTTGGTATATTTAATCCCCTAAACAAAAAAAAGTTCGCTCTCAGGCCTTCTTGGCTATTGGCACTCTCTTGGTTCCCCTGCATTTGCCCACATGGCTCACTGCCAATATGGACCCCACACAATGGACTAATGGACTGAAACTAGTCTGATGCTGTACCACCCAACTCCACCATGGAAAGGAAGCTTTGGACTCTGGCTTTGCCTCTAGCTCTACTGAATCCCCAGCTGTACCTCTTCCAGGATTGGACTAAGGGAAATGGGACTTTGGAAACCGAGGGATACAATTCCACGCAAATAAAAATTACTCATCCTCCAGTGAGAGTCTCAGAAAATTATTTTTCTCAAGATATTGTAAGGATCCCACCCCAGCACTCAGTGGAGAAAGGGATATCTCACTTCCATTGATAACATAACTAAGACGTGCCATTTTCTCCTCAATGTATAAGAGCTGTAAATGATTAATTCACCTTATTTTTTCTATTGTGTCAACCAGTCATTTTAAAATACCACTTCTTTTATCACATGCTTCTTGTCTAAAATATCTAATAGTTCTTTGAGAGGAACTCAGCTTTCTCGATTTATATTTAAAATCTTTAAACGCACAAGGCTGAACTTGGTGATACAATAAAATATGGTCCATGTGATTTTATATACAAGATAATGACTAGATAGATATTAGAATTTTCTCTCCTGGTCTGGTGGATATAATAGAAGAAATGAGAATTGGAGAGGTATTGTAGGAAAATTATAATATTAAATTCAAAGAACTTTGTGAAATCTCTTTCTCTGAGTTAGATTTGGATTTGGATAGTATGACTTTGACTAGCTAATAAAATTACCCAAGTTCCTGTGAGCGAAACAGTCTCTCCTTTCTCTAAATTTACTTTAGGTCCTGTGAGGCCATGGCTAGTCTAGAAAGAAATACAGGGACCAATTATATCCAGATACTGATTGATGATGTCTTGTGTAGCTGATTAACTTGATTTTCTCAAGAAATTATTAACCTCACCTTTGAATCTCATTGAGATTAAACATGACAATAGACCTGACTTAATTTCATCCATATTAAAATAATTATCCAGTAAGCCTTGTTCTCAGGCTATTAAAACCAATATAAATAGACATGACTTTTGCCTTCATGAAATTAACCTTTTGCAGCCAATGGTACAGGCAGACAATTTTAGGTCTTGCATGTAACAAATGTGTAAATTAAGACAACATTTGGTTGTGTCTCTATAAATAATGGATAAATTAGAATTTTACACATTGTTGTGTAAGTGTGACTTAAATATTTTTTAAAAACCAAATTAATATTTCCCTCGCATGAAGCAATATTTAATGCCCAAGAATCAGTTTATTCATCCTCAATCTCTTCCAAGATTTTTAGTATATGTGCAAGAGAAAAACAAAATATTTTGTGTGTTTTCTTTTGGAAAGTAAAAGTTAATCTGGTTGGGGCTAGATTGGATAATGCAGCCAGGACAGCTAACATGGCTTGAAAGAATAACGGAATATCTTTGATCTGGAGGAGGGACCCTAAAAGGACTATATGAGTCAATAGTTTTCCAGAGGAAATGTAAAGTACTGAGATGCAGATGTGAAAGACATAAAGAAGGAAGCATAAGTAAATGAAGCTGGATTGGTACTATGCAAGGAAACTGAGTCCAGCAGGTTATGCAAGTACCAAGTGCAATTGTTCAGAAATGGAAAAAAGACTTTAAAAAGTAACATAGTAGAACAATATTGACAAAACCATAATTTTTGCATACCAAGCAGTAGATTTTTTAAAAATGCCCAGGGGATCTGAATAACTGCTAAACCCAGAATCATTCTAGACTCTTCATAGTCAACCTTTCATGGTAATCAGGATTCAAGAAGAAAAAAATATTCTAAATACCTGTTCATTGAAATTGCCTTGGCTCTAGAAGAATAAGCTAAGTAGATGACAGGGATGGGTCAGTAATAGACAAAGATAGGTGGGGTGGCATGGTGTTGAAAAAGCAGAAGGAATATGAACAGGAGGTGAAAACAATAGATAGGATCTAAATAGTTAAAAAAGATGCAGAAGACAAGATCAAGTAATGATGTCATGAACATGGGGTTGGCAATGAACTCAGATCCCAGAGAAATTCTGGGGGAAGAGGAGACTATTGGGTGGAAATATTTGGGAAAGGGCTCATCATGGGGGAGGTGCATCTTCAGGTTTTGAAAACTGTGCAGGCCTTTTTAGTTTAAAATAAGGAAGTTGCTACAAAACAACTAATATTAGGACATTACTAAAAACAACTAGTAGCAATGGAAAGCAACAAACATGCCAAATTGAAAATAAAACAACTAAGAGAAAATAGAAAAGTAGAGAGGTGTAATATAAAACTTTTACCCTCAGTTCTAGTGCCATGTCTCTTTGCGTCTAGTAAGGATGTCTATTGTACTTGCAGTGGGTGCTCCCCAGTATTAAGGGCAGTTTTCAAATGCCAAAGGGGGAAAATCTAATTTGATTGATAAATATATTGTGGTCAAAGTAAATAAAGTTCAAGTCAAATAAAACACAACCAAGTTTAAAAAAGGGAAGCCAGCCGGCGTGACTCGGTGGTTGAGTGTTGACCTATAAACCAGGAGGTTGTGGTTCGATTCCTGATCAGGGCACATGCCCAGGTTGCAGACTCCCCCGTGTGGGGTATGCAGGAGGCATATGATCAATGATTCTCTTTTATCATTGATGTTTCTATCTCTCTTTACCTCTCCTAACCTCTCTGAAATAAATAAAAAATATTTTTTAAAAAGGGAGATTCTGAGATCTGAGTATATGATGGCTGTAAGCATTGATTAGCCAAATAAGCCCAATCATTTAAATTATGGAATGGTTGACTTTTAAGGTATTATCACTTTACAGTGCTTCTTTCAGACCTTTCAGAACTGTGAAGGCAACATTGATGGCGAATGGTATTAAACTTTTTACATTCCCAAAGAGAATGAGGAAAACATTCTGCAAAGCTATGATGAGCCTTTTGTGTGGATCTTAAGTGTGATGGAAAAATAGCACATTTTTACTGCAGTAAAAACTCTAGTAAAATGTTTTAATCTATTATGTTAGCTAAATGGAAATATAATTACTTAATGAAAATTTAGCTAGGATTTTGAAGAAATAAAATATTGACAATTAAAATACACTTAGTGAATTCTAATTCCCAAAATTATAAGTGACAAAAAATATTTAAACTACTATAAATAATTTATGAATTCTGCATATCCTTACCTAGGGACTTCATATTAAACAGATTTACCAGGAATGATAAGGAAAATGACATTATTTTTTGGGTAAAAGGTTCTTTTAAAAAAAAAATTATTTCCCAACCCTTTGTTGTTATTTGTTAATGTACTTTATAAAGGAAGAAAACTAAAGTTTATTTTCCCATTAACTTCATTCTTTTCCACTGGAAGACATCTATTCTCTCCTTTATTGAACCCTCACTTCAGAAATACATAGAACTAATACAAATATAGTAGTTATATTCTGGTGGTGGCAGGGGGTCCTTTTTTCCCACTATCTTTCAAATTTCACGGTTCTTCAATCAGATCAACTGAGTGTCTATTTAAAGCTTTAAAAATTTTGCTTCACACAAAATTAAATTCAAGGCAAATTAAGTGGTATATAAAAGCACCACTTTATAATTCTAATGCGCAAATCCACAAGGAGGATATAGTTGTCATGAATATTTAAATATCATAGCATCAAAGCCAAAATACTGAAAGCCAAATCTTCAAGAAATATATGAATAGATAGATAAATAATAGATATGAAAGGGTATCTCTCTTATGTCATGTTAGATTGAATAGATAACAGTGTAAGAACAGAAGGGATTTTAACAAAGGTATTAATCAAGTTGAATGAATATCTTATATAATAAAGAGGTAATATGCAAATTAACCTTCACACCACACAAGATGGCTGCCTATGACCAAGCCGGCAGGGGGGTTAGTGAGAGATGACCAAATGACTGAACAAGTAGGCTATGTGGGGCAACCAGGCTGGTGAGGGGTTGGGGAGAGGGCCTGTGAGGAGTGACCAGGCCGGCAGGGGGGCAGTTAGGGGTGACCAGGCTGGCGAGGGGGGGTCAGTTGGGGGCAATTAGGCTGGCAGGGGGGGCAGTTAGGGGCAACCAGGCCAGCAGGGGGGGCAATTAGGGGCGACCAGGCAGGCAGGCAGGTGAGCAATTAGGAGTCAGCAGTCCAGGATTTTGAGAGGGATCCCGGATTGGCGAGGGTGCAGGCTGGGCTGAGGGGACACCCCCGCCCGTGCATGAATTATATATATATATATATATGTGGTAACTAAGGAAATCACCCATGGAACTGTTATAAACCTGAGTACATATTAAACTCAAAGAAAAATTTATTTTTCAATTTGAAATACTATAGACTGCATTATCAAATAATACAATTCGACCAGAAATCAGGAGCAGAAATAGAAACCAAAGGAAATCTACAACTTCCGCAGGTGTGCTCTGAACAGGGCTGCCCTGCTGGGAATCACACCACATTCACATATTGGTAAGATTCAGGAACCCAAAGATTTCTTTAGCTGGAACAGTCACAGGCTGCTACGGGACAGATTTTTCTGGCAATGCAGTTTCTTGAAAATCCTAGAGGATGTCAGGATTATTTGATTCTGGTCCACCCCATGAGAAAATAAACTATATCCAAAGACTACCATTTGCAATTTGGGAAACAGCCACAATTAAGGAAATACCAACTTTAACCCAGCACTCCCTTTGTTTAGCAGAGAAAGCTTAAAAGACATTTGGAGAAATCCCTGGAACTTCAGTGTCATCCATCCCATGATTGCTAGTTTTGCTGTTTTAATCCTAGACAGGACAGATCATGGTTCCTATCACAGAAATCATTCCAATGAGGTTAAGTAGGAAGAGATTTAACAGAGGGAATTTGGTGCTTACAAAACCAATGGGAGAGCCAAAGTTGAGTCTGACAGCTGCAGGTTGAACTACCAGGAATGACTCACAGACAAACCTGCGTACCTGGCCCACAAAGAGCTGCTACCTGGGCTGCCATCAGGAAGCTTGGGGGTTAGAAGCCACCATTACAGCACAGTCCTTAGCTCCAGGATCCTGCTATTCTGCCAGACGCAGGGCCAGCCTTAGGGGACTCCACACCTCTCAACACTTACAAAAAGGCCTAACTGATTAAACTAACATTATATTGGGTTTCTGATAAGTAGTTATTGCTTTCTAAATTAATTCTCCTCCTAAACCATGAAGATTTTATTTTATATTATTTTTTAAATGTATTTTATTGATTTTTTACAGAGAGGAAGGGAGAGGGAGAGAGAGTTAGAAACATCGATGAGAGAGAAACATCAATCAGCTGCCTCCTGCACACCCCTCACTGGGGATGTGCCCGCAACCAAGGTACATGCACTTGACTGGAATTGAACCTGGGACCCTTCAGTCCACAGGCCGACGCTCTATCCACTGAGTCAAACCGGTTAGGTGAAGATTTCATTTTAAATAGTAGTCATAGCACCCTTACCAAATGGTAACACAATTTTTAATAACTGAAAAGAAATTTAAAAAACACCACTGCACTGATATTTTTTCCTCCTCTTTGGAGATGCAGTATAGTTGTACGGTTAAGTAAAAAGATTTCATGTCATACTAGTATTAAACTAGTATTAAACTCTAGTATTCACTAACTATGAAAGCCTGTGGCAATTCAATTCTGCTAAACTTTAATTTCTTCATCTGTAAAATGGGCATGATAGTACCAATGACTATACATAGAGTCACTATATAAATTAAATTAAATAGTAACAGTGTTTACAACACAACCTGGCACAGCATAAGCCCTCAATGATGGTGAGGCAGGTTTTACTATCACCACCTTAGAACTTGTTGTTCCCTTTTTCCCCAGTACACTTTCTCTTTAAGTCATAATCGCACATCTGCCACCATCACTCTAGAGGCAACAACTGACTTCCTATATATCAGCATCCATTGATCTTTTCTCAGTCCACATTCATCTTGATTTTGCTCCTGAATTTGACACTGTTCATCATTTTCATCAGTTCTCACCGCCATTGACACTGATGGCATATGCCAGCTTCCACTCCTCCCCCTCCCCATCCCCCATCCACCCTGCGTGCTCAATCTGTCACAGTGACAAAGGCAATGTTTGTGGTCATCTTTTGCTTTTTCATCTATCATCTTAGTGCTAACCCTCATTATCCTATGCCTGTGCAAATTTTTTATTCATTAATGATAGCTGATTTTTTTCATTATCTCTGCTTCAACTCATTTTGTATGCCAACTGATAAATGAAAAGCTTTAAAATACTGATTATGAGATCCTCATGCTCAGAAATTTTCAGTGACTTTCTATGGTCTGCCAAATTAAGTTCAAACACATTGGTCTGGTTTTAAAAACACTCCTTAATTTATTGACCATGCCTTCCCGCCTCACATCAAGTCATTTTTTGAAATGTGCTGTGCTTCTATTGTGGCCTTTATTCATACAGAAAAATTTCTGGAATTTTTGGAAATGCCTTCACCCCAGCCATTTACACCTCTCGAGTACTACTTTATCCTTCAAGGTCTGGTTGAAATGCTTTCTCCCCTGGGAAGGTGTGGATGAAAAAAGGGTTCTATCTCAGGGAGACCTGATCATAAATTCCTATGTTCATGGTGATAGTCACACCCCAGGAATACAAATTCTTCAGTAAAAGGCTTATCTTTGCCTTAAGCAAGTACCATTCATTGTTTCTATGCGGCTAGGTTAACACACCTTTGACCCCTCCTTCTTGACCACCCTCAAGAGAGCACATAATCTTATTTCCCCTATAGATCCCATTCCCGCCTTTTTCCCACCTTCATGTAATCTTTCTTATGTCCCTCCTTAATTTCAAATTCATAAAAGAAACTGCAAAACTGTTATCTCCAGAGCATTTGAGATCTTGCTGCCTTTCACATGTCCTCAGTTTGGCTCAAATAAACTTTTATAAGAATTTCTTTTATGGGTTTGGACATTTTTTACATTGACAAGAGGTTTCTCTGATAACCCCAATTAGGAGCAGTCTCTCTCTCTTTACAACACTAAAAATTTATATCCATCACTGGGTGCAAAATACATAGTCCTACATTAGAAAAGAACCAGTTTTTGGTAAATATGACCTACCTAGCATACTAGACCAGGGTCAGAAAACTTCCTTAAAGGGCAGATAGTAAATGTTTAAGTAAATATGGCTAGGTGACTGAGTAGCCTTTGTTATGACTATTAAACCCTGCCTTTGAAGCAAGAAAGCAGTGGTACACAATAGGTAAACAAATAAGCATGGCTGCTTTTCAATTAACACTTTATTTGTAAAACAAAAACAGTTGGCCAGCCCAAGGCTATGGTTTGCTGACCACTCTACATACTATTAGCTTCTGAAATGCTGAAACCATGCTATCCTCATCTGAACACTGCTAATTCTACTACTACTGAGTCATTCAGTGTTTTCCTATAGTCTATGCCAAGTACTATGCAAGTGCACTTATGCATATTATTTATGATCATTTCAGTGATTTTTAAAAGAAAGTATTGTTACATTCTGTTTGCAGCTGGGGAAATTGAGGTGCTGATCACAAATTAAAACTCTCGTTTTTATGTATTTGTTTATATGCTTGTAGCTGTCTTTCCCTCGAAATGGAAATTCCGAGAAAACAAAGAACAAGCCTGTCTCATATGCTAATGGGTCTGGCATAGAATAGTTATTTTAAAAAGTATTTATTTAATAAATTAGTGAATGAATTAATCACAGAGCAGCTACTTCATTTGTCCAGGGTCACACTAGCAGTAAATAATAGAGCAGGAAAGAAAATTCACATTTCTCTTTTTTTTTTTTTAGCTTCACTTCACCCCCTCTCTTTCCCTCCCCCCCCAGCAAATATTTCTTGAGAGATCACCCTATGCCATGGGCTATGCGCTTTCAAATACCCTAATATTTGACATCTTACATCATTGATCCATTTCACATAATAAGGAGCTACTAATACATACAATACTCTGCATCCAAGTTTTGTCTTTTTACACATTATATATATCAAGTTTCTCATTGGTGAGCCATTACCCACTTTTACCTTTCCTTCCAGGTATTTAAATATACCATTCTTCCATTTCTGGACTGTGGTTAAGAGCAGGAGCTGTGACTAATCCATCATGGTATTTTGTAAAAAGACTGCTCAGCAGACAATTATGAAATGACTGAATTAATGTGTATACACATGAATATGTATGTATTTACTCTACCTATTTCTAATTAGAAGTCATCTGATATTTATCTCCTCAATCCTTCTCATGCCTCAGTTCCAGTCCTTATCTCACCACACTGCTTTCGCTCAGTCCCCCACGGCTTTGGCTTTGTACCAACGTTTTATAACAGCAATGGGCCTGCACTCCTTACACCTCATCTTACCCAGGTTTGCAGTTCATCCTCCTTTTTGCTGTCAAATCAGGAAATTTGGTTTTATTCATGGACTACACCCTGTTTAGTTTCTTCCCCATCCCGTGCTGTAGATGGGTCAAGGTTCCTAAGAACTGCATGTAAGCCTAGCTGTCCTGACTCATTTCTCATTCATTATCCGTCACAATGAGTACAGGACTTGCTGTTTCTGGACGCACCATCCAGCCATGTGCACCCAACCATGACTGTGGGCATACACTTCCTTCTGTGTGGACAACCCCTTTCCAACCTCTGTGTGGAATACCCTTTGCTCTCCGGGTGGGGTACTTTCTTGACTTTCAACATTTATTTTAAATGTACCTTTGACACCTTTTCCATGCCAAAAACTGAAATGACTGTTCTTTCCTCTGCTCTGATAGACATTCCCCTTTTTTAATGCCTTCATATTAATTATAATTTGTTTATATAACTATATTTCCATGAACTCAAAAACCTTTGAGGGCAGCAACCCTCAAATATCTCTAGCCTTATCACAGTGCCAGCCACATAGTCAGCCCTCAATCAATGTTTTTTAATGAATGACTTAATCGATCATCAATCATTCAATCTATACCGACATTAAAGAAGTTAAATTTGTGCTACAGAGATAGGATTATTCAAAACAAAATTTTGGAATTATAACATAAATAAAAAGATTTTGAGTCTATAATTATTCAAAATAATATGTAGTTATATGTTAATATCCGTATACTTTATTTAGAAAGAAAATGTCACATGTAGGAATTAAATTGCTTAAGCAAATAATATCTGGCATTTGAAAATGTACAACCTGCCAATGGATTTGTAGAAAGTTTCAAATTAAAGGAAACTGCATGGATTTTTTTATGGCTACAGTATACAAATTAATTATATAGTTATATTAACTATGTCATGAATATATTAATTTTCCTAAATGATATTTAATTGTTGGTCTCTGGTTTTCCTATTTAATTACTGCTAACTACAAATTTTACCAGTAGTTACTTTAATATTGAGGATAATACCAATAAAAGGCTTATTTCAAAAGCAAAAGTTATATTGAAAATTGAAAGTAATTCTATTTCAATGATGGGGCCAGTAGAATCACATTCCAGTAGAGCTTCTCCATCGCCATAATCACTACAATGTGTGTGTGAGGGAAAGAGTACCCACCTGCTTCTACCAGCCCAAACAAAGGCGTCATCTGGTTTATTTATCACCTGGGTGTCTCTAGAGTAAGGTGACCAGACGTCCCGCTTTTGGCGGGACAGTCCCGATTTTTAACAATTTGTCCCGCGTCCTGCGGCGTTTTAAAAAAGTCCCGATTTTTGGAAAGAATGCATGACAAGCTAGGGAACGGCGGGAGAACGGGAAGGGAATGTACGGTTTTTGGTGGCCACGTGGCTATTTAGCCAGGATATGAGTTTTATATTATTTTTGTTAATTTTATAATGTTAAACTTTAATAATAACAAATAATAGTTGAGAACTGATTATCGAGAACTACTTATCAAAGTTCGCATTGTTGATCAGTTGTTAGAATTCGACCACCATTGTTTGGACTTAATGAACAATGGCATTTTTTGGGATTGGCAACGACGAAAACATTTTGTAACTGTCTCTCAGACGATACACATTGTACTGCGTGCTAGTAAGCTAGTTAAACAAGTGATGTCATTACAAATCAGCTATTCAGATAATTTAAGTAAGTAATTTATTTATTTATTTCATAAATACATAAATTTTCTTGAATTTAGCAGACAGTACTCATATTATTTATATTTTATAGTGGCGGCAAAAAGTCTAGCGCCGGCCTTGAAAGTGACACTTACGACTTACGTTACGGCAAATTCAGAGGAAAAATAATACAAGTTAGTATTGTTATTATTTAGAAAGAAATATAGGATTAAAATAATTTTTAAAATATAGTTACTTTATAACAATCAAATTAATTTAATTTATAAACTAACATTAAAATATGTTAATGTAATTATGTACCTACTTACTGTGTTTTTAAGCAATATGTATATAATAATTTATAATATAATTTTAAATTATTTTTTTTAGATTTTTAACATAATGAGTAAGAAAAGAGGATGCAAATTAAACGATGATCTAAGAAGTGAATTTCCTTTTATTAAAAAAACCAAAAGCGATTATAATATAGACCAAATTTTTAATCAAGAACCATCCCCCCACCCCGGGCCAAAACTGGTTTGGCTCAGTGGATAGAGCATCGGCCTGCGGACTCAAGGGTCCCAGGTTTGATTCTGGTCAAGGGCATGTACCTTGGTTGCGGGCACATCCCCAGTAGGGGGTGTGCAAGAGGCAGCTGATCGATGTTTCTCTCTCATCGATGTTTCTAACTCTCTATCTCTCTCTCTTCCTCTCTGTAAAAAATCAATAAAATATATTAAAAAAAAAAATAACTGCCCCTCTCCCCCGTCAATGGTGTCCCGCTTTACCAATGTTAAAATCTGGTCACCTTACTCTAGAGGTGGGACAAGTCTGATCAGAAGCAATCTTAGAAGACTATCATATTATCACTCCCCTCTTGCCCCCCCCCCAAAACAATTGGCATAATGTGTAAGAAAAATATATCTAGATACCAATTTTAGCAAAGACACTTCTAAGTTTCTCTCTGGTCTGTTTAGAGTCCAAAATTCCTTTGCCTTAGTGGGGTACTGGTGCATGTTGATGCAAAATCAGAGTTTCCCAGGTAAAATTGTGATGCCTGAGCAAAATGAAGAAAATGCAGTCATATCAATAAAAAAAAAAAAGAAAAGAAAGAAAAAAAGAAAGAAAGAAAGCAATAGTCACCTGAGGTACATTTTCTAACAGTTGGTAAGTGTCCTCTGGCAAAAATAATGTTGAGGTCTTGGGACAGAGTTATTCATCCATTAGGTGCTTACTAGTTACTAGTTGAATAAATGAATGGATCTTGCAATTCAAATCATGAATATCCCTTGAAATGAAGCACTTAAATAAATAAAAAAAGATGGAGATAAAGGGTCCTAGTTATAGACTATCCAATTTTAGAATGGCAGAGTTATGTCCAATGAATGCCAACTAGTCTATCTAGTTGTCCCCAGCAAAATGTTTCATAGTTTTTAACTTAAAAACTCACAAAGAACAAGAAAAAGAAAATAAACTTCAAAATAAATCTTTGACTTACATGATTTCATTGACAACCTAACCTGGAAGGCATTATAAGAAATAACGATTCTGGTTTTAGTAGAGAAATGAAGGTCAACAGATACTTTCTCTTATGTAAAAAAAGCCTCCCTCTCTGCTTAAAATAAGGTTGAAAGATAACTATCTCTCTGCTCAGTCTACTCTCTGGTAAGAGACCCAAAGTCTGTATAAACCGTAACATTTTGCAGCTGTCCTTCCACTGTGGAAAGGCCATGAGCTCCATGAGGACCAAGTGTGTTTATTTTAGATCACCACGGCATTGACAATAACTACAATAGTGCCTGATACCCAGTTCTGCATTCAATAATTAGTTCAAATAAATGAACTGTTGAATGGCTTTTTTAAAATATTATTTCTCCAGTTCCAACTTTTCCTCCTTTCTATCTCTTGTCCATCCATTCTTTTCTAGTCATTTGGATACTGCAACCCCCAAGAAACAATGTATTTTATCCTGAGGAATGTGGATGGATAAAAGAAATTATGAAGAACCTTATTAGCATAAATTGTATAATGCACATACTCAGTAACACAGAACCAGGCCAAAATGGCTGGGAGAATATCCGAATTTAGAATGAGAGGGTTTTGTCCAATGAATGCCAAGAAAATGCATATTCTCTGATCCCCTAGGCAGTGTATTAAACTGTGTTTACCGTGCTGTGTTACACAAATATAGCAACTGCTTCTGGAGGTGGGGTGAGTCCTGATTTGTAGCCTTTGTTGATTTTTATGGTATATTTTAAGACTATATAACTTCATGCATAGTTAGGAAGCTGGCCCCAGCGTAGCAGTACCTCCAGTTACTTATACCCCAATAAAAAAATACTTATATAAGTAATATAAATAAACAATAAATAAATATGTGAGTAAAATATAAATAATGTAATAAATGTAAAATAAAATAAAAACAAATAATAGAAACATCCATTCCTCCTAATTGTTAAGTACTATACAAGTCCTTCATTTACTGACAATCTATGAATACATTATATTATTTTTTCTTTCCTATGTTTTAGTAATTATTAAAATGCTGTGTCCATGGCAGATTACAGCTTTGTTAAAAGCAGGAATATTGTTATTTATTCACAAATATTTATTGTGAACTACATGAGTTATTTATGGTATACCACATAACAGACTTAGAGAGCAGGACTGAGAAAAGATTTATTAATAAGCTACATTCTTTCATGAGTCTCTGTAGTCCTATCAATGTCTCAATTTTCTCCCAGATATTCCCTTGTGTCTCACGTGTTCTCATGCAATATCTGTTGTCTGCACAACTCATGTGGAATTTTATAAATATCTTTACATATTTTTACTATAAATAATCCATATTCAAAATAAAGCAAGCTTCTTCTAGGTAAAGATAGGATCTTACTGTTCTGTATCCTTAGAATTCATGCCAGGGAATTTTTATGACCCAATTGTTCTTGTATATTTCCTGTAGTTTTTAGCAGACAGATTAGATTCCCAAAAATATTGGTTGTATTTAATGGAATGATTTTGTCAAAGTCTTAAATAATTCTTCATTTAGTTTTTTTATGTAGTTATGAAATGTATCTTTTCAGAAAGATAGATGTCACTATTTTGAAATATTGACTAAAAGCTATATTTATGTCTTCATACTGAAAAATATGTTCCCAGTATATTAATTTTTGGTATATAGTGATAAAATGAAAATTTTCTGACTAACCATTTGAAGTTGGATATAAATCATATTACATTGCCAAATGATGAGAGAAAAATTACATTAATAAATCATTGAAATAAAGTTGTTAGCCTTTCTGCTGAATATATTTCCATATTAACAGGCTATAGTCATCGAACATTTCCAAGTGTGCTTTATAGGGAAAAAACCTGATTCTCATAAAATATTTAATGTTACAACCATATTAGTTCTATCTATATGTTGCTGAAATAACAAAAGCCTGTTAACCCCAGAATATAAACAAAGAGATGAATTAGAAATAAAGCATTTTTTACTTTTCATCCAAGTATGAGCTACCTTGTAAACACAGCTACTTTTTGTTTGTTTGTTGTTGTTAATCCTCACCTGAGGATATTTTTCCACAGAATTTTTAGAGAGAGTGGAAGAGAGAGAGGAGAGAGAGAGAGAGAGAGAGAGAGAGAGAGTATATGGATGTGAAAGAGACACATCGATTGGTTGCCTCCTGCAAGCGCCCCTACCAGGCCTGGGGATTGAACCTGTAACCCAGGTAGGTGCCTTGACTGAAATTTAACCTGAAACACTTCAATGCATTGGTCAACACTGAACAGTGAGCAACACTGGCCAGCTGTTCTTGAAGAGTGCATCTCTGCAGTATTTTGTTTCAATTATGAAAAAAACTGGAAAATAAAAAAAAAAAACAAGTATAAATTGACTATGTTAGATAATCTATTTTCTTTTCAATTCAATGAATAAAGAAGTTGACATGATCTTAAATTGACAATGACACAGTCCAATAAATATACTCACAAGGGTATCTTATATCCTATTAAGCAAGAACTATAAAACTGCCTTCTCTGAATGTCTTCAATGATTTATTAAATTTTACACAATGATATAAGGTGTGACTTCAGAATACTGCATATGTATAATATCCAGGTAAAATATTACTTTTCTCTCAGTTTACAATTATTTTATGGTAGAATGTGTATATTTTCCTCCTTAATAAAATGATGTTCCATTTCTGCATATATTGCATTTGTTTTTCAAATCGGTGATATATTTACTTATTCACAAAGAACACAAGGGTACACTGTATAAAGTCTTCTTGCCACAACTATCAGTTGATCATTACCCATCCTTCTTCCTGGAGGCATTAAATGCTATAAATTCTTATCCATCATTCCCTATGTATATACAAATATTTCTTCTTTCAGAATAAATGGGAACATGCCATTCAAACCTCTTGTACTTCAATATTTCTTGAAACTTAACAATATATGCCTTGGAAATTGCTTTGTATCAGTGCATAGAGCTCTTCTTTATGTTTTTTTATAACATCATAATTTTCTATTGAATAGCTGTAGTCATCATTTATTTAAAATGTTTATTGACGGCCTTTGAGATTATTTCAATTTCTTACTTATACAAACAATACTGAAATGAATAACTTTGAGCATACATCATTTTGTTCCTGTTTGAGAGTATCTGAAGAACATATTCTTTGGAGGAAACTTGCTGGGAAAAAGAATATATGCATTTGTAGTTTTAATATTTGATATGATAAAAATTTTCTTCCATAGCGGATTCACTAATTTATGCTCATATCAAACACAACAAAAGAACATTTTCTTCCTGTTCCCTAGCCAAAATACTGTTGTTGTTGTTTTTTTTATTTCTGCCATTCTCATAGGTGAAAAGCACCACTTTCATTTTTGAAGTACAGTGTGACATATTTACAGAAAAATGTACAAAATCACAAATGGATTGATGTATTTTCACAAGCTGAACAATTCTATGTAACTTGCACTCAGAACAAGAAAGTGAGTATTACCTGAACCCTAGAATCCTTCCTTGTATATCCAGGGAGCCACTGATCCCCACCCAAGGGCACCCTCTATCTGACTTCTAATCCCATAGATTAGTTTTACTTGTTTTTGACTTTAATATAAACTGAATCTGTACGCTTTACAGGTCTGAATTCTTTCTATCACCATTTTCTTATGTGTGGAATTCATCCCCACTTTTGTTTATAGATATAGTTTGTTCTTTTCTTTGTTGTATTGTATTCCATTGTGTGATGATTATACAGTTTATATTATATTTTTAATGTGCATTAGGAAGTTTCCAGCTTGGAGTTTTTACAAATAGTAATCTTAAGAAAATTCTTGCATGTGTCTTTTGGTGGATCTATAGCTGCATCTCTATTGGCTATATGTCTAGAAGTAAAATTGCTGGGTCAATAGAGTGTATACACACTCAGCTCTAGTTAAATTTCACTGTTTTCCAAAGTGATCAAACCAACGTACACTCCTACCATCAGTGTATATGAATGTGAGTAGGTCCACATGTTCACTGCTACTTGGATTGCTTTTTGCACTTTTGCTATTCTTATGGGTGCATCTTAGTGTAATTAATTTGAATTTCTCTTAATATGACTGAAATGAGTTTTTAATATAGTAACATTTATATTTATTTTTCTGAAATCTGTTGGTGCCACCTTCAAAATATAGAAAGAATATAACCACTTCTCTCCATCATTGCTACTACAACAGTGAACATAAATTCATTATCTGCATAATCAGGAAGCCCTCCTGATTTGATCTTGCATCCATTTTTGCTGTCTTACAATCTGATCTTACTAGAATAACCAGAGTGATCTTGTTAAATAGTGAGTCAGATTATGTCACTACTCTGGACAAACCCTTCAGTGCTCATTTTGCTCAGACTTAAAATTCCCTGCATGACCTGGCCTCCATTTCTTCTTAGATTAAATCGCCAACTCTTTCCCTTCTCACCTGTTCTGTACCAACTCCACTGATCTTGCATTTCCTCACTCATTCCAAGCACATTGTTAAGATATTTATTCTCATTTTACAATCTTATTATGATATCTATAAAATATTCTTAGGGCTAACTCCTCACTCAATGCCTGAAATATTTTGTTCAAATGTCACCTTCTCCATAAAATTCATCCTGACCACTTTTAACCCTTGACTCTGTCTCCCCATATCCATACTCTGCTCCTTTTCTCCCATAGATTCTGACCTTCTAATATACTAGATATTTTACTGATTTATTATATTTACTAATTGCTTCCCACTGATGAAATACGATCTACATGAGATCAGTGTCTTTAGTTTGCTTTGTTCATAGTTGAATCACTAGTTCTGGATCAGTGTTTCAGGTATAATAGATATTCCATAAATATGTGCTAAATGATTGTCAATAAAATGTGCCCACAAACCTTTACTCGCCTTGTGGTGGCCTTTCTCTTGAGTTCTCTAGAGAACTTTTCTCTAGAGTTCTCTACAAGAGCAGAAAAATAAATATTTTATAATACGAATCAGAAATACTGTATTACTAGTTGTCACTTGCTATTTGTCTTTGCTTAGAAATTATTGATTGCCCCTTAGAAAAGTAAAAAAAATTTAAGCGGAAAAATACAATTTTTAACCTACCAGATTTAAGTTAAAAATTCTAGGTTTCATATCAAAGTTAGTAAAATGCTGCTCCATTAATATAATATAAAAGAAACCATCAACGAAACAACAAGAAAGCCCACTGCATGGGAGAACGTATTTGCCAATGTTATCACCAATAAGGGTTTAATCTCCAAAATTTACAGGGAACTCATACAACTTAATAAAAGGAAGATAAAAAATCCAGTCAAAAAATGGGCAAAGCACCTAAATAGACACTTTTCAAAAGAGGACATACAGAAGGCCAAGAGACATATGAAAACATGCTCAAAGTCATTAATCATCCGAGAGATGCAAATCAAAATGACAATGAGGTACCATCTCACATCTGTCAAAATGGCTATTATCAACAAGTCAACAAAGGACAAGTGTTGGTGAGGATGTTGAGAAAAGGGAACCCTTGTGCACTGCTGGTGGGAATGCAGACTGGTGCAGCCACTGTGGAAGTCAGTATGGAGTTTCCTCAAAAAATTAAAAATGGAACTGCCATTTGACCCAGTAATCCCACTTCTAGGAATATATGCCAAGAAAACAGAAACACCAATCAGAAAGGATATATGCACTCCTATGTTCATAGCAGCACAATTTACAATAGCTAAGATTTTGAGACAGCCTAAATGCCCATCAGCAGATGAGTGGATTATGAAACTGTGGTACACCTACACAATGGAATACTATACTGTTGTAAAAAAGAAGGGACTCTTACCATTTGAAACAGCATGGATGGACCTGGAGAGCATTATGCTAAGTGAAATAAGCCAGTCAGAGAAAGATAAATATCACATGATCTCCCTCATTTGTGGAATATAATCAATAACATAAACTGATGAACAAAAATAAAGACAGAGTCATAGAAACATAGAACAGACTGTCCAGCCTAAGAGGGAAGGCAGGGGAGGGGGGGATAAGATATCATCCAAAAAACTTGTATGCATGCATATGAGCATAACCAACGGATGCAGACAGTAGCGGGGTGAGGGCATGTGCTGGGGGGTGGTGGGAGCGGCTGGGGAGAGGTCAATGGGAGAAAAGGGAGACATATGTAATACTTCAAACAATAAAAAATTAAAAAAAAAGTTAATACAAAGAAAATCTGCCAGTACTTTCATGGTTGGTATTTTCATGTTTAAATCTTTCATCCATCAGAAATTCATTTTATCAGATGTCCTAGTTTTTTTTGACATTATTCATTAAATAATTCACATTTCTTACACTAATCTGAAAAGCTATTGTTATCATTCACTTAATTCCTATATGAATTTGTGTCTGTTTCTTGACATGTTACTGTTTCATCGATCATTCTATTTATTTATCTACCAGAACTGCAGTATTAATTTATTGTAGCTTTATACTATATTTAATATATTTTAATTTCTTCTTATTGCTCTTCCTCTCTTAAAAATTTTCCTGAAAAGTCTTGTTCTTTTGTTTTTAATTTCCTGCTGTATTTATAATCAGTCCCTAATAGCTCCTACAAAAAAAAATCATTATTTTTATTGTGAATGAATTACTTTTTAATTAATCTCAGAATAAATATCTTTAAATTTTCTTCAAGATTATATGCCTTTCTGTTTCTCTAAACCCTTTTCCTCTCTCAGTAACATTTATCTTTCAATTTAGATTTTATATATTTCTTTATTTTTTAAATCCTTGCCCCAGAATATGCTTATTGATTTAGATAGAAGGGAAGGGGGAAGAGAGAGACAGAAAGAGACAGAAAGAGAGAAAAATATTGATATGAGTGAGAACATCGATGAGTTGTCCTTTATTTGTGCCCTGGTGGGGGATTGAACCTGTAACCTAGGTATGTGTCACACTGGCCAGGACTATATATTTATTTTTATATTTAATTATTTTATTGGTAATGTGGGTAGACATATTATCTTATTTTATCTTTTAAATTATTTTTTTCTGCATATATCAAGTCTATTGATTTTTTATGTTAATTTGGTATGCAATCATGCTATTATTGCTTGTAGAAATTTTTCAATTGATCCTCTCTGTCTAAAGAGACAAGCACTTTTACTATCTTCAAGTTATAATTGTGCTTTATAAATTTATTTATTTACATTCCTGTAGCCTATAAAGGGGACGGCATGCTCATTCATTTCTCACTGATTGATTTCACTGGGCCCTATGAGGTTATCTAAAAGAAGCAGATCTTCAGTGTGTGCCCTCAGCTAAATGCCTGAACAACTTAAAGAACAGCAGGTGCTTTTGTAGAAATGTAGCAGTGTACAAAGTGGCCTCTGTAAGAGCAAAAAGTACAGACTTGGAGTATTACCATATCTGTAGTCATTACTTTAATATAGGGTTGATTTATTTTAAAAATTATTTCTTTGTCTTTTCTTTTTAAGAAATATATTTTATTGAATTTTTACAAAGAGGAAGGGAGAGGGATAAAGAGTTAAACATGGATCAGCTGCCTCCTGCACACTGCCTCCTGGGGATGTGCCCGCAACCAAGATAGATGCACTTGACCAGAATCAAACCTGGGACCCTTCAGTCCACAGGCCGACACTCTATCCACTGAGCCAAACCGGTTTCGGCAAGACTGTTTTAAATACTAACCGATTGGTATTCATATTTTTATAATTTCCCCCCAAAACCTAATAAAGTAAAATCACAGATTACTTTATCCATTTTTGTACTTCTAGGTTTTTCTGTACTTAATTTCCCAAAGCATCTAGTTAGATAAAAAGTGTTTAAAGCATTGCAGATGTCAGGTGTGTGTGTGTGTGTGTGTGCGTGTGTGTGTGTATATATATATATATATATATATCTGAATTGGTTCTTCTAAAAAAGTCAGGATGAACATAAGTTTATATCAACAAATCAATAATTCTGAGGAACCCCAAATATTGTTCAATTATTTTTTTCCACTTTTAAAACTCTTTTCATAAATCATACAAAGCTTATTTTGGTAACAGACTATTAATATTCACCTGTATATTAAAGATTGTGGTATAGTATATAAAGAAAAATGCATATAAAAGATAGCCAATTATTGTTTTTCCCTCCATAATTTTCAAATGGTTGAATAAAATTCAGGGTAAATATGATATTAAATTTCTATCATATCTTTGAAAAGTCATTGTTTAAACTATTTTTAACCAAAGGCCAAATATAGTGTGTTATTCGCCAAGATGTACACACTAAATCCTATGCAAAGCAGCTGCTGGTTTATTTCCAGCAATCCGAATTTACTTACTTAGTTTAACAAACAGTTCCCTATATTCTTAATCACAGCTTTTCATCATCAAAACTGCCATATGCCTCACATAATTACATCTAAACACATCACTAACCCTTCAACAATTGTCCCCATGCCGTTTCTTTTCAATTCTTACAGTTGAAACTCATAACTGAACTCTAAATTTTTCTTTGTGCTCTGACATTTAAAAAGCAACATGCCCTATTAACTTCCTTGACATTATGAATTCCCTTCATTCCTTTGTGTTCTCTTTACTTAAAGTTACCTTTGGTCTTCTGTGCCTATTAGTCTACACCCAGAAGATCCCTTTAATTTTTTTATTTTATTGATTTTTTTACAGAGAGGAAGGGAGAGGGATAGAGAGTTAGAAACATCAATGAGAGAGAAACATCGATCAGCTGCCTCCTGCACATGCCCTACTAGGTTTGTGCCCACAAGCAAGTTACCTGCCCTTGACCGGAATCGAACCTGGGACCCTTGAGTCCGCAGGCCAACACTCTATCCACTGAGCCAAACCGGTTAGGGCCCTTTAATTTTCTTGTCTTTCTTCTAACTCTTTCTATCTATGAGTCTTTCCATTATGGAACTTGTATTCCCTTTTTACATAAGCTGGCAACCCAGAGGAGAAAGCAACATCTGGCATCAACTTCTTACCTAGCATCCTTCTTATACCTACTTGTTACTGAATAGAGGGTGAATAACACAGTACAATCTTTTCCCATAGGGGGAAGTTCAGCAGAGAAAAGAGTTGTAAATAAATAAGTGCAGCAATTAATAGGCCTCAATCAATTAACTAATCCTTTACATGCGTTTATTTGATTGAGGGCCTGTATGAGGCAGACACTGTGTTCAGCCCTGAGAGATGGTCAAAAATAAAACAAGTATGGTCCTCTACTTTGTGGAATTTATATTTCTTTGAGGAGACAGAAATTGAATGTGCTCATTGAAACAGCATGTTGGAGATTACTAATTTATCACCTGTTTCTTTAGTGCTGAGACAACATTCCCATGCTTCATATTTTGAAGGTAAATATGACTTTGAATGGAATGCTTTGACCTACATTTTATGTATACCAAGCTCCTGGTAATAATGGAGTGAAATCACAATGATCATTATTCCCTGGCTATTATTTGTTGCAGCTGCATCTGTGAGCTGAGCTGGGTGACTGGGAGGGAGGTCTCCAACCATAAGGCCATTTGGAACTGTCATTTATCTTTATTCTGCACGTTAATATTTCATCTCACCAATATCTCCAATTCTTTCACAAAGCCTTCAGGGACCATGTGTTTAGTTTTTTTTTGTTTTTGTTTTTTTTTTACATATAAATCTCTGGGCACTGGGTATGTTTATAATCAATAGGTATGATTTGCCAAAGAAAATACAGGCTAATGACAAAGTTGATTTCCTGGAGGAAAGAAATCCCATGGCAATAATGCTTCATGAAAATTATATAGAAGTTTGAAGAAAATATAGCCAATCAGTCATAAACAAAACAATTTTGTATGCATGATCTCCTTTGATTTTTACACCAACCCTCTGGGAGAGGTAGGGCAGTTGTTATGATCTTCATGTTATAGGGAAGAATCTGAGTGGCTCAAGCTCACTGTCAGTAAGGGGGCATTGGATTCCATAGGGAGGGCTCTTCTGCTGCAAAAGCAAAGTGGAACAGGAATGGATCTGGAGAAGAGAGAAAGTCTGCTTTGTGTCCGGAACTATGCTGGTGAATTATATGTATCATCACATTTAATTGCCTAGGAGAAATAAGAGAGGTACAGGATGACTAAGAAGCTAATATCCAAAGGTGCCTTACAGAATAAGAATATAAGAGTTCCCCAAATAGCTCTAAGTAGTAAATCCATCTGGTCCTGGGTTCACATCTGTTTGTGGCACTGAGGGGCATGGTATCTGGGAGTAAGCCTCAACATTTTTGTAGATCTACTGTAGTGGTGACAACGAACAAGATATGTGTAGAAGACAGTAGCTGCCCAGTGAAAGGGGCTGCCTGCCACGGGATGCTGCACACACACACACACACACACACACACACACACACACACACACAGCCAACCTTGTAATTTGAATAACTTAAACTTCCCTGAATTTCAGTTCTCATTATCTCATGGCCTCACCAATATTGTTATTTTTGCTAGTAATACTGAACTGACATTAGAGTAATCATAAGAAGCCCGAAGTCACTGACTCACTGGGTTCACTGACTTCTAAAAATAGTTTAACTGGCAGGGACTAGAGAGAGAGGTTTGCTTAGGGGCGAAAAAATAATCTACAACAGAAAGAAAACACATGTTTATTTTGTTCCCAACCCCGTGTTCCCTTGAAGGCCTGCAGGCGACTTCTGATCCCGATGAAGTAATGGTGGCAGGGAAATAATTCCCTGGTGTCAATTTTCGTTGCTGGCTCTGCAATCCATGTAATTATATGTACTATTTTCCTCTTTGTTAGCAATAAAGCTAATGACTAGGCTGGCTTCTCCATGAGCATTTCGGCAGCATTCTAGGACTGCCGCCCCACTTCCCTCCTGCAGAATTCTGTCTAAACAGCAGACAGGCTACATTAGCAGGATGCCTGGATCAAATGCTTGATGGAGCTGACGAAAAGCCTTTCAAATAAATATCATGTCGAAACAATTCTACCAGTTCGGAATGAAACTATAAGGTGTTTTGATGTTATCATAATTGCTGGTCAGAAACTCACTATTGTTTTCCATGCAGAATTTCAAAACGGGCATTGATCTTGTTTGCCAGTGACATCCTGCAAAATTTCTTTCCTTGAGATGAAAAGAGCACTTTGAGGGGAGAGCACAACTGCGGGCCCTTTATGTGGCAAAGCTCTACTGATATTGGAGCCTCAACACATATTCAGCAACATTCGTTATTCTTTATATCTGTACCTTTTCTCCTTTTCCGTCATTGTCTCTTACTTCTATGGGTATCCTTGATGGGAGAACAAGAGGATGTTTTTCAAAGGATAAAGTATATTGGAGTTGTAACATCCCTTTCACAGCATGAAAACCAAATAAAATAAAAGTTATCTTTTTCAATATTGTGCCTAACTGTGCTCTCAGGAATGTTAATTAATTGAGAAATACTGCCAGAAATCGAGGTGCAGGCGTTAGACTTTGAAAATGAACCTGGAGTCCCATATGTATTTGTTAATGGGTAAAAAAAAGAAAAAGGCTGTCAGAAGGATTGCTGAGTTTTTATAAGGTGTTTTCAAGACAGTTTGAATGTAAAAGGTTTATATCTACTGGGTACATTTTTCTCTGTTCTCATTCAAAACAGCAGTTTTTGGAATGAATGACACCAGCCTAAGATATTACATAATGTGATATCCTAAAAATAAAGTGTCTGAACATCAAATTTCCTCAGTGTCCTGAGGTTCCCAAGATGAGTGGGAAAAAGTCTCTGAAATAGGGCACAGGATTGAGAGCTGTAGAAAGGAAGGTGAAGCATATAAAAACAAGGCTTTGAAAGCTCAGGAAGCACTTTTATCTGCTTATTTCATCTACTTTTCTTCTGGAAGAGGATTTTCAATTAAGTAATCAATCTACTTCCTCTTTGATCTCACAATGAAGTTGTCTTTTTAAAAATTTTATTTAAAATATGGATTTTCTTACAATTTTTTTATTTATCTCAGGACAGTGCTTGCAAACTCGCAAAGGGTTTGTAGTTCCACATTCTTATGAGGAAAGATCCTAAAGCCAGACATTTATATCTGCCAATTTCTCATTTGTCTCATGAACTGAGGGCACCCAGATGGATGCTAGGATGTGAACACATCTGCCCCCTTTTCATTTAACTCCTTTCATCCCACCTGGCTCTTCACTGTCAACTCCAGCCTCTTTCCCCTAGTACCCTTGCCTCATTTCCCTTATATATATATTCCAAATATGTCAGTGTGAGATCCTGTGAAGCTGCATATTATAACTCTTGTCTTTTGCACCCCAACTGAGTTTAATAAATATGAAAAAGAGGAAATAAATGGGTGTAATCTCTCCAGTAGCAAATTCAACTTTTGATCTTTTTCTTTTCTTTAACTCAAGTTTGCTATTTCTTAAAGAATTCCTTCAAATTACTCTGTGTTGAAATAGTAGGTTTCGTTGCAGGACAAGAATTCTGTTCATGTGCCAAGAGTTTTGCTATTTTTTTATTTTGCTGTTTGTTTGTTTTTCCTTTGCTTTTTTTCTGATGCTCTCTCCCAGCACCAGAAATCCCAAGTATCTGTAAGTAAACTGCTGTGGGTGGAGGGGGAGGAAAGGGAAAGCATAACAGTGGTACATTTTCTCTTGTGCTTCCCCATGTATTTAGAGGCTTCTGTCTAGTACACCTGAAGTTTGCTGTCTTGTTTATAGAGGTTTCTAAATAAACCTCTCTCCTGTTATTTCTCCTACATCTCCTTTTAATTTTCCTATAACTTATAAAACTGTACTGGAAGTGGGATGAGGAGACAACTCTTCCTTTGATAAGAATGCCGAGTAGTAAATGCTGTAGATATTCTACAAAATTCCTTATCAGTACCAAGGTCATAAAGAGGAAGGAAAAGCTGAGACACTGTCACAGATGGAAAGAGACTAAGGAAACGTGGTGACTAAATGTATTCTAGGTTGGATTCTGGAACGGAGTAGGTATTAGTGGAAAAGCTGGTAAAGTCCAAATAATGTCTCTAGTTTAGTTAATTGTATTTACCAATGTTAATTTCTTACTTTTGACTAATGTATCACATTTATATGAGATGTTAATATTAGGGAGGAGTGGGTGAAGAGTGTTTGGGGATTCTCTGTACTAGCTCTTCATCTTTTTGTGGAAATCTAAGATTACTTAACAATAAAAAGTTTAAAAAGAGAGAAAGCATTTAATGGGTATAGATTTGTTTAATGTCTGCCTCCCCCATGATACGGTAAAGTCTAAGAGGCCAATGAACATGACTATATATCTCTTTATTCCTGGGGCCTAGAATTGTAAAAATTCTTGGTAAGATCTCAGGCAATATTTGCTGATTAAATAAATATAAATGTATGCTGAGGACTCATCCAATATTTGTTGTTTGCTGAATCTAACAGGATTTATACCCACACTTGGGTAAACTCAAGACACCCTAGGCACCGTGTGAGACCTAACTAAGAAATTTTCTCATAGGAAAAAAATCTGTATCTTCTCCTACAGTTTTCATTGGTCACATTCTTCATTTCTACTTCTAAGGCAAATTCCTCTGACATGTTGATGGGGTTCAGGATACTCTATCTCAAACACCTTGGCCTATTGAATATTCTACGCTAAAGGAATTTGAAGAATAGCATGTTCAGGAAGAACTTTCTGATCTTCCCTTGAAACAGGTTATAAAATCCTCATGTGAGAGATGCTCTCCCTATACCCAGGAGAAAGAAACATTCTTATTTTTGAAGATGAAAGAACACAGGGAGAAAAATCTAAACAGACAGCCTTGCCACATTCCCCCTAATTTACTATGCTTAGCTCACCTTTGTCCTATAACATCTTCCCAGGACTTTCTATCCTTCATCAAATGTAGCATAAAAGCACTCAAATATAACTGTTTTTTTAGGTCTTCATTTCCTTATGAAGGCTCTTGTGTCACATAAAACTCATATTAAACAAATATGTGTGTTTTCTCTTTTTAATTTGTTCTTTGTTACAAGAATCCAAGTTGAGAACTTAGAAGGATAGAGGAAAAATATATTTCTCCTCTCTGACATTGTCTTGATCCAGTTAATAAAAGTGAGATCTGACAATTGCCAGACATTTGGAACCTTAGATTTTCAGAGCTAGAAATGCACTCAATCAGGGCTTGCTTTTTAAAGTAGTGAATCCTTATTTTAAACAAAACCATCAGTGAAATTCGTACAAGAGACAAAGTATAGTTGCTCTAAATTTCTTGAAGCTCCAACCATATGACTTACCCTTGTACTCTCCTTCAAGAGGAGGCCTTGGGCTCTGTGGAACCCAATTTGAAAACCACAGGGCCATCTTTCCCTTTCACTGAAAAGGAATACTAAAACCCTGAGAGATGAAATGATTTGGCCAGATGTATAGAGCAAGAGCAGAGCAGACGTTTTTAGACACCTTTGACAATCCATTGGGGTCACTGTCAAGTGCAATGTCAAGACTGAGGTAATAGAGTATAATGAGAATAACCTTAGGAGTGGCCCAAAAGCTCAAAGCTACAATGGTGGACACCTGGATAAGGACTCCATTTGGACACCGATACAAGTGGGACCTCCACTCCTGGAAGGCTATAAGTACTCAGACCTCGGATCACCCAATGTTCAAGCTTGGCTGCACCAAGGGTTATGCTCGAAGCCCTGCCAGACTTCCAGTCTACCAGGTGCCTCCTACCACTGTAGCCGCCTACTTTTTTTTTTTAATATATTTTATTGATTTTTTTTACAGAGAGGAATGGAGAGGGATAGAGAGCTAGAAACATCAATGAGAGAGAAACATTGATCAGCTGCCTCCTGCACACCCACTACTGGGGATGTGCCCACAACCAAGGTACGTGCCCCTGACGGGAATCAAACCCGGGAAGCTTCAGTCCACAGGCCGATGCTCCATCCACTGAGCCAAACCGGTCAGGGCATAGCTGCCTACCTTGAGACCAATATCTGCCTCTCCACCTGTGGATGTAGCCAGTGACCAGGACTTGGACCAAAGTTCTCTCTGCTCACTTCTATCATGCAAGCTCCTCCTTTTTTTTTTTTTTTAATATTTTTATTGATTTTAGAGAGGAAGGGAGAGGGATAGAGAGATAGAAACATCAATGATGAGAGAGAATCATTGATCGGCTGCCTCCTGCACACCCCCTACGGGGATCGAGCCCGCAACCCAGGCATGTGCCCTTGGCTGGAATCGAACCTGGGACCCTTCAGTCCACAGGCCATGCTCTATCTGCTGAGCCAACTAGCTAGGGCCAAGCTCCTCCTTTTTGTGTGCAACTTGCGTGCAACTCTATTGGCTTTTGCGGGAGGTCTCCCCTAATAAACCTTGCACTGTGGAAAGACAGAAACATATGTGAGTGACTCATTTCGGGATGTTCCCTTGCTCATTACACCAAATATCACAGAATTATCTACAAGATCAGGAGAAGAGCCAAACTTTCTTGAGGATCTTTCCTAATGAGTTTGGAATAGGTTGCTTAGATGCAAATTATGCGTTATCTTTTATCCCATCACATTGAAATTCTGATTTATTCTTCCTAAAATCAAAGACATTTTTTGATTGGATAAGATAAGAAAAACAGCACTCTCCATCTTTTCACCTTCCTGATGGTTTTCTTCTTTGTTTTATGAGAGTCTTTTCTTTTTCTCCGAGTCCACCAATATATCTATGAACAGCATGAAGTAAAGGCCTCTCATTTGAACTCTAAATTATCTTTCTAAAACCCTAGTTTTCATGATGACTGCCACATTCTGTGAAGATTTAGGAATTTCTCTAAAGCTAGGTCTACCCTATGTATAATAAAGTGAAATGTTGAGAATGACATTCATATGAAGATTTGTGAATCTCTTTTAAACTAGACATATCCTATAAGCAATGAAATGCAGTGTTAAAAATAAAACAATTAATTTAGAGTCTGTGCTCAGCCTTAACCAGATCATTGAGAAAGGAAGAAATCACTTCAGGACAGAAATCATATGAACTGGAAGTAACAAAATATAATACGGGAGAAAACTCACTTGAGTGGGGCATCCAGAAATCTGGGCTCTACTTCTGATTGGGTCATACATTCTACATATTAACTTTGCAATTTCTAAGGATCGAAGGGGTGAACAGGAAGAGATAGGTCTCTTTTCAAAGTTGTGTCTGGATGTGAATTTATGACAACATCTTTTCTGGGGGAACTAGGATGGGAAAGGGGAGCTCCTTCCTTCTGCTCTTTCAGGAGCATAGACCATACTTTATACATGTCTGAAGAGTTCTGATACCTGATTTTTACCTTCATACATTTCTCATTCCAGTGCACCCTCCCTATACTAATGAGGCTATTCAGTTAAGTTCTTTCCTGCTAATGATGTCTAAAAACTGAAGGCCAAGTAATGAGCTGATCAATAGCTTCCATTAAAGTCTCTTTGTAGAGCCTCTTCTAATTTTACCTCCTATGATGCAACCTCCAATTTGCATGATAGAGATACTATTTAAACTTACAGGCAGGATTGATTGACCAAACCTGGCAAAGGTAGAGGAGAAATTATTAATTTTAAGCACATCCAAAAGATGATGAAAATGATTAAGATCCCTGCTATAAATACTCTCATAATCATTATTTCTGCTGGTTCCTAAAATTAACCCCTTCAGTATATTTTCTTAAAGTCAGGGATTAAACACCACTAGAATATTTCTAGGTCAAGGGGCAGTGAACAAGGCAGCAGGCATTTTAGGTACTGAAGTAAAAATTCCTTACCCTAGGACACTTAGCTACCTAGTGTAAAAAGTTTTATATCATGGTTTATCACCTCAGGACTGGGGCATTCTTACTATATTTCCATAGTTAACTGTTTTAGTGGGATAGAGTTGGATGAAAAGATCCTTCCACCTCATTCACTTTGCTTCTTTGTTCTTATATCATCCTTCTGATGTTTTCTTTACTGGCCAGAGACACATTTCCTTTTTTTTTTTTTTTCTTGGAACCTTTCTTTCCAGGTAACTCCCAACCTTATCTGACATTATGGAATATGCCTGACAGCCTTGTTACTGATACAATCAAGAAATCCTCGAAGTATTTTCTCTTATCTCAATTATTCATATTCAATTTCTTTTTCTTACTGTTTCTATTACCATCATTGAATGAATGTCCAAGGTTTACAGAGAGTGTATCCGTGGGTAGAGCAACATTGAATTGATATTTAAAATAATATTATCTAATATATACCGGCTGCTTACTGTGTGCCTAGCATTGGGTCACGTGCTTACACAAGCCATCTGGCTTCCTTCTCACAACACCCTTTTTAAGCAAATGCCCAATTTGCAGATGAGGACACTAAGGCTTAAGGCAGCATAGGAGAGACAGAAGTAACACATGGACTCAGGTGTTTATAAAAATCTCTGAAGTAGGTCCTAGGCTGGGCTTCTAGAAACAATGTCCAACAAACATACAGGACAAACAACAGGACAGGATCATCTAGGGAAAAGGGGGGGAATTAGGAAGTCTCCGCTGAGGTATTGAATGTAAGCACAGCTGTAGCAGCAAACTATGAAACTAGAAGAAAGGACATGGAGGCTTTCAAAGCCATCATAATCTCCACTTGATACTTAGAAAGCTAAATACCAGTACACTGATGCAGAAAAAGCCCTTATTTCCATAATATTTTCAGCCAGCAAAAACAAACAAACAAACAAACAAAAAGCTAAGGGCAGTGGGGTTATGGTCTAAATGTCATGATCTCTCCTTTACCTTTCAAAAATCAGTGAGTGCATCTAATTGATGAATCTAACTTGATGCCAGATTCTGGCTGCAAGGAAATCAGAGAAATGTAGTTTTCAACTTTCCAGCCTCCACAGCAAAAAAAAAAAAAAAAAAAAAAGCATCCTAGAAAGAGGGGGGAGATATGCCAAGCAAATCAATTATCTTCCACATGATAATAAATGACTGGGACATAAGGTAGAGCTGAGAATCAGTGCAGCTGAGAGTACAACTCGGGCTGACTTGTCTGCAAAGCCTAACACTCAACCACTGGGTGATACTGCCTCCATCTATAGTCCATATTTCCAAAAGCAGTTTTTTTTGGGGGGGGGGTATTAATTTATATGTTTTAGCAGGAAAAACCTTCCCAAAAGGAAAGGACCAGAAAATGGAAAAAGTAGTAGACATTCTCTTTTCTTTCTCCAAAGTTATTACTTTATCAGTAATTAATGCACTCTATACATTTTTTATATTGATAAAAACGTGGGTTGCTAACATTTATGTCCTATAAATTATGCCAAAGCAGAGAACGTGGCTCCTTTGAAATATCCTATGTTAAAATCTCATCATGCTGTGATCTGGAGGGAGACTGATTCTTTTGATATCATTGTTATGATTGTACAGCTTTTGCAATCTATAATTTAAAAGCCTAAATATTTACTTCAGGAATTTCTGCCAGATTCCCTAGGTATCTTTAAAGTTCTGGGAGAGTCATCCACAATTGTCAAAACATATTTGCCTTCAGTACTCATGCTATCTAGAGATGGGCTGGGTGACACCACTCCTCTGTGAAACGAAGTGTAGGGAACACAACCATGCCACCAAGAGGATGTCCCTCTCTTTTGCCCTACAAATTGGAAGTGGAGTAGCAAATACTGCTAATGCTATCCCATCTGCCTTATGCTCTTTAAGATAATTTTGGTTTTATGTTCTTACTAGAGGCCCAGTGCACAAAATTCATGCACTTGGGGGGGGGTGTCCCTCAGCGCAGCCTGCACCCTAACCGCTTTGGCCTGCCAGCCTAATTACCACCTAACCACTACCCTGCCAGCCTGATCGACGCCTAACTGCTCCCCTGCCGGCCCGATTGCCCCAAATGCTCTCCCCTGCTGGCCCAGTTGCCTCCAACTGCCCTCCCCTGCCGGCCCGGTCACCCCTAACTGCCCTCCCCTGCTGGCCTGGTTGCCCCCAACTGCCCTCCCCTACCAGTTTGGTCACCCCTAACTGCCCTCCCCTGCCAGCCATCTTGTGACAGCCATCTTTGACCACATGGGGGCAGCCATCTGATGCGAGGGCATGGTGGTCAATTTGCATATTACCTCTTTATTATATAGGATGTATCTTTAAGAGTCACAAAGTGATTTTCTGAAACTGAACTTTTCCTTAGCCTTTTAAAAAATGTTATTGTTATTACCAGCTTTAGTGACTTCTTGTACATTGACACATCTGGGAAAGGTCTGATAACTGCATTTTGGGTGTTTACAAGAACAGGGCATACTGCTGGTGGTCAGAATGCCTGGTTTCACTAATCTTGACTTAATGTGGGAATTTGACTGTCGCTCCACTTTTCTCAATGTTATTCATCTTCAAAATTACAAGAAACCTCATTTGATAATATGTAAGTGGAATTAATATTCAAAAGAATCTCAGGACTCCTGTTTCACATATCAGCCTGACTCCTTATTTTATTAAAATAATGAAACCAATGGAAAAGTCATTTTACATAGCTTTCTATCATAAGGATAAAAATGCAGTGTTAATGAATCATTTGCCATATATAATGTTTTTTCTTCCTGGGCTTGCTCTTTGCCAAAATGTTTTGTATTATGTTGCAAGGAAACTACCAGTTCCAGTAAAATAAGGAGCTTGAGTTTTTGGAAGAAACCAGGAAAGACATTTGAGTGGCAGAAGCTAATGAATTTATTTAAAGGAAATGCAATTTATATGCTTGTGTGAAAATTGTAGTGCTAAAAAAAAAAGAAAAAGTCCCATTCCTAGCTGCCACTTCTTTTTGGTTTTCATAATTGCAGTGGCAGGATAATAACAGACTGCTAGAGTGTGTGTAAACATACCTTTCTGACAAATAATCTCATGAAATAGGTCAATTATTGAATAATGATCTTTAAGTTCCCAGTATATATAAGAAAGATGTACAATGGTCTGGGGCCCTATGGTCTCTTTTACTCTTTTTTTATTTTAAATTTTATTTAACTTCTTTATTGTTTAAAGTATTACATAAGTCTTCTTTTCCCCCCATTGACCTCTCCCTGGCTGTTCCCACCCCCTAGCACATGCCCTCACCCCTCTACTGTCTGTGTCCACTGGTTTTGCTCATATGCATGCATACAAGTTTTTTGGTTAATCTCTTACCACCCCTGCCTTCCCTCTTAGGTTGGATGGTCTGTTCGATGCTTCTATGTCTCTGGCTCTATTTTTGTTCACCAGTTTATGTTGTTGATTATATTCCACAAATAAGTGAGATCATGTGATACTGATCTTTCTCTGACTGGCTTATTTTGCTTAGCATAATGCTCTCCAGGTCCATCCATGCTGTTGCAAATGGTAAGAATTCCTTCTTTTTTTTACAGCAGCATAGTATTCCATTGTGTAGATGTACCACTGTTTTTTAATCCACTCATCTGCTGATGGGCATTTAGGCTGTTTCCAGATCTTAGCTATTGTAAATTGTGCTGCTATATAGGGGTGCATATATCCTTTCTGATTGGTGTTTCTGTTTTCTTGGGATATATTCCTAGAAGTGGGATTACTGGGTCAAATGGGAGTTCCATTTTAATTTTTTTGAGGAGACTCCATACTGATTTCCACAGTGGCTGCACCAGTCTGCATTCCCATCAGCAGTGCAAGAGGGTTCCTTTTTCTCCACATCCTCACCAGCACTTGTTGTTGATTTGTTGATGATAGCCATTCTGACAGGCATGAGATGGTACCTCATTGTCATTTTGATTTGCATCTCTCAGATGATTAGTGACTTTGAGCATGTTTTCATGTGTCTCTTGGCCTTCTATAAGTCTTCTTTCTAAAAGTGTCTATTTAGGTCCTTTGCCCATCTTTTACTCTTTTTTTTTTTTTTTTTTTTGCAATAAAGTAAGCAATTCTTTATATCACTCTTACACCAAAAGGACTTGATGGCTTACTTTTGGTTTGGAGTGGCCCATAGCCTTTTATCTTTTAAGTGGGTAAATACCCAAGGGAAAAATAACACACACACAGAGAGAGAGAGAGAGAGAGAGAGAGAGAGAGAGAGAGAGAGAGAGAGAGATACTAACAGTAGAAAACTTTTCTCCTAAGACTTAACTTGACAATTATGTAAGTTCATCCAGTCCTGTCTAAATTTGTCAAGTAAATCAAAGTACTTTGCAATTTGTTTATAATAAGCATGAACTTCTGAAACATGGACTCTCCAAACTCAGAGGGTCAGCATAGATCTCTCTTTCTCTCTCTCTCTCTTTTCATCTCCTTTTGGGGTAATCCAACTTATTTGTGACTCTTGCAGTTCAGTTGTAGCATTCTGCCTTGTTCTTGTGGCCCTTGGGTAGGATGTGGTTCTGACAAAACTAGTAACCTCTTTGGTTGACAAAGTTGAATGGGCTGATATACTGGCAAGGAACATCTTTTCTGTCTTGCTTACATTCTTTTGTCTCTGTTCTTTCCCCTACAAGCAGTTTAACAGGGTGAACTGCCCATATAGAGGCGTGCTATCCTTTGGCCAAGGGTATGTCTTCTTTTGTATCTCCCATCAGATTTTAGATTTAGGATCGTGAAGCAGACACAGTGTCTCAGTTATCATTTAATTTTCCCATAGCTATAATTTCCTCACAGCATTACTAGTATCTATGAAAGTAATAATCAAACACCTTTGTTTAATCAATTTTTTAGGTATGCCATTTTTGTTGTTAGGCCCTCTACCAAGTAACTTAAGGAAGCAAGACTTCTGTCCTCTTCAAATTTATTTCCAAAACAGCACTGCTACCAAAACAATAATCCTTGGCATTTTGTATGATATTTTCATGATTATTTCACTTTTATACTATTTGATTTTTCATGGTATTTTTCTCAATTGTTTGTTTGTGTCTGTTCTTTCCACTAGATTAAGTTCCATGAGAGAGAGACCATATTTGTTCTGTTCACCACTCTACAACCAAAATATATGTTAGTTGACTTTGCATATATTTTATCACTTAAACATCAAAAACAGCCTGTGTTAGGAACTACTATCTTCCTTTTATAGATAAGAAAACTAAGCCTTCAAGATGTTAAGGGTCCTCTTAATTTACACAGAAAGTGTCATCAAGAAATAATAGATATGCAGAGATCTGTGACTCTCAAACAAATGCACATTGTACACCATCCTGCTGCAATTGGAGTTCTAAAAGGCATAGAAATCATGTTCTGTATGAGATACAAGATTCTAGTTCACCTGTAATTCTGATTCTACCTTGAAGTACTATAACTGACAAAACTTGTTTTGATCAAACATCAACAGAAATTAATAGCTTTTACACCCAGATATGACCCAAGCAGGCTAAGGTGCTCAGATAAAAGATGTTATATAAATACTTATTTTGATCTAACATGATCATAAGTGGCAAAAGAACTGTGATAGATAATGATATAGCTTTTGATTTTAATATTTTTCTTGATGTCTTATGATCATTCTATCTACTTAGTTTTTTAATTAATTGTGCATTTTCAACAGTGATACCACCTGACTTCATTCTCTCCAGAGAACATTTGTTATTTGTATTATTAGTCACATCCACACTTGTCATCATTGTAATGCCTAACATAATAACATTAATAACTACCTTTATTGAGTATTGACAATGTGCCATCATTCAATTGGTAAGTATCTTCTGTGTAAGATATTAATATTTTTAACAACTTTATGGAATATATCCTACCATTATGCTCATTTTTCAGATAAGGAGACTGAGGCTTATAGAATTTTCCTAGTTTCAAGACTCAGCTCACATGTCACCTAACTGAAGAGCTTTCCTAATCATTCTGTATTGAGTCATATTCTGATTTTCCATATCCCCACACTTCATATTCTATCTTTTTACACTGCTTTGTTGTTGTTGTTAATCCTCACCTGAGAACATTTTTCCATTGATTTTCAGAGAGAGTGGGAAGGAAGGGGAGAGACACATATTGATTGGTTATCTTCTGCATGCACCCTGACCAGGGCTAGGGTGTGAGCCTGCAATTGAGGTATGTGTCCTTGACTGGAATCAAACCTGGACCCTTCAGTCTGCAGGCTGATGCTCTGTCTACTGAACCAAACCTGCTAGGGCTACACTGCTATTTTTTCAGATATAACTAGCCACTCTGTGAAATTACATATATTTATATGTTTATACTTTTTTGTTGTTCTCTCTTCCAATGACAAACTAAGATCCACAATGATGTGTGTTCTTTTCATTTCCACTGTATCTCCAATGTCTGAAACAGTACACAGAACAGAGTTCACACTAATAAATAAAATGAATAAATTAATGAAACAATTGACTTGGAAACAATATTTGGAGTTAAAAAGAGAACTCAAGTCTTTCTTCTAGTCTAATTCTTTTCGCACCATATTATGCAACATTATACAAGAAAAAGGAATTTGTGCATTTTTAAAGTTTAGGATTTGAAATGCTGAGATTTTTTTCTTTTGTTTTATTTATGCCTACATAGTTTCCCTTAAATTGTATTGGGTTAACAAGGTTAGAAGGGGAAGTGCTTAATCTGCTAAAATAGTTCTCTGAAGGACTACATGCAGATTGGTGCTCCTGCTTACAAATCACTCTCCTTTGTGAGCCCAGGTATCGTCCCTGGACAATGAGCTATCATTACAAAGTTCAAATTACTGTACTCCTAAAAATACATTTATTTTAATTTGTTTCAAAATTGCCTAAAATGTATACTTTTACTTTACTTCCTCTGATTAGCTGGGAGTAGTAAAACCTTACTCTGTGCCTGCATAGACCTTTTTTGATATGGCTCACCTTCTTTGAGTCTGAAAATTGATCTTGGATGAAACCCTCTCGGATCATTTTGCTACAAATTAAAAGAACTTGAGGTATGAGAGCTCATGAACTGAATTTGAATTAGATTGACTTTTAAAAGTACAAGACAATCAGGTAAGAAGGCTACAGAGAAAATATCATTTAATTCATGTCCCTGCCCTACAGCATCCTAAAGGCCCATCTGCTTCGCTTGGCTGTTTCACTTTTCCAGAAACCTATACCTAGAAGGCTGAGACTGGGGCCTGAGCTGCAGCTAGGATTTGTGCAGCTCCCATGCATGTGTTATTAGTGAAGTATATTAGCAATAGATGCAATGGGCTTTATAAACTCCAGTTTGAAAACACTGTATTCGCAAAGCGCTGCCACATGAGCTGCTTTGGCTTCAGCCAGTACTTATTTAATTTTAAAATTCTTGTTGGATAAAATTCTTATTTGGTCAGAAAAAAAAAGAGTCATGGCAGAATTTCTAAGTGAATTTTATCATATGATTGTAAGGTTCTCATGTGGGTACCTGACTTTTCCTAAATTAGAACACATACTTAAAGAATTCCACATCTTCTACCAAGCTTGGCAAACTTTCCCTCAGGGGCTATACCGAAGCACATGTACTCAGAATTATAATTTTATGAAGAGTGCAATGTATAGGGTGCCCAATCTGGGGACTGGCATAAGCCTGCATGATCTCAGAGCTGAGTTGAACTTGGAGGTGGGGAGTATTTCTCCAAGGGTGGCATGAGGCAGCATAAACATGACCATGAACCAACATTACTATTAAAAATAGCCAATTCATCCAATCAGATTCAAAGAGTGTCAAAGAAAATATTGTTCTTGTTGAAGACTCTTGTTAAAGATGGTAATGAAGACTTCATTCAAGGCACTACTGCAATGCGGTTTTGCAGGAGAGGAGAGATTGGGCTGAACTCTGAATACAAGGAAATGTGTGGATTTATAGCCATGGAGCAGAGTAAGAGTCTATGGATGAAAAAAAAAATACTAAAAAAGAAGGATCTCTCACCCTTTGAGTCAGCATGAAGGGGCCTGGAGAGTATTATGCTAAGCTAAATAAGTCAGTCAAAGATAAATATCACATGATCTCACTCATATGTGTAATCTAATGAACAAAATAAACTGATGAACAAAATAGATCCAGAAACATAGAAGCATGGAACAGACTGACGAATCTCAGAGGGAAGGCGAGAGTGAGGGGGTAGGGATGGGGAGAGATTAACTGAGGAATTTATATGTATATATGCATAGCCCATGGACACAGATAATAGTGTGGTGAAGGCCTGGGAGAGGTGGGTGCAGGGTGGAGTGGGTCAATGGAAAAGGAAAAAAACAATACTTTCAACAATAAAGATAAATTTTTAAACAAAGGAAAATTACTAAAAGGCGTTATCAGAAATAAGGGGGATTCTGGATTCTGGTTAAACAGATTGGACAGGATTTCTTGCTGATGATAGGCCAGAGTGATCAGATATCACTGGAGGATGGTGGGGAATGAGGAATTTGATCAGCTATTACAGATGACCAGATACATAGTGTGAGGGTTCTCACTAAACTGACTTGGCAAGATTCTTTCTCTTCTGGACAAGGCCCAAGGACAGGGTCAAGTAAAAAAACCAAACGGGTTCGGATGAGTTTGACTAAAGTTTGGTTTTAAGGAGACAGTGTTGTAAAGGGCAAGTTTATAATTATGCAAAGACAACATAAAATGTTTTATAGAGCCTAAGTCTGCATCCAGAAACACCACAGATTCCGAAGTGAGGAGTGGCTGAGGACAGGACCCTGAATGCACACAGAACGGTTGGTGGCCTTTCTTCTTTATGTGATGTCTGCTATTTGTCATGAGGGTCAAAGTGAGGGCAACTTGAAGGAAGAGTATAGGACTGAGCATATTGATGTTACTCTTAAAATGAAAACTCTATGAAGCTAAATAAAAGTGAAAAGATTAAGTGAAAACTGTGCTATTCTCAAATGTAAGACTTTTGGCATCCTATCACCCATCATCAGCCCTGTATAGATTTTTAGTCAATTTTTTAAGCTACTATAGATGTGTTTTGTGAACACTCCTAAATCATTCTTTTAGCCTATTCCTTTTCTGAGGATTATAAGGATGATCATTACTTTCCTAATATTAGCTAAACTCATGCATTTTTTAAAATAAAGCTTTTCTAGGTACTTTCAAATACTTCATCTTATTTGATCTTTGCAATAGTCATGCATGGTGTGTGTGTGGGGGGCATGGGTGTGTGTGTGTGGGTGGACACTTATGCTTGTATTAATGTTCTTTCTTTCAGATTGAAGAAACAGAAATACAAAGATGTTAAGTAACATGGCCAAGGTTATGGAAGTAGCAGAGCTGGGATTCAAACATTAGGCTTCTTTGGATAAATTCCCAGAAGTGGAATTGCAACCCAAAATACTAATTTGAAAGAATATATGCATGCCTATGTTCATTGCAGTGTTATTTCCAATAGCCAAGATTTGGAAGCAGCCCAAGTGTCCATAAGTAGATGAATGAGTAAAACAGCTATGGTATATTTACACAATGGAATACTGGTCTCCATAAAAAGGAAGAAAATTTTACCCTTTGCATTATCTTGGATAGACCTGGAGAACATTATGCGAAGTGAAATAAGCCTATTAGAGAATGACAAGTACCATATGATTTCACTCATATGTGGAATTTAATTAACAAACTGAACTAACAAGCAAAATAAAGACAGACTCATAGATAGAGAGAAGGCAGACAACTCCGGTGAAGGAGGGAGTTGTTGGGGGAGGTGGAGGGATTGAACAAAAAAAGGAGGAAAAAAAAGAGAAAGAACTCATGGACAACAGCCTGGTGATTAGAGGGAGGAGGGCAAGTGGGTGGAGGTGAAAGAAGGTATTGGGGGGACAAATGGTGACGTGAAAAACAATAAAATAAATAAATAAACCACCTTAGGCTTCTGAATCCAAGTCCTGGGCCTTAAAATAATATTCACATTGGAACATTATCCATATGTTGAGGATGTTATTTTTTTTTTCTTTTCATGTGTTAGAAATTATGTCACTAAAAATAGATGGGGAAGCTTTAATAATGTTCCTACCTAGTTACTATAAAAATAACAAGCATGCTTGTTTGTTTGATGCTTGCTAAGAACAAAAATATGGCCCTGTTTGAACCTTAGCATTTCCTGAATGCTGTGGGTACAATTGGGTCTGGTTTTTGTTGTTGTTTGTGTTTTTTAATCCTATTCGAGGATAGTTTTTTTTCCATTGATTTTTAGAGAATGGAAGGGAGGGGGAGAACTGAGAGAGAGAAACATTGATATGAGAGAAACATCAATTCGTTGCCTCCCGCATGTGCCCTGACCAGAGGCCAGGATCGAACCCTCAACCCTTGACCATAATCGAACCCAGGACCTTTAGTCTGCGGGCCAACACTCTACTGAGCAAAACCGACTAGGGTGCATCTGTTGTTTTGTTTATTTGTTTGTTTGTTTTATATATTTTTATTGATTTTCAGAGAGGAAGAGATGGAAAGAGAGATAGAACCATCAATGATGAGAGAGAGACATTGATCAGCTGCCTCCTGCACGCTCCTTACTGGCTAGGGTGCATCTGTTTTTGAAAAGCATTTTCACCAAGCTCCTGGAAGGCTTAGTACCCAGGGAATCACTCAGGGTCAGTTTTCATTAGTTTAGGTGGCTGGAGCACAGGCTGAAGAAGCCATAACAAAAGACAAGGACAAAGCCCTTGGGAGGATCAGTGGACTTTTTCTGCTTTCGGTTCAAGTACTGTCTCCCTGATCCTTCACTTGTGACTGGAAGGAAAACTGCACCAGAGAACACTGGCTGATAGACTGATGGATTGGTGCATTCATTCATATACGATCTACTTTATGCTAAGCACTGTGCTAGTCACAGGGGATTCTAAGAGGAACAATGTGTTTCTGTTTTTAAAAAGCTTAGCATTTCTTGTTCAGTGATATGGAGATGTGTGCAATATCAAGAAACCACACAGAAGTCTGAAGGGACTGGTAAATAGGGCAGTAAGAGATAGGAATGCAGCACAAGACATTTGTGAGAACACAGACGCTGGAGTCAGACTGCCAATGTTTAAATGCCGCATCTGAAACTTACAGGCTACGTAACTTGAGGCAACATATCCAGCCTCCCTTAGTGTCAGTTTCCACATCTGTGAAATGGACATGAACTTATCTCACAGGGTAAGTTTAAGGATTAAATCAGTTAATATTTTTAAAGTGCCTGGCACATAGTAAGCATTAAAGATGGTTTTTAAAAATAAAAATAGGCGTCAGGAAAGGCAGGAAATACGATTGGACATGCGATAAAAATGAACATTTGTTGTATTTATGAATGCCAGACACTATATAGCACATAACTTTTAACTGCCATAGTCAAATGAGTCAGTAGATTTATGATCTGTATAACACAGAGCTTCTCAACCTCACATTTGAGAATGGATAATTATTTTTGGTGGCGGGAGGTCCCATGAATTCTATGATTTTTAGCTGTATCCATTGCTTCTACCTACTAGATGCCAATAGCACCCCTCCCTTCGGTTGTAAAAATAAAAAATGTCTCCAGAGATTGACAAATGTTTCCTGGGATACATAATCATCCCCAGGAAAATGTGTCTGACAAAGGTGAAGTGGTTTTTTCAAAGTCACACCACAAATAATGGTAGAACAGCAATGGGAAATTAGTTGGTATGACCCCTGTAAAGACAAGGATATATTGAATAATGCTCTAGAAAGATGAGGACAAAGTGAATAAGCTTTAATAAAGTTTCTAGTCTCAGACTGTGAAATTCATGCTCTAGTGATTGACTTGATCATTCATTTCCCTATGGAATTAATTTGATCAGATGTGAGTCTGGTATGCATCATGGCACATGGATTGACGGGAGGAGGAACTGGAAAGTGAGGCATTACAAAATTATCCAAATGAGGCATTGAGGCATGGTAAGATGTGAACTGAGGCTAAATCAAACAAAATAAACAATGAGTAAAACAGCTACAGAGTTTAGTTTGTTGAGATTCTTCATTATCTTATTCATCTTATGTGAATGCCTTTCTGACTTCGGTGGCCTCACTGCAAGATAAATATAAGAAACTTATTTAATTCCCCTTTGTAGAGAAAGTGGCTCAGGCCCTCATAGATTAATTACAAGCAAACAGGGTCATAACGATGGTCAGTGGTTCTTAGTCCTTCAATTTAATCCCTGAGACACCCTGTCTCCTCACACTGCCTTCTAATCTAAACGATCTCCCATTGCTGACTGCAAGAGAATGGGGATTTACAAAGCTAATCAATACCAGTTTAATGTATCTGCTTCTGTCTACTCTACTTAATGACACGTCACTACCCTGAACAGCCTTTTCCGATAGGCATGGTTCAGAGCCTCTCAACTCTATGTCTGGCATTACTTCCTTCTCCCTCTTTTCTTTTATCTCCAGGCCCCCCTCCCTCTCATCACTTTTTCCTCTCTCTCCTTTCAGTGTGGTACAGATTGTACAAAGCACACTGAAATTAATAATCATAATAACAGGATCAACAAAAACAGCTAACATTTATTGAATATTTGCTATGTGCCTGGCACAATTCTAAGCTCCCTGCATCTGTTAACTCACTTAATCCTACCACAACCTTATGAGGAGGATGTTATTATTACCCCCATCATACAGATGAGGAGACAGACATTACCTCCCAGCATTATCAGAATCAAATAAGCTAATGGATGCACTAGCAAACTGCAAAACATGACAGATTTGGGCTGTTGCTATTAATTCATTTTTCTGACTTAATTATACAATAAAGTGAAATCTGACAACTCTAATCTAGACCCTCAAAACCTACAAATAATAATTGGAATGGAGAGCAGATGCTTGCTATTTAACAAGGCTTTTCGAACAAACAACAAAAGCTCTATGGTTCCTGTTTACTTGGTTAAAAATGAATGTCTGTTCACTTTAAATCAGGTCAGGCATAATTAGGATTAAGGACTAATTGGACTTGAAAAATGATTGAACATAAGTGTCATCTATCTGGCCAATATATCTATATTAAAAGAACTAACCTGAAGGACTGAAATGCAATGAACTTATGTATTTGATTTCTGTTCTCTACTCAAAATAATGAGGGACGAACTTTGTGAGAAATAGACTCTCCACAAGAGGCTAATTTTGTCATCCCACCAGACCTTATCACAGCTATTAAGGCTAAGTACAGAAATCAGGCTAAGAGCAAAATACTATGATTGTGAAAAATATCTGATTTTTCTCTTCAATAGCTATATTTCATCTCTCCATATATCCTGTATCTTATCTTACATATATCACTAGTAGCATAAGTATTGTCTCTAAACTTAGTGATTTCCTTTCCATATTCAACTTGGAATATTTGTAAAAGTGGTTTGCTCAGGGTAACCAAAGAACTCTTGAGGGCAGATCCAGTGTTCTCACCTTTGTCTTTATCCTTTCAACCATTCCTCATCTCCTCACATTGAACTTGTTTTACTTTTCTCTTCTTCAGTCCTAAAATTCTGTTTCTTCAGAATATTCAGTTTAGGTTGTTCATTTCAGCCTTTTCTCTCTTCTCTCCTTCCCTTTCTCTATTCTGTCCTCCCCTGTCCCTCCTCTTTGTCTGTCTTCTTTTGTTCTTTCCCATGGACTCAGGTGCTGTATTTGTCCAGATAAAGCTCAACTCAAATGCTATATCTGTCTTTATAAATATTCTAATAGTCCTCAAAATAATGGATGCCTCCCTCTTTGGGCTAAACTATACTTTGATTTCTCTGGTTGTGATTGGAAAGATATTTAACATCAATAGACCAAATCCAGTGAAATGTTTTTACTTTTTCTTTATGCTCCATTAAACAAATGTCAAGAGACACTGCATTCAGGTCTTTGTCAAAGGCGGGACCTGTCAGTGTTCTAAGATATCCTGGCAGGGTTAGCTTAGTGAAAAGAGTGCATATACAGCCACGTACTATGGCATTGAGTAAATGCAAGTGAAATAAGCCAGTCAAAGAAAGACAAATACCATATGATCCCAATAACATGAAGAATCTAATGAAAAAAAAAAAATAAACTAACAAACAAAATGGAACCAGAAGCATGGATACATGGGGGTGACTGGATAAAGACAGTGAAGGGATTAGCTAAAGAACATACATGCATACCCCATAGACACAGACAATAGTTTGGTGAAGTCCAAGGGCGGTTGGGGGGGGGAGAGGCAGGGATAATAGAGGAGGAAAAAGGGTGGGGAGAGAGGGGACACCTGCAATTATGTCAACATTAAAACATTGTTTTTTTAAAAAAGAGTGCATATGGAGGGATCCTTGCTGTTAGTCTAAAGGTAAGCTTCTACAGGCAACTCTTATTATCAGGGGAGAAGGAGTTATTCTGATTCCTTTCATTATTGTCCTTATGCAGAAATTTAAAAATATCCAAGCTTAATTTGTCTTGCTTTATTCAATATTCAAAGGGACATATTTTCCTACAAGTTATTTATTTAAGCACAAACATAAAAAAGTTAAACAAGTGTGATTTCTAAGTGAAATGGCAGGAGATCAGCAGATGTTGTATAATCTCCTAATGTTGAGAAACAGCCTACCTTTTTGGAAAGGGCAATCACTTACTTAGGAACAATAATAAATAGTCCATGATTTTTAATCCCATTTGCTTTCCTAAAAAAGGAAATACTGTTATATGACGTTGTGATAAAAAAGATTCTCCCAGGATTGCCCTTTAACGCTATGATGTCTGAGCTCCAGGTGTATTTATATACTGCAAGGCAACCCCAAAGAGATGGCAGGCAGAATTCTTAACCAAGTTATGTGAAAAATTAAATTTACTAATTTAATCTTTAAAATCTGCTCAATGACCATATTTCCAATCTCAAATTATATTGTCAACATCACTCAACTCCCTCAAGCTAGAAACCTGGGTCCATCTTCTCTTCTCTTTCTTCTTTACTACATATAAGCAATCAAAATCATATTGCCATGCATTCTTTATTGAACATTGAGTATTTGGAAGTTACAAAGCCATCCATCCCCCTTTTCCATTCTCATTGCCACTGCCATAGTTACCTCTCCTTTAAACTATTGCTATACCCACCCCACTGGCATTCTGGCATTCCGTTTCTCAGTTTTCCAATGTTATCTTTCTTCTCTTTCCTTTCTTCATCTCTAGCATTAGTGTTTTATTTCTATTGCCTTCTTTAAATATTTTACTGAATTTTTCTATTTTCCAAACTTTTTCCCCCTCTGTTCTTTCTTCTTCTCAATTACTGCTCATATTTCATGCATTTACACAGATGTTACTTTTTCCCCTGTTAATTGTCCTTTATTAACCACTCTGTCCTGAATTCTTACTCTTTTCATCATTTATTATTTACATTTTAGTTTATTCATTCAGCAAACATATTATGTGCTATTGTTTAAGATACTCTGATAGGTGCTGGGTACTAAAAGTCTTGTCATTTTCTACTGAGTTCACTTTAACATTCATCTAAAAAGTAAGTCTTTCCACAAATTGATTCCTTCTTGTCTAAGTATCATTTTCTCTTTCTTCCATAAGTACTTTTCCAAAACCCAGTCATACCACTCACCATTCATACTCATCAGCCTGTCCATCATCCAAATGTTCCATCAATATCCATAACTCTGTGATTTTGATCTTTCTCCTTATCCAACATTAAATACAAACTAATACATTAGAATATTTTTAATTTGTATAAATATAATTTTGTATTCATTAACTTAATAAACACTATCTGTTAACTGAGTATATGCTGGTTACTGTGTTCAGTGCTATGGGTATGTGAATCAGTATATCATAGTGTGTCCTCTTTTAAAATGTGTTCTTATAATTCCAACTTCTACCCAAACTTCATGGTTCTCAACTTACCTTCTCCATGAAACCTTTCTAATAACCCAAGTCTCCCACTTCTCCTGCTCTCCAATATTTTTAAATCTACTTACTTTACTACTTATTTCATTCTGCTTTGCATTTTAGTCAGTGTTTATCTAGGTCTATCTCTGCCATATTTCTAGAAAAACAGGGTATATATCTTACTCACTTTCTGATTATCATAGTACAAGGCTCATATAGGCTTGAAATAAAGGCTAAATAAACATAGTCCATTCCAATCAGAATTACTCAAAATAACAATTGCTTGCCACAGAGAAAAGTTGCCTGAGAATTTCCTTTAGGATGTAACACGGCAAAAAGTGTATTATATCCTGGCTAGTCTGTTATAGTGTGGACTCCACTCTGTCTTGCTCATATTTATACGTAGCACAGTGTCTGAATATTCCAGGTACTCAATAAATAGTTCTTCAGCAAAGAAATAAACCAATTAATTAATCTTCTGTTAGCTAGGTATGTGAATAAAAAAAACCCAAAAAACAATCAACTGATTTAACATCTATAAAATGGTATAACAAGTCTTAACTCACAAATTCTTTGTGAGCCTTAAACAACTAAGTTAGGCTTGTTGAATATTGAGTTATTATTATCACTTGCTAAAATTAAACTCAGGTCTTGAGAGTCATAACTAAGGTCTGCATGATCTGTATGTTCATTGAAACAATTTGAGTGAGCACATTGCCCATATGCTCCAATTTCTTTTCATTTTCTCTGCTTTCATATATATATTTGAAAGCAGATTATGTTTCATGTTCCCTGCTCCACTTTTTGGAATTCCTAAATATGGGTCTTCTTGATAAGGAATTTTCAATATATTTCATAAATATGAAATACTATGATTGGTTGGAATCATTGTAATTATCTCATGCTTTCTTCTCTTAATGAATGCAAAAATTTGTTTGCAAGAATCCTAACTGAATGGTCACCAAGTCCCAGCTTTAATACCTCTGATACTTGGAAGTTTACATGTAATGATGTCTTATCTTCCCCTGTAGTGAAATTCTGCCTTTTCTCAGGTTTTCTATAACTCCCAAGAATAGTTCTTGTACCACCTTCTAGAACTGCGCTGGAAGCTCTGCTTCTCCTTTGGACCATCTGAACCTTCACTATCTTCATGCAGTTATTCATTTATCCTTAGGCATTTTTTTTTTTTTATCCAGCTAAGTATTTCCATTTCGTTCAACCCATCTCATACCATATGGTTCCTGAATCCTCTGGCATTCTGATTATATTTTTGCTAAATCAGATTAAATTATATTTTCTATGTAGTGTTGTTTACATAACTTGTAGAGCCAAGACATAATAAAAAGTGGAGCCCCTTGTTAAAAAATATTAAGTTTTTAAGATAGCAACATAATTTCAAGACAGCAACAACAGAGCTTGAAACCAACTATAGAGCTTTTTTAGGTTCAGGAGCCTGTGCAACTGCACAGACTATATGCTGATGAGATGGCCCTGATTCTATGAAGGCATTTAACTTACACAGGTTCTATGACACCTCAGAAAGGGTTATGAACACTACTATACAGTCACATTGCAAAATGGTATTTTCTTTTGTATGTGGTGACATAAATTCCATTAGCTCAGTCTTGATCCACAACTGTTGCCACGCTGTAATTATTAATAATACTTGTGACCCAGTGAACAAAATCACGTGAGACCCAGACTCGTGGGAAATTGCGCGAGACCCGGGACCCCCCCCCCCCCCCCTCGGCCCCCCTGAGTCCTGCTGGTGCTGGTGGGACTCCCCCAATTCCTTGCACGCCACGGGACACAGAGTCAGTTCCCCGCCCACCCGCATGCTGTGCATGCAGCCTCCTGGTGACCGGTCTTTGGTCATTATGGCGTTACGACCACTGGGCTTTTATGATAGAGATTTCTTTGCAATCTCAAAGTATACTGACTTGAATGATAAATTAAATAGGTACCTTACCTTTGAAAGCAGGAATCAAATCGATATTGCTTTCTCTGTGTTTCCTGGGACTTCAAGGTACCTGTAAAATAATGGACTGCTTAATAAATATTGACACTGATCACAATGAGAGATCTTGGAAAGAAAAGTTTGACGCATTACCCACTAACACAAAATTTCATAATGTTCCACATCAATATCTATATCTATGCAAAATACTTGTTTTCCTGTCTGTACTTTTAGTTCAGTTCATATACTCCCACTCATGAGAATTTCCTGGACTCTACCATGTAGAATAATCAGTTCTGATCTTTTTGTGCTTTTCTATAACTTCCTTGTTCTTTTCTATTTAATGACACTACAACTGAATAATAATTTTATGAGCTCATTACACAATTAGCCTGTAAGACCCATTTAGACAGGCATGACATTCCTGAGGGTAATCTATGTCACTGTGGATTCCTAACATATGTTTGTGGAGTAAGAATATGGAACCAAGAGAAGTAGGTGACAGTTTCAGTTTGAATTTCTAAGGAGAAATTCTATTTGTACAGTTCCTGTATAATATACATGTATGTATAATTCAGGGTTTTTTCAAAAACTCTTCTACATGTAGGAAAAAATTACACTATAGCAATGCAGGACTCAAGTTTGAATAGAATCTTCTTATCAGACTAAGAGTATTTTCAAAATAACCAGTCATGGTACAGAGGCAGAATAAAGACTACACAAGCTGGAACTCATGGGCCAACATTCAAAGGCCAGTCACTTGCAAGTTAGGGAAATACTAACACAGCATCCAACACATGATAGGCACTCAACAAATCACATTTCCCCCATTCGATTTAATTTGATGCTGTCATTTGGATCAAACAGTAAATCAATCTAATATGGGCTGAGCACTTGTTCTGTGAAGAAAACATATTTCTAGAACTGAGTTTATCACTGATTGGTTATGTTTCCTGAGGCAACTCATTTAGCTTTTCTGGGCATGAGTGTTCTTATCTATAAAATTCTATAATCAGATTTTTAAAACCAAATGTTACCTTTAAGCTCTAAGGTTCCCTGATTCTATGGGTTTAGTACTGTTGTTATAGGGTACACACCTGAGGTCTATATGATTTGATTATATAGGACTTTTAAAGTCAGGAAAAAGTTAATCATAATTCAGAAGGCAAATACCAGTAGACTCATTGTAAATGTCATAGGTAGCATTAGAAATCAGTGGGAATGGTGAGACATTAATTAAACTAAAGTGGGATAATTGGCTTACATGTAAAAAACATGTCAGTATCCTACCCCATGCCAAGAAACAAAAGTAAATTCCAGATTGGTTAAAGGTGAAAATATAAGGAAAACTAAAACTTTTAAGAGAGAATGTAGGAGACTATAATTATTTCCTGACTGGAAAGGATTTCTGAAATAATGTAGAAAGAAAGAGTAACAAACCATCAGTGAAAATATCAGTAAATTGATCCTATGAACAAAGTTAAAAGACAAACCATACAGTGGGAGAAGACATTTGCTATACTTGTAACAGTAAAAGATTAGTACATATAAAGATAATCTACAAATCAGAAAGAAACAAACAACCCATAATATGGATAAAAGATATGAACAGAAGGTAAAAACTAAAATATATAAATATATGACAGGATATTCAACCTCACATTTTCCTACCCATCAGATGTATGAAATTAAAAGTCTGCTAATGCCGGTTTCAGTCAATTCCCAGACTCTTCTGCCAGTTTTGGATGTGGGCCTCTGTGGAGAGCAGCTACAGTATTTGGACAGGTTCAAGCCTGGGACTAATGAGAGGACATGATCCTCTCGTGGCAAAGCCACATGTAAGTCTCAGCATAATTATAGCCAAAGGCTATAGTTGTAAGCTTGACCTTATGGTCCAAACCTGTGGTCCCAGGAGGCTAAGTGATATAGGCTGCAGGAGGTGCAGCAAGTAAACAAAGCTTGATCAGGTGCATGTAATTGAGTAGATTCAAAACCCACGAACGTTGTAAACATCTTGACCTCGCCCTTACTTTGCCTTGTGGAATCTGGCTATAAAATAAAGAATCGACTTACAGGCCGTGGTGCTGTCTCTCCAGCAGGAAGGTGCAGCGTCCTATTGAGCCCCAGCTTTCTTCTCTTGTCTGTCTTTTCTAAATCCTTCACCACCCCCTCTCAGGTTCACCATGGCTGTGCCTGCTTGGCACAGGCCTCCAGTTCTTGAGCCTGTGACTCAAAATATGTAGTATATTTCAGGAAAATATACCAATTTCAGGCTGGTTGGAATAGCTTAGATCCATAAAAGACATCTTAAAAGGTATGGTGGGGTTATACGGTGAGAGACTTGATAACAGACTAATGGTTTTGCAAATACTTGTTCCACTACATGAAATAACCACTTTGGTTGAATCATTTGTTTTTGTCAACTCATTGTTTTACTTTGGTGTTTCAAATTTAGCAGTTACTCCTGGCTGATTTTTTTCCCCATTTCTCTGCTTCACTAAGAAAACAAGATTTCTTTTATTCTTCAGAATGTATCTTATTCTTTGTGACCCCTCTGCTTTCTCTGATAAATCAGATAGCTACATTACTTGTTTTTGTCTCTGCCACCGAGACACTTTCTGTGTCACTGCTGACACCAAGGTTTGGGGGTTTGATGAGTTGTTGCTGTGTGAAATGTTTTGTTTTCATGACATGAACAAGTATCCCTGGGTATTCAAATGGAATTAGGCTTGCTGGGCTGAGTCAGGGCTGACTCTAAAATACTGGAAGAAATAATCAGAATTCACAGGAGGAAATAGAATTTTGGGGTCCTAGGTTTTAAATACTTGGCTCAGTCAGTTGTAGAAAATTAGAAAAGCTAATTAACCTCCTTGAATCTTAGTTTATCACTCATATAGTGAGAATATTGCCACATTTTCTTAAGTTTAAGATAATATCAAACATAAGACATGTCAGCAATTGAATAAAACATTTCAAAAATATGAGAGATTGCTTCAACTATAATGCACACATTCATTATAAAAAGTATAAATAAGTGGGTGTTTTAATATCATGAAGACTTAATGCTAATCTTGCAAGGTCTTGAAGTTTTCTTCATGGAAGGCCCATCTGTAGGTATGTATGGCACATAGTAGGCATTCAAAAATTGGTAGCTATTATTATTAATTAACTGAAATATCAGCCGATATTTTGCTATTTAAATTTTAATGAAAATATTGATCTGAGCCCACAAAATTTATGCCATGTCTAATTTCCTTCTAATATTTCTGCACATTCCTATGGGATTATGTCCCCCACCCCCTAACCCCCAATAATCCTCATTCCTGGTTCTTGCTTTTCTTAACCTCTAACTCATGTCTCATTTTCCTTGACTGTTTTCATCCCTTATCTCTGATTTTCCTTTTTCCCCTCACATTCACTTTGGTTATTGTGTGTATGACAGAATTTATTGATGTTTAGAGTAACTTTACTTTTGTTTGTAAAGTCTTTTTGGCTGCCTAGTCACCAGAAATGTCTCCCATGTTCCTTGTCAGACTGTGTGGTTCTGCCATGTTGCAGATCTGTTCCTTCACCAGCACCCTCTTCATTCCCTACTTTCTCCATGATACATCTTGGTAATTTCTTATGCAGAGTACTTTATTCCTCTGTATATACTAATTGTATCCTTTAAACATATGCACTTGAGTTCTACTGTCTGTATTTTTTAAAATATATTTTATTGATTTTTTTACAGAAAGGAAGGGAGAGGGATAGAGAGTTAGAAACATCGATGAGAGAGAAATATTGATCAGCTGCATCCTGCACACTCCCCACTGGGGATGTGCCCGCAACCAAGGTACATGCCCTTGACTGGAATTGAACCTGGGACCCTTCAGTTCTCAGGCCGATGTTCTATCCACTGAGCCAAACCGGTTAGGGCTCTACTGTCTATATTAAAAGACTAACCAATATACATTCTGACATATAGAGAATTTAATTCTCTTCTTAAACATGTTTTCCCATACAGCTATATTTGATGCAGGATGTACTTTTTGTTGTATAAAATGTTAAACCCAACTTTCCTGTAGCCGTGCAACTGAAAATGGCTGGAGGGAAATATCAACCATGCTGACTGGCCTTACTTTAGATGTATGACCATGAATTTCAAATATACCTTTAATGCTGGCTGGAAATTATACTATGTTCCCTTACTTTATTCACTGCCCCCATTCTACTTAATGACCATTTAATTTACTTTCCTGTCTTTCTTTAAACCCACAATACCAACCTTTCTTCTTCTTCTTTTTTTAAATATATTTTTAATGATTTCAGAGAGGAAGGAAGAGGGAGGGAGGGAGAGAAACATCAATTATGAGAGAGAATCATTGATCAGCTGCCTCCTGCACACCCCCTACTGGGGATCACGCCTGCAACTCAGGCATGTGCCCTGACGGGGAATCAAACCATGACCTCCTGGTTCATAGGTTGACACTCAACCACTGAGCCATGCAGGCTGGGCCCAACCTTTCTTCTTAATTCTATTTCCAGCTTGCACCTTGCCCCTTGGTAATCTCATCTAGTCTCATGACTTTTAATGTTACTGATGAGTTTATATGACACAGATGCACACTCACACACACATAAACATATAGCAAGCATAGACAACTAGGATAATCTCCTATCATTCTTTCCCTCAAGCTTCCTTCTATGTATCCAACTGCTTATATGGTATCACCAATTGGATACTAAATATTTCAAACTCATGCCCAAAAGTGCTGCTTACTCATTCTCCCCAACAATCTGCTCCATTGATTAAATTCTAAATCTTAGTTGATGGCAAGTCCATTCTTTCAAGATTTTTAGGACTAAAAATCTTAAACTCATCCCTATTACCTTTCTATCACATGCCATTCTCCCAAATCGCTACTTCTATCCACATTAGCATTAATATATCATAAATCCCTAAGGGCCTTCTCTGCTACCTCGCACCATCATCTCTTTGCTGTATTACTATAATAGTCTCTTAATTGGGCTATCTCCCATGCCCTTCTACAAACTCCTTTCAGTAGGATATCCAGAAAGATCCTGATAAAATCTAAATCAAATCCTATCATGCCTCCACTCACAATGCTCTGATGGTTCCCCAATTTTCTAGTGTAAGAACTAATCCTAATCATCATCACAAGGTTTTGTTAATCTCCATCCCCCCTTCCCCATCACCATTCTGTCCTCATCTCCTACCAGTTATTCTTTTCTCACTCTACTCCAGCCACCCTGAGAACCTTGCTTCTCCTGGAACTCACTAAGCACACTCCTCCCTCGGATCTTTGCAGTGGCTGTTCCCTCTGCTAGAATGCTGTTCCCTCAATATCTATATAGCTCAGACCCTCACCTCCTTCAAATTCTTCCTCAAATGTCACATGTCCATTAAGACCTGCCTTGGCTACTTCATTAAAATTAAAAATCCTTATTGTACTCCAGCATTCCTGAAAACCTTTACTCATCTATTTTTCACATAGAATTACTTTACCACTTAAAATTTAATTTACTTATCTAATCTGTTGTTCACTGTCTCATTTTAAGTACCATAACATAAGCTATGTCTTTTATATTTTTAATTGTATATCACCAATTAAAAATATAAAAGTATAGTTATTGGAAAACAATAGGTACTTTGTAGATACTTATTGAATGAATGAATAAATGAAAAGATAATATCCAATAATTCACTAATTCATTCAATTAAAGTACTCAGAAAGATGTTGAGATTACAATATAAATAAATTGTAATAACTGAGAACTTCAAAGTTTACTGGAAGAAATAAATATGTAAATAGAGGTAGCATAAAATAATAAAACATACTGTTACAAGATTATGGAAAAAGGACTCTGGGAACATATAGGAGACTGACTTGGAAAATATGGGTGACCTTAACAAAGCGTTTGATGGGTAGTAGGATATAACTGGGAAATGAGAAAGGAGAGTAAATAAAGGGGTAACATGTATAGTACAAAGCAATAAAATTTCTCTCCGATACTTTCTGACTTTGAGCAAGTCAATTGAAATAGAGTGTGTTTCATTAGTTAGGGATTTCTTTCTGTGACATTCACTGCCATACTCTTGTACCTAGAACAATATCAGGCACATGGTGGATTCACAATATTTCATTGTAGCATGAATAAATTTACTTCTTATTATAAAAAGGGGTATTCTGCCAAATGAATTTTTAAGTCTTTTCCAGTTCCATTATCCTAAATTATAATGGGCATGTTATGAATTAGTATAAAGAACTTCATAGTGATCAAATCAGCCTCAAAACAAAATGGCTATTGGAGGAATTGGCTATACCCCCAACCAACAAGACTTTCCATGTTTAAAAATCTACCTGAGCACTTTACAAGACACTGAACTTTGAGGCTGTGAAGATGACTCTTAAAAAAAAAAAATCCAAGTGATCTCAAATGTCATCCACTGAGTATGAGATGGCTTCTGAGTATGAGAAATCCAAGCTTTTGTCAGCTCTGTGCCTTCTCTGGTTGGCTTGTAGTTTTATATTATTTTATTAATCTAGTCTGCTTTTATGACCATACAAGTAGTTAAATTGTAACTCAGGATTAAAAATGAAACTCAGCAAAATTTTTGAAAACTACAGGCATGGTTCTGTGTGCTACAAATAGTCCTAAGAGCTAAGTAATCCTATATAATAAAGAGGTAATATGCAAATTGACCATTACTCCAGCACACAAGATGGCTGGGCCCATGTGGACACAAGATGGCTGTCATAAGATGGCCAGCAGGGAAGGGAAGTTTTGGGCGATCAGGCCAGCAGGGGAGGAACCAGGCCTGCAAGGGAGGGCAGTTAGGGGCAATCAGGCCTGCAGGGGAGGGCAGTTGTGGGTGACCAGGCCTGCAGGGGAGGGCATTTGGGACCAACCAGGCTGGCAAGGGAGGACAGTTAGGGGTAACCAGGCTGGCAGGGGAGGGAAGTTAGGGGCAACCAGGCTGGCAGGGGAGGGCAGTTAGGGGCAATCAGGCCAGCAGGGGAGCAGTTAGGCATAGATCAGGCTGGCAGGGGAGCGGTTAGGGGGTGATTAGGCTGGCAGGCAGAAGTGGTTAGGGGCAATCATGCAGGCAGGCAGGTGAGCAGTTGGGAGCCAGCAGTCCTGGATTGTGAGAGTGATGTCCAACTGCCAGTTTAGGCCCGATCCCACCAGGATTGGGCCTAAATGGGCAGTCAGACATCCCTCGAGGGGTCCTAGATTGGAGAGGTGCAGGCTGGGCTGAGGGACACCCCCCCACCCCCATGCATGAATTTTGTGCACTGGGTCTCTAGTATATATTAAAATAAAAGAACAAAGAAAAAAAGTGAAAGAGAAGGACAACTGTTCTCTTATGGGAATTAAATCTGCTATTGCTAGTTAGTGTGTATATGACTCCATTAGCAGATAGTACTTGCAGGGAGACCTCAGAGACACTCTTAATGTTTTAAACTCAACAGCTGCTCAAACCAACTCACTCTGCTGAAACCTTCTGATTGTCAGAGTACATTTGATCACTAAGGAAGGCCCACAGGATCAAGCTGAGACTGAAGTAGGAGCTCTCTGCATGGGCCATCTGCTACAGGGTGGGCAGTGTCATTGGGATTTTTTCTACTTAGAGCTTCTGGTTACAATTTTACCCAATCCCAATCAGATTAGTCTCTACTCCAGGCTATTAGTGTATTAGGCTCTACTCCAAATAGTTGTACAGCTTTCCACTACCTCCATGCTTGTTCCTTCAAGATCTATGGCAAAAAACAAAACAAACAAAAAAAACACCTGACTTTTTATTTTTATTTATTTATTTTTTTTTTGAGAGAGAGAGAGGTAGAAGGGGTTAGGAGAGAAACACTGGTGCAAGAAACATTGATTGGTTGGAGCCTCCACATGTGCTCCAACTGGGGGTCAAACCCACAATCAAGGTATGTGCACTGATCTGGAATTGAACTGGCCACGTTTTGGTGCACGGGATGACACTCTCACCAACTGAGCCACACTGGCCAGGGTTGTCAGAGGAAACTTTATTAAACTATTGCATACTCTGTTTCTATTAAAATTCACCCATACCAGGTGAACTGGACAGGATAATGCATAAACTTTTGGGAACCCTTCTGCTGGATTTCTACTTTAATCTCTAAAATATATCCAATCCAAACACTTTATACTTCCTTTCCTCTTTTGAAATAAGCATGGCCTCCAGGAACAGACCTGTGTTCTAATCCTGCTGCATAATACTAGCTTTGTAATATTAGTGCATTAAGTAACCTCTTTAATCCTCAATTTCCCCATCTTACAATGAGAATAAGAATACCTGAATCATAGATTATCTATATATATAAAAGCCTAAGTGACCATTATGCCTGAATTACTGGAACAACTGGAATGGCTGGCCAGTAGCTATGACATGCACTGACCCAGACCTTGCTGCTGGGGCCCTGACAGCCCCAAACCTGGTTCAATCGCACCCTGGACCCAGACAGGAGAGAGGAGGGAGCCCAATTCCTCGTGGTATTGGCCATTGGTTAACTTACTGCTGGGGCCCTCTCCCTGGCAGGCTGGCCCCCGCAATCAGCCCCGATTGCAGGTTAGGCAGAGGGACCCCACCTGTGCACAAATTCATGCACTGGGCCTCTAGTAATGAATAATTGAGTCATGTACCTCACTCATATCCTACCAGCTGCTGAATAGGACAGAGTGAAAAGCCTCCATCCAATTTTATGTTTGATCTATTTAATTTTTCTACTAAAAATTTCACTCTCAGTCCTTTGAAATGATATAAGGAGTTCTCTTCTATGGCAACCTCTATTCAATTTTTCTTCCCATATGTCTTTGATGCCAACACATCCACATAAAATTAGAGCAACCATTCCCCTTAAAAAGTGCTTATGCTGACTGGAAAACTTGTGTCTAGACCACATGGTCACCAAAGTTAAAGCTTTTGAGTTACAATTTTACATCAAAAATAGAGGTTAAGAAAAATAAAATAAAGATTATGTACAATGTTTTTTAATTGAGGATACCAAGTTAACCTGCCATTCTGTGAGGAGGTGATATTTCTGAGAACTGTGCAATAGTCTCAGGGGATAGATACCTAGAAAATTATCCTGTTGCCACAGCATAGGATGAGAAGAGAAGAATGACTGATGGGTCCCTGGGGCTATTCAGTGATACTCTGCACTGCCAGAAATAGGACACACAGGGGACAGCGACAGAGTGAATATCTTTATCAGAGCCATGCTATTTATTCTCATGCTATGGAAAGAGAGCAGGAGTGCCTTCTATCTGGACCTCTAGGGAAAACCAGTGCCAGTTGGTACAACCAGGTTTCTTGAGCAATATGTTACCCAGAATTCCATAATAGTGATACCATGCAATTCTGTGTTCATTCAGCAAATGTTTACTGAGTGCCAGCACTGTGCCAGATGCCAAGACTACAATGACAAGCAAGGCAAACAGAAAACCTGCCTTCAAGGATGTTACATATTAGAAGACAGATAAAAGCAAAAGCAGAGTTTCCATAAAGCTCATAACAGGAAGCATCGACTTAGGTAGGGGAGTTGGAACTAGGACATTAATTCCCAACTCCTCTCATTTCCATCTGCTCTCTGCCCCCTCACACCTCTCTCCCCCAATGACAGAATGCTTGATTGAATTGTGAGTTGGGTGGGGAGCAGAACTGAGCATGCTCAACACCTCTAGTTTCTGTCTTTTGAATAAAGAGCCCCAACAGGTTGTGCACTATGATTTTCATATCCCCAAGAAGATAGTTCAACAGAGCGAATTGTCCAGAAATGATTAAGGGTTGGTTCAACTCAGGCTTCAGCGTCTGGGCTAAATCATATTCTCCAGTCAGCTTATGGAACTAAAACTGAACTTATATTTTTATATAGATCCATCTGTTCCTGGCCTAATTTCACAATAGATTTTAAACTCAAAAGTGAAAATAAGAATCTTTTTATTAGTGACCCCTATAACCTACCATCTTGGTGCCTTTGCCAGGTATCTGAGATGTAGATGCAACAAATTGGCATTTAAGAACCAAATTGATCCATTGGCAAATAGAGAGTTGAGGCTTTTGGCTTAAATTTGGGAGAATTGAAATTTGGCAATGCTTTATTAAGTTTAGCCATGTGGGAGCTTTGTCTTTTGTGACAGAGAATGGTGACACTTGGGCATTGTAATAACCAGGGGCTGTGCAGGCTTTTGTGACTGACCTTGATGTGATTTAAGAAGTGATTCAGATCTCAGAGGAAAGAGAGTATGTGTATCCTATCTGAACTTCACCTTAAGATAGGCAGAGCTTCAGAACACTAGCTTTTCCAGGGTCTTGCTTGGCAGACCAATTTCACCCCCTGCATTTGTTGAATTTACCATTGAAGACTACAGACTGAAACTTTAAATTCCAAAGATAACTATGTTCAATGAGAGCTATCAAATATTGGTGTGTGTTTTATGCCAGGCATAGAGAAGAAATTAAAGCTCATATACTCCAAATTTTTATGTAAATCATGATTCAGGGCTAAGTGGAGAGCAAATCATGGCTAAGTTCTAGGATTCATTTAGTTTGCATGGAGGTTCCTGGGTCATCTCCCCTTTACCAAGTTTTCTCAGGTTAGTGCTCTGATGTATTGGTTCATAAGCCTTTATCATGGCTTTAGATTACAGAGATTATACCTTGGTATTAATTATAGAAGCATGTTAGGTTTTATTAATTAGTAATCAATTAACACCTTGAAAGGAATGAAGAATATGGCTTCTTCTTGGATTGAAATAGAGAAACAACTCCATGATTATTTTGCAAACCAGTGAGCCAAGAAAAAATGTACCTGGAATAGTCAGCCAAGTTTGCTGAGCAAACCACGGAGGGACAGATAATTATAAAATATGCTTACTTCTTACCATCAGAATTGTAAGAGTGAAAACATTAAAATTCAAAAAGAGCAAAATAAATTAAAGAACAGGATAGTTGCATTATTTGTGGATCATTAAGGATGATGACATGCAAAGAACATTAAAAGGCAGTTGAGTTGTTAGACGACTAGGGTTTCTTCTCTAAAGGGAGACTGGAAAGGCAAGGTGTTGAGGAGCAGATAGCAGGTGTCCTGTTGCTCACTAGGCCCATGTAGTTCAGGCTTCAGAAGCATCTTTAGCATTTTAAAATGCAGGAAACTGCATGGTAATTCTCCAGCATAAACAAATGTGGAGAAGAGGTTGCAAGCATCAAAGAACTTTTGTCTCAAGAAGCCGTGGCAATAAGCACTATGACACAAGAAAAGGGTGGAGCCACTAGACAAAACATACAACACAACCCTGACTGCCAGGAATTTAGAGGGGAAAGCAGAAACAAGGGGGTTTGTGTATGCTAGATGGGGAAGAAAGGCATGTCTGCTAAGATCTGGTGACTCAAGTTGCTGCTTATGCTCAGTGCCAAAGTCTTTGAAAGAGGGCAGGGATGTCTCAAATACTGTTCTCTGAGAGTTGAGAAGCTGCATAGGTAGACGCTTCCTCCCCACTCTCCTCCTACAAGTGGCAAACATAGTGCTACAATTAAACTTAGGGGAGATTTTTCTCAAAACAGTTGAGTCTTCAGATAACTGACATGAATTAACAGGCATACCGGCAAAAATCTAAGACCAAGGTTTCCCTTTATCTCTCCTCTTTCCCTCAGCTACTAAATTTCTGCTCTCATTTCTGGCAACAATACCATGGGTCTGGATTGTACAAAGTACTGGTTCTAGGGACAATATTTCTGTAAAGACTAAAGATTGACTTGAATTTTCAAATTTTGTACAGTGGGATTGATGTTGTGATATTATTTTCTGTCTAAATATTAGAAAAATCATGGCACATAAAATAAGGCATGAGGTTAACATGACTTAGAAACTATACTCTTTAGGAGAAGACATTCCAGGCAGCTGTCTACTCAATCTCAACTCTACCATCAGACTGGAGATCTCTTTGAGTCAGACTGAGCAGAATAAAATATTGGATGGTCATGATTAAATTATTTTATACTTTCTTTCATCTTAACTCATAAAGAAAAAGGTATGCAACTTTTGGACATCCTTTTTCATCCATGTTCTCTGTTAGAAGCTGCCCATTGCCTTCACTAGCAGAGAGGTGTGGACAAGGAACCTGGAAGGCTGGTCAACCTTGAGGCTCTGGCAAGGGTCAGAGCCATACACCCACTCTCTGGTGGAGACAAAGGGAGCTGAAGCAACTTCCACCTTTTAGTCTTATGTAAATCCTTGCTGATGGGCTATCATTGAGCTGTTACTGGAAATTGCCTGCCTAAGGGCTAGGGGTATATCCCAAAACCTGAATAAAAAGGATGGCAAGGCCAGAGCAAAGCGTAGTCCTCTCTTGGGCTTCCGCCTGGCCCCCAATTCCCAAATTAATATTTTCTTGTCTAGTCTCTTTCATTTGTGTGCGGCCTCCTCTAAAGCCCAAACCCTGAACCTGAACCCTGAACCCCACGTGGAAAGTGGGGAGTACACTCACAACTGGCTGCCCAATGTGGGGCACCCGCAGTTCTCCATAATAGCAGATGGTTTTTATTCAAATTTGGGACTTCTTTAGTATTGTTTTTAGAAAAATATGTCCAGTTGTAAATCAGGATGAGAAACTAAATAAAAAATGGTTTTCCTACCCAGGGCTCAGAAGGACTTTGAAGTTAGTTTCATTCTGGCCCATGTCAAAGGCATTTGAAGACAAAAGCTAAACAGCCCATCCTTTGCCTGGTAGGACTTTAAAGGATGAGAGGCTGCTATGGGGAGATGGCCTCATGAAGGTAATAGCACGACCGCCCTAACCTCCTGCCACTAGTGAACTAGCCACACCAACAGCTGACCACATGCTTAATGAACAAAAGCAGTGATTGAAAGGAATAAACACCTGGGGCACTAAAGACAGACACTATTCCACATTCCAAATTTTCCAAAGGGGAAATGAATAGAGACAGGAGGGAATTTCTACTCAACTTCCTGGGAAATTTTAGGAGGAAGTCTTTCCACTTCTCTAGCCCCAAGGTTGCAAGAATGACTTGTCTGACTCATTGGTTTGTGAGAAGAGACTCAGCTAAGTCCTCTTTTCCCTATTTCTTCAGAAGCAGCACTCTCGCAGGCTCTTCATGATGCCTACAATTGGGGGGGTGGGGGGGGCTTAAGTCCAATTCAGGGAGAGTTATAGAAGTCCATCCAGCACACATTTATAAACATGTTCTTCAGTCAGTTTGGCTTTCCCTCTGTTTGTCTTCTATACCTTATTTGTCAATCAGCTCTTAATTTTTAAAAAATCAATGCATTGTTTTTGTTTATTGCCTTCATTGAAACTCTAGCAGGGGCAAGGGTTTCCTGGTGAAACTTTCTTAGATTTGAACAAATAAATGTTTGGGGGCTGGGCAAAGATATAGTGTTGGTGGTTGGTGATAAGAGCAGAGATTTTCTAGGTTAAATGGAATATAGCTGTGCAAAAGCATAAAACTGAGAGAGCAAATAATATACTTAAAAACTGAAATAAGTCCAATATGATTGGAGCAAAAAAAAAGTAGAGTGAGCAAATCTATATACAGGAGAAACATTGTGTAGAGCTTGGCCATGGAATTGGGATTTTTGTCCTAAGGGAAGTTTGTGAGATTAAGCTAATGAATATATAAGGCTCACAGTTTAATTTTAATTTCAGATTAAAAAAACAAAAAAACTTTTAAGTATGAGTGTGTCCCACACAACATTTGCAATAAGTGGGGTATATTTATACTAAAAAACACACACCAGTATTCATTGCTTCTCTGAAATTCAAATTTAACAAACTGTCCTGCATTTTATCTTACAACTAGAAGCCCAGTGCACAAAATCACGTGGCCCCGCCCACCCGCCCACTGCCCCACCATGCTCTCAGCCCTGCCCACCCGGGCCGGCCTTTGGTTGTTACCACATTAGGGCCACAGGCCTTTTATAATATAGGTTTTATTCTAAGGAAAAGGGCAAGCCACTGAAGTCTTGAAAACATTGAAGTGACATGATCAGAAATCAGAAAGAAAGGAAACTAGTGATGGAGTCAAAGGCCAACCTCTCTTTCCCAATATTCTCCAGTTTCTTTAGAGCTCCTTTCAAAATGGCCTCACTGTTAAACCAACAGTAACATGATTCTGCTGTATCCTGCAACTCATGATAATTTTGTAAACAAAGCCTGATGCAAATAAATCACAGCCTTGGTAGTATGACAGACAAGGCTGACTTACAACAAAAATGGAAAGTTGGATTCTACTTCTTAGCATTCATGGTCTGTAAAGAAAAAGCAATACATTAAAGTGACTGAGGAGCACAGCAATTTCATTTTCAACACTGAGCACATTCATTTCGCCGCCATTGAAAGATTCCACATCTCCTTAACCATCTACAAAATCTGGTGCCTGCCTTTTCCAGAATGCAGTGACTTCTGCGTAATTCACAGCCACCCCGTCTGATTCACAGTGAGGTGTTTTCAATGGGCTGACATGACCATTACTAAAATATGATCTGCAGAGGAATAGCGGCATCCCATGCTAATGCAGGAGAAATGGGCTTGTCACCAGTGAGCAAAACTGTTCTCAGGATTGAATATCCATTTTCTAAACACATATTTTAATTTTTAATGTTGACTTCATGTGTTTCCTAAATACCTCTGTGCCTCTTCTTTGTAACCATTTCCCAAGGAGTTCTTTCATATAGCAATTGTTACTTAGAGTTCTAATTGCAGCTCTCTGGAACAGCGTAATGGCCAGATTGGAACAAGTTGTTCTCACCTACCAATTGGTCAATTTATGGGCTTGCAACTGTGTGAGTACATGCATCACCCATCTCTCCACAGGAGGTCAATAACCATAAGTGGTAGAAGCAGTGTTAAAATGGAAGAAAAAAAACAAAACTAAGGCAAAAGTTTTTTGTTCTTTTTTTTTTTTTTTTTTTTCCCTAACAAGGCCAGGAATGTGGTTATAACGCATGGTAGGTATTTTAAAATACCTCCCTACCAAAAAATTTTAACACATGCTAATGTTCAGTATGTCTATCTAGTCCTATTCTCAAAATTGCCAAAGTGAAACTTGAAGTATAGAAATACAAACCTGAGTAAGTGGCTGGAAATACTACCTGTTTGGCTAAGCCCGTGGTCAGCAAACTGCGGCTCGCAAGCCACATGCGGCTCTTTGGCCCCTTGAGTGTGGCTCTTCCACAAAATACCACGGCCTGGGCGAGTCTATTTTGAAGAAGTGGCGTTAGAAGAAGTTTAAGTTTAAAAAATTTGGCTCTCAAAAGAAATTTCAATCATTGTACTGTTGATATTTGGCTCTGTTGACTAATGAGTTTGCCGACCACTGGGCTAAGCCAAAACAATACTAAGTGAAATAGAGTTCAGCAAACAAATATCAACTCTAACATATAATGAGTGCTTTCCCATGTGCCAGGAATTATTATCAACATGTTACCAATAACAATGTAATAACTCACTACAGTCATGCAAGGTAGGTATTATTACCCTTACCATTAAATTAATCAGATAATTGAAAATTTAAAGAATACAAGTTTTTAGCCCAAAATACACAACTCAATACAGGCAATTTGACCTGAAATTTACATTTCACCACTATACTAGAACTACTCTTATTCTAGGGGTGGAACACCTTTTAAGGATGGAGAACACTTCTATAGACTACACAGTATGAATGGAGGTTAGACTGGGTTGCTTTTCCCTGGTAAAACATTCAAGTCTAACAGTTTTCTCACATTTCCCTTTGCTGTTCCATGCTTCTAGGTAACTTTATAAGGATTTATGGAACATAAAATGTTGTGGACCATACTTGCCCAATGAAACAATCAATTCTGTGCTTTGAGTTAATCTACGCCCATTGATTAGATTGGAGTGCCTGTTAGGTGAGGAGCACTCAATCTGTCATTAAAATATTGTTCCTGATCAAAAGAATTGCACAACCTATAGATATACATACACATGCAAGGAAACAATTAGAATGGCAAGCACACTGGTAGAAAAGCTACCCTGTTGAATGCTAGGCATTTAATGCTCTGGAAGATGTATAACTCCGTGCCCCAAAGGTGCCAAGCCTAGCTCTTTTCCTTCCCTGCTCACTCAGGACTTTCCCACCTCCTACAAAATACTTCCAGAGATTTCTAGAAATACCAGTGGGCACTCCTTCTGGTACATGAACTGATTCATTGGCTACATGGACTTTAGAGTAGACACACTGATTAGAAAAATCAGAGAATGAGAGAAAGGACATAAAATGCCTATGGGAACTTCATTATGGCCACTGAGGATGGTGGGTCTAAGGCACTCTTGTCCTCTGTACCACAGGAGGGTGGGGAAATCACTGATTCTGAATTACATTTAGGTAACAGGATGTTCTGTAGCAGGGTCTCACAGACTCTCAGAAAGTCAGTGTCACCAGCTGTGTCTCTCCTCTCTCTAAAAAAGCCAACAACCTATCCAAAGGATTAGGCAGAGACATACGCTTCATTGTTGTTGTTGCTGTTGTTCTGTCTCTCAAGAGCTTGAAACAGACACAACATAAACAAAAAAAAAAATATTACTCTTGTCCTTTAGCCAAAAAATAGACAAAGCCACATGCAAAACAGTCATGCAAATTGTGGCCACCAGCCCATTAATAATATGCACAGCCTGACTTAGTATGGAATTAAATAGGACACCCTGCTGCACACAAAACATGGCAGGTTCTATCCTAGAGACATGAACAAAAGGGTTGAGGAGTGGCTGAGGAGAAATCTTGGTTGAAGCAGTGACCCTTAGGCTGAATCTTGACAAATGAGCCTGTTGGGCAGAAAACAGTGGAAGAGAACACAAAGGTTCAGATGTCTGAGAGAGCTTGGAGTTCCTGGGTGAGTAGGAAGTGTAATGTGCTTAGGGAAAAGTTATGTGTTAGGGTGTACAGGTGTGGAGGCTAGAAAGAAATGATGGGACCAAATTCAGAGTGCCCCATTCTGGAATCTTTTCAGTCAAATATTTTCTAAGTGACTTTCATCTAAGAGAGAAAATAATTTTTCCCCCCTCTAATCATCTTAGGTTCTTTGGCTGCAGTCCCATAAATTTGACTAACAAAAGACAGACTACAAAGAGAAAACAAGTTTATTAGCATGGGCTTCATACACATACACAGGGGACCACTCAGAGATGAGAAACTCACAGGGATGCTTAGATTTTGAGCTTACACAGCATCTTAACAAAATAATAATAAATTTCGGAGAAGTGACACGACAAAGGAAAAGGACTTGTAGCCTTTAGATGCAACAAATGCGAGAAAGCAAATATGTGGGAAAACAAATGGTAGTTGAAGGCTAGTTTTAGCCAAGTTATTATGTAGATTTTTCTGGGGCTTCTGTGAGCTCATAAGGGCCTAGGGTTGTCTCCAATAATTAATTTGCATCATTTCTGGTAGAGAAGGGGGGGGGGGCGCATTTACAAATTTCTGTCTCCATTTTAGGCAAATCAGGGGAGGGCAGAGAGCTTATTTTTATACTAGAGGCCTGATGCATGAAATTCATGCAAGAGTAGGCCTTCCTTACCCAGACAGCTGGCACTGCCTTCCCTCTGGCACCTGGACAGAAGGACGTCTGGTCTAATTAGCATATTATGCTTTTATTATATATATATATATTTATTATATATATATATATATATATATATATATATATCTGCTTCTTACCAATTGCTTTTAGCTCAAAATAATATTGATGCCAAAATGGCATATTTGAGGATAGCATAGTCTGCTATCCTTCATCAATGAAGTTTCCATTCATCCTTATTTATAACAAGCTCTTTAATTCTGTTTAAGAAAGAGAGAAAAAAAAGATTTAAAGCAAGAGGCACAATAAATATCAATGTATTTCATTGATGCAGACTTTCTGGGCATAATGAACCATGCAATACACCTGGGAATTTTGTCCTAAGCAGAATATTTTATAGTTCTAAACATAATGGTATCATAATTTGTTTTAGTCAAATTGTTGTGTTTATTACTTAGTTTTATTTAGCCTGAAATATTGGCCTATAATCCAACAGTTGTAGCAATTGATATTTAGATTACTATTTGAAGATGGTGCTCACCTACTCATCTAATTTGTATTGGAATAGTTTATTACAAAACTGCCCAGGGTTTAGTCTTATTTCTTACTTTTCCCAGGAGAAATTGGTAGGGAGCAAACTTTTGTCCATAGATTTTATATCTGTTGGAGCTCATCTAATCAAAAGTCCTAAACATGGGGGATTCCCTCTCTTTCTCCTCTTTTCTCCCCAGGCCATTATGTCACTGATGAAGAATAAGGAGATTCTCGATAAACTCAAGTTTCCTTGTTTGTCTATTCAACAGTTTAGACTAGGCTGTGGGAAGATTAAAAAGTCAATTGTTTCCACACATCTAAGTCATGTCCTCTACACCACCATCTTTGTATCCTCATATTTTGATTTCTATCTGTTTAGCTCTTTTGTTTTCCTCTGGATCAAATCATAAGAGAAAGGAATGTTTTTGATTGCCCCCTACACTTGATTGGATGAGCCAATGATGTCCAATACATTAACAATATATTTGATAGCCATCTCTGTTGCTCAAATTGCTCTCATATACATGTGCCCCTTTGATTTTCACAGCAATCACATGGAGTTGGCCATGCAAAGGCATTATTCCTATTTCACAGAGGAGTAGATTGTACCCCAAAGATCAAGTGGCTTGCTCAACCTATTCAACTCTCTGGAACTCTGCATTTTGTCATCTAGACAAGTTCACTTGAGTCCTGGATCCACAGTCCCACAACAAGAGTAAAACAGTAGGATTGTAACATTGGAGTAATCAGGGCATTAGCATAAAATAGGATGGTTTCATAGCTTTGCTCTGGTCTTTACCAGATATACCTTTAGGTAAGTTGGCTCAAGTATCTTACTCTGTAACATAAAGATAACCCCCATCTCTCAGAGTTGTCTGTATTACATGAGAAAATATATACAAACAGCACTATGCCTGGTATATAGTAAAAACTGAATATATTACTGTTTAATATAATTATTATAATTATTATTATTAAGAGTAGATAGTGGTAAGTAGAGTGTGCAAATAAAGGGAAATGAAGATTCAGGTATTTCTTCCATTTCTCTGCCATGACCATAAAATCCAGATTCCCAGTCAACAAATTTTTACTTCCATCCATATGTGTGTGCATTTCAAAAATTCATTAGGCCTGATTGGCTGATATTAATGTCTGAATGCTGTTGACCTTGGTTGCTTTAAGGTCTCTCACAGCTTTTTCAAGTTAGAAAAAAAGTCCCTGAAATGTCCTTGTGGGGCCATATTCATGAATTAATACATATGTTGCTGGACCACTGTGAGCACTCAAATTTATTTTTTATAATCATGCTCACTTCGTGTAAGACTCACTTTGGGTCTTTTATTTGGTCAGCTAATGACTATAGTAAAATTAAAAGGAAATGGTCTAATATCACTATTCCAACAAAATGATTTATCAATATTTAATTTAAATGAACATTGCCTTAGAAAATCTCTAAGACATATTTTGAACATATATATCCATATCATCCCCCAAGAGAGAATTTTACTGTTCATTTAATGAGACAGTTAAGTTGAAACAAGGGACTATATTCTTTTTTTTATCCTGTATATAGAAATAGTCATATAATTTGACCTTCTGTCATCAAAAATAAATGTATTAAGAAAACCAACAGTAAACATTTTCCAGTATAATCTTCACCTTTATTCTTGCTTGCTGTCTGAAAGAGGCTGCTGCTGTGAGAGGTGTATGTCTTAAAAGATTTCACTACATTTGATATCTTGGGTAACTTCAAGAGCAGGAACTTTGAAAATATAAATTAGTCATCTCTGCTGTATGCTTATTGCTGTCATTCAGATGAATGAAATTAAACTTGCCACTTGTACCATCACACAGAAGAAAATTATAGGAAAAAATGTTAATGTCATTTAATGAAGGAGCAAATAGAATTCTGTACTGCTTCAATTATTTTGCATGAAAAACACATTGAGAGAAAAACAGGGAAAGCACTAAGTTTCTCTGGGGTCAGTAAGTGAAGTCAAAACAGAATAACGGGTATTATCTTTAGATACTATTTAGGCAACTGTTCTTTCTACTTTATTTACCAGAATGGCTCACCAGTACCTAAAATTCTACCACTTCTTCTTTGTTAATTTTTTTTTTGTTTACTTTTCTTTTTTAGGGGGGGAGGGGGTGGGAATATCTGCTTTTGAAATTTTGTTTTTGGAGAGACAGATGCCTCATTCCTAATATGGAAAATGATAAGGAAGTCATATCTTTTTCTTGGGTCTCACCCCTCTTTTTTTGTTCCACATTTTAAATTATAGATGAAAATTGGGATTAGTGAGTTGTCTTGAAAGGCAAGAAAATCTGGCCTTGCTGACCCTGCATTTTCACATGACAAACACCATTGTGAGACAGATCAATACATTGATAAATTGAAATTTTTTTCAGGAGTCATGTCAGCAGTTTAGCTGAGTAAAGCTGGCTGGTTGGAGTGGAGAGACAATAGAGACTGGTGAGGACTGTAGCCAGTAGAGTTCATGTGCCTCTAGAAAGCAGCAGCTGCTCAGCTCACAAATATATATTTTATTATTATTATTAACAGTGGAAAAATGAATCAAGGAGAAGCAGGCAGCCTCTAAGTCTACCTCTGATTACTTAAAACTTTTTCTTAGAATAAGTGTGACTTTAGGCAATTTACCTGGGTAATTTTTTCATTTGTAAAACTGAACATAATATTTATAATTCCTATCTTTAGTATTTCTATGATAATCAATAAAATTATGCATATAAAGCATAATGTCTAGAACAAAGTAGGTGTATAATAAATGTTAGCTACACGTGTTCTATGATATATCAAAATAAATGTGGTTTTAACAAAAATAGACTGTGCATTCCTACCCCTCCATTTCATATAAAAGATGTCCTGTATCAGGATCTTTGATTTTCAGTTAGATTTCCCCCCTTGAATAGTCTGGGATAATTGCCAATGGACATACTGACTCTGTCGTTCCGGATGAACCTTTTGTTCTTGAGCTTTGAGCAGGATAATGAATGAACTAGGAAAGCAGAAGCAAACATGTGGGTGGATATCCCCTGTCAGAGCTTTGATTTAGATTCCTTGCAGAACAGAAATATTCATTATATTTTCATTCCTTTCAAAATGCAAAGAATAGCAGAGCTTCAAAACCAGGACAGGAATGTGCGAACCTAGAGGAAGTTGTTTCAACAACTATAAAAGCCTCTAGACATCAAGGCATAGATGCTTCCCTCATTATTTCTCGTCCCCATTATTTGGCACCATTATCTGTTTAGATGCCTTCCTACAGATTTTCCACTGCTAATGCACTGTGATTCTTGGATCCAGTAAAGGGTCTGTAGCTCATGTAGAAGAGACCTCTGATTTCTTCTTCAGGAGCAACAACAGAACCTTGGGGGTAGAGGTGGAGGATCTCTGATTACAATCATGTATAGAGAAATGATTTCTTCTGACATTTTTCTTTCAGAGAGACTAAGCAAAATTGCAGTACAGTTTAACAGTATTCTTCTTAACTCTCTGCAGGTTGCCATGGAAACAGGAATCTCACATCAACATGGAAGGCATTTAGGGAATCTGTTAGGCTTTAACATTAGCATGATCTAAGTATCCTTGCTCAATACTAACAAGTACAGCATCTCCTTTAGAATAGCATTGATACTCATTAAAATTCTCTGCATGGGTTTTTGGGGATCTTCATATTGCATTTGAGGTAATTTTTTTTGTGAGTGACCAACTCATCGGAGAATATGCTTTTTGTAGAACTATACTTAGTTCATCCAGCATATGAGATAAGACTCACTCTACTTACACTGTTATTTTTACATGATCCAGATTTAGGTTCTAATTGAGAAGAACATGATTGCAATGGCAATTAAGGAATCCTGCTAATATTTAGAAGGTATTTATAATAAAAATATCCAAAAGGGAATTTTTGTTCTGTAAACAAAGTTTAACAGAAGAAACAGGTCCTTTGATCACTTACTTTTTTGTTGTTGTTGTTGTTGTTAATCCTCACCCAAGGATATTTTCCCATTGATTTTCAGAGAGAGTGGAAGGGATTGGGAGAGACAGAGAGAGAAACATAGATGTGAGAGAGATACATCAAGTGGTTACCTCCCACATGTGCCCTCAACGGGGACCGTGGATCTAGCCTGCAACTGAAGTATGTGCCCTTGAGCAGAGTTGAACCCAAGACTCTTCAGTCAAGGGCCGGCACTCTCTCCACAGAGCCAAATCAAGTAGAGCTGATCACTTACTTTTGCTTAGGCAACTTTTAGGTTAGCTCTCATATATAAATTTAGTTTTGCTAAATAGCATATTTTTAGTGTTTCTTTTTGAGGACAGTTTACTTAGGAATCTTGAAACACTAAGATTACAATGCAGGCAAAAACTGTTGGACTCCCTCCCACCCCCCTAAGAACTATAAAAAATTTGATTAAAAATCCACAGTTTTTTAAAAGTAATTATAGCAATGGCTAAATTACCATTTTCTTTTATTTTACAAGAGAAGGAAATTTTGGTGGACTTATTAGAAAAAAAATAGAGAAGGGTTTGGATTATTTTTCAAAATCTTCCAATTATTTTTAGGTTAATTGAAATAAGTCACTAGTTCAACGATTAATACCCTTCTTCGGTTGATAGGTTGGTTCCGTGTCTTCCCATTATTGAAAGTTGCTGAGTGGTTTTCAACACCTATTCCTGGCAGAGAGCAAGCAGCAAGTTGTGGTGAACACATCAGCTTTAGAATCAGGAAGCACAAGTTCAATTCTCAGCTCCACTTCTTGGCAGCTGGGTGACAATGGGCAAAGGACTTAACCACACTGTACCTCCTTTTCATCATGGGGTTGTTATAAAGATTGAGATAATGACATAATGCATGTTCAGTAAGTTAGCAGATTTCTGCATATGTACATGTATATATACACACACACACAAATTTATACATACACACACAAATATATATACTGGCACATAATGCACACTCAATAAATTAGAATTATAAATACCATTATTATATTAATTTTATAGTTTGGATAATCTGACAACACCTCTAAGCCAATATTTCCCTTTTAGCTAAAATCAAACATCCTATAAGAAGTTAGCATTCTTTTTTCCTTTAGCTTTCTGTTCATCACCTTGAAAAGTCTATTATAACTAATAAAATGTCCAAAACCCAGAGGGAAGAGATGAAAAAATTAAGACCATGCACAAATAGAAAATTCCATTCATATATGGCAAGTTAAACAAAAGCAACCAACCAGTTATCTGTAGTTACAAAGACTCAAAATGTGTCTATGAGCAGTTCAGTCATTGGTTTGTCTAGTTTTTGCACCATAATAAATTAGTCTATAGAAAATATTATAACAGATCCAGAATCTATGCTTATTCTAACTTGAAGATTAATTTCTTATATGTTGAGTTTTAAAGATGTAAATGAATCATATCCCTTACCAATCCACCTGAATTGGAATCAAAGTAACTAAACAAAAAGGTAAATTAGATGGAGACAAAAAGTCAACTTAATCACTTAAATAATTAGCTCTTAAGAATGTGGCTTAGGTTAGCTAATAGTGGATTTTTAAATATATATTGATTATATTGATTTCAGAGAGGAAGTGAGAGGGAAAGAGAGAGAGAGACATCAATGATGAGAGGGAATCATCAATTGGCTAACTCCCACATGCCCCAAACTGGGGATCCAGCCCACAACTGGGGCATGTGCCCTGACAGAGAATCGAACTGTGCCCTCTAGGTTCCTAGGTCAATGCTCAATCACTGAGCCACGCTGGTCAGGCTAAGAGTGGGATTTTAAAAACTGTACCCCAGAAGTAGACAAATGTGAACCCCCTGCCTTGGGAAACAGAGGAAGACAGCAGCACTTCCTCCCAGCAGCACTCTCCAACTATGGCAGGAATGAGCGTAAAATGAATGTTCACAATAGACAGGAATTTTCCAAAGACAAAGAAAAGAGAGAGCAATGGATATGCCTATGCAAGTAGCTGCTCTGGCCAACAGCAGACTAGAGCACATGGTCTTTGGAGGAAGGCAGATCTAAAAAGAAAGAGGGTGTGAGAGCATTCCCAGTTTCTTATCACCCAAATCTCCATTGGATGAAGAGGAGTGACTGAAGTAGTGCCGTGGCCAGAAGTGCTATCCAATCAGTGGTTCTCCACCTCAGTGGAGAATAAGTGCATTAGTTTGCTAGGGCTGCCACAATACAATACCACAGACTGAGTAACTTAAGAAACAGAAATTTATTTTCTTACATTGTGGAAGCTGGAAATACAAGATCAAGGTATAGGCAGGTTTGATTTCTTCTGAGACCTCTCTCTCTTTGACCTACAGATGGTTACCTGCTCACTAGGTCTTCACATGGGCTATCCCATGTGCCTGTAGCTCTGGTGTCTCTTTGTGCATACAAACTTCCTCTTCTTCCCCCAGTCAGATTGGATTGAGGCACACCCTAATGGCCCATTTAATCACTACTTTAAAGGCCCTTACTCCAAGTACAGTCATATACTGAGACACTGAAGGTTAGGACTTCAACATGAAAGATTTGGGGAGGACACAATTCTGCCTATAACAATAATGTTTTCCAAAATAGCATAGTAATAACTAGAAATTTTGCATTGCAAAATTTCTGTAACTTCCTTCTTCCTTGTCTTCATTTAAAAAAAATCTTTCCTCTTAGAAGTTTTTTCAGGAGCTAAATGCCTTCACACTGAGAGCAAACCTGCAGCCAATAGCTTCTAGTTTCAATGATGCTAAGAAACAAAATAAAGAATTGCCAAGCTTGTCTTTAAAAGACCTCTTACCACCTAGTTTCTTGATGGACATATTAAATTTGGGAAAGTTCTAAATGTTCCAAAGTGGCTAATCATTCCAGAAATGCCAATAAAAATGAAAGGTTAGATAATTTACTTTTGTTTCAGAAAGGAGGGATTCTATTTTACCAAAGATTTATTTTATTACATTCCTATGTGACATGGGGTTCTAAAATTACATTAAAATAATTTCCTCCTGGAGAACAGTTTTAATAAAGCTGCACTCAGAGAGTAAGAATAAATATAAAGCCTATTAGCTTTAGAATAAATACTTATAAATGAAGTAAAATTAAGTGAAGCCATAAAAGAAGAATCATTTGTTCTTTCACAACACCTTTCCATGGAAAAATCAAAAACTTCATAAATGCTCATCAGTTAGGTTACCTGTACACTGCACCTTTAAAATTGCCCCTGTATTCAAATCTAAAATTTTCAGATCTCACAGCCTGACTATGGAACAAAAGGAAAGATACAGAGGTTTTTTTTGTTTGTTTGTTTGTTTGTTTGTTTTTTAATTCACAGATTGCCAAGTCAGCATGGCTCAGAGGTTGAGCATTGACCTGTGAACCAGTAGGTCACAGTTCGATTCCAGGTCAGGGTACATGCCAGGGTTATGGACTCAATCCCCAGTGTGGGACATGCAGGAGGCAGCTGATCAATGATTCTCTCTCATCATTGATGTTTCCATATCTTTCTCCCTCTCCCTTTCTCTCTGAAATCAATAAAAATATTTTTTTTAAATTTCACAGATTTATGCCTAGGCACTTATGTTCTGCTCATCCTTTGAATATGCTAAGTAAATGGAAAAGACTTAGGAACAGTGCCTACCCAAGCCTTCTGGATTCCACTTCAATCCATAAGTAGATAATAGGAAAAAGTTAAATTAAGAAAAGAAGTATCTTAGCTGCTATGGTTTTGTGTTAAACTTATTAATGTCAAGAACTAAGATGAATTAAATCCTCTCTCTATATCAGGCACTGGTAAAACATTTTGAAATTCATGCTATCAAGCCTGTCTTGAACATATTGATCATGGGACTCTGCTAAAGGCTGCAGAAATACCAACACATGCAATGAAATATGGTGTCTGGCCCCAGGGTGCTCACAGTCTAACTGAGAAAAGAGACATTAACAATTATATAACAACTGTAATACTTGCTCATAAACTCAAGGTTAATTAATGAAGAGAAACAGAGGAAGCAAAGAATGTGTGTTTAGATGATCAAGGAAATCTTCTCAGAGGAGAGGCCTTTTAACCTGGGGTTTGAAGGATGAGAAGAAATCCGTCGGTAAATGTTTTCCAAAGTTTAAGGTGTAACATAAGGAAAGGACCACAGAGAAAAATACACAATGACACACAGTGAATGAATGGTTGGTGTATAAAGCAATTTGATATCAGGTAATGGAGGACTTTGGCTAAGTTTTTGAGAAATGAGAGAAATAAAATATGATTTGTGTTCCTGGAGACATGCAAAAGGTGACACAAACATGGGAAAGCAAGCAGCATCTCCTATGAGAGTCTACTAGTCAGGCTGTCAAGGGCAGCCTGGACATGCCCAAGAGTTTTGAAGATGTAGACACTCTAATATAATGTCCTTATATATCCCATCATCTTCCTGAAAGAGCATAATTTAATCATAAGGAGAAAAATTCTGGTTTGTCTCACCAACACAAAATGTTAATTTTTTCCAGATCATCCCTTTGACACATTACATGTTTTTACCTTAAGCTTATGGCTCTCTATTTAGCTTTCTCTTCTTTTGTTATTGTTTTTCCAGAATGTGAACAGGGTCCTACCCCCGAAAGAACATGTAGTAGGTAATAAATATGACTTGTAGCCTCTACTTTATAAAATATCTCTTTCACCTCAGACTAAATGTCATGATTAATATCTCTTGTTCCATTGTGTAGGTCATTACATCTTCAGCCCATATGCCATTAAAAGTACATCCAAAGATTGGCTTGTAGCCATTCTCACATGTTTTAGAGAACTCAGCGGTGATCTCAGTTGGGTTGGGCAGATCATAAAAGCTTCTCCCTATTCCCCCCAACTTCTTGGCTAGTGGACCTGAACAGAGATTTCAGCTTCATTCTAGCTTTTTCTTTTTTCCTTTGAACAATTTCTGATCTTGTTGTTAATGTTGCTGAAATAAATTACATTGGAATACTGGACCTTTTACATGTGTTGCCAAATCTTTCTTAGCTTTTTAAAAATATTTTTTATTGATTTCAGAGAGGAAGGGAGAAGGAGAGAGAGACAGAAACATCAATAATGAGAGAGAATCATTGATCCACTGCCTCCTGCATGCTCCTCACTGGGGATCAAGCTTGAAACCCGGGCATGTGTCCTGACTGGGAATCAAACCATGATCTCCTGAATCATCTCCTGATTCAGTGGTTGAGCATCAACCTATGAATCAACTAGGCATTTGGATGTACTAGAGGCCATACACTAGCAAAAGGTTCACCACACATTTTAAATTTTTTATTGAGTGAAAACCAATCAAAAACTAAGAAAGAGCCCAGCCAGAGTGGCTCAGTGGTTGAGCATCAACCTATGAATTTGATGCTCAACCACTGAGCCACTCTGGCTGGGCTCTTTCTTAGTTTTTGATTGGTTTTCACTCAATAAAAAATTTAAAATGTGTGGTGAACCTTTTGCTAGTGTATGGCCTCTAGTACATCCAAATGCCTAGTTGATCGCTCCCCTTAGATGTCTCACTGGTATCTGAAATTTAATGTGCCCAAACACATCTCTGCATGCTGCCTTCCACAGATGTCTTTCCCATCTCATTAAATGGAAACACTATTTACCCAGTTGATCAGGCTTTATCCTTAGGAATTGTATTCTACTCTTCTCCTTTTCTCACACTTTAAACACAACCTGTCACCAAATGCTGTTACTTGTACTCTCAAAATATATCTCACATCTAACATCTTTCTACCAGCTTCACTGCTACTGACAAGGAAAAATGACTTAGCTGCACAATCCTCCCGACTAATGTTCCTACTTTTGTTCTTGTTCCCTACATTCCACTTTCAGTACAGCAGCAGAGGAATCAAGCTTTTAAGCATGTAAATCAGGTCGTGTAATTTCCTTTCACAAAATCCTTCAATCCTTTCCTATTACAGTCAGAAAAAAAATCTTATCTCCTTTTTTATTGCCCACTTCTAAGACCCATCATCCTCTATCCTACATCTGGGAAAACTCCTTTGGTGGAAGATTCAAACCAATATCTTACCCCTGTGGGTACTCTCCACCCAGCCCCACCCCAACCACAATAAAAACTATAGGCTAATCTTCTTTCCTTGCTCTGTCTAATAATCTTTGGAACAACTTGAGAAGCCTATCCATTCTTTAAATATGTCTAATTATATAAGGAATCAACCTTTTCTCTCATGTGTGTGTGTGTATGTGTTTGTGTATCTGTCTTAACATCCAAAACAAATTTTAGTGGGGTCATCCTGCTTCTGTGGAATCACTATAAGACTATAAGAATGAATGCTCCTTCTCTGTGCTTTATCTTTCTCCTAAAACAATTCCAAAGTGAACTATTCTATTATCCATCATTTTTCTTTTAATATGTTTTTTGTTCTCCTGAATGACCTAAAAAGGCTGTGCTACTATCGGAGTATCTATCTTCTAGCTATCATCTATCTATCTATCTATCTATCTATCTATCTATCATCTATCTATCTATCTATCATCATCATCTTCTCTCTTTCTTCATCAACTTGGAGTTATCATACTTGCCTTGTATAACTCTTGGTAGTGTTTATGCCTTTTGCTCAATTTCTTCACATTTAAAAATTCTATGCAAGGATCCCAATAATATGTTAATATATATATGTTTAGAGTTTGAGGCTTTATTCCTATTTCTGAGAACTTTCTTTATAGAATTTGTTACCAACTGTTGCCACTGAAAAAGACTCTCCCCATGACCAAACTCTTCCTCTGAGCCCAACTAGTCCCTTGCTTAAGCATGTCTTCAAGAGCCCGATTTTAGTAAGAATGCTGATAAGTTAGCTAAGTCAGAACCCCCTACTCTTAATATCTGTTCAAATTCCTCATCTACCACTATTCCCCCAGATGATATCTGATCACCATAACCTTACATAAAGCAAGAATCCTATCCAGTAAGTTTAGCAAGAATTCTGCCTCTCTGATGTTTCCTCTTAATAATTTTCCATCGGCAGACCTCTACCTTGCTCTGTGGCTGTAAATCCCCACCTTTCCTTGGTGTATATGGAGTTGATCCAAATCTTTCACTCATACTGCAAAACTCCATTGCAGTAGTTCCTATACCTATTGACATAGTCCTAAGTACACTCTGCTTTTCCATTTTATCAAGTGTCAGGATAATTTTCTTTAATGCCACTCTTGGATATATTAAGAAGAGAGAGAGACTTCTTTTATATCTATCAATCTGCTTACCATTAAGAACAATTTATCTGCTCTAATGAGAATTTGACCTTCGTCTATTTATCTGTCAAATTTTCAAAAAGCTTCTGAAAAGTAATTTCACCTACTGTCATATTCTGGTCAGAAAACACAATCTCTGTCACTTTACTACAATCTCTATTTATACAAACCCTATCAATTATCCTGGTGATCACACTTTTGGTAATACTGTCCAAGCTGTGAGCACAGATATTCAAATATAGATTCTGTAATCACATTCACACACAAATACTACCTAAATAAGTGGTTTCTCTGATCACTTTTGTTTGTTTCTAAACCTAGACACCAAAAGCAGAAAACTGCAGTGATTTTTGTTTGTTTTGTTTTTTTTTTGTCTGGACATTTTATGTATTTCCAAAACAAACACATGAAATGTCACTCTCCTCTTTGGTTTGGTGATCAGCATTTGTGCATCAATTCATGGCAAACTTGCTGTCACCATCTTCCCTCTCTTTAAGGTTAACTTAACTTATACTCTGTCCATAATACTTCAGAATTCTACTCAAAGCAGTATGTCAGGTGGCCACCCAAGTATATTTAAATCATCTCAAGAGATAACATCTATTTGCTATTTAATATCACTGTCAAGAACCCTAAACAGTCTCTTATCACAACATTTTCCCTTTCTTTCTTCAATCTTTCTAGTTAGGGACTGATCAGAGAGGGGTCTGCTGGGCTGTTCAGGCTGGGCTTCCTGGGGGCTGGATCATGACACAGGAACCAGTCTTCTCCTTCACTGGTTTATTAACACAATTTCATCAATGTTCTCTGAATTGAGAAAGATAAAACTTCCATCAACTGAACTCACAAGAAATTAAGATGTAAAAAACATTTCTCTATTAATAGATAAAACAATAAAACTAACCAAAGGAGCAGAATATGTATACTGTTTGATTTGCATATTCTATTTCTCTGAGAAGAGCTGGATGAGAAACTGTAGGGTTATTATGACAGCAAGGGTATCATAAAGGCTGGTATAATAGACCTATAATATTGTGATGAACCACCTCCACTTATAGGGACAATCCTGCCAAGTAGAGATTCAGAACTTCCCTGGATAATTTCTTCTTTCTACTCTCCATGCAGACAACTCTCTCTAGTCACATATTCTTTCATGAGACAATAGCTTAAAAATAATAGCTGCTTTATATTAAGTACCTATTATGCTTCCAATGTTCTAAGATAATAATGAACACATATATTAAGTACTTACTATATTCCTGGCACTTTTCTAAAGTATTTGGTTTATCTTTATAGGAACCTTTCAAAGTAGGTACATATTATAATCTACTTTTTTAAAAAAATGTATTGGGAAACACATATTCTTTACAAAAGAGTGTATAAAAATGGGAATAATGATGAAGTGAATACCTAAGCATCTCCACCTAGCTTAAGAAATAGAACCCCTTTCTTCCCCACTCTACCTCAATGAACTAGTATCTTGAATGTGTTGTTAATAACTTGCTTTCTTCTCCACTGGTTTATTGAATTGTCTTTTATCTTAATGATTTGTAAGATTTTAATTTTACTATAGTCATGTGCCACGTAACGATGTTTTGGTCAACAACAGACCACATATATGATGGTATTCCCTTAAGATTATAATGGAGCTGAAAAATTCCTATTGCTTAGTGACTTCATGGTGTAACACATTACTCACATGTTGTGGTACGTATAATAAATAAACCTACTGTGCTGCCAGTTGTATGCAAGTATAACACATATAATTATGTACAGTACACAATCTTGATAATGATAATAAATGACTATTACTGGGTTTTGTATTTAGCATAATATACTTTTTAAATTGTTGACACTATTACAGATGTTCCCAACCACCCCCCTTTGCCACCCTCCACCCAGCCCCCAACCACCGCAGGCTTTTACCACACTATTATTTGTGTCCATGGACTATGCATATCCTATATAATAAAAGCCTAATATGCTAAGTGTCTGACCATTCATTCAACAGTTCAACCAGTTGCTATGATGCACACTGACCACCAGGGGCAGATGCTCTGACCAGTAGGTTAGTTTACTGCGGGGGTCCAGCAGATCAGGACTGGGTAAGACAGGCCGGACATGCCCTGGAGCCCTTCTGCAGTCCCTCCCCGGCCCCGATCATGCACTGGTGGGGTCCCTCTGCCTGGTCTGCACTCTCTCATAATCCAGGACCCTTCGGGGGATGTCAGAGAGCCAGTTTCAGCCTGATCCCCGTAGGCCAGGCCGAGGGATCCCACCAGTACACAGATCCGTGCACCAGGCCTGTAGTCTATATATATAAAAGCCTAAGCGACTGGTCAACAATTGACTGGTCAACTAGTAGCTATAAAATGCACTAACCACCAAGGGGCAGATGCTCAATGCAGGAGCTGTCCCCTGGTGGTCAGTGTGCTCCTATAGAGGGAGTGCTGCTCAGCTGACTGATGGGCACCAGACGTCAGGCTCATGGCTGGTGAGTGCAGCTGTGGCAGTGTGAGCCTCTCCCATGGACACTCCCCCTACACGCCCCTCCCCCATCCGGACCAGGACCCAGATCAGGACCAGCATCAAGACTGACTGGGCACAAGCCTAAGAGCAGTGGCAGTGGCAGGTGCAGCAAGGCCTGGATGAGTGAGGTGGTGCCCAGCCAGGGCTTGGGCTCCTCTCCTGGCCACCTGCTGCTTCAGCACTACTACAACCGTCGGGGGATATAAGACTGCTCATTTTAGCCAATCCTCATAGGCCAGGCCAAGGGACCCCACCAGTGCACGATTCCGTGCACCGGGCCTCTGGTATGTATATAAGCTCTTTGGTTAATCTCTTTCTGCCTGCCCCCCACCATCACTTTTTATTGCTATTTTGAGTGTACTCTTTCTACTTATATATAAAAAAAGTCTGCTGTAAAGTAGGATACTGTGCTATGCTTGGCAACAGCCTTGTCTTTACCTTGTGTCTTGATTGCATCATTTTCTCTTGTGCTTGATTTAATCTCACATTGCTTTGTACAGCAGCATGCTGTGCAGGCTTGTAATTTAGGATCAATAGGCTATGCCATATAGACTAGGTGTGTAGTACGCTACTCCATTTATGTGTAAGTGCAGTTTATGATATTCACACAATAATTAAAGCCCCTCATGATTCATTTCTTAGAATGTATTCACATCATTAAGTGGCCCATGACCATATATCCAGAATAGCAATATTTTATGTTTCAAATGAGTTCCTGTTATCTCCTAGTTTACAGGGTTGTTTTTGCTCTCTTTACTGTGCCAATTAATCTTAAGATAGTCAAATTTATATATCTCTCTATGATTTATAATTTTTGTTTCTTGCAGAAAAATTCTACCTAATCCTGAGATCATAATAATATTATCCTGTATTGCTTTCAAAAGCTTTGATAGTTTTTCCTTTCACTTCCTAAGAATGGTTTTTGTGAATGCTGTGACAAATAATTACCTATCTGCCACAATGAAGAAAATGAGGCAAGGGAATTGTGTTACCCAAGGTTCACAGAGAATAAGTTGTAGAGCTCAGATTTGAACCTAACACTCTGATCTTGGAGCCCGAACTCCTATACTGTCTCTGAGGTTATCTGTACAGATATGGAAACTGAGGCTCAGTGAGGTTAAGTGACTTGCCCAAGTCACACAATCAGTAAGAGCTACAGACAGGATGCAAACTTCAAAACCCCTTATATCAGAGTTCATACATTTCCCCTTATATGCCCTACCTTCCTAAAACCACATGTTCATCTGTGAATTTTATTTCCACAAAATCTCTGCTCTTTCTCCTATATTTGAGAGTCATTTTATTTTTAATTACTTGTACCAAGAACTTGTTTTATCCATATTCTTTGTATTTAACTGGTTTAACCCACAAAGTGAAAATTTATCTCCTAGTTTTGAACTCATCTTATTTCATTTTTTTCTGAACTTATCACATAGCCTTATGTCTTAGTCTGAATTTATATGTAATTTTCACCTCTTAGAGCTGTATCTGCTGACCTTCTAATATTTTGCATTCAAATTCTATGTATAGCAGATCATCTTACCTTCAGCTCCGTGTCACCTCTTTTTCAGTGATTGCAATTAACACTTCACGGATTTCTTTGATCTTGCTCCTTTCTTCCTCCTGGGGCTCATCTCTTATGCTCCTTCCATTTAATTCATACTCAGCTACTTTTGTAGAAGGCAAGGATAACTTCTGACTTTTCCCTGTCTAACCTTACAAGAGTAGAGATAAAGATAAATGTTTGATAAAAGTTGGCTGCTTGCTCAGCTTCTGTGGTTACTTTGAGTTCAAATGAAGCAAGCTTGCCACATCCATATTTTTAGAAGATCCCAATTAGCCTAAAGTTTTCTATAAGTATTAGTACAACCTTCATGCAGTCAAAGTACTTTCTGTTTTGCTAATATTTCTCCCTATCCTCAAAATGCCACTTACCCTATTGTCACATACTGAAATTCTCCTCATCTTTCAAAGCCCAAGTCAGATATCACCACCCTGTCCCTTTGCCATGGACACTTTCAGACCATCCAAAGCAGAATCCAAGTGTACACCCAGCGTGTTGCATCGCCCTTAGCTCATTATATTTAGTCATGTAGTATCTTGGTATTATGCATATGGAGTCCCCTTGTATATTGCAAGTTCCTTAGGAAATAAACCTCAGACTGATTTTAGGAAACTACAACTACCACAATCTTTCTTATTTAGGATTGTATCTCCTATAACCAGAATTTTATAGGCCTACTGTATAAGCCTTCAGAGGTATCTGTTGGACTGAATAGTTCTTTCTTCTTTCAGGAAATTAGGACCTACTCATGCCTTGAACTGTATCATGCAGTAAAAATAATGGCATAAATATAACATAGGTCCTTCCTCCTAGACTTGTGAGGTAACGAGATGAGAAAACAGAAAAGAGTTCAAGCAGTGAGGCAGAAAAGCCAAAGCTGCAGGGTCAGAAAAACTGCTTAGTTACAGCTTTGTCACTTGCTAGCTGTAGAGCCTTGGAGACAATATATCTCCTAACATGATGATGCCTAAACTTTTTTCACTTGCAAAGCAAGGGCAGTAAATTCTCACCTTTTCAGAGAAGTGTTTAGGTATAGAAATAATGCATAGAGCATAATTATTTAAAAAATGGGAGCCATTATTAACATTGCAGTATGATAGTGCACATTCGCTAATGTGAAAGCAGCCAGTATTGTTTTAAACCAATTCAGGCTGGAAGATCAATCCAGATGACTAAATCAATACAGCAGTATGTCCATCCAAATCAGACTTGTTTGTAGGACAAGTTTGTAGAGATGACTGCTATCAAGATCACCACAAATTTCATTTGAGAGAGAATGGGAAAATAGATAACATTTATTGAATGACTTGTCACATTCTTATTAGGTTTCATATACATCCCTTCATTCTACAGTTATAATAGTCATGTGGGTAAGTGGGCACTATTATACTCTTATTATAGACAGAAACTGAGATTCAGAAAAGTTAAATGAAGATTTTAGTACCTTTAGTATTTAGTCTAAAACAGACAATTATATTTCAGGAAAAGTATGTGTGTGTGTACATGTGTGTGCACGTGTGTGTGCACAATATATTAAAAATTATAGTCATTTTACTAGGGAGCATGTTATTAAATAGTGACTTTGAGCATATGCCCTCATTAACTGCAATTCAGGTATGTTTATAAAACAATGTCATCCCTTTGTTGAATCAAATGGCACATAATGTACTATCTAGCATTACAACTGAAATCTAAGATGTCCTTTGAAAATTTCCAACCTGATTTTTCAGGGTGTATTAGGCATATGATTACTGGCAAATGGAGGACACATACTTGCTCTACTATATAAGAAGGTATTTATTGTACCTCCTAGGCATAGAACAGGAGAATGTTATTTCTAGATGAAATAGTCTCTTGGGATCATCATTGTTATTATGTAATCTATGATGATGCAAAGAGCATAATTAAGCATTGTTACGAATTTGTCTGCCTCCAGTGGCAAAGCAGAGGCTGGTCCCTTTGCTTCTTTTTCTATAAATTATTGGAACATTGTTGGCTGTACTTTATAGCTCATATACACCGTGATGCATTCAGGCTCTTGATATTATAGTTCTTTAAGTGAAAGGGAATACTTAAAATTGCTTTTATGAAAGAATATTGCTGTATATTCAAGGCTGAAATGTTAATATTATGATTTTTGAAAAATAAAGATTCATAGATATGTATATATACATGAATATATTATATTTATACTAGAGGCCCAATGCATGAAGATTCATGCAAGAATGGGTCTTCCTTCCCCTGGCTGTCGGCACCAACTTCGCTCTGGCCAGAGCTGCCCCTTTTTGCTCCGGCCCAGAGCCGCCTTTCCACCTATCCACACTGTCCAGAGGCCCAAAGTGGCTGGAGTGGTGCAGAACGCCCCACCCCCGGCCGCTTGGCACCTGCATATGCAAATTATCCCACCAAATTTGTTGGGTTAATTTGCATACTCACTCCTGATTGGCTGGTGGGCATTGCAAAGGTACAGTCAATTAGCATGTTACTCTTTTATTAGGTAGATATTGCATATATAAATAAATATATGTTTACCTTAAGCTTTAAGTGTGATTAAGTGCCTACCTAAAATATTCTTTTCAACAAGGTAATAGTGACTAGAATAAAATATTTTAAGCAAAGTTATAAATATGCCCAAGTCTGCAAATTTAAAGATCATTCAGTAGTATTTTTATTATCAAAAATAAAAATGACATGTAAAATATTTCCCATGAAAAAAAAAATAGATGACTATTCTGAGTTGGGACTTGTCCTAACAGGAGTGGCCTATGGCACACTTAGTCCATGGCAATAAGAGGAGCGAAAATTGAATTAAATGAGACAGTCTGGTTGGTGTGCAAGTCCCGGCATGATTTGGTTGGATCTACTACTCTGTGTCTGGGGAATGAGGAGGAAGAAGAATGTCAAACCTGGCCTGTGAATCACAGCATGGCCTATGAGGAAGTGCAGGTGGTGGGCAGCTATTTTCCGACAAGTGGTATCTCAGGATGATGAAATGAATCTCACAGTCTTAGTCAGGAAATCAAAGGTACACGAATGAGAGAAGAACAGTCAGCTGGTCAGAGGAAGGTTTCAGAGCAGCTCAGCTTACAAGTCAAATGAAATAGGCAAAGAAACCAAAGGACCCCATATGTCTTCTGGAAATAAAAGTGTTAACATGGTGTAGAGGTTGGGGAGCAGAAAATATGTCTCAGAAGCTACTTGGACTCAACCAAGAAATTTTCCATGGCACACTAGACATTGGGCCCATAGGCTGCATAATCCAATCCAAAGCCAATCACATGACAGAGACAGAGCTTCTTACATAGCCTCTGGCTTTGCCATAATTGGGAGAGAAGTAGGCAGAAAGGAAATGAGAAAGGCAGAGTTTGCTAGAAATTGGCCTGACCTGTAACTGCAGCCTGTTACTGACTTACCAGATAATACTAGAGAATAGAAATGAGAGGCAGAAGGAATAGCCATTGCTCCATTTGGAAAATTAAAGGTATATCCTCTGCAGCTGATATTTAAAATTATTTATTAGAGATCTCCCCATTTGAAACACAAAATTTCCCTATCTAAATGTCCAACTCAATAAGTACCTGAAGAAAAGGAAAAGTGAATGAATGCAAAAAACAAGATGCCTTAAAGAACAAAGTCAACCTTCATTTTTGTTATGTTTTTCACATAACTGTATGTCCCCAGATGCTTCACAAAGCATTTAATTACATGCTAGCAGCAGAGGAAATGCTGGCATTGCTGTGTGCCAGCCTCAGCCCACGTAGAGTGGAGAATGTCAAGTGAACTCACTGAGTGTAAGGAATTTGCAGAAAACTCACTCAGTGTTTCTCTTGGAAAGCACTGCTTCTCATTTCTGAGCACACAGACATTTGGGAAAAAGGGGTGAGGGGAGGCAGGAGAGGGTAAAGGGGAGATAAATGGTGATGGAACAGACATGACTTGGGTGGTGAACATATAATATACAGATCATGTATCATAGAATTGTACACCTTAAACCTATATAATTTTATTAACCAATGTAACCCCAATAAATTAAATTTAAAAAGATGAGGTGGTAAAAGTGGGTGTTACTTGCAACCCAAGATTCCACAAAAAATATCTGAGCACCTAGGAATATGTAAGAGTGATGGGGCAGGGAGGCTTTTGAAAACTTCAGCTGGAGACAGACAGAATTGGAAAGGCCTGGGGTATACAGAATGGGCCGGGAACATTTTAGGTTTTACTTTAAAGGTTGGCCTACATTTCAGCACACCCACTCTCTTTAGATCCATAGGTAACAAAGAGCTACCAAAAGCCCTTTCTCATCTTTCCCTTAATGCAGGGATGGCATGATAGAACAGACCCTGAAATAGTTCAACTGTGAACTTGGATGAGTCAAGTCCTTGAAGCCTGAAACCCTGACATCCGTTGAGAGAATTGCTTATATTTTAGTATCATGAGATCATGAATAAATGTATGGACATAGCAAAAGACTTCATTAGCAAGGACTTATGAGGAAGAGACTGGTATGCCCTTGAAATGAGTTTAGATTTTTTAGATAGAGGGCACTAAAAGATTTTAATGATTATTTATTCAGCTTCTCAACAAACATGTACCGAGTGCCTACTGTGTGCCGGGCACTGAGGGTGAGTAAAACACAGCCTTCAATCCCAAGTAGTATACAGTTTAGTAGAGAAAGACTCTTGTGTAAATAAATAAGTGCAATTCAGTAATGATAGTGTTATAGTAGCATCATATTTTATGTTTATTAAGTGATAAAAAAGCAGTACAAGGAATTGATCAATTTAACCTAAATGTTTAAGTAAAAGATTTAAGAAAAACAAGCTAAAAGAAGAGGCTTGAGAGATTGGTGAGAGAGCTCATTAGGTGAAGAGGCAGAAAAGGATTCTTAGTACAGGAAGAAACATGATCAGAGGCATGGAGATGTCAGCTGACATGTTTGGGAAACTATAAGTTGAGCAGATATGGAGTGCAGGGGTGAGAGGGTGGGATGGGAAGCAGCTGGAGGGGCAGGTAATCATCTTAAGAGTCCACATGGGGAGGTTCTGAGTCTGGCAGCAGTGTGGAAGGTTGGGGTCAAAGAGATCCTCATAACTGCCTTTTCAGGATAGGTCAAGAAGAAAATATTTATAAAAGATACATCTAATAAAGGACTGTTACCCAAAACATACAAAGATCTCTTAAAACTCAACAATAAGAAAACAAGCTGATTAGAAAATGGGACAAAGATTCTAACAGACACCTCATCAAAGAAGATATACTGATGGGGAATAAGCATATAAAAAGAGGTTCCACATAATATTTAATCAGAGAAACATAGAATTAAACAACAAGATACATAGCACACCTATTAGAATGGCCGAAATCCAAACCATTGACAACATCAAATTCTGACAAGGATGATGCGGAGCAACAGGAACTCACAGTTATTGCTGGTGGGAATGCAAAATAGTAGTCACTTTGGAAGTTCGGTAGTTTCCTACAAACTAAGATACTCTTACCATATGATCCAGCAACTGCACTCCTTTACCCAAAGGAGTTGAAAATTTATATCAATACAAAACCCTGCACACGAACATTTAAAGCAGCTTTATTCATAATTGCCAAACTTTAAAGTAACCAAGATGTCCTTCAGTAGATGAATATATAAATAAACTATGGTATATACAGACAAATAGATATAATTTAGTGCTTAAAAGAAATGAGCTTATCAAGCCAGTATAACACATGGAGAAAACTCAAATGCATATTACTAAGTGAAAGAAGTCAATCAGAAAAGTCTACATACTGGTTAATTACAACTACATGACATGGTGGTGGGGGTAGGAATAAATAGGCAGAGCAGAGAGGCACTTTTAAATAGTGCAATAAAAGTACTCTGTATGATACTATGGATGCATGTCATTATGCATTTGTCTAACCCCATAGAATGTACAACACCAAGAGTGAAATGTAATGTAAACTATACATTTTGGGTGATAATAACATGTCAATGTAGGTTCTTCAGTTGTAACAAATGCACCTGTCTGGTGGGGATGTTGATAATGGGAAAGGTTTTACATATGTGGGGGGAGATGGTATATGAAAAATCTTTGTACCTCCTGCTAAATTTTGCTATGAACCTAAAACTGCTCTAAAAATTAAAATATATTTAAAAAGACCATAACTAAACCAAACAATAGCAATGGGGATGGAGAGGAATCATCAGATGTCAAACAGTTACAGCTTCAGACATGACATGGGATGAAGAAGAGGGAGTTTCCTAAATTGACACTGAATTCTGGCCTGATAACCAAGTGGCTGATGAGTATCTATTACTTTAATCTTTGTATCTGGGACATGTAACAGCATTTCTCCACATCACCACATATTATTGCATCTTTACTAATTTAAAACTAGAAAACACTTTTAAACATTTGTTGTTTTATAAAGAAGTTTCATAGATGCATCTCATTAAATCTCCACAATATCCAAGCATGTAACACAAGGCTTGGCAATCAGCATTCACTTGTTGAATGAATGAACAATGACATTGGGTAGGGATTGAACATTGTGCCAATAATTTAAATCTTGAGTATTACAAATGATTTTGAATCTTGAATATTGTGTAATCTTAAGTATATTATACCTGAAATTTGAATCCAATTCTGAATCAAAGTCTAGTGCTTAATTTGTATTGAACCACAATTGTCACTTTTTAGACAGAAGGAAAAATAAACAGGTAAAGCCATGGCCATAGACTCAGAATTAAATCCATTTTTTTTCACTTGCCACTCTGAGTCTCCACATATACAATGGTAATAACATCTTCCTCATGAGGCTATTTTATGTTTAAATTAAGTGAGATGATGAGCCCAGCCTGTGTTGCTCAGTGGTTGAGTGTGGACCTATGAATGAGGAGATCACAGTTTGATTCCTGGTCAGGGCACATGCCAGGGTTTCAGGCTCAATCCCCAGTGGGGGACATGCAAGAGGCAGCCAACGCATGCTTCTCATCATTGATGTTTCCATCTCTCTCTCCCTCTCTTTTCCTCTCTCTGAAATAAAAATAAAATAAATAAATAAGCGATATGATGTAAGCTCCCAACACCTAGAACATATTGGACACAAAGGAAACATAAAGGAATCTTCTTTGATCATCTGCTTCCCTATTTATAGCTATTCTTTTTCTTTTCATCCTTACCAGTTTATGTGATCACTGATACAGGATCTGGTCATTAAGTCATTGTTAGAGATAATGTGGAAAGGCCTCAAGATAACTCCTCTTCTTTGGGCCCCCTCTCAAAAAAGTCCACATTAAACAAGTGTCAGACTAAATTCTGTAACATAAACGGTCATTTACTCTCAGACAAACATGCTGACAGTCATGTAACGTGAGTGTGGTAAGCTAAAGGAGGTCCTAGGTTGTTATCATTTTAGGTGCTCTGACAGTATCTGAGTGAAAGATTCACTTCAGAAAGTTATGAACAATTCCATTGGCAGGATTCTAAACTTACTATTATTGCCTTGTGGGGGGGGGGGAAATCCATAAAATGGCCTAACAAAGGGCTAGTTTTGAATCCTAACTCTTCATACCTTTCCGCAGGACATAACTATTGAGTTCAACAGTGTTTATAAATGTATGTAATTATGCTTAATGCACTACCATAATCAAAATGCATTGTTTTAGAAGAAATCTCAGACAATACAACAAAAGGAAAGGCCAGCAAGGCAGGTGGAAAAGCCTTCTGAAATCAGAACCTGTGGGCTCCCATCTCAGTTTTGCCAAAGAGGGGAAGGTCACTTTGCTTCTCTTACCTTCCATGAATTTTATAGTACATCATATTGATTTATAAGGTTTAATATAATGTTCTGGGTAAAATGTTTAGTTAACACATTTCATATAAGTCGTAAGACTAAGATACAATCTTTATTGTTGCAGTTGCCATCATCATTATCATCATCACCTCAAATAAACTTAAATGGACTTTCAAGTTCGGAATATTAATCAAAATTGGTGCATAACCAGCATTCAGTGGGGACTCTCTTGAGCAGCACAGTCCAATAGAAATACAATGCAAAACACATAAGCTATTTAACATTTTCTGGCAGTCATATTTAAAATGTAAAAATATGTAGAAACAGGTGTATCCAAATCATTATCATATCAACATCTGATCACTGGAAAAGTAAATAAGACTTTTATATTTGTTCTTTAATATTAAGTCTTCAAAATCTGGTGTGTATTTTATACTTTAGCACATCTCAATTTAGATGCTGAATTTTTGTCAAGAGTACTTGGTCTGTATTTAGATTTCATAAAATTTAGAGAAAGTAGATTCACATAGCCACGTTGTCCCAAAAATACTTAATGTTTGCCCATAACTGAATTTAGTGTCAGTTTTTAAAACTTAAGTTAATTAAAATAAAAAGAAGTTATGTTTCTCAGTTATATCAACCACATTTCTAGTGTCTGTGGGTGCATGTGGCTATTGGCTACCACACTGGACTGCACAGCTCTAGAGTATGTCTGCAGGGGCTCAGGCCAGATGGTTGCAGGTAAGTTAGAATAGTATAACAGGTATTAGGACAGCAGGGACACGGAGTGCGGGGGGCGAGGGAGACAATAGCACACACACAAACAATTCATAGGAAGAAGAGTAAGAATAATTATAATTCATCCCATTTCATTTTAAGAAGCACTTATTTGATATTAAAACTGTGCCAGGTGCTGGGAATTCAGTGATGAATGTTCCTGTCCATGAGTAACTTAGTAGCCAACCTGGAATTAAATTCATAAATATTACATAACAAGTTATAGTTTAACTATAGTTATACGGGTATTAACCTATTCAACAAACTGTGAGCTAAGTAGAATTATCAGAGTTTTTTAGATGAGGGCAATTGAGCTCAGAAATGCAATCCACAGCACTGAGATGAAAGTTGGGGCTCAAGGATCCCACCTGTTAGGATCACTCCAGAGCGGAGGGTATTTCAAGGCTCCGTAACACAGCACAGTGTACTAGTGAGCACCTTCTTTTCTTTCAACGTGATTGGCACACCTTTGGTTAGTACGTCCACATGGTACTGAATAGTGGTCCACAGGGAAAGATAAAAGAACTCTAAAGTTTATCTGGTATTAGCCTTCAGTAATGACCCTTAGGATCCATCAACAAAGCATAGTTACTCCTTCTTTAATTCAGAAACAGGTTCTGGGGTTGAACATATCTTTATTTTTTTCTCTGTCTTGTCATAAACTACTGGAAACTTCGTTTGTTAAGGTTGGAGAGAAAGCTTAACCTATTTCTAAATGAGAAATCAATTTCAAGACTGAGAATGTGCCCGAGCCAGGTAAGAATCCTGATGGCTCAGGCAGAGAATTCCCTCAGGAATATAAACATCCTACAAGGAGCAACCCACATAATGAGCCTTCTCTGTTCCATTTATTGCAGCAACTTATTTTCCTCAAGGACTTGAAGCTATCTTGCTCTATGCTCCCCTATCAAGTATATCTATCTAGGCACATCTGCTCCACTGCTCCAACTGTATGAGTATCAGATAGAGAGGCAGGTGTGAGTATCAGGATCTTCTCTCTCTGGCAAGGAAAGTTTATTTCTGTAGTGGCCATCTACCTCTTCATCTGATAGCTTGGCTTCATTCTGCATCATTGGTTTTGATTCAGAACCCCTACACATAAATGCAAATTATTATTTCTCTTGTTCTGCTAAAGAGGCAAAGAGTAAATACAATTTTTTACCATTTTTCTCATTTTCTATCTATCTTATATTTATTGTGCTTATCCATATGGCTCTGTTGAAGGTTGCACTTAAAATATCATATAACGCCATGTTTTCTGCCTATTGAGAAAATGTCAAGAATGTGACTTATGGAAAATATATGTTCCTTCTGAAAAAAAAATAGCTGTAGAACTTAGGTAATGAAGTTAAATTAAGAGGGATGGCTTAATTTATATTAAAGCTTAATTTTGTGCTTTAAAAAAGAAATGTTTTATTCTGAAATTCAGCATGATGCTTTGCATCAGTTTTTTTGTTTGCACTATATAAGAAAAAAAAAGGATAGACTCAGAAAAGGAAGAAGAATGGGAAAAGAGAAAATAAAGAATGAAAAACTGGACACTTCAAGATCTTCATTACTTTATGTTTTACTGAGGCACTGCATATAACCTTTGACTATCAATCTTACCCCTGTTCCACAAATCTTTGTAAGATATAGTAGACTTCTAGCACCTCTCACAAGGACTTCATCCTAAACTGCTTTTCCTGACTCAGGCTGTACACCATACCTAACTTTCTCCAAATACTCATTTGGATCTGATGCTTAGCACAACATTTATAGTTTCAACCCAAGGTTCACTCTGGGATTGTGATTAAAATAGTTTTCTGGTGCCCGGTTGGCATGGCTCAATGGTTGAGTGTCAACCTATGAACCAGGAGGTCACGGTTCGATTCCCAGTCAAGGTACATGTACAAGTTGCAGGCTTGATCCCCAGTGTGGGGCATGCAGGTGGTTCTCTCTCATCATTGATGTTTCTATCTTTCTCTCCCTCTCAAGGGAGACTGAAGTGGAGCAGCAGCGAGCCTACCAAGCAGCAATGGCAGGTGCAGCAGGACCCAGAATGAGCAGGAGTAGCAGGCAGCATGGAACTGCCGGTTTGGGCCCAATCTCCTCAGGCCACACTGAGGGACCCCACTGGTGCATGAATCCGTACACCGGGCCTCTAGTAATAATAATAAAAATAATAAAATAAAATAGTTTTCTGGCTATAATGCCTCAGCTTCTCTTGATAGATATAGAGCAGCTTTTTATAGCTCTAAACCTACTCATCTCCAGGGCCTGCTCAGTGCAATTCACACTGGGAGACTATCTATGGATCAGAAGATATTCCACATCTGTGTCCCAAATAAAGAAGAGCAAGAACTCTGAGAGCTTGATATCGCCAAAGCTTGATGAATAAGTGAAGGGTGGATGAATGAATGAATGGATGGATGATGGATGGATGTACAGTTGATACAAAAAGAGAAGGATGATCATAGCAAAAGAAATGCAAGAAGTTCTCTGTTACCCAGAATTCTATTAACTGACACTTCACCTGTTCTGTAGCACAGTGTTAACCGATGCAGCTAAAAGTGGCCCTGAACCTCTGAAAAGCTAAAGTGCCTCTGAGTTCTCAAAGGAAAAATAAAATATGTTCAAGGTAATTAAATGCTAAGGATATCAGGTTGAACTTGAATGCTTTGAATTGGCAACCCAAGTAAGCACTGAGGTATATAACATGGATTTTTCTTTTTAAATCATGGGATTAAAGATGAAAACATGATTTAAAAATTATTTAGCCCAATGGCTTTAGTTTGTGAACTGTCTATAGTTCCTGTGACTATTTACTGTTTAATCATTCATGAATTCATTTCTATCATTATTCTCCCAAACTGCCTTTGCCAGGGATATCGGTAACCTGAACATTACTAGATTCTAGGATAAAATTATAGTCCTCATTGTATTCAACTCATTAGCAACTTTTGGACCACTTTTAAAAGCACTACTTCTTCACTTGGTTTCCAAGACAAAGTGTTTTCTTAGTTTTACACTTATTCCATGGGTCCCTACTTCTCAGTATCCTCAGATGGTTTTTCCCTGGCCTCTATACCTGTGCTCCTGCCCCTAATCTCCTCTGCCTCCATTCACTCCTTTGGTAACTTCTAATCCAATGGCTGTAAATATATTCATATTTAAGTGATTTTCATATTTTAATCCCAAACTCTGAGCTTACCTACTCTCCGGACTCCGTTATCTTACTATTAACTCAAGATGTCCACTTGCATATCTATATTTACATCTGCATCTATCTATATGTATCTATCTCTATCTCTATCTCTATCTCTATCTCTATCTCTATCTCTATCTCTATCTATCTCTATCTCTACCTAAACCTACGTCTATATTTTTATATCTATACTTATAGCTATACCTATATATTTTAACATCTCTGATCCTTTAATTCTTCTCTACCCAACCCATATCTGCTCCTCACAGTCTTCTCATCTCAGTGAATGGTTAGAAATTTTATAGTCCTTACTGATGGTTATATTTCTCATACATCTTCACATCCAATTCATCAGCAAAATTCCATGCTATGAGATCTACTTTCAAAATATATCTAGAACTTACCTATTTCTCACTGTTTTCCCTGCTGTTACCCTAGCCCAAGTCATCGGCAGTGATTCCTAACTGATCTCTGTGCTTCTATTCTTATCTCCCTGTCAGTATCTACTCCGTAGCAGAGTCAGAGTGATACTTTAGCAGAGCAATCATATAATGCATCAGATCTGCTCAAAACCGTCCAATGGATCCCCCTCTAACTCAGTAAAAAGGTCACAGCTGGCCATGAACTGCAGGCCTTTCCTGACTTGGTCCTGCCAACCCCCTGACCTGGTCTTTCACCACTGCTCCTCCTTCCTTGTGCCCAGACTGCAATGGCAGCTTTAGTGTTTGTGGCACAGGCTGAACATGATCTTGTTCTGGTCTCTTTACCCTTGCTGTTCTCTTTGTCTGAAATGCGCTTTCTCCCCAAATGCATGTGCTTATTTCTTTACTCCCTTTAGGTCTCTGCTCAAATATCACCTTGTCAAACGTGCTTCCCCTGACCCTTTTACTTAAAATTGTACCTCCTTATCTTTGTCCTGTTTCATTTTTTAACAACTTTTACAACAACTTGATAGGCACTCTATGTCTATCCATTTGTTCATTGTCTCCTCACATACAATGTGAATTCCATGAGCAAGGGACTGCCTCTTTTATACAGCACTGCATCCTTGGCACCTACAACTGTCAGCCTCTAGGAGTGATTCAATAAATACAGATGATTTTAAATATATGAATGAAATAGAAGCACAGACAGCAGCTTGGAGAGTCAGTAATAGAAACTGGACTATCTTATTCCAGTTTCATGGTATCATGCCTGAACATTAATAGAACAAAAACTCAATCTCTGATCAGTTAGAATTACAGAAAGGGCACTGTGCTTGCTCATATACTGAGTGTAGGACTCAATAATATATTTAATAATCATTGCTGAGTGCCCTTTATGCCAGGTACTGGGTACAGACATAAAGAATATGGAGTATCTGCCCTCAACCTGCAAGGAAATTACCAGGTAATCATGGTGTTGTTGGAGGCCAGGTAAGGAATTCTCACAGACCCATAGTATTTGTGTGGTCAAAATGATATGCTGCCTGGGAAATCTTGCAGAATAAAGAAGCATTGGTCAAGCAGAAAAATAAAGGCACCAAAAAACAGTAATATGATATGTGCAAACCCCCAGAATCAAGAGAGAGCACAGCATGTTTAGGAAATTGCAAGAAATGTGGATGAAAGGAAGACTACAAGGAGAGGCTTTAGACTGAAGAGATAAATAGGGACCGCGTGGTGGAAGGCTTGAGAGATAATTCTATGGTATGTGGACTCTAATCCTAAAGGCTATTGGGAGACTATGAAAGGTTTTAAACAGAACAGCATGAGAAGATTTGCATTTCAAAAAGATAAGTCTATTTGCCAATATTGAGAAACACTCTTTAAGAAGAGGCAGGAAGGCCAGTAAAGAGACAATTGTCATAGTATAATGTGGATTTAGTCTAAGGTGATGACAGTGAAATGCATTCTATTATGCAGATCGTGTTGGGATGTGAGCATTTATAGTAAACATCAACATGCTGCCTGTTCCCTAAAGGAAGCAAGGATGACAAATAAGGATCATAACAGAACATCTTTCAAGGCCAGCATGCAAACTTTCTCTCATTCAGAGAGCAGAGAAGTAAGAAAGATTATATGTAGGAAAGATTACAATCTTGATAATCAACCCTGACATCAGGGGTTGGTATCAGTGAGAAAAGTAGAAAAGATGAGGAGCTTGTAATGGTATATCAGAGATAAGGTTTTTTGAAAAGGCAGAGACAAGCAGAGGCAATTCAGACAGGAGCTTGCAAGATTAGGGAGAACTGGGGAGTAGAAAAAGAGGTGAGACCTTCCCAGGGAAATTGGAAGCATGACACTGAAAATGATATCCTTCTTGGGGCTGGAAGCAGGCCAAGACCCAGCAGGAATGTTCTCATGCTTCACACTCCCTGGCTTCTGAAGGCTTATATCTTTGTATAAAGGAGAATGGCAATTGTGAACAAAAGAAACAGAGAGAAGGACTGGCAAAACAATCTTCTGACTAAGGGAGACTGATTTTCCACAATGTAAGACCCACTGTCAAGTGGCTTATTTTTTTCCTTATAAAGACCAGAATTTTGAGGCTCATATTCTGTTGTCCAATGATATATGAGAGCACAGAAAGAAATTTGGAGGACATTAGAAAAGTTAGAAGATGGTAAGTTTTAAAGGTTCAATATTTTCAATCACTCAACTTCCCTATCCCTTTACCCCCCTCACTTGTAAAGTAAGGGTTATGAGTCCTGTCCTGTCAGCCATCAGGTGTGGGAGAATTAAGAAAGAGGTAAAAACACTTAAAAAAATGGTAAAACATTTTATATTGTTAAATATCCCCTTCAGATATTTTTCTAGATGATAAATAAAACATCAAAATTTAAAAGCTCACAGGATCTGGCTTCCTGGATAAGCTAATGCTCCATCTTGTCCTTCTTTTCTTAGCTACTTTCAGAGTTTGTTCCAAGTGGCCATCAGTCATCAGGTGCTTTGTAGCTTCCAAGATGTCAGGCACAAAAAATGAACAATGACTCGTTGTAAAGAAGATGTGAATATTGGAATGTTGTCATTCCCCACAGTTTCTGGCTGTAGGATCTTCTATATTGACTGTGGTAGATGCATACCGGTGATTGTGAAGCCTGGACTCAGATGCTTAGAAAACACACTGATGCTCAATCCTGTGATCTATGTAAGTAGCCTGGCTCTTAATTTAGTGCTTATAAATTCAGGAACTCTTCTAGGCTTGCATGTACCAGCCACTTTCTACTCGTTTCCTTCACAAATGTGCTATTTCCCCAAAATGTGAAATCTTGGGAAATGTAATTGAGAAGAAGTATATCTACTGTCAGCGGCAAACGTCAAGTCTCAGATGTACTGGAGAAAATTACTGGTCCTATAGTCTAGCCACTGGCTGTGCTGGCTAAGGGCACAGGGTAAACTGGCCAGACTACCTGGGCGTTTATGAGAGAAAAGGGTGGAGAGTGTCTTTGGCCAGTGGGGAGAGCCGTGACAGTGTGTGACAGAGTGAAAGCAGGCTCCGTTAGTGAAACTAAAGCTTAGATGGGAGCAAATGTGTGTGGGGCTAGTGAAGAGATGGCCCAGTAAGTAAACACAGAAAGATTGTGAAGGGCTTTCTGTCCACTTTCAAGGCGGTTCAGACATGTTTTAACTCTTTGGGGCTGGGGCAATGCCTAGACCATAATGTGTGGAAGGGCTTAGCTTTTGTTCAGGACTTGAACAGCAGCTGTTTGCAGGATTTCTTAGTGGTTATAGCCTTTTACTTAGTGGCTAGGAAGACTTGTGAAAAAAAGGTGTTATAGCTTGGTGGTTAAAAATCTACTTTCTGGAGTCATATAGCTTACATCAAAAATCTCAGTGAGGTGTGTAACTTTGAGCAGTTACTTAACTTCTTAAATCTCATTGTCTTCAGCTGTAAAAATAAGATAACTACCAATTTCATATGGTAATTGGGGAGATTATGATAGTGTTTAGTCCAGTTACTAGAACATATATGGGAAAGCAAACATGTTTGCTTTTATGATTATATTTATTATGAAAAGTGACTTCAATAGTTTCTAGAGCATGTAACATATACATATTGAATGCCTACAATGTGCAGGGACTGCAGAAGGCGAGAAACTCCCAGCATTAGGAGCTGTAGGGCATCTATGCACTGTAGGCATTTGACTTGGCTGGCACTCAGTTCCCTGTTACACTGCATTCCATCCACAAGGTCTCAGCAAGCATCCTTGATTCCCTTTACCCTTTCACAATCAGTTGACAGGACCTGCCTGAGAAGAGAATCTGAAGGGGAGGGTGTGTTCAAGCAAGGTCAGATGGTCCTTAGCTCAGTCCCACAGTGATCATCTTCAGGCCCTGGCATTGTGCCATTCCCACACGGTGACCTGAGATTAACTGCACACCTTCTTCATTGGGCCTGATGAAATTGTGTCCACATTTTAATATTTTCCTGATGACCAAAACATATTTATATTTTTTTATAAAACCAAGTATGCCTTGTAGCAAGTATATATATATATTGAGTGGCCAGATTATTATGATCTCTGAACGCATAATAATCTGGCCACTCAGTGTATATCCTATATAATAAAAGGCTAATATGCAAATTGTCCCCTCAACCAGGAGTTCGACCAGCAGGCAGGCTGGCCAACTGCCCATGTCCCTCCCCCTGGCCAGGCTGGCCAGACCCCACCCATGCACAAATTCATACACTAGGCCTCTAATATATATATATATATATATATATATATATATATACACACACACATACTGAGTGGCCAGATTATTATGCATTCAGAGATCATAATAATCTGGCCACTCAATGTGTATGTATGTGTATGTATGTGTGTGTGTGTATGTATGTATATATATATATATATATATATATATATATATATATGGAATAGCTGAGAATTTTTCTGTTTTTCTCTTTGGCTATCAAATGTATATAATTAACATTTACTAGGTGCCAGATACTTTTACAGATGAGGAAACTTAGATTCAAAGAGGTTAAGCAATGCATACAAGTCATACAGGCATAAATGAAGTCAGATTTCAAATGTTTTCTATACATTACCACACTTTATCCTAACAACTTTCTTTTCTTCTTCCCATTTTATTGATGTTACAACTGAAGTTTTATGGCAGGTAAACAGTAGAGCCAGGATTACAACCCAAATTTGCTCAATGCAGAGTTGAAAGTTCTTAACCATTGTACTAGATGCCTATTGTGAAAATAATGAATTGTTTTCTTTTATTACTGAACAGCCCCATGAGTGGGAGGGGGGCTTTCTCCTTCTCAGTCCTTGTTAATCTTGGAAGAAAGACTTCACACAAGTGATAGCAGCATTGAAGCAAAGCAAGCAAATTTATGAAAAATACACTTGGCATAAAGAATAAGTGGGCAACTCATCTAGTCTGAGCACATCACCTGGTGGAGGGTTTAAGGTTTTATACTTTTCCCCTCTATAGGTTTCAAAGCTCTCCTGCTGGATCTTTTGGGTAGCAGACTGGGTTTCAAAGTCCCCTTCTACATACATTATTATGGCTTATCTCAGAATGTTTGTACATACATTTGGTCATCTTATTTGGCAAGTCCTAAGACAACTGACTTCTTTGTTTAGTGGGTGAGATAAACTCCTCTTCTTTTACCCTTTCTACTTTTCCTGCCCTAGCAGTTATCTTTCCTGCCTAACATCCCCAAGTGATACCATCCAAATGCTCTCCTTAGGGATTGTCCTCCAGACTTTATTTTCCTTGGATTTAACTGGCACAAATGCCATTATTTGGGTCTTTGTTCTCTATTTTCCCAGGTGAGGGTGATTAAAGCTATGCATTCTCTGGTTGGGAAAGAGGTGTGTGCTCCAGTGTCCTTGGTTGGGGAAGATAAGATCTTGAGACTCACAAACTGGCTGCAAGCTGCCCAAACTGGCCTTGTTTAATTTTTTTGTCTCAGTTTCTCTATTCTACTTGTCCAGGAATTTTCCTAGCTTCTTAGTATCCTGCCACACTTTTAGGATTATAATCCAGATTCCTACTACGATCCTTTTTGGCATTCCTTGCTTTTGAGGTCGGCATACATGTAAAACAGTATATTCTATGTGCACATGTAAGACTGCCTTTGTTGCATTTCATGTATGAAGATAGCACTACTGAAGACAATCACAGCATAGGTGTAGTTTTAAAGACCAATAGATGATAAGCAAACTGTGTACATAGAAGTTCTGATTTATATTACATTATTACTAGTAGAGTCTGTGGCCTATAGAAAACTAATTCACACAGCAATCCCTTCCATGACTCCCTAAAGACCTTTTTCATTTTATGAGTTTCAATGCTTTCTTACAATTTTATATCCAGTCTGTTAGATAAACAATATCAACAACTTCAAAGACCACTTACTAGCCCTGTCACTGATACCATTTACTGAGGTAGAATATTCCAGGCACTGAACTATATATGCTATAATACTTAGTAAGTAAAGATCATCCCATTTTACAGATGAGGAAACTTAGATTCAAAGAGGTTAAGCAATGCATACAAGTCATACAGGCATAAATGAAGTCAGATTTCAAATACAAAAAGAACTGAATCCCAAAACTTTGCATGTTCTCTCTACCTATGTATGTACTCTATCAGAGGATTTTTTTGTTTTTGTTTTTTCCTTCAGTGCCGAATTTCATCTTTTGACTAATCACACATACATTACTCTTCAATACTCTGGAAGTAATTAGAACTGTTAATCTCTTCAAACTTCCTCCCTCTATTAGAGGAGTGAGAGCTGGCTTGGCCTATAGAGTTTTATGTGGCTAGAGATAATGCTTTGGTGAAGGGCGATGCAGGGAGGTATAGGTGCTGAAATCTAATTGTAAAACAGAACAGGTCCCCAATAGAATACCAAAATTCAATATTCAAAACAGGAAGGCTCGAAGCTTTGTAAAGATTTAGCCCTAACCGGTTTGGCTCAGTGGATAGAGCATTGCCTGAGGACTGAAAGGTCCCAGGTTCGATTCCGGTCAAGAGCATGTACTTTGGTTGCAGGCACATCCCCAGTAGGACGAGTGCAGGAAGCAGCTGATCGATGTTTCTCTCTCATCGATGTTTCTAACTTTCTATCCCTCTCTCTTCCTCTCTGTAAAAAAATCAATAAAATATGTTTTTTTTTTTAAAAAAAAAAAAACTTTGTAAAGATTTAAAAAACTGAGAGAGCCAAAAGAAGGTTTTGACAACTGTTACATGTATGTGATTTACATTATAAATTTGCAGGCAGTCTGGTACAAATGTGTGTGTGCACACATGTGAGTGTGTGTGCATGTGTTTGAATTAATCTTCTCAAGGCCGTTCTTCCAGGAATTCAGAGCTCATAGGAATTCTGGAGCAGAAGAGCCCTGCTCCAGGGTGGTGGCTATTTGAATCGGCTATATTCACCACCAGTCAGTACAGAAGGCTGTGCTAATTCACTTAGTAAATGTTAAAAATGGGTTTCCAATGGTGACAAATTAGTAGTATTCCAGATCTATGCATTGGTCATATTTTGGAGATACTCTATTATAAATAGGAAGTTCGGTGAGACCTCCACCTGACTCTTCACGATAATAGTAGGGGCTAGGTTCAGAATGGTCCTGTATCCAACTCTGACATCAGAGGGGCCTGTGGCCTGATGATCATTGTAAGGCTAATTGAATGCTGTTTTTTGCATCATCTCTAGTGAATCTAGAGATGGCGTGCTAGGTTCAGAGCACCCAAGAACACAGAACTGAAACATATTTGAAGGTACAGGACAGACAGTTGAGCTGTTATTACTACAGCTTTTTAAATAAATATCATTTCTGAGAAATATCTCCACGTGTGGCTGAATTTGCTATGACTCTTGTTTTTATTAAAACCTAATATCCGGATATCGATGTTGTCAGGGAGTAATTAATGAACGCTCATCTCCATCTAACTATAGCAGCCACAGAAATCTACCACAGATAATCTAATGATTGTACATGGACAATTTGGCAGAGGCCTGTTCTGAGCAACAGCAAAATTCTCAGCCTGAAACATGAGAGCTGTGGAAATGAGAGCAGGGGTGGAGGATTAAATATAAATAGAGAGTGGTCTCGGGCAGTTTGTCAGAACAGGTTCAATGTCTGTTTCTTGCATTTACAAATGAGTCTATTTTGGCATCAGCTGCCAACAGACAACTGAGATGTAAGAGCTGGGGTGGAAGTTGACACCTTCCTTGTACCCAAGATCCTTGCTAATGATTTTGTTTCTGAAACAATCACAAGAAAGATGAACCATCAGCAGCTATTCTATCTATTATATGCCAAATACCTAAATATTTCCAAGAACCCAACTATTTATTTCCACATTGGTCTACCATGCAAATGACCAATTCTTTGCCTTGGTATATGCTTATGCCATCTTTACTTCATATAAATAAATATATATTGAGTACCTGGTTATATTAAATATGTATTATAGATTTCCTTGGTAAAAATTCTCAATAAATTTGATGTGATTCTACAAATTGTTCAAATCAAATGATTATTTAAAACAGAGTTCAGCCTGGTTGGTGTGGCTCAGTGGTTGAGCATCGACCCATGAACCAGAAGGTCACAGTTTGATTCCTGGTCTGGGCACATGCCTGGGTTGTGGGTTTTATCCCCAGTGTGGGGTGAATGGAGGAAGCCAATCAATGATTCCCTCTAATCATTGATGTTTCTATCTCTTTCTCCCTCTCTTTTCCTCTCTCTGAAATCAATAAAAACAAACAAACACATATTTAAAACAGAATTCAGTCTAATGTAAAAGCTGATGCTATGCCCAATCTTCACATTGATTTTCCATTTCCATAAATATAAGCAACATTTTGGGTTCACTTTTCTACTTCCTTTTCTGTTAAGGCCACCAAAGGTTACACACTTTCTAGAGAAAACCAAAGTCTGTGTGAAGACTTCCACTAATTAATGTAGATGAAATATGATCTCAACTCTTTTAAGGATTGCCATAAATGCATCAGCATATAAAACAGCCATTTATCTTTTAATGGTCCCCCCCCCCTTTCTTTCATAAAGCAAAATAAAAGCAAATGAACAAAGAGAAAACAAAAATAAATACATGTGCACTACACACAAAGGACCTCTTAATTACTTTCTCTATTGCTAGAGATCTTTTGCTAGTAATGTTGAGAAAGGACCAGAAACGTATCAGCTTCCTGGCTTTAATGCACTAGTCAGCAGTCATAAGTCAGACTGAGCATAAATCTGCTCTTCTTCTCCAGTATGTTTAAAAAAGAAACAGTAAAACCCATCAAACCATGTTCTAAAAAGGGGCAGCTTTCGGTTAAGATTCCACCTGTTTGTGCCTGTGCTTACGTTTGCAATCAGCATGGAAAGGTCAATATTTGGAACAGAACAAGAAGGATATTTATGAAACTGTAGGAACACACATTTCATTTGAAAATTCTAGCTGTGCCTTCCTCACTTTTTTCTGAGCCATCTCCATAGGAGCCAGTATAAATGCTACCTATTATTTTTTGTGAATTGAGCTCTTAATTTGCATCTGTTTTCTATTGGATAACTCCAGGAAATTGAGATCACAAAGTTTAAAAAGGAGAATACCTGTGTAATGTTCCGTGGCAGGCAGATTTTGTGCTGGATGTTTGCTCACACAAAAGCCTGGAAGGCAAGAGGAGAATGAACAATTTAACCAATCATTGCCTGCTGGAGTCCATTATGTAAACAGAAAATAAGGCCATTGTATTAAAGGGGAGAAAAATAAAGTCCTACTTTGAGCAGTCCATTGTTTAAAGAGAGACTTACTTTAATGTCTGTCATATAAACCGGGCCTTTTACAAGCAACACATAAAAATTTAGAAAGGAAATCTATTTTGGAATTATAAGCATACAGAAATCTAGCATTAGTGGTTCTAATGTAGCATTTCCCATTTTCTTTCCTTGTTAGGTCTAATAAGTAGTAATCCCAAACTTAAAAATGTATTGTACTGTGAAAAGGTTATTGACATTTATTGGAAGTGGACTTTTAGTCTCAGAAACCAGCCCTTACTAAATGCCTCTTTAATGCCAAGCACTTTGCATACCTGGTGTGTTTTAATCCTTACAACAATATTGTGAGGAGCTGTTGCTTTTTATTTTCCTAATGAGGACTTGATGTTATATCTGTCTAATGATGTGCTAGTTAGCTACTGTCGAGTAACAAACCACCACAAATCTTCATAATATACAACAGGAAGTTGATGGCATATGCATCCAGAATTAGCTCTCCTGATCTTGGCAGCGTTTTCTCACAGGTCTTCAGGTCGTCTGCCTGTCAGCTGAGGTTATTGGAACATTTTGGCTCTGTTCCACATGTCTCTTAAACTGCCACAGGCTGTCCCAGACATGTCCTTCTCATAGTAATAGGGACGGTGTGGGAGGAATAGTGGAAATGTGCCGTTGCTCTTATAAGCCTCTGTTAGCTTGTTTCTATTAACACTTCACTGGCCACAGAGATATGTATATTTAGAAAACATCCTCTGCTTCTTGACAGGAGGAGCTCCAAGTCCTATGGCAAGGGGTGGGGGATTGGGCCCATTAAAGCAATCACTCTCCATAGATGACAAAAGCTTAATATTGTCTATTTTACCAAATTGCTGTCCATGCTCCATTGATTTAACTTTTGACATATCTGCAATACTTGCTGCTTTTTTATACAAACTAAAAAACTAGAAACCAAACCAGACTCTCAATAGCACATTATAGATCATTTAACTATTACAAAACCTTGTCAACTCATTCATTATTTTTATTAAAAATTAAGGTGGTAGTGGTGGCAGTCACCATTTATTGATATTGGCTATATACCAGACACTGACTAAACATTTTAAAATCATACAGTGATCCCAGTTGGTGTGACTCAGTGGTATAGTGTTGACCTATGAACCAGGAGGTCACGGTTCATTTCCCTGTCAGGGCCCATGCTCCACTTGCAGGCTTGATTCCCAGTAGGGGGCATGCAGGAAGCAGCCAATTGATGATTCTCCCTCATCATTGATGTTTCTATCTTTCCCTCTCCCTTCTTCTCTGAAATCAATAAAAATATATTTAAAATACAATAAAATAAAATTGCACAGTGATTCTACTCAGTGGGTACTATGACAAGGAGGAAAATGAGCTGTAGAGAGTTTTAAAACTTTTCCCAGTTTGTCCTGCTAGTAAGTATTGAAGCTTGGCCTAAAAACCAGGGCTGTTGGATGTCAATACCTGGGCTCTCAACTGCCAGTCTATCCACATTTTAATCCATCCAAATGCTAACAGATTGAATTCCCTGCATGTTATGTCCTGTCATTCCTTTATTAGGAAAATTACAATCGCTTCCTCTTGCCTTAGACTATCAGAAACGATGCTATGTTGTTCTAGAGACACATAAATTCCAACATACTCTGAGTACAATATTATCATGAACTTTTCCCCAATAGACAGAATTTATTCTAATTATGCAAAGTGCTCTACTATGACCGGAGGAGGGTTGCTTCTTCCTACTTTCCCAGCTCTGTTCATGCTACTTTTGACCCTAACAGTATCCACCTTTGCCCATCTATTTTTAAGATACCTCTAATTCAAGGAACCAAGATGTCTATGCTAATTAAAATGATACTTTCAGTTTGTGAAAACACTGAAGAGTTTATCAAATGTTTTTACATATATATTCTTATAACAATTTTAAGGTAAATACAAAAGAAGAGGCTTAATTATCCTTACTAAAAATAAGGGAAGATATATCTCTCCCCTCTTTTTTCATAGACCATTTACTTTAGAAAACTTAAATTTGTAAGTACTTTCTCCTCTCTGTGAAATGCATAGAAATATTGTTAATTTATCATGCAGGAATGTCTTTCTCAAACACCTAGGAGCCATTTGTTTGAAATATAAATGTCAAGGGTAATAGTTCCCATATCTCCCAGTTTCTGTGAAAGGGTACAAGCCTAACTCCCAAGGGTATCTTGCTCCACGTGATATAACTGCTTCCCATCATAAAGGCAGGAAAAAGTTTGTTTTTCTTCTAGATAAAGCCAATTAACTGACACAGATGGTCACCCCAACCACCAAGTGACATTATGATGAACTCCATATGATGAACGCTATTGGCAAGTCCTCTTACTTGAGGAGTTGTTATTGTTTATCTTGACAACATATGTATGTAATGGATTGTATCAGGTTGAAGAGAGAAAAGGGTGATATTTCTTTCTATCTTCACCTATGATATGCAGAATTTTCTGGTTTCATGTTTATTTAATAATAAAACTGTTTTCTTTCACTATTATATTTGTGGAGAGAATTTCTGGGTCAGGACAAGGTTTTTGTCTTAATTATATTTCCCCAGCACAATCTTCAAGGTAAATATTACAGTAAGTCAGTTGATAGCTTCTGGTTCATATTTACTTTCCCACTAGGCATGATTAGAATAAAAGAATACTCATAGTCATGCCAATGTGGCTTTTTTTTTTTTTTATGTCTGTCTCAGTGTCACCTTAACTTCAGTTAGCCCAGGGTAGTGAGATTCTCTGGACCTGACCTCCACTGAGCACTGCCATGAGTGAATTGTTGGGCCTTCAAAGGAGAGAACCAGATTAGATGGATCTTCTTACAACATCAGGTCTCAGCTCATTTTATATATGATACATATGACAGGACAAGTTCATGTATCTGAAGCACCATCCCCTGGAAATGTGCACCAGTTGTATCCTTTCCCCATTGTTGCCCACTTAAGAAAGTGTATAAAAATAAAAATAAGGGCAGCCCTTCACAAGGAGGTGCCATGTAAAACACCTCTGTACTTTACTAATAGGCATGCTGCTGAACAAAGTATTCTATATAATAAAAGGTAATATGCAAATAGACCAAATGGCAGAAAAACCGAACAACCAATCAAAGTGTAATATGCTAATGATATGCTAAGGCTGCTCAACCACTTGCTATGACGTGCACTGACCACCAGGGGCAGACAGTCAACTGGTCGACCAGTAGCTATGATGTGTGCTGACCACCAGGGGGCAGATGCTCCGACTGGTAGGTTAGCTTGCTGCTGGGGTCTGGCAGATAGGGACTGAGCAAGATGGGCCAGACATACCCTGGAGCCTTCCTGCGGTCCTTACCTGGTCTGATCATGCACAAGTGGGGTCTCTCAGCCTGGCCTTTGCCCTCTCACAAACCGGGACCCCTTGGGGGATGTTGGAGAGCCGGTTTCAGCCTGATCCCGCAGGGCACTCTCCTTGGGAGGGTGCCAGATGCAGGGCTCATGGCTGGTGAGCACTGCTGCAACAGTACAAGCCTCTCCCGATTGGTACTGATTGGGTGTGAGCCTGTGACAGGCACAGTGGGGCCAGGATGAACAGGAGCGGCAGGTAGGAGCTGCAGGAAGTATTGGACTGTGGGTTTTGGCCCGATCCCTGAAGGTTACCCAGAGGGACCCCACCCATGCACGAATTCATGCACCGGGCCTCTAGCAGGTTTATAAAATCCGATATTATGATAAAGTGGTAGTTTGCTGGAGCTGGTTCATAGCAGCTCACAGGAACTGATTCCACTTGTTTCTTTCTATCTATGCCTTTGGTGAAGTCACTTAGGCACTTGGACATAGGCCATGGTGGGAGTATTAACACCATGGAAATCTGCAAACTTTACAAATTAGATTTTTTCCAGAGAGCAGTTTATCAGTACATCTCTGCATGATAATTTCTTTATTACTGGATTTCTGAGAAATTTTAAAATAATACCCAGAATGTTTAAGATATTTGGCCATGAAGTACTTTGGGCAGCAATGCTATGTTAGGATAAAACTGAACCTCTTATCATATCTAATAAAAGAGTAATATGCAAATTGACCATACCTCCACAAGCCATGCCCACCAGCCAATCAGGAGTGAGTATGCAAATTAACCCAACCAAGATGGCTGCGGCCACAGAGAGAGCAGGAGGCTTGGGTTTCCCAGGCAATGGAGGAAGCCAAGCTTTCCACCTGCTCTTGATTGGCTTGGCCTCCACTTAAGGCTACAAAGTTTCAATTATAGAAGATAAATAAATCCCAACAAAAATGGCTGTGGCCATGGAGTGAGCAGGAGGCTTGGCTCTGCTCAAGGCTACAAAGCTTCAATTAAAGAAGATAAATAAATCCCAGATACCAGGGCCTCCACTTGGGTTGTTGGGGGTGTGGCTGGTCTGAAAACCACCACAGGCCCCTTGCCCAGGCTGCCTCATGCCCCAAGGGAACCCCCACCCTGATCCGGGACACCCTTCATGGCAAACCAGCCAGCCCCCACCTGTGCACCAGGCCTCTATCCTATCTAATCCCATGTAATAAAAGAATAATATGCAAATTGACCATCACTCCAACACACAAGATGGCTTCCCCCATGTGGTCAAAGATGGCTGACTCCATGTGGACACAAGATGGCCGCCACAAGATGGCCAGCAGGGGAGGGCAGTTGGGAGGGACCAGGCCTGCAAGGGAGGGCAGTTAGGGGTGACCAGGCTGGCAGAGGAGGGAATTTGGGGGCGACTGGGCCTGCAAGGAAGGGCAGTTGGGGGGGACCCAGGCCGGCATGAGAGAGCAGTTGAGGGGGGACCAGGCCTTCAGGGGAAGGCAGTTAGGAGTGACCAGGCCTGCAGGGGAGGGCAATTAGGGGCAAACAGGCTGGCAGGGGAGCAGTTAGGCATCAATCAGGCTGGCAGGAGAGTGGTTAGGGGGTGATCAGGCTGGCAGGCAGAAGCAGTTAGGGGCAATCAGGAAGGCAGGCAAGCGAGCAGTTGGGAGCCAGCAGTCCTGGATTGGACTGGGCCTAAACGGGCAGTGGGACATCCCTCGAGGGGTCCCAGATTGGAGAGGGTGCAGGCTGGGCTGAGGGACACACCCCACCCCGTGCATGAATTTTCGTGCACCGGGCCTCTAGTAAACTATAAGAAAAATGAATTAATTAAAAATTATGTCATCAACTATTTTACTGACCAGTTACATGTGGCATACAACCCTACTGATTATTCTTTCACTTATCTATATATTTATTCAATAAGTATTCAAGAACTTACAAAGCAACAGACACTAGTGAACCAAGATACTATAGTTGAGTACTGCCCCCTGATACCAGATTTTAGCATAGTCTGAGATTTACTGTTTTCTGTGTCAAAATACTTATCCACATGTTCCTAAAAGCAGCTTGCCTTTAGTCATTGGCAAACACTGGGATTTTCCATGCCTACATATAGTATCCAACACTCATAATATCCCAGGAAACATGCTAGGTTTCTCACAGACATTATCACATCCAATTCTCACCCTTTAAGAGTACTATAGTATTTTATTATCTGACTAGTACAGGTGCAGAAACGTAGGCACATAGAGCTTAAATGATCTGTTCTAGGTCACATTAGAAAATGCTAGAGTCAAATTTCAAACCTAAATAAACAACTCATAGATGTACTCAGCACTATGCTTTGTCACCTCCCACCAAGACATTTAAGATTATGTTGTGACACCCCCATGTGCTCAGAGGAGAGGAACAAACTGAACGTGTTGACTCATCTGTTCATTAAGCATTTACCCAGTGCCTGCCATGCACTCTGTTTACCGTGTTTCTCAAAATGTGGGGTCCATGCACTAGGTGTGCACACAAGTGTTCCATGAGTTTCCCAGGCAGAGTCTCAAAAGAGATATGTCTCATCTTTCCAGAAATTTAACATTTTTAAGGGGAGAAGAATATCCTTTTCATGTTAAAACAAAGATACAGTAGGAATAGAATGCAAAGGGTATGTGAGTTTTAGGCACATTGGAGAGTTCTCAGCGATTCCACCCTTTGGAGTGGCAGTTACATTGGCCTAGCCCTCAGAAATCTCATGGTTGAGTCCTGGGCTGGGAGTACGCTACGGCTGAAGAAGTGCCAAATGTTAACTAGAACATAACGGTGTAGGCTCTAGGGTCCGAGTATTTGGCTTACGTGACTGATCTGTTTCTGGCTCTCTCTCCTGCACTATCTTCCAGGTTCACTAGACTTCCTTCTGCTCCTACACTCCTTCACCATGGCGGGAATTCCTTCCCTGGATCTTATGCCTGGTCTGTCTCAACACTGAGCTTCAGCGTGACTGTCACTTTTTCAGAACTTCTTTGACTCTCATATCTAAAGTCATACTCTTACCATAGTTACTATATTTATCACTATATTTAATTCATTTTTCGTGGTATATATGGCTACTGGAAATCATCTTATTTACTTTGTATTTGTTTTTATTTATTGCTTATATCCGTTGCAGGAGTATAAGCATTCAAGACCAGGAAACTGGTCCCTTTGCTCCCAGCATTATTTCTCACCCCCAGAACAATGACTAACATTAAAGAACATTTAATAATATTTGTTAAATGAATGAATAAATGATGACATCATTTACAACTTAACCCCTCTACCTCAGTTTCTATACCCAGCAATAGTAAACACTTAAGAAATGTGAGTTATTATTATAGTAATAAATGTAAACATAAGAATTTATGTGTGCAACAACAAAAAACACTTTTCTCTACTTCTGTATTTCACAGAGACTGTGTTGAAAAGGCATGCTAAACTTAAAATACACAGATTCTTTAAACCCATCTCTTCAAACCGCAACTAAGCATCAAGTCAATTTATGTTGGTTTTGTGACTGTGCACGTAAGCTACATGATTCCCAGAGAGTGCAAATCATTAAATTCTTCCCTCAACAGAAGACTAGAAGATCTAAGCACTAAAGTGAAAGACAATGGCCATAATGAGTAATAGCAAGGGTGTGGGCACAAAGCCACTGCCTCTGTTAATATGTTATAAATGCTAATGAAGAGTAGATGTGCTTGTTTATGTTTATGCATTTGGTGCGAACCATTCACAGAAAAAAAAAAAATGACAGTAATACTTGCCCTGTTTTTTTTTTTTTTTAAATCACAGAACTTTAATTAAAGCTGTGTCATTGCTATAGAAACTAGCCTATGAGCTCAGTATAAAAAACTTGCATTTTTAGACTATCTTCCATGTTAATAAAAACATTTTGGTGGTCAAGTGGGTATTTTATCCTAAAGTCCTATTTTACAAAGCATGTCCAAAAAATGGAGTTTATATAACTGTTATAATTTATTAATTACAGATTAAGTTTGGATTCTTTTTCACAGGTTGAGTCACATTTAGCTTGTTTACAAGGATTTAAAAAATATTGTTTGATGGCTTATTATGAATTTTCGTATAGGGTCTTGGAAAATAGCAATGTATACAGCAAAAAAAGTCATGTTAATAATGTCTACATTCTAGTGCTGTGGAGAGAGACCAAAATGAAGTAGATGTGCAGAGCATGAGAATTTAACTGTGTTTCAATTGTCTGATAGATCTAAGGGCCATTTTAGAAGTTTGACATCTGAACTGGGATGCAGCCAGAGTAAGTGCCATGCTTTCAAACTCAGGTTTCTAAGGGTGAGTAAAATAAGCCTATTTCATATAATCCACCCCACCAGTCACTGTAGCTGGTTCTGTTAACTCTGTGTGTTTCTCCTTCATTCAATAGTAGCCATGTCCAGTCCATCATCTTTTCATCTCCCAACGTTAGTATGATGTTAGCTGTGGGTTTGACATATATGACCTTTATTATGTTGAGATATGCCACCTCTATTCTCACTTTGCTGAGAGTTTTTGTCATAAATGGGGGCTGGATTTTTTAAAATGCTTTTCCTTTATATTGTGATATCATATTATTTTTATTCATTTTGTTTATGTATTATATCACATTAATTGGTTTGCAGATATTAAATGAACCTTGCATCCCAAGAATAAATCCCATTTGATCGTGATGTATAATCTTTTTAATGTATTGCTGAATCCAGTTGGCTAATGGTTTGTTCAGGGTTTTTTTGCATCTATGTTCATTTCAAATATAGGCCTCTAATTTTCTTTCTTTTTTTTTGGGGGGGGGGTAGTATCTTTATCTGGTTTTATAATTAGGATAATGCTGGCCTCATAAAATGAGATTGGGAATATTCTCTCTTCTTGAATTTTTTGGAATAGTTTGAGAAGGACAGGTGTTAGTTTTTCTTTGAATGTTTGGTAAAATTTACCAATAAAGCCAACCAGACCAGGGCTTTTTTTGGTGGGAATATTTTGATTACTGCTTTGATTTCCTTGGTTGTAATCAGTCTGTTCAAATTTTCTGTTTATTCATGATTCAGTCTTGGAAAGTTATATGTTTCTAGAAAGTTATCCATTTATTTCAGATTGTCCAATTTGTTGGCATATAGTTATTATTATAAATATATAATATTTTCTTATAATATTTTGTATTTCTGTGGTGTCAGTTGTCACTTCTCCACTTTAATGTCTGATTTTATTTATTTGGGTCCTCTTTCTTTTTTTTTCTTGATGAGTCTGCTTAAACATTTACCATTATTATTTATATTTACAAAAAAAACAGCTCTTGGTTTCATTAGTCTTTTGTATTGTTTCTTTTTAAGACTATTTTGTTTATTTCTGCTCTAATCTTTATTATTTCCTTCCTTCTGCTCACTTTTGGCTTTGTATGCTGTTCTTTTTCTAGTTCCTTTAGGTATAAAATTAAATTGTTCATTTGTGATTTTTCTTGCTTTTTGAGGTAGGCCTATATTGCTGTGAATTTCCCTCTTAGGACTGCTTTTACTCAGTCCCATAGATTTTGGGGTGGTTGTGATTTACTTTCAGTTGTCTCAAGGTATCTGATTGATTTCTTTTTTGATCTCATTGTTAACTCATTCACTGTTTAGTAACATGTTATTTAGCCTCCATGTGTTTGTATGTCTTTTCTTATTGATTTTTAGTTGTATACTACTGTGGTTGGAGAAGATGCATGATATGATTTAAATCTTCTTAAATTCATTGAAACTTATTTTGTGGCCTAACATATGGTCTGTCTTGTAAAATGTTCCATGTGAACTTGAAAAGAATGTATATTCTGCTGCTTTGCTGTGAAATGCTCTGAGAATATCAATGAAATCCATCTGGTCTAATGCATTAGTCAAGTCCACTGTTTCCTTGTTGATTTTCTGTCTGGAAGATCTATCCATTGATGTCAATGGGGTGTTAAAGTCCCCTCCTATGACAATTACTGTTGATATCTCTATTTATGTCCATCAACTAAGTTATTTTCAATTAGCCACTAATTTAAGCAATAAGTATTTCCAGCCAGTTACTAATCAGAAGCACTAATATCATTTATTTTTCAAGAGCTTCATGTTGAAAGGTCAACAACTGGTATTGATTGTTGGTGCATTGTTTCAATGTCACAAAATTTCAATAGCTTTTAAGTTTTATTGGCATTAACTGGTTGTTTACATCTATCATTTTTTTTCTCAAGATGTGAATTCCTGGAATATCCATTTTTTAAAAAATCTTCCACAACATACATAAAATGTCAGTCTGGAATAATTACAAAGAGAGAAAATAACAAATCACTCTAAGTGACAGGCAACTAATGACTTCTGGGACTAGGTCGTATCATAAGCTTTTCTGTTTCCCGGAACCTGCTTCAAGGCTAAACGGATCTCTCCTCCCAGGCTGGGGACAGTCATGAGAGAGTTAATGAGTCCAATTATTTGCAAGTGTAATTGTACATAATTTGAATAAAGCAAACATCCTGCTTTCTGGAACTTATAGGGAAGGATAGGAACGATTCGTGTTAGCTAGTACAGCTGAAGGAAGGCAAGCCTCCTTTGTCACTTCTCTTTCAAGGAAGCTTCAAACACTTTGCACTGAAGGAAAACAAAGGTATTAAACAGCATGACGCTAGGAATTAGTGTGCGTAGTAGCAAGCTCACAGAATTATTAGAGCTCAGGAGGCTCAGCAAGGCACTCTTGTTTTGGCCAGCTTATAATAATAGCTGTATTATAACATGAGTGACTCTTGAAGTCTCCCGGACTGCCTGCTCTCCGTTTCTGTGAACTACCACTAGAATCTCATCACACATTCTCCTGTTTTGCTTAAGCTAGTCCAAAAAGTTTTATCTCACTTGAAACCAATGCATTCTAACTAAGACTAGAGTAACCAATTCATACATTAAATCATTTGAGGAAAGATAAACCCCCTTTTTTTGAGCTTTAAGCCTCTGGCTCTGGGTGAAAGGCAAAATGTATGCTTGCCCTAAGATGAAAAGTTAAACTTCTCTGGGAAATCTATTTGATTAGCTCCAGGGCTACTTTGCCAACTGGTGCACTAAGGAGCTAGAACCACAAGCTCTTTTCCTGGCGCAGGTCTCCTTTCCACAACAGGTTAGTTAGACAATAAAAAATCACTTCTCAAAATTTATTCAACACACTGCATTGGCCTTATGTGGGTTTCAGAAAAATATCTGAGATATATAACCATATGCCTTGAACAAAAGGGTTTAGTAATTTGTCTTCAGCGGCTAGTTGCTATTAAGTCATTCAGTTCAATTCATTTTAAGCCTGAGTGTGTATGTACTCCTGTGTGATCTCATTAAGGATCCAAGAAAAAGATAACTTTCTGTGTGAAATTTGTATTTTTTGAGTACACCTTTTTACCCAGAAATAAATCAATGCACACTTATTTGTAACTTCACTCCTTTACCTTCATTGATCAAATCACATTTTGGAGCCACAGTCCTTGAATTTCAGGTGATACTGCCCAGGCAAGTAAAAGCCATGTGACTGGTTCAGTGATCCAGGAAAACCAATTTCCTTTCTAAACTGAGAGATCTCAAGAGAAAAGGAAAGAAAAGAAAACAAAAAATACATGACTGTAAATGAACCAGACTCTTGAAGCTATTTTCTATCTCAAAAAGCTATGATTCTATGACCAAAAGATAAATGTATGGAAACAAGAAAGAAAACCTTCATCTGAATAAAAAAAGAAAGCCATCCACTAAATATAAATGATTCATGATATATTTTTTCTATTGTTGCTTTTAAAATCTTGTCTGCAGTAAAAATCTTTTTTTGAGTGATAAGTTAGAGTTGGAAGATTTTCTCCATGTATGCTGATGTCTTTCTTTTTTTCTCTTTGGTTCATTACAAATGGGTCTAATCCAGTTAACTAATTAACATTTAAGAACAATAAAAAATGTTAAATGACAGAAAGGAACACGTGAGTCAAATATATATAAATAATTAAATATAATAGGCAGCTGCTACTTTAGCCATTTTCTAGCATTGGGTAGCATTCTACATTTTCTTATTTTTTTTTTTTTTCTCTTTTCTTTTCTTCCCTTTTATTTTCCCTTTCTCTTCTTTTATGTTTTCTTCTTTTCTGTCTGAGAGGGAGTAGACAATGTGAAGAGAACACTAGCTTTCTTTACTCTAGTGTTTTCATAACCACTGCTCTTGGCTCATGTGCTGGATTCTGGAACCAGTTTCTAATTCAGACATCCTCAACTATCCCTCATGTCAGGAGCCAGTTGAGATGACATCAATCAATGCCCAGCATAAACACTGTCACCCAGTGAGCCTCGGCCTGTCTGAACAGATGGGACTTAAATATCTGGACTCATTATTTATCTCCCAATCCTTTCCTCTCCTCTCGCAAAACACTTGGACACAGTTATAGTTAAACACCAAATGGCCTGTATTTTGGCTCACAGATTGCATTGTCCTTTTCTTTCTTTTGGAACATGGTTCTAGCCAATTATTATCTTTACAGAACTGATTCAAGAAGATTTGTGTGACTAATCCACATCACTAAATGATCTGCTATGGGGTATTCTTTGGCAATTCCGAATTTTATCTGGAATTCATGAGAAAGAAGATGGTCTTTGGCTTGAAAGCCATGGGATGTGAACCCTCTCTCCATCCTCCCTAGTTTCAATAAACCAGAATACAGATTTCTGGTTTTCTGTGATGACTTTTGGTTGAAGGGGGAAAGGACAGTTGAACCAAGTTATTGAACATCTCATGACATGTAGATAAGAGACTATGGCTTGCTAACTCCACAGACATGGTTGAAAACTATAATAAGAGTGAATATATATGTAATAATCATTAAGTAAAATTGACCTTGTTCATCTGTTTTATTATTATGAAACTACCATCTTTTTTGTGAAGAATTTTATTTTATTACTAGAGGCCCGGTGCACGAAATTCCTTCACGGGTAGGGTACCTAAGCCTGGCTGGAGATCAGGGCTGATTTGTGGGGCAATTGGTGGGGCGGTCAGGGGACCCTCATTGGCACCTGCCTTGGCCGGCCTGGTTCTGCCCGCTCACTGGCCCCGCCCCTGCCAGTAGCCTTCCTCTGCAGGGTGACTGCAGGGTGCTAGGGGGTCCACTGGCACCCGTGTTGGCTGCTCTGGGGCCTGGGGGCTGGAGGCAGCTCCTGCATTGAGCCTCTACCCCCTGGTGGTCAGTGTGCATCATAGCAACCGGTCTTTCCACCCACTGTTCCACCATTCAGTTGATTTGCATATTAGACTTTTATTATATAGGATTTTATTTCTCTCATATTTGAAGTCAACTCAATGATTCCTCCTTAAAGTATAAATAGCAATACTGGGCTCACAATAATCTTTATTAGTAGATGTATACTGAGAATAAAAACAATAGACTAAGAGTGCTTTATTTTTATATGATGATGTTATACATATTTTAGTTAGCATTCTTGACGGTGTGCTAAAAATTGGCACTGATACACCAAAGAACATTATAAACTGTAAGTTGCAAACTGGTTACATACAGGTTGAACTCAGCTTTCAGATGACATTTGCCAATCACAAAGTTAAACTGTATTACAACTTTTTAAATTAGTAGCCACAATAAAAGCATAGCGGATTTCAAATAAAATTGAAAAACATTTGCCATGGAAGCAACAAACCACTTTTGACCTGTGTTAAGCTGAGATTTATCCTACTGTAAAGTTTTTAAGCTCATAGTTATTAATTTAAAATTTTACAATATTAGCTAATAGATTTTTTAAAATCCTTTTTATGATTTTTTCTATTATATTAGTATAATTTTCCATCTTAATTTCATTCTCCCAAATTATTTTTGTTTATTTTGCACATCTAATCCCTTAACATAAATACCAAGTTCCTTCATTTTCCATCACACAATGCTATTTATTTTTCCATATATATGCTTTTTCTATATGTTATGTATGTTTTGATATAAGATGTTATCATGCTTTTTGCTTTTTAGATAATTTTTAATTTTTCTTTTAATTTTTAATCCAATTTACCTACTATTGTCTGAAATTGCTAAGATTTTTAACACCTGTAAATTATTTAATTCTAATTTTATTGGATCATAATCACAGAATATGCCCTGAAAAAAATTAAATTTTAAAATATAACTGTTTTATGTAGACATAAATTAAATTCTAGATATTTTATATGATGTTTTTAATATTATATAAGTGTTTATTAAATCAAGCTTATTGATTGCATCATTCAACATCTCCATGTTCCCCTTTTTAAAATTTTGTCTACTAAATTTTTAAATTCTGAAGAGGTCTTTTGAAGTCTTCTTTTATAAATACACAATTCAATATTTTCCATTTATTCTTATATTTTTAATAGTTATGTCTATGTAACGAGGTGCTGTATTGTTTGGAGTATACAAGTTTATGACTATTATGTCACCATATTGAATTTTGCCTCCTATTATTATACAGTGACCTCTTTTAGCCATCATTTGTACTTTTAACAGTAATTGCCATCTTGTCTGATAGAATTACTATTTCCAACATGGGTATCTATTTATAGCAGTTTGTTAGTACCCCTGTGCTTAGATGTATCCCTGTGCTTAGATATGGGTTATGCCAGTGGTCGGCAAACTGTGGCTCGTGAGCCACATGCGGCTCTTTGGCCCCTTGAGTTTTTAGTAAAGGACAGCTTAGGAGTACCCTAATTAAGTTAATAACAATGTACCTACCTATAAAAGTTTAAGTTTAAAAAATTTGACTCTCAAAAGAAATTTCAATCATTGTACTATTGATATTTGGCTCTGTTGACTAATGAGTTTGCTGACCACTGGGTTAGGCTCTTCTGAAAATATGCAGTTATTCCCATCTCACAAACATAAAGGGAGGTGAACCACAGTTGAGTGGCTCAATGGTGTTGAAGTCCAGGGCTTCTATTTTCTCAATTCAGATTCCAACTTGTGTTCTAAAATAGCTCTCTCTCTCTCTTCTTTGATCATATCCACAGTCCAGATAATTAGATGGAAAAGAGAACAAATGGATTGACAGGACCTTCCTTTTCAAAGGAATTACTTGCAAATTCTAGACATCACTTCCATTTTTATCCACTGACCAATATTTCATCTTTTAACCTTTATTTTTGCTTAGTTAGCCCAGCAGTTTATTAATTGCCCCCTCCCTGGGTAATTTACAAGTTATGCTATATATTTCCATTCCTTTTTTAGATACAAAACCTCTATAATTGAAAAGTTACCAAATAATTTCTCTACAAAGATGGTCTTGGGTTATATAGAATTTGGCCTTAACCCAAAGAGAGATGTAGCCTTTGTCTTCAGTTCCTTTGGAGTAATCTCTAAACCATGGAAATTTCTCAAGTAATAGGAGTAACTTTGTTATTCATGGTTGGCCTCTTTGATAACACTTGATTATTTATGCTAATGAGGTGACTTGTGGCAGACCCTTAGTAGTTTATGTTAACAAAATTCCTTGGAATAGAGGTTGGCTACATCAGAAAGACCAACCATGTGATTCGAGGATTGGGACTTTGAACAACATGATATCAGCCTGACCTCCAGGGAAGGATGGTAGTAATTAAGATTGAATTCAACCTTAGGGGCAATAACTCAATCATTCAGCCTACATGATGAAGTCTCCTTAAAAACTTTGTACACAAAGCTCAGATGGGCTTCCTGGGTTGCCAATACTCTGCACATATTGTTACACATCAATGCTGGAAGAGTAATGTATTTCTGAGGACATGGAATCTTCCTGGTTGAAACACTCCTGTGTGGGTTCTCCAATTCTGCCCCATATGTCTCTTCCTTTGGCTGGTTCTGACTTCTATCCTTTTGCTTAATAAAACTGCAAGTATAAGTATAGTGCTTTCCTGAGTTCTGTGAGGTGTTCTGTCAAATTATTGAATTGAGGAAATCTGTGGAGACACCCAAATTTGTAGCAAGCTGGTGTCAAGTGAGGATGGCCCCTGAGACACCCCCCCCCCACCACCCACACACACACACCCACACACACACACTTGTGGCTGGTGTCAGTCTTGTAGGACTGTGCCCTTAAGCTTGAGATTGGCTAATTATGGGTACTCTATTGCAATATTTCTCTTCTACCCACCTACATAAACTAAGCTTATAAGGATACGTTCTCTGCCCTCTCTCTTAGAATCCCTCCCCGTCCAGATGAAATGATACAAATGCTTTACATCTGCTCTTTTTACTTTCTCACCCCAACTTTAGCTGAAATAGTTCATTAATTTCTTGACTATTATTAGAACTTACCTTAAATATACTTCTTATATTTCAGAAAATTTGATTTTATATTGCATTGGTATTCCCAAATGATTTATCACTATTCATTTAAATTTAACTGTAAGTTTTCTTTTGTACTACTTATTCCTCCCAATTCATTTTTTCTCATCCTGAATTCTTATTTCTTTCTCTTGATTCTTTTTATTAATGGTTCAAGTTCTTCAGAATTTTCCTCAAATGTAGATATGTAGGTAATGATTATTCATCCCTGTTTCCTAGGAAGCCCTACTTGTTTTGCTGTAAGTACTGATAGTGCCATTTTTCACTTTCACTTAGGATGATAAATTATATGCCAGTTCAGTTCTGCTAGCAATCCTAGTTTATGCCTGTTGCTGTGGCATCATTATTAATAGTGGCACCTTTCACTCTCAATTAGAATGATAAATTATATATTATCCTATGGAAGGAGACGTACACTCTAGATTTTTTATTAATTATACCTATCCTTCTCTTAGATGTTAAGATATAGGTTTCTGGGGTTATAATTCTTACCTCTCATTTATTTAAACGTATTATCCCACCATACTCTAGCTTATTTTACTTTTGTAAGCATTTTTATCTTTTGTTCTAAAATTTTAATAAATTTTTCTTTTTAACTTTAAATTTAGAAATTTGTGTGTCTAGGTATATGTCTTTTTTTTTTCTCAGAACAGGAACTCAGTACATCCTTTAAAATGATAAATTATGATCTTTCTATAGCTCAGGGATATTTTTGTGGGACGGTTGTTAAATTAGTGTACCCCCTATATCAGTCCCTTGCTCTTTTTCTGAAAATTCTAGTATTGGCATGTTGTATCCTGGCTTTACATTCAGAATTTCTTTTCCACTAGCATCCCCATTTTAAAATATTGGCTCTGAGATTTTCTTAATTTCTTCTAGGATAATAATTCAGATTTTAACAACAACTTTTTCAGTTTACTTTTCAAATTGTTTAATTGGAAATGTTTTGTTGGTGAATTATTTACTTCCAAAAAGTAATGTCTGTGTTTAATTTTAATCTTCTTAAGTATTCATAGTACTTTTCTGTTCAAGTGACATTTCCCCCTTCCAGCAGCTCTATTTTGTAGACCATCTGCTTTTTCGGTTGTTCTTTAAGATGTTTAATATGTTTTGATTTTGTTTGTCTGTTTGTTAGCTCAATAGAGTCAGATTCTGGCCTCTGAAATTCCCTAACTGTGATAGGCTCACAAATTAAGTGAGGCAAAATAGTTTCTACCCCCGTGAGCTGACAGTGTGGGGAAGGTAGCCTGGACTGATGGTGCTCTGAATGGCCAACACAAGGAACTATTTCAGATCCTTGTAAATTGTAACCTTAATAAGTCTCTTATCTCTAACCATATTACTGACACTGGAAGAGATGAACAGAGATTAAGAGAAGTAAACAGGCTGACCCTGAAAGCGAGAGCTCTGGCCCACTTCCTGACCCAGCTTCATGACAGGAAGAAGTAGAAAAGAGAAGAGACCATGCCCACTGGCTGATGAAGCCTGTCATCATGCTATACCTGACCTATCAGATTAATAATACTCCTCGAGATTAATGAGAAAGAAAGGTATCTGGACAATGAAGAAGCCATCCTTGGAACTGGGAGAAAAGTCGGACCTTCTTTTCCTCTAGAGGCCTATCCAGTTGCTAAAACGATGAGGGAGGTGAAAACAAATACATCATAGTGTTTGTCATCAAAGAGCTCACTGCCTAGTGGAGAAATCAGGCAGGTGATCCAGACGTATAGAAATATAATGGCGCCGTAGCAGTTTGGCTCAGTGGATAGAGCGTTGGCCTGCAGACCAAAGGGTCCTGGGCTCCATTCCAGTCAAGGGCATGTATGTTGGTTACAGGCTTCTCCTCGGCCTGGGCCCTGCTTGGGGCTGGTTCAGGAGGCAACCAATCGATGTGTTTTTCTCACATTGATATTTTTCTCTGTCTTTCCTTCTCTTCTACTCTCCCTCAAAATCAATGAAAAAAATATCCTTGGGTGAGGATTAACAAAGAAAGAAAGAAAGAAAGAAAGAAAGAAAGAAAGAAAGAAAGAAAGAAAGAAAGAAAGAAAGAAAGAAAGAAAGAAAGAAAGAAAGAAAGAAAGAAAGAAAGAAAGAGGGAGGGAGGGAGGGAGGGAGGGAGGGAGGGAGGGAGGGAGGGAGGGAGGGAGGGAGGAAGGAAAGAAATATAATGTCAGTTTGTAGAAGGTGATATGGGACCCAGAGGAGAACATCATGAATACCTGGGAGGTTTCCTTGTGGCCTCCCAGGGGAAGTAATGTTAAAGGGGACTCTCAGAGTCACCTTAAAAGATTAGGAATTTGCTAGGTGAAATATCTAATGCAGAATAGGGAACTGTACAAAAGCATCAAGATATGAAATAACATAACCTCTCCTTGTATAACTAGAGTTCCAGATCCAAGTGGCATCATTGAGAGATTTGGTTGAAAACCAATAAGGATCAGAAAATGAAGCTCCTCAGATGTCTTCTATATCATGCTAAGGAGTATAAGTTTGGTCCTACAGGTGATGAAGTATCACTGGTAAGTTTGTGTCTTCTAATTAACATGGGCAAGTCTACCTCAACAGGTTTTAAGTTAGGAAGTCATAAATCTTGGAAGATTTATGATAGAACCCTCCACTCCCATCTATACAATTCTGGGGACATACTGATGCAAAATTAGCAATTAGGGTTACAAGACGAAATAAATCAAAGTTTCCCTGTCCCTTCTTACAGACTTCATTTCAAACAAACAACGCTGTATAAAAAATTTTTAAATTGATTGTGGCTGCAAAATTGACTATTTTCTGCTATCAACAAAGGCTCCTATTAAAATAATAGTGCCAGTTTGGAAAGCACAATAAGAAAGACAAAAATTGGTGGTAATTGAAGCATCAAAGCATCTAAAGTAAAAAACCAAAGGAAATTACCTTTTATGCCCAATTATGATAACAATGTAACTTGATTTTTTAAAATTCAAAATTGCATTTGACTATAGCAAGTTAAAAAGTTATTTTCCCTTGGGTTGATGGCAATGGCAATTGAAAAAAATCTCAAACTATGGTAAAAGTGTGATATTCAAAATAAATGTATCCAGCTTTCTTAACAATAATTAAAAATATTATAAATGGTGGGACATGTACCCTATGAGGAGGGAAAATAATTTTAATCAATTAGCATTTAATTTGAGTAGTCTTTTCTTTGGCTATGCTTTTTCTTATTTATTCCCACCATATGTATATTATGTTATAAATTGCCTTTAACAAAATTTAATTAGCTAGCATTTATAAAGCTGTCTAAAGATGGGCAATGTATAATTGCTAAGCACTTTTTTATGACAAAGTATCAATATTTTCTCTGTGGTTGCTTATATAATGAAAAAAATTGTAAATTGCAGTAGAATCATTCATTCTACTTATCTGTACAGAAAGAAGCAGAGACTCCGAAGGTCTGAAGAAACATTCCTAAGGAGTTAATTTACAGCTCACCCAACTATTTGCAGAGCTCAGATATATATACAAAGCATTTCAAGGTTTGAAAAAAATCATGCTCTAGTCACTAAGTCAATGTCCTGAACATTAGCACATAGGTGGCCTCAGGTTACAAAGTCCAGCATTCAAGAAGGAACGCTGGATAGTGTTCATGGGAAGACAAGCGGCATCATCGAAAACTGACCCAAGCGAATCTGGCCATAGATACAAGTAGCTGCAGGCAAAGTTAGAGGTGGCTAGTGTTTGTGATTCTCCATAACCTAGCTGCCAGGTTATAAAGAAAGAACGTTACAGATTATTCCTCAATTCTATCCTCCAAGTGGACATTCATTATATTACTATTTATTAACAAAGCTGGTGCAGAAAGGGTTTTCTACACTTGACAAATCCCTAGCTCTATGTACTTTAGGTGTTTCAATCATTAAAGTGGTTTTGATAAGGACACAGCAAAATTCCTGATACAAGGAATCCATCTAAATGATATCACACAATCCAGACATTCTCCCCAAACCAATAACTGCATATGAGGCCAATTAGGGAATATAAAACACAGATGCCATCTCTGAGAGGTGCGGACAAGCAAGATTGATTTAGCCAAACCACATATCTTTGACATTTTTAATTTTTCAAATAAGGCTCCTCTTAAAAATAAGTGATGAAATAACATTAATTTCACCAATAAAAGCCCACTTTTTACACTTATAATCTACTTAGTAAAGTCTTATGGATTTGGTATTAATGGCTGAAGGACAAACTTCTCTGCTATTTTTGGAATGTAGCCCTTTATCATGTTGACTCTAAAGTCCTAGATGGTATCATCTAACTACCCCTAGAGCAAAAATTTAAATAACTGGCGCGCACACACACACACACACACACACACACACACACGATTAACTATTCTAATGTTTTTTAAAGTAAACTGTAGGCATTATAATAAGTGTACTAGAAAAGTTATAGGATTTGAATAAAGGTCCCTTCAGAAAATACTTGCTAAGGTATCTGATGTTTCAAAAGTTATTTAACTTCCTGTAGTCTCAATATATTCATCTATAAATAAGGGAATATAGTAATACATATTTCACAAAACTGTAATGAGAATTAATTGAATTTTTGAAAAGTGCTTTATAAATGGTAAAGCATTACTTTTAGGTTTCATAAAGGTTAAATGATCCTTAAAGGCAGCTAGGAGGATATTTGTAGAAAGAAAAGGAGGATTTTCTTAGTCCTATTTTATCCCAGGGATTTTGCTAGTTGATTTATTGAGAAGATAAAAAAAAAACATATAAGCCCTATAATCTTTAATGTCAAAATAGAAAACCTATAAGCCCCATCTTCTTTGATTCAGTCCTATCTAATAAAAATCATTCTGATGTCAGGGACTATAAGATATCTTATTAGCAAATTTTTATGAAATATTGGGGAAGATAAAAGATTGTGGACTCAGGTACATTGCAGGAAACAAAATTCTGAAATCTAAATTCATTTATTGCTCATTAACAAAAATACAATATTAGAATATTTGTGAGGTCTTTAACCTAGAGTTGTCACAAATATACAATCTATTTTTTGTTAGAGTGAGAACTGTGTCAAATTTATATCTGTTCAGTATCTCTTAATCATAAAATGCCTTGGCTGTTTTCAGAGAATTTCTCTAAAGGCTAAAGGCTTTGGACTTCAAAAGTTTAAAGTCCTCTCCTATAAAATGTAATCAATGATTCTGAAGATATTTTTCTAGTTGTTTGCATAGAAAATGCATTTGGAAATTTTGCCCTTGTGCAAACATACAGTGCACTTACACAAACCTAGATGGCATAGCTTACTACACACCTAGGCTATAAGCCTGTACAACCTGTAGTAAATAGTGTAGGCAATTGTAACATAATGGTAAGTATTTGTGTATCTAAACATATATAAATATAGAAAAGGTACAATAAAAATACAAAATAAAAGATTTTAAAAAAATGGTACACCTACATGGGTTAGTTAGCATGAATGGAGTTCGCAGGCCTGGAAGTTGCTCTGGGTGAGTCAGTGAGTGAGTTGTGAGTGAATGTGAAGGCCTACGACATCACTGCACACTGCTGTTAATTTTATAAATACTGAACACTTAGACTATACTAAATTTATAAAAGTACGTTGTCTTCAATAATAAATTAACCTTAGCTTTTTAACATTTTTACTTTATAAAGTGTTTATTTTTGCAACTCATTTGTAATAGCAACTTAGCTTTAAACACAAACACATAGAGCTATACAAAATATTTTCTTTATATCCTATTCTATAAGCTTTTTTCTATTTTTAAAATTTTCATTCTTATTTATTTATTTTTGTACTTTTAAGTTTTTCTGTTAAAAACTGAGACACAGCCCTAGCCTGGTTTGGCTCAGTGGGTAGAGTGCCGGCCCTCAGACTAAAGGATCTGGGTTTGATACCCATCAAGGGCATGCATGTACCTCAGTTGCAGACTCAATCCCTGGCCCCAGTAGGAGGGAACCAATCAATGTGTCTCTTTCATATCGGTGTTTCTCTCTCTATCGCTACCCTTCCCTTCCACTCTCTCTCTCTCAAAAAAAAAAAAAAAATCAATGGAAAAATATCCTCAGTGAGTATTAAAAAAACACACACCCATATACAAAACCTAAAACAGAAATGCACACATTAGCCTGGGCTACACAGGGTCAGAGTCATCAATATCACTGACTTCCACCTCCACATCTTATTCTACTAGAAGGTCTTTAGGGGCAATAACACACATGGAGCTGTCATATCCTATGATAACAGCAACTTCTGGAATACCTCCTAAAGGACCTTCCTCGGGCTTTTTCCCAGGAAGTATCACTCTTTTTCAGAAATATATCCAGGGTGGGTTTGCTTGGTTTGTTTCTTTTCTACATTATAGATTTGCTTGTAAGAGATAGTGCAAATAAATGTTCCTCTCTCTTAATGAAAACCTTTTTATGTTGAGGTCCATGCTTTTAAACTATTTAAGGTTATTGAGATCTGCAAAAGCTTCTGTTAAACTTTTCCATGTAAATTTTCTCCAGAGTTTTCCTTCTTTTTGTTCCCTTGCCTCTTCTTCAGCCCTACATTCCTGTTCTAGTTTCAATAATTCTTTAGTCGATTCCAGGAACCATCTTTAGGAGCTCCTCAATGCATCCTCATCCACACCCAGGTTAAAGTCATATACAACACTGGTTAAAATCACTTCCCATCTTCCCATAGCCTTGTTAATATCTTCAATGTCCTCATCCTTGGCAAATCATTTGACGTTATGAAGTAACCTTTTGAGTGTCCTATCCAGATGCCATTCATGTATACCCTGGTGACACCCCCTAAGCACAAACAAGGTTCTTGATGCAGTCACAGATGTTGTCATGCTTAGAGGATTGCATCTGTGTCTTCCTGAGTTGCAGCAATAGCCTAGGAACTCAGGTATTAGACCTTAAAAGCTGCTATAACTCCTTGACCCACTGGTTGCATCAAAGAGGTGGTGTTTGGAGGAAGAAACATCACTTTGATATGGGATGCAAATCATCAATAAAAGGAGGATATCCCGGAGCATTATCAACCATAAACAAGCTATTTCCAAAAGGTACTTCTCCATTTTGGTGGCATGGCAATTCAGGAAGGCATCTTGCATGAGGAGCTGGAGTATCCATGTCGACTTTTTGCTCCTGTCATACACTGAGAGGCTGTGCTTGCTGATATGCTGGAAGGCCCTAGGGTTCTCACTGTGCTGGATCACAAAGGGTTCCAATTTGTAGCCTGCAACATTGTCTTCCAAGCAAAACTTACCCTGTCCTTAAGAGTCTTAAAACCTGGCATTGACTTGGTCTCCTTAATCAGCTTATCTAGAGTTTACAAAAATTCTTCAGCTGCCTTCACATCAGTATTCACACACTCTCCATCATTTTCACAATAACATATAACAAATAATAATTTTTGAATCTTTTAAACTACCCAGATCTAGCAGCAAATCCATCGTAGTCAGGTCTAATCTTCTTTTTTTTTTTTCTTCAACATTACAAACTTTTCACAGTGATTGTCATGGTGCTGAGAGGAATACACTTGTGTATCTGGTCTTCAATCCAGATCATTAGAAGTTTCTCCCTGTCTGATGTAAACCCTTCATTGCTGTGGCCTCTTACTGGCAACATTAGCAGCAGACTGGGTACACTTACTGGCCATGATGAACAAAACAACATGAGATTAAATCAAGCACAAGATAAAATGATGCAATCAAGAGATGTGGTAAACAGATGTTTGAGGCTGCTGCCAGGGTAATGCGGCATACTGCTTTGCAGCAAATCTTTTCTTTATAAGTAGAAATAGTCACTTTAAAATAATGATAAAAAGTATAGTATAATAAATACATAATATAGCACTAGACATTTATTAGTATTATCATGTATTTTGCACTGTACGTAATCAAGTATGCTATATTTTTATAGGACTGGCAGCACAGGTTTCTTTACACCAGCATCATCACAAAGAGTGAGTAGTGTGTTGTGCTACAATGGTATGACAGCTACAGTATCACTAGGCAATCGGAATTTTTCAGCTCCATTATAACTTTATGGGACCACCATCACATACACAGACCATCATTCAGTGAAACCTCATTATGTGGAGCATGACTGTATGTATTATAATTAGAAATTGTTTGGTGCCCCTCCTTGGAGGACTCTAATTCCATGACCTATGGTTGACAGAAACAGCCAATTAGATGAGAATAGAAATGACTGAATTCCATTTCAAGCAGAAATTTTAGGAGCCAGCATATACTTTCCCTCTGTTATGAGCTTAACAATGTTTTATACATTAGATATTCCAGTGGGTATGGGAGGGAAGACAACATGAGGAAGAGCTGCAGACCAGCTATGGGACACATCGCATTAATGATGAATAAACCTTTGCTGCCACAGACCACTAAGACTTTGGAGTCTTTTGTCACTGCAGTCTGTCCTGACCTGTTTCTACTGTGTTCCCACCCACAATCTGGAACTTCATTTGAATATAAAACATTTAAAATTCCATTGTTACTTTGATGATCAGAAAGCATTATATTCTGTATCTGACTTTCTTCCTTCAAGCCATGCAGTGACTGACACTGATTATTTTGTAAAGATAATATGAAGGCTTATTCTCTTTTACAGCAGCTCTACCTGGACCCAAATTAAATAGGAAGCCAGCAAGGCAGGTTTCCTGTGCTCTATATAAGAAAGGAGAAGAAACATCACTGGCAGCAGAAAAGGTCTAATACTGACCAGACATGTAGTAGTCACTTAGTAAATATTTGTGGGAAGAATGGATAAAATATGATACCAATTAACTCAAATAACAATGGCATGCTGACTGCTCCTTTTCACACAGTATTATTCAGTTCTTGCTATAAAATAATTGTATAAGGAACAACCCCAGAATTTCAGTGGCTTAGAAAATGAATAAATCCCTTTATGTATAGGTCTCTTGGACAGTTAGTATGACTCTACTTCTAACTATATGTCCAGTTTAGGTCTGCCCCACATGTTTCTATTCTGAGTCAGTGGCTATTCAGTGAATGCTCTTCTCATGCTGAACAACAGAAACACAAGAGGGTAAATCAAACCATGCACTTTACCCTGCTTGCATATGTGTGTACATTTTATTACTCCAAACAAGGCACACAGACAAGCTCAATGTCAATGAGGAGATGTATTCCCTACCTATTCTCCTGGAAGACACATGGCAAAGTATATGGATGAAAGTTGTATTATGAGGAGGGTGTAAAGCAGGGGTGGGGAACATCTGGCCCTTGGGCCATATAAGGCCCGAAAAATCATTTTGTCTGGCCCTGCCAAGGCATAAGGGGTGAGTTAATTAAATGTTTTACCAAATATAGCAGGCTAATGTTTAAGTTTAATTTTATATGGCCCACGAATGATGTTATAAATATCCAAATGGCCTTTGGCAGAAAAATGGTTCCCCACCCCTGGAAAGGATTGGGATAAAAATACTATTGGAATTATTCACTAAAGTTTTTTTATAGAAATTTAAAAGCAACAACAAAACATCTCTACAGCACTAATTACCTCTGTTGAGAACTTTATAGCAATCTTGAGACTGGTCCACCAAGGACTGCTTAAACTCAATTGTTGTGATCAGTTGTAATTCTGAAATTGACAAATGTATAATATAGGACCCTCTGCTAGGAATACTAGTAAACAATCTTTTTATGAAGGCTAATTTTAAATTCAAGAAATAACTATAAACTTTTGAAATATATTTTGAACAAGGCTTTGTAATGATGTGCATATAATTATACACATATGTTAGCATGTGTATAATGGTGATGATTAATTATATGTGCAAACTTGGTTAGACCACTCAGATATTTGTTCAAATACTAGTCTGTAGGTTTCTGTGAAGGTATTTTTAAAGATCAGATTGCCTTTTAAATTAGCAGACTTTGAGTAAAGCAGATGACCCTCCATAATGTGTGGAGCGGGGGGGGGGTGCTTATCCTCATTCGATCAGTTAAAGGCCTTAGAATAAAAGGCAGAGCTTCCACCCTGGAGGAGGGATTCTACCTCTAGACTGTTTCCTACTGGAGCTACAACATGCACTCCCCTGGGTCTCCTGCCTGCTGGCCTGCCCTGCATATACTGGACTTGCCAATCACCACAATTGTGTGTGTCAATTCCTTAAAATAAATCTCTCTACATATACACATATCCTATTGATGCTGTTCCTCTGGGGAACCCTGACAATACAATGACTAACAGAATTTGTGAATGACAGAAAAGTTATCAAATGGAAGATTATTTTGAATGTTATAAAATTATGAAATGACTAATGCATTTAAAAGATCTCTCATTTTATATGTTATCTACTTTTTATTAATTGAAAATCATAGAGACTAGATGAAGAATGCAGACACCACATCATCAATTCTACTTTCTGCACCAAATCATTTTTTAATATATATTTTTACTGACAAAATCCTTTAAAATAAAATAAAAATTATACTAATAAAAAAAATAAGGCATATGAAACTTTTACTATGGTGGTTCTTAGTAAACACACATATGCCTCTTCCTGCCCCAGCCTGAGCTCACCGCAAAACCCCCTCCCTCATCTACAAGCTGGAACCTCCTCCTGAATTTCCTGTCTATTGAATAGCACTGCCATCCATACCCCTGGCCAATCCAGTAACTTGGGAGGCCTTCTTGATTCCCCCTCACCCTCAGCTCCTACAGCCAATCATCATACCTTGTTGATTCTATAATGCAATAATTACTACACTCATTTCATTAAATCTTGTCTGGCCAACGCTGATTGATTTTTCTAAACAGCAGACAGAAATAATTTGAACGTTTCTCTTCTCCTCAGTACTTCCCATTATGTGACCTCCTTCCCACTGCCCAAACAAGGCGCACAAGACTCACAACACTGTGCTCTGGCCCAATACTCCACCATCACCTGTGGCCCTCAGAGCTCCACCAGGTTATAATTAATTCTGTCCCTCCTATCAGTCATCCTGCTCTTTCTCACTAGAGTCCTCACAAGCCATTCCCTTGTCTAAAACAGGCTTCCCAGACCCTCTTAACCTGGCTGCATTCAATTCATTACTGAGATCTCACAAACATCCCCCACCCTCTATGGCTCATATAACACAGCACTTGATTTACTCCACTGTATCATGAATGCCTGCTTATTTGTCCTTCTTTTCTGCTCTGTTATATTGTGAGATCTATGAGACCAGAAAGTAGGTGTGTCTTGCTCACCACTGTGTCCCCAGTGCTTATCTCAGTACCTGCTGCACATAGTAGGAAGGCAGTACCTGTGCATGATAAAAATGAATGAGCCAATGAGGTAGATTTTCGAGCCCATTTTGAAGCTGTTATCTGGGTCAAAATGGTGGGTGTAAAATCCTTTCTTGTCTATTCTGGCCTCTGTGGTGACCCCAGAAGAATCACAGCATTCCTGAGTTTTCATAGCTGTCTGTAGCTGGTGTGTTTGAAGTTCAGTAGTTCTATGAAGTTCCGTGGTGTGAAGTATAGCAACTCCCCTCAGCAGTAAGAGACTTTTTCACACTTTATTCATGAGACTAGAAGTGCTGATTCTTTCACTGCAAATTCCTTCTTCAACTGATTGATTTTATTTTTTCAAAGGCTTAGAATTACTTTTTTAAAACTCTATTTATGTGATTCTTTTCAGTTCTCTGAATGCCACTGGTTTTTATTACCATTACAATTGGAAAATACAGCCAGCTATGCTGACTGGGTCAGAGTCTTCTCCTTAGCTTAGATTTTCAAACTTTTCTTTTTGATTTAAAAAAACCCACAAAACAAATAAAAAGTACATTTCTAGACAGAAGTGATTTGATACATGTGGGATGACGCTCACTACCATCTATAATCTCAGTTCTTTGAACAAAATGCATATTCCCTGTCTCTGTTATCTGTTTGTAATGAGAGAAAGGCATAGATTTCAGAGGTTAAAATCAAATCTTTCCCCATAGTGTTGGTTTCATCCACTTTTGACAATAAAGGACTGTTCATCATGAAAAAGACATACAGGATGTAGAGTCTGATGGACATGAGTGACGTGGGAGTCATGGCTCTGTGACTTCCTTGCTGTGTAAAATCTGGAATTTTAATAAATTCTGTAATACTCATTTCCACCCACTTATTTCTTTAAATGGTTTACCATAGTACCTACAATAGGGTTATCTTGAATGATATTTGCCTAATGCACATAAAGTGCTTTTTTGCATAATTGGTTACTGTTATAGTATGAGTGCATGTTACAGTTACTGTTTGTGGCCCAGTTTATAGCAATGATACATTGTTATATAATCTGAACTTGAATGAAGCATATTGACCACGAATAGGGTAGAGTATCAGTATGATCCAGATTTTTCCCATCTTCACTGAAGGTGGTTCAAGTATTAGTACATAAGTTACAACTAACATTCAAAGGCCCATGCTACAGAATACATCACAACCCTGAGCCTTTAGCTTTCAAGACCATCTGATGTCAGGTGCTATGACTATTGTAACTGTTTTTGAACTTCATTCTTAAGTTCTGAAATGACATATTACACCCAATATAGTCCCACCTCTAAAAAATGTACTTGACTCTTGAATCCTGAATTTGAAAGCAGACTATGGATAGAATACAGCTCACCCTGAGCTTGGCATTTGCAATGGCCTAAAGATTTTCTAGAGTTAGCACTTCTCACCTGCTGACTCAGATAGGAAGCACTCTCGACGGAAGTATTGTGGCCAAGATTTCTATTTAAATGATGCCCGTTTAACTTTGTAAGCACTTAATGAAGTGGTTTCTATGACTAGGTACTTTACTTGAATGATTAAAAATGACAAATTTTACTCAGAGTTTTGGCTCAAAGGAAGATGTTTTAATTATCGATGGCTGCTTGACAGACCATCTACGGCAATGGCTGTGGCAGACACACACCAAGGCGACCAAAATAACTCCTAAATGCAGCAGAGTCTGTGAGTTACCTTTGATTATGTTACATTATATATGATTCTGTCTTAGAAGTTTGGAGCAAGAACTAAAACAGCCACATTGTGAACTGCCTGAGAGAAGGACCTGAAAGAAGTCTTCAACCATCAACCAGTAAGAAGCCCAGAGCTGCAAGAAAATAGATTCTGCGGACAGACTACCTGAACGAGCTTGGAAGCAGATTTTTCTCTAGTTAATTCCAGGTAAGATGGCAGCTTGTATAACACCTTCACTGAAGCATTGTGAGTTGTGAGATGCTCTAAAGAAGACCCAGCTCAGCCATTACCTGATGCCTGACCCAGGGAAACTGTGATTATACATGTGTGTCGTTTTAAACTGTTAAGTTTGCGATAATCAATACAAATAAACACAGTGGCTTAAAACAAAAATTATTTACTATTTCTCAAGTTTCTTTGGGTTGATGTGGGCTCATGAGGGGGCAAAGGGAGTAATCATGTGAGTGCTTTCAGCTGGGAGATCAGATGGCACGTGTGGCCTCACCCACCCACTCTGCTCCTCTCTACATGGCTCTCTAACAGGAGAATTGGACTATTGGACTTGCATGGTGCCCAGAGCTCCAAGAGAGAGAAAGTGTAAGTTGCCAATTCTCTTAAGACTTGGACTCAGAAGTCCTAGAACCTCCCTTCTGTCATACTTTATTGCTAAAATGAAGTCACAAGGCTATTTCAGGTTCAAGGTAGGGAAAATAGGCTGTACCTTCTAATGTGGGAGCATTATGAACATCCTAGAAATTGTTGATAACAATATTTGTAGGCAATTTGCCACGATCCATCCTCTGGCCACAGCAATTCATCCAATCCACATGCAAAAGTCTCTCACCCCCACTGAAGACCCAGAATCTTATCCAATTATGGGATCAGACTCCAAGTCTAATATCTTGTGACCCAGACTCCTGTCAAAATAAGGCTCCTCCAGTGTGGATCTTGTAAATCTGGAGACTTATAATTCAAAAAGATAAGTTCGGCATATAGTGTCAAGGTGCATGTCCTCAGAGCACACTCCCTTGGGCAAGAATTCCTTGATTAGGATTCAGTTCTGTCCCCTGGGAATTATTTTCTGCAGCTCTCAGCTCCATCCTTGGACTCTTGCCTCTGCCTTCTGAATCATCCTTCTTTTTTTGTAACAAATGCCCTATATTTAGAGCTGAGTGGCATCCTCGGTCTTCACTCTGCCCACAGAACATTGGGGTCCTAAAAGTCTCTTTTCATTTTAAACTTCCTTTGTCTGTTTCAATTGAATTTAATTCAACTGCTTTTAAAAACACTGTTTCCAAGGTATCAAATTATAATCCACTACATTAGAAAAATGCTACAACCACAGATTTCTTCAAGGCAGCTCTCTCTCTAGTTTGGGTTGATATTCAAGATGCCTGAAGGTAATATCTTTAAAATTCTTTGAAGACTTCTGTCTGGTTGAAAGGCTCTATAAGGCATTGCCCTAAATATTTCAGAGTTCTTAACAAGTAGTATTACAATATACCATTGATTTAATCTTAACCCTGCGGCCATATTTTTACTATCAGAATCTCAGTTTGATCTTTGTCCTGAAGCTATTTCTTATTTTAAGAAACTTTTGTCAGATTGAGGAATTGGGAATAAAAATAGTGTTATTTTCCGACCCAGTAAAGCCTGGGTTCTTCTCAATTCTGTTTGAAAACTGTAAACTTCCTTCTTTAGTTCATCTGATACCTCCTCAAATCCTATCTAATAATAGACAAATATGCAAATTGACCATACCTCCGACACACCCACAAGCCACACCCACAAGCCACGCCCACCATTCAATCAGAGCGAGTATGCAAATTAACCCAAACCAAGATGGCTACAGCCACAGAGAGCAAGGTTTCCTAGGTAACAGAGGAAGACAAGCTTTCTGCCTGCCCTTGCCAGGCCTAAGCCTCCACTCAAGCTACAAAGTTTCAATTATAGAAGGTAAACCAATTCAAACAAATGGTGGCAGAATGGAGCTTGAGAGAGCAGGCCAGGGTTGCCGCCAGCAACAGGGGAAGCAAAGCTTTCTGCACACCCTGGCCGGGCCCACCCGCTTAAGGCAACAAAGTTTCAATTATAACCCCAACACAATGGCTGCCGGCCTCGGAGGGAGCCCCAGGCTTGGCTCTGCTCCAGGCTACAAAGTTTCAATTGTAGAAGGAAAATAAATTCCAGATATCAGGGCCTCCACTTGGGTTGCCAGGGGGCGTGGCCGGCCTGCAAACCACCACAGGCTCCTCGCCCAGGCCACCCCACACCCCAAGGGAACCCCCACCAGATCCGGGACACCCTTCAGGGCAAACCAGCTGGTCCCCACCCCTGCACCAGGCCTCTATCCTATCTAATAAAAGAGTAATATGCAGATTGATCATCACTGCAACACACAATATAGCTGCCCCCATGTGGTCAAAGATCCTGCCCCCATGTGGACACAAGATGGCCAGCAGGAGAGGGCAGTTGGGAGGCACCCGGCCTGCAAGGGAGGGCAGTTGGAGGTGATCAACCCTGCAGGAGAGGGCAGTTAGGGGTGACTAGGCCAGCAGAGGAGGTAAGTTGGGGGCAAACAGGCTGGCAGCAGAGTGGTTAGGGGGTGATCAGGCTGGCAGGCAGAAGCGGTTAGGGGCAATCAAGAAGGCAGGCAGGCAGGCAAGCAGTTGGGAGCCAGCAGTCCTGGATTGTGAGAGGGATGTCCGACTGCCCGTTTAGGCCCGATCCTGGTGGGATCGGGCCTAAACGGGCAGTCGGACATCCCTTGAGGGGTCCCAGATTGGAGAGGGTACAGGCTGGGCCGAGGGACAACCCCCCTCTGTGCACTAATTTCGTGCACCGGGCCTCAAATATCGTTTATAAAAGGCCAGCTTCAAAAATTTACCTAGAAATCTCCCCAGCCAGATCCAGGATTCATTAGGTATGTTTTCTGTCTTCCAAGTAACTTCAGTCAATAATCTCTATTTTTCTGCCAATATTTAAAGGTCCTACCTTTTTTCTAGTCTTCCATAGCAATTTCCCCAGTTTCTATTCTTCCCCCATTTAACAACTTGCTCACAACCCAGGTCTCTACCAGCTACGCAGTGCCAATGCCAATGCCATATATTTTATGTTGTAATTTGTACCAAAGTTCTAGCAGCAGAACTGCCTTTGAGGAGCTTCGGCTACACATGGGATTGATCAGGGTGATAGGATCAAACACTTGGAGCTGATTTCATAATGGGATGTGATTTGGGGGGAAGAAGTGAAGGTATTTTGCAAGTGGAGGGGATGTGAGTTGTGGTGGCAGAATACAAGGAGAAATGGACTCCAAATAGGGTTATCAACACTTCCTTCCACCCCTGTAGATGTATGCCACTCTTACCATCAAGAAGTAGTCTTGACCTGACCAATGCTGCTAAATGGTTAGAGTGTCTGGCCTCTCACCAAAGGGTTGTGGATTCGATTCCTGGTCAAGGGCACATTCCTGGGTTGCAGGTTTGATCTCCAGGCCTGTCGAAGCACATTCTGGTGACAACCAATCGATGTGTCTCTTTCAGATCTCTCTCTCTCTATCTCTCTCTCTCTTCCTCACCTTCCCTGCCTCCCTTCCACTCTTTCAAAAAAAAAAAAAAAAAGAATCAATAGAAAAAATATCCTCCAGTGAAAATTAACAGAAAAATAAAAAATAAATAAATAAATAAATAAATAAATAAATACGTGGAGTCTCTTTCCTCTTGGCCTGATCTTATGACTTGCAGTAATGCAGCTGAAATGAGATTTGGGCCCAAATGTTAAGATGTGCATCCTCTGCTTTCAAACTCTTGGAAAACCGTCTTTTGACTAGTATATGTCATGAGGCTACATTGTAGAGGAAAAGGTGCCTTTTTGGTCATTTCAGCCTAAATAATGTTATGTTGCATGTCACTAAGATTTATAGTGTTTTTCAAAGGCAGCAACAGATAACAAATATTGATCATGGAATCACATACAACAGTTATATTACATGTCAGTTAAAACTATGGTTCCCTCATGCACAGCTTGACTTTTATGTAATCATGCCACAAACACAGTTGCATGTATATATCAGAATACAGTATCTGAATAATGTGGGATTAGAAATAGTTTTTTAAATTATTTAGTAATTTCATTAAACATATTTGATTAGAATGAGTCAGAAAGACCAAAGACTGAATAAGAAATATATGTGGATTCCATGAATGTGTAGGGATCAATTACTTGATAACCTGTTTGTTAAAAGGCAGTTACAAATTTCTCAACATATGCATACCAATAGGTCAGGTGACAGATATTGAACACTAATCATATGTCTAGTAGGTATACTTTATTCATATAATTTTCTCACATATTAGGATGGAAGCTGGATTAATATGCTTAGGGAAAGCTCATATTAAATTGTCTTCATGTTTAGCTTTCTTTTTCCCATTAGGATTCTCTCCTCATTAGCTGAAAAACAGTGTCATATAGTTAGCAACAACCAAGCAAAGGTTCTGTTGTAAACCTAAAAAGTATATAACTAACCAAGTTCTACCAACTAGAGGTTAGGAAAATATAAAACCTGTGCCACAGTGAAATATAAACATACTCATATAATCATTGCTTTTTCTATGAGGAAATCTCGTTTCAGGGAGATCAGGTATCTTGCCCAAGACTGCATCCAATTTTGTCTGTCCCAGACGTCCACACCTTTCTTTTTCTTTCCCTCTGTCAACCACAGCGCCTCCTAGAAACTAAGGTGCTCTGTACGGTGTGCAACCTTTGGGTACGGCATTGAACAGACACTGGTGAAAGGCAGGCCATCTTTTTAGAGGCTATTGTCAAATGTAACTCTAGAAGGTACTCATCTCTTACAGAACATATCACCTGTGGTTATCAATCACGTGTTATGGTTGCTTTCATTTTCTGTAACATTGAAAGTTCCAATATAATGTTTCAGTTCTTAGTCATCCTATACCAGTTTACTCATATCTGAAAAAAATATATATCAAGGAGAAGTAAAAACAAATGTCTTCTACTAAAAAATATTGCCACCTTTCATTGAGTGTTTACCATGGCTCCCAACAACTCTGTATAGAAGAAATGTAGGGAGGAACCAAGATGGCGGTATAGTTAAACAACTAATCTGCTGCCTCACACAACAATTTAAAAAATACAACTAAAAGACAAAAACGTCTTCCACCCAGAACCACGGGAAAGCTGGCTGAGTGGAAGATTTACAACTAAGAAGAGAAAGGAGCACAATCGCTGAAAAGCTGAGGTACGGAGGCACGCGAATCGGGCCGGCGGCGGGCAGCTGGGTGCGCGGCTTTTCTTCAACCCGCAGGGAGACAAGCTCCCGATCACTCTGAAATCCAGTTTCTTGGGACACTCGGGGGACCCAGACACCTACGGGGAGAAGCTGGACTCTCGGCCATCGGGTCGGAAAGTGAGAGTGACTTTTTTGCAGAGGTGCGCCCAGCAATCATTGTTTACTGCGCTGGAGCGCGGGGCGCAGGGACTTGGAAACGTGGAAAGGCAGAGACGGCTGACGCCAGCCATCGCTGTTGGCCACGCCCCAGCCTAGTGATGCCCTGAGACTCCGCCCCGCACATTCTACAAACCCGCCCAGGCTCCACACAGCGGCTTTTGCATATAAATGGCCTGTTCTGGGGCAGCTTAACCAAATTAACTGCAGCTCCAGTCAGACTGCTCCAAAACCGCCCAAGCAAAGGAGGAGAAAACTAGCCCTTGCTGTAGCTCCTGCTGGGGGACACACAGTACACAAGGGTACACCAAGAGTGTCCACCTCAAGTAACTGGGAGGCTGACCCGTTGAACCAATAGGACACCTAGTACACAAAACTACCCTACCAACTTAGGGAAGCAGAGAATATGAGAAGGCAAGGAAACAGATCACAAACCAAAGAAATGGAGGAGAACAAGTGACTGGACATAGAGTTCAAAACCACGGTTATAAGGTTTTTCAAGAATTTCATGGAAAAGGCCGATAAATTCAATGAGACCCTTGAGGATATGAAAAAGGACCAACTAGAAATTAAACATACACTGACTGAGATAAAAAATATTATACAGAGACCCAAAAGCAGACTAGAGGATTGCAAGAATCAACTCAAAGATTTGGAATACAAAGAGGCCAAGGACACTCCTCCAGAGAAGCATGAAGAGAAGAGAATTCAGAAAGTTGAAGATAGTGTAAGAAGCCTCTGGGACAACTTCAAGCGAACCAACATCCGAATTATGGGGGTACCAGAAGAAGAGAGAGAGCAAGATGCTGAAAACCTATTTGAAGAAATAATGAACGAAAACTTCCCCCACCTGATGAAAGAAATAGACTTACAAGTCCAGGAAGCGCACAGAACCCCAAACAAAAGGAATCCAAAGAGGAGCACACCAAGACACATCATAATTAAAATGCCAAGAGCAAAAGACAAAGAGAGAATCTTACAAGCAGCAAGAGAAAAACAGTTAGTTACCTACAAGGGAGCTCCCATACGATTATCAGCTAATTTCTCAACAGAAACCATGCAGGCCAGACGGGAGTGGCAAGAAATATTCAAAGTGATGAATAGCAGGAACCTACAACCAAGACTACTCTACCCAGCAAAGTTATCATTCAGAATTGAAGGGCAGATAAAGAGCTTCACAGATAAGAAAAAGCTAAAGGAGTTCATCACCACCAAACCAGCATTATATGAAATGCTGAAAGGTATTCTTTAAAAAGAGGAAAAAGAAGAAGAAAGATAAAAATTATGAACAACAAATACATATCTATCAACAAGTGAATCTAAAAGTCAAGTGAATTAAAAATCTGAGGAACAGAATAAACTGGTGAACTTAATAGAATCAGAGGCATAGAATGGGAGTGGTTTGATAATTCTCAGGGGGAAAGGGGTGTCTGTGTGGGGAGTATGGGAAAAGACTGGACAAAAATCATACACCTATGGATAAGGACAGTGGGGGGGGGAGGTAAGGGGAGAGGGGGGATGGGAACTGGGTAGTGGGGAGATATGTGGGGAAAAAGGAGAAACAATTGTAATCTGAACAATAAAGATTCATTTAAAAAAAAAGAAATGTATACATAATAATTTATATATCTAAGGACTTGTGTCACTCTTCATTGTCACTCAGGGTGGAGTCAAGGCAGACAGCAAGACAGGCCATGCTATTGTAAAAGGTCAGTTTAATGAAATAATTTTGGCTAATTTATCTGGATACAACACCAGTAAACAAAGCATAGGAAGGAACCATAGAGCTTTCAAAAAATTTAGCTTCCTGCTTCACATCCTTACAGATTCTAATTAATAAACTGTATCAGTCATAGGTCCAGAAAGGATCAAGAGAGATAATTCTAAGAGTTTATGAAGAAAGTATTTTATTTATTTAATTTTTGAAGAAATTCTTTAAAAAGCAAATTAATGAGGAGAGGGGATACAATGTCAGAATTTTAAATAAAGTGCCATACCGAACCACAATGAAACCTGAAGCAAAAGAAGAAATCAATAATAGTGATTCTGTCTTTGTTTTTAAATTTTGACATTGTCTTCACAATGGATTTTTTGCAGTAATTTAATTTTTAATAGTATATTAAACATTATTATTCTTGATTACTGAGTGTGTGTGTGTGTGTGTGTGTGTTTAACATATTCCCTTCCCTTTTTTAAGACATGTGCCTGAGTGTCCTCACTCCACTTGTGTCTTTGCCACAGAAAGATAGTGTGTGATATCAGCAGACAAACATAGAACCACTTCTACTTCGAACTGCTTAGAATCACATCACGGGTTTCCTAATTAACAACCCTTGGATCATTTACTTCATACTTCACCTCTATGAAAACTTATTTCATAGACTGTTTTGAGAATTAAATGAACTAAACCTTAGGAAACAGTACAATTCCTGGCAGAAAGTAAACTCTAATAAATAGGATCTAGTGTTTTTATGTTTGATAAAATTTTATTTGATGAGTTGAGGAAAGACCATTCTTCCTTTTATAATATTTTAGGCTAAAATAAAATGCTTGTTTAGACTTTTAGATAGCACCAATGGCAATAAAGGAAATCTCTGCTTGTGACAGGCCTCTTGAGAGGTCTCATTCCCAGACAGGCTCTATCCAATAGCACTTTTGAAATGATGGACATATTCTATGACCTATGCTGTTCACTTTGGTAGCCAATAGCCATGAGGTTTGATCATGTGGCTAGTGCAACTGATGAACCAAAACTTAATTTTAGTTAATTTTAGTTAATTTAAATTTAAACAGTCACATGTGCCTAGTGGATATTTTACTGGACAGGTAGAGACATGGGAGAATATCAGTTTACTTTTGTATTCCACGAGGAAACGGGAGAATCAGTGTGAAAGTACCTCCTAAAGACTTGTCACAAAGGAGGTGTCCACTAAAGGCTATTTCTCCAGACTCAAACCTACAGGACTTTATTACCATCCAGCTTTTGCTGATTTCCCTACACAAACTACATCCAAAGTTTGCAGTCTTTGCAGTGAGGTCCAAAGTGAAAGCCACAAATCAGGAAATGTACAAGATGATCCATTGTGGACAGACAGAAAATACAGTTAGAGTATATGCTATTTATGTGTAATATAAATATGAGGAAAATTAAGTTTTGTTATTTAATAAATGAGTCAACCTTAACCCCTGCCTTGCTCAATCCCTGCCTTATCAGTCCTCACGCTGCCTGACCTATATCAGAAAATCATCCCTGAAAAGAATAAAAATGCCACACAACAGAAGTATAGACAGGGGTGTTCTCACTGGATGGTTTGTGTATTGTTAACATATCACATTTTGCATTTTATGGGATGATATCATATGGTTAATTGTATTAAAAAATTAAGATTTTACAATAGTAAAATATTTTCAATATTATGTGATAACATGGGAATTGGCTGTAAAAACTTTTATACATGCAGAATTTTCTTGGCTATCTTTTGACAATATAGTGAAAAGAGTTGTTGATCCTAAAGGTGAATTATGTATTTTTATTCTACAAAAGACAACTGTTCCAAATTTGCTGATTTTTTTTTCTTGTATGAGAAGTGGCTGTCTGATAGTAGTTATCTATCAGATCTTTAAATCAATAGGTAAACTCTTTTAATACATCTTTTCAAGGTAAAAGTAATATTTCAACAATAAGCAAAAAAATCATTGCTTTATAAGAAATGCTTGCTATGGAGAGAGTGTTTGGAAAATAGATGTTCAGGATTGTTTCCATCCATCTTTGGTGTTGCTGCCAAATCTCTGTATGTCTCCCATAAAAACACTCATCCCTGCAGACTTAAAACCTCACACACATAATATTTTAGCCATCCTAAGATTCACACAAATGATGTTTTAGAAGGTTTGACACATCTTTTTTAAAGAATTTAAAAGTGCACCATTTTATAGTTAGGTTGAAAACAACCAATTGAATCAGAAAAGAAGGAAACCTATAAGATAAAACAACAAACACTGTAACTGGTGAATAAACTTTAGAATCATGTGTGATAATTTTTAAGTACACTTGATGGTGCCTTTCTTCCCTTTGGATTTATAATTCCTTTTCAGCTATGACAGCAATAAAATGAGGCATGGAAAAAATAAAATTAGAATTACACCTTTACATTGCTGTCACAAAATGCAAAAGCAAAACTAAAAATCACTGAGGCATCCCCAATTACATTGCTTTTCCCACAATTTATAATGTATTTATATATTAATAATATTTATTGAGGGTAAAATGATTTTATACCTTTAATAATGGTTTACCTCATTCTCTTAAAATGTCTATTTGTATATATCATATAATACCTATTATATATTAGTACCATAATATGTAGCTTTTCAAAAATATAAATAATCAGATATCAGGAAGGTCTAATTTCTTTACTGATACATGTGAGTTATAAAAAATGTCTGTTTAGATAGTTTATTTCTTAGTCTACTCTGTACATCTTCACTTTCTAATTAGGTTAGAAGAGCCTTGGTGTGTGTAATTTTTGAACTACCTCCTCAAAGCCATTAGGATATTATTTAACATATAAAAATAACAGGCAACAATAAAAACAGCTATTGCTTATCAAGTGGTATGCCAGAAATTATATTGGTGATTTACAGCATAACACAAGCTGCCAAGGAAACAAACTTGGGATTTAAATACATATCTTTCTGGATCTGAGTAATATTATCTATAAATATAAAGAGCCAGTGTTGTAACATGCACAACAACCGTAGGCTTGACCATGCGCCAGGCTGCATGCACAGCAGGCGAGCAGGCTGAACTGCTGACCTCTCAGAAAGAGAGAGAGGGCTGATCAGCAGTGGCAGCAGCTGCTGGCGAGGCCTCTCTCTCTCTCCCAGAGGTCAGCAGTTCAGCCCACTCACCAGCATCCTGGGGTGGCTGCTGATCAGCCCCGCCTCTGTGATCAGGCCTGGAGATAGGCCTGGAGATGCTGACTGGCATAGAAACTGACCAATTAGAACCAAATCTGGGTGAATTGTGAGGAGCCAATGGCTGCCTAGGAGGCAGGGCTTTTGATGCTGACTGGCATAGAAACTGACCAATCAGAACCAAATCTGGGTGAACTGCAAAGGCAGAACCTAAGGTGGGGGCTGAGGAGGGGTTTTAAGGGAAACAGCTATTTGGTGTAAGGTGTAAGAAAGTGATTGAATTTTTTAATGACTGGTTTGGCAGTATAATGCATATGGCTGGCTATCAGTCCAGATATAGGGATTATGTGTTTTTGTCTGCCAAGAGCATCTACTCCTGCTGAAAAAGGCTCCCCCGCCCCCATTTAAGCAATCCCATCCAATATAATCTATCCTATCTAATAAAAGAGTAATATGCTAATTAGACCGGGTTGATCGGCCATCTTCCAGAAGTCTGACATCCTTCCAGACAACGCCATGGTGATGGGAGCCGAGGCAGAGGCAGTTAGGGGTGATCAGGCTGGCAGAGGAGGGCAGTTGGGGGCAATCAGGCCAGCAGGCAGAGAGGTTAGGGACTATCAGGCAGGCAGGCAGGCAGAGGGGTTAGGGACAGTCAGGCAGGCAGGCAAGTGTTTAGGGGCCAGTCATCCCGGATTGCAAGAGGGATGTCCAACTGCCCTATAGGATCGGGCCTAAACTGGCAGTCAGACATCCCTCAAGGGGTCCTATATTGGAGAGGGTGCAGGCTGGGCTGAGGAACCCCCTCTGTGTATGAATTTCGTGCACCAGGCCTCTAGTCTTAATAATTAAAGGCCTGTGGTGCTAACACCATAAAGACCAAAGACCGGTGTAGGTGGGTGGGGCTGCGAGTGCAGGAGGGAAGCAGGTGGGCAGGTGGGTGGGGCTACACGATTTTGCAGCCTGGGCTTCTAGATACTAATAAAATCACTGTAGTAATAATAATGTCTAAGACTTATTGAGTTTTTATTAGATGCCAGGGTTCTAAGTATTTTACTTTATATCAGATAACATAAGAATTCTATGAAGAATGTACTATTATAATTATCCTATATAGAGTTTAGTAACTAAAGTTTAAAATATAATTTAAATAACTAAACCAAGCTGGTAATTAGCAGATGCAATATTCAAGTCCTAGAGCCATCTCTTAAGTACACCTGATACCCCTAAAGAGTATGCTCTTTCTAATATGGCACCCTTCTTCTTACAGGTTGATTGACATTCAACAACAATAATAGTATCATTTTGAATATCATCATCTTTAGCTCATTTCCAGGTTTTTATACTTTTAATGAATTATTTAAAGAGCTAAAGATCAAAACATTGGAAGCCAAAGAGATAAATTTGAAAAATTTGTTCACATGAGTTATATTCTGGACTCCTTTAGATAATTTAACCATAGTGTTTTGTTTACTTATTTAATAAAGCTTTTGAATTGTCTCACTTTTCCACTGAGTATGTGTGCTGGTAGGGACAATGTGAAGAAGGGTTCTTTTTATAATTAGAAAATAATATTGTCTAAGATATTCACTGTAAAATATGTGGTAAGTTACTGAGCTCTTATTCAACCCATTTTTTAATGTCATTTGTGAATTTTGCATCCTAGGTTTTCTACCTAGCGTCCTGGAATTTCAGTAACTTGGAAAAAATCAGATTTGAACATTGCAGGTTGTCTATTTACAATTTCCCTCGCAATTGACCCTATGTAGCTATTATTAGCTATTGACTGAAAGGTCTCCAAGGGAAATGGGATGTAAGATGCACTACAAGTAGACACACATTGTACTTACCATGACAAAAATCCTTCTGTTAGATGTTGAAGAATCCTAAATTTAAACTGGTATGTGCTTTTCCCCATAGAGTCTGTGGAACACTCACTGTGGCTGTGTAGTTGCATTTCTGTTGAAAGAAAATTTAGTCTCTATTCACTGATTATGATGCTATGTTGCATTAATAGGCCTCCTATTATGCAAAACCAGCTGGACACACTTGACTAACTCTCGAAAGCAATGGATAAATACGTTAGCTGTCTGGCCCAAGTTCTAACTTTCCATCTCTGAATGGGCCCCATTTGCTGATACTGCTACTTGTGAGATTAAGAAATACAGTTAGAAGATTGTTCATAAGAGCAGTAGAAAGGCGGGCATAGAAAAAACATAGACAAGGCATTTGAAGATACCATTGTTACTATTCATTAGGATTTTCAAACTTAGATGTCTTAGGCCTGAAAAATAACTCAGGGGCTCACCATAAAAGAGTTATAGAAGGATTTCCAACTCAGTTCAGAGGATTTGATTCAACAAATGCTCATTCACCATCCCCCATGAGGATTAAATCCGAGTGGAATATTTTTGTAATAATTTATTGTAGGTACAGCCACAGATTAACCCTGAATGTGAACTTTCAAACAAATCTTTGGAAAGAACCAAACATCAGGCACGTACAAGACTTCCCCACCCCCCACACCTCCAGATCTCATTTATTCTCATTTTCTCATATTCTCTCTTTTTGTCTCTCTCTCTCTCCCTTATCTTTTAGCTATCAATTTATTTACAGAGGGCAATCAAATATAGATCATGATAGTAAATATTTAAGTTGTTTGATGTTTTTTTCAAAAATAAAAATGTCAATTGAGAAGAATATTAACAACAGTGAAAATAACTTTAATCATACACTAAAACACTTCCTGTATTTTACAAATAATATTATTTCTTATTAATATTCTGTATTGACAATTCTCGGTCATTTATTAGGTTACAGAAATATATTAATTAATTACACTGTGGAGGCCATTATGTGAAAGTCTGGTATAGTCAAAAGAGAATGAATATGTTCTGATGACCAGGGGTTTGCTATTTGAGTGATGGCCTCACCACTCTTTCTTAATATTGTTTTTCATAAAAATTTCAGTAAAAACAGAGTGAGGACCCACTATGTGTCAAGCAGAGCTCTGAAAGTTTAGCAAGAGAAAAAATGCAAAGCAGATGTTTATAAGATTATGCAGTAAATGCAGTAAAACCAAGGGAAGATGTTCAGAAAAACTGTAGGCAAGACTTCAAAGAAGAGTAGAGTTAATCTATTCCTTTAAGATAAAGAAATTCACTGCCAGGGAATAAAACAGAGGAAAAATATTCTAGATCCAGCACAGCTAAGAGATAATATTCATGGAGTAACTGCTGGACATTTTACTAAAATTCTAAGCATGAGCTAGCTCATTAACTCTCAATTTAGAAAAATCTTACACAGTAGGTAATCTCATTTCAATTGTAAAAATAAGTATGCTAAATGGGTTAAATAACTTCTGAAAGATCACAGAACTAGAAAATGGTAGTGCCATGATTTAAATCAAGAGTAAATAAACTAACAAACAAAATAAAAACAGACACACAGATAGAGAACAAACAACTATGAGAGGGAAGGGGGCTGGGGAAGGTAGAAGAGAGTATAGGGGGGGACAAATGGTGATAGAAAGAGACTTGACTTGGGGTGGTGAACACATAATACAATATACAAATAATCTATTGTATAATTATATTCCTGAAACCTATATAATTTTATTAACCAACTAGAGGCCCAGTGAACGAAATTTGTGCATGGGGGTGTGTGTCCCTCAGCCCAGCCTGCACCCTCTCCAATCTGGGACATCCCTCTCACAATCCAGGACTGCTGGCTCCCAACTGCTCACCTGCCTGCCTGCCTGATTGCCCCTAACTGCTTCTGCCTGCCAGCATGAACACCCCCTAACCACTCCCCTGCCAGCCTGATCGACGCCTAACTGCTCCCCTGCCAGCCCGATTGGCCCTAACTGCCCTCCCCTGAAGTCCTGGTCGCCCCCAACTGCCCTCCCTTGCAGGCCTGGTCCCTCCCAACTGCCCTCCCCTGCCAGCCATCTTGTGGTGGCCATCTTGTGTCCACATGGGGGTGGCCATCTTGTGTGTTGGAGTGACGGTCAAGTTGCATATTACTCTTTTATTAGATAGGATGTCACCCCAATAAGTTAAATAAAAAACAAAAGAAAGAAGAGCATATGACCCCAGAAACCATGCCTTTAAACAATCCCAAATTTCTGAGATGTAAAATAGCATGATGTTTCCAGGGGGTATCAGGAAGGTCAATGAGGTACTTTTTAAGACATATGTATGTCAGCTATCTGTATCTATGATATTGCTTAGCCTTGGCTTCTGAGTAAGAAATTACTTTACACACATTATAAATACAGCTTTATTATTTTGAATGAAACAAGAGACTCTACATTCCATGAAACAGAGACTACTTTTTTCATCTTTATTTCTTACTAAGACAAAATAAAATATAACACCCCCCTTTTTTAAAACTTATTCAGGATCTTATTCATTCTTTTTCCAATAACAGTTTCTAATTTTTATTAAAAAATAACTCCTCTCCTCTTAATTCATGAGTTTGGTGGAGCTAATCTCACCTCCAATGGGAATATAGGAACCAGCCGGGAAAATCAGACCCTAACCCTAACCTTAAGCCTAGCCCTAACCCTAACCCATTTTCACTTCTCTAAAAATCCTCTCTTATCTACCTATTAATTCTCTCTCCCTCTTTCAACCTCTGATAGCCACTGATATTTTTACTATCTCTCTCCATAGTTTTATTTTTTCCAGAATGTCATATAGTTGGAATCATACAATATTAGACTTCTCAGATTGGCTTCCTTCATTTAGTAATATGCATTCAAGATTTCTTCATGACTTTCATGACTTGATAGCTTATTTTTTTTTTTTAGTTTTTATTTATTTATTTATTTTTTTAAATATTTTTATTGAGGTATTATATGTGTACATATCTTACCATTACCCCCCCCCACCCCACACCCATACATGCCCTCCCCCCCAGAGTTTTGCGTCCATTGTTTATGCTTATATGCATGCATACAAGTCCTTCGTTTGATTTCATAACTCCCCCACCTTTCCCCAACTTTCCCCCTGTACTTTGAAAGTCTGTTTGATGCTTTACTGTCTCTGTATCTATCTTTTTGTTCACCACTTTATAATGTTCTTTACTATCCCTAAATAAGTGAGATCATGTGGTATTTTTCTTTCATTGACTGGCTTATTTCACTTAGCATAATGTTCTCCAATTCCATCCAGGTTGCTGCAAATGATGAGAATTCCTTCTTTTTTATGGCAGCATAGTATTCCATTGTGTAGATGTACCACAGTTTTCCGATCCAGTCATCTGCTGATGGGCACCTAGGCTGTTTCCAAATCTTAGCTATTGTAAATTGTGCTGCCATGAACATAGTGGTGCATATATCCTTTCTGATTGGTGTTTCTAGTTTCTTCGGATATATTCCCAGGAGTGGGATTACTGGGTCAAATGGGAGTTCCATTTTCAGTTTTTTGAGGAAACTCCATACTGTTCTCCACAGTGGCTGCACCAGTCTGCATTCCCACCAGCAGTGCACGAGGGTTCCTTTTTCTCCGCATCCTCGCCAACACTTGTCGTTTGTTGATTTGTTGATGATAGCCATTCTGACAGGTGTGAGATGGTACCTCATTGTTGTTTTGATTTGCATCTCTCGGATAATAAGTGACTTTGAACATGTTTTCATGTGTCTCTTGGCCTTCCTTCTGTCTTCTTTTGAAAATATTCTGTTTAGGTCTGTTGCCCATTTTTTTATTGGATCATTTATCTTCCTCTTATTGAGTTGCATAAGCTGCCTGTAGATGTTGGAGATTAAACCTTTATCAGTGATAGCATTTGCAAATATGTTTTCCCATGCAGTGGGCTTTCTTGTTGTTTTGTTGATGGTTTCTTTTGCTGTAAAAAAGCTTTTTATTTTGATGTAGTCCCATTTGTTAATTTTCTCTTTAGCTTCCATTGCCCTAGGGGCAGTGTCAGTGAAGAAGTTCTTGTGGCATATGTCTGAGATTTTGTTGCCTGTGGATTCCTCTAGTATTTTTATGGTTTCCCGTCTTATGTTTAAGTCCTGTATCCATTTTGAGTTTATTTTTGTGTATGGTGTAAGTTGGTGATCTAGTTTCATTTTTTTGCATGTATCTGTCCAGTTTTCCCAACACCATTTATTGAAGAGACTGTCTTGACTCCATTGTATGTTCATGCCTCCTTTGTCAAATATTAATTGAGCATAGTGGTTTGGGTCGATATCTGGGTTCTCTATTCTGTTCCATTGATCAATATGTCTGTTCTTGTGCCAGTACCAGGCTGTTTTGAGAACAGTGGCTTTGTAATACAGCTTGAAATCTGGTATTGAGATCCCACCTACTTTATTCTTCTTTCTGAGGATTGCTGAGGCTAGTCGGGGTCTTTTTTTATTCCAGATGAATTTTTGGAGAGTTCTTTCTAGGTCTGTGAAATATGCTGTTGGTATTTTGATGGGGAGTGCATTGAATCTGTAGATTGCTTTGGGTAGTATGGACATTTTAATGATGTTGATTCTACCAATCCAGGAACATGGTATGTTCTTCCATCTGTTTACGTCTTCCTCTATCTCTTTTTTCAGTGTCCTGTAGTTTTCTGCGTATAGGTCTTTTACCTCCTTAGTTAAGTTTATTCCTAGGTATCTTAATTTTTTTGGTGCGATGGTAAATGGGATTGCTTTTTTAGTCTCTCTTTCTGTAAGTTCATTATTGGTGTATAGAAAAGCCATAGATTTCTTGGCGTTAATTTTGTATCCCGCTACATTGCCGAATTCATTTATTAAGTCTATTAGTTTTTTGATGGAATCTTTTGGGTTTTTTATGTACAATATCATGTCATCTGCAAATAAGGACAGCTTCACTTCTTCTTTTCCAATTTGGATGCCTCTTATTTCTTCTTCTTGCCTAATTGCGATAGCTAATACTTCCAGTACTATGTCAAACAGGAGTGGTGAGAGTGGGCATCCCTGTCTTGTTCCTGTTCTTAGGGGAAATGGTTTTAGTTTTTGCCCATTGAGTATGATGTTTGCTGTGGGTTTATCATAAATAGCTTTTATTATGTTGAGGTATGAGCCTTCTATTCCCACCTTGTTGAGAGTTTTTATCAAGAAAGGGTGTTGGATTTTGTCAAATGCTTTTTCTGCATCTATTGATATGACTATGTGATTTTTATCTCTCAATTTGTTTATGTGATGTATCACGTTTATTGATTTGCGGATATTGTACCATCCTTGCATTCCTGGAATAAATCCTACTTGGTCATGGTGTATGATCTTTCTGATGTACTGCTGGAGCCGATTTGCTAGAATTTTGTTGAGGATTTTGGCATCAATGTTCATGAGGGATATTGGCCTGTAATTCTCTTTCATTGAGTTGTCTTTATCTGGTTTTGGTATTAGGGTGATGCTGGCTTCATAGAAGGAGCCTGGAAGTGTTCCTTCCTCTTGAATTTTTTGGAATAGTCTGAGGAGGATAGGTTTTAGTTCTTCCTTGAAAGTTTGATAAAACTCTCCTGTGAAGCCATCAGGCCCCGGGCTTTTGTTTGCCGGAAGCTTTTTGATGACTGCTTCAATTTCTTCCATAGTTACTGGCATGTTGAGCTGTTTAGAATCTTCCTGATTGAGTTTTGGAAGGTTGTATTTTTCTAGGAATATGTCGATTTCCTCTAGGTTGTCCAGTTTGTTGGAATAGAGTTGTTCGTAGTATTTTGTAACAATCCTTTGTATTTCGTCGGGGTCTGTTGTTATTTCACCTCTTTCATTTCTGATTTTGTTTATTTGGGTCCTCTCTCTTTGCTTCTTGGTGAGCCTGGCTAGAGGTCCATCAATCTTGTTTATCCTTTCAAAGAACCAGCTCTTGGTTTTGTTGATCTTTTGTATTGTTTCTTTGGTCTCTATGTCGTTTATCTCCGCTCTGATCTTTATTATTTCTTTCCTTCTGCTTACACTGGGCTTATCTTGTTGCTCTCTCTCTAACTCTTTGAGTTGTTGGGTTAGGTAATTTATTACCATTGTTTCTTGTTTTTTGAAGTAGGCTTGTAGAGCTATGAACTTCCCTCTCAGGACTGCTTTCATTGTGTCCCATAGATTTTGGATTGTTGTGTTTTCATTGTCGTTTGTTGCCATGATGTTTTTTATTTCTTCCTTGATGTCTTTGGTAACCCAGTCATGGTTTAATAACATGCTGTTTAGTCTCCAAGTGTTTGATTTCTTTGGGTTGTTTTTATTGTAGTTGATTTCCAGTTTTATGCCACTGTGATCTGAGAAGATACTTGATATGATTTCTATCTTCTTGAATTTGGAGAGACTTTGCCTATGTCCTAACATATGGTCTATCTTTGAAAATGACCCATGTGCACTTGAGAAGAATGTATATTCTGTGGCTTTGGGGTGAAATGTTCTGAAGATGTCGATTAATTACATCTGTTCTAGTGAGTCATTTAGGATTGATGTTTCTTTGCTGATTTTTTGTTTAGAGGATTTGTCCAATGGTGATAGTGGGGTATTGAAGTCTCCTACTATGATTGTATTACTGTCAATCTCTCCTTTGATATCTTCCAGGAGTTTTTTAATGTATCTTGGTGCTCCAGTATTGGGTGAATATATGTTTACCAGAGTTATTTCTTCTTGTTGGATTTCTCCCTTTAGTATTATGAAGTGGCCTTCATTATCTCTTGTTATGTCCTTCACTTTGAGATCTAATTTGTCAGATATAAGTATTGCAACCCCAGCTTTTTTTTCATTTCCATTTGCCTGGAAAACCTTTTTCCATCCCTTTACTCTCAGTCTGTATGCATCCTTTTTTTTGAGGTGGGTTTCCTGTAGACAGCAGATATCTGGGTTTTGTTTTCTTATCCAGTCTGTTACCCTGTGTCTTTTGATTGGGGCATTCAATCCATTTACATTTAAAGTTATTATTGATAGGTACTTATTTGACGCCATTTTTATTCTATACCCCTGTGTACCTTTTTTGCTTCCTATTTCTTTATTTTTTTTTTTTTTTTTTTTTTTTTTTTTTACAGCAGACCCTTTAGCATTTCTTTCATTGCTGGTTTGGTGGTGATAAACTCCCTTAGTCCTTTTTTGTCTCTGAAGCTCCTGATTTCACCTTCGATTTTGATTGATAGCCTTGCTGGGTACAGTATTCTTGGATTTAGACCCTTCCTTTGCATGACTTGGTATATTTCATTCCATTCCCTTCTGGCCTGATGAGTTTCTGTTGAGAAATCAGTTGCTAGTCTGATGGGGGTTCCTTTGTATGTAACTGTCTGTCTCTCTCTGGCCGCTTGTAAGATTCTTACTTTGTCGTTGGTGTTTGCCAACTTAACTATAATGTGCCTTGGCGTCGGTCTTTTGGGGTTCATTTTGCTTGGAACTCTGTGAGCTTCTTGGATTTGTGTGGGTTTTTTCTTCCCTATATCAGGGAAGTTTTCTGTTATTATTTCTTCAAACAGGTTTTCTATTCCTTGCTCAGTTTCCTTTCCTTCTGGCACCCCTATTATCCTGATGTTGTTTTGTTTTGTATTGTCCTGAAGTTCCCTTACGCTCTCCTCAATCTTTCTAATTTTTGTTTGTAGAAGCTGTTGTAATTGGGTATTTTTTTCCATCTTGTCTTCTAGCTCACTTATGCGGTCCTCTGCTTCATCTAGTCTACTCTTGATGCTTTCTATTGAGTTCTTTACAGCAGCGATGTCATTTTTCATTTCTTCTTGGTTCTTCTTCATTTCTTCTTGGTTCTTACTCATATTGTCGAATTTGTCTTCCATCCTTTTCAGCCACTTTATGACCATTTCTCTGAATTCTTTCTCTGATAGGTTGTTTGCCTCTAAATCGTTTACTTCCTTTTCTGGTGATACCTGCTTCTCTTTCCTGTGGGGGCTGTTTCTTTGTCTCCTCATGGTCTCTCTTCTCCGGATGTCTGGTTATATAGATTTCTCTCTCTGGCGTTGATTTAAAGGTATAAAATACAACACAACCAGGCACAACAGACAAGGCACTGAACAGAATTGTATTCACGATATTAATGACCTCCAATAAAGGTAACCACCAGAGAAAGACAAATTGGGGAATAGGAGTGGAAGAGGGAGAGTAAAAAGAAAGAACAACAACGAAGAAAAAAAAACAACAACAAAGAGTGTGAATCTGAACTTGGGAAAAGAGCAGAAAGAAAGAAAAGAAATAACAGAAAAGAAAAAGAAAAAAAAGTAAGAGAGACAAGAATGATACTAAGAGAGAAAAGGGGAACAAACTATATATATGGGGAGTAAACTCCACTAGAACAACCACTATTCCCAGCAAATTCCAGCAACACGAGCCTGGAGATTAATACAAACTGCAACAGCAGCTAATATCAAGTGAGGCAAGGGAAAACAAAAGTAAAAAACAAACAAAAACAAAGCAAACAAAAGAACCAACCAAACCAACAAAAAGAATAATCAAATCAATCTCCTAAAAAAGCATAAAAATTCAATCTAATCAACATTCAAGCAAACATCAACAAAAGGCCCGAGAGAAAAATATTTTTTTAAAGGTAGCGTAGAGAGAGGTTTGTATGGATTTGGAGCAGGGGGTTGGGAATTAGATATATAAGTAGGGTGAAGTTTTAGCAGGGAGTAAACTGAAAAAGTAGGGAAAATCTAAAGCCAGAAAGGGTTAAGATAAACTGGGGACCAAAAGGGGATAGGTTAGGAGGAGAGTGATGGCATAATGTTAGCTTTGAGATAGGGTAAAGCGATTGTAAGGGAAAGATGCAAATCGAATGTAGGACACTAATCCAAAAATAAAAGAAAGAGAAAATCAAATGACATTAAAAAAAAAAAAAGTAAAATAATAGTAATAATATTGCTGATTGAAAATAAAAATCTAATAATTAAAAAGGTGAAAATCAAGTGAGGAAAAAGAAAAAATATTAGTTTCTTAAGTATAAGATGCAAAAAATGAAAATAAAAAAATATGAGAATAAAAAATTTAAAAAATTGAAAAAAGAATTGAAAATTAAAAAATAGGAAGACTAAAATGTGCAGTAGCGGCTGTCATTCACTTCCTCTATTATTCTGTTTGGTACGCCTTTTTCCCAGTCTGGGCGGTATATCAGTTCAGCTTCATTCCAGGGCTCCTCAGTGTTGGAAGCCAGTCCTGCTTTTTAAGCCAGCCCTGTCTTAATTTCTCGTATTTATTTTTGATTACACCAGAGACAATTAGCGTTTCAGCCCCTGGGTGGCAGTGTTTCTGATTTGACTTCCGGGCCTCTCTAGCTCTTTTTTCTTTTTTTTTTTTTTCCCCTTCTATGGCACTCACTACTGGTTTGTAGAGGTGTGAGCCTCAGAGCTGCCTCTCTGATGGTCACACGCAGCTCTGGCCCCAGGTTCCGAAAAAAACACCTTCCCCCTGCAGTCTTTCAGGGTTTCCACCTGGGTTTGCCTCTGTATTGGGCTTAGCAATCAGAGTCGGAAAGAGCCCAGGTGTGCGGACCGTGGGTCTGTGCCCCAGACTAAGGAGCCTGCACTCCTTTGAAAATTCTTAGTCTGACCCTCCTCGTCAGATTAAAATGAGTTGCTTTCAAGAGGTCACTTCTGTTAGCAGCTCAGAAGACCCCCCTCCTCATTCACGGATCAAGGCAGTTCCAACTGCCGCTGATTTTTCTAGGCACAGACCTCCCGGCTCCTGCCGGTCCTGCGGCTGCCGCACTTCCCTCACCCAGCACTTCCCTCACCCACCGCGGGGATTAGAAACCGCAGCTTATTTCAGACAAAATCTGACCTTTCCGTGGTGCAGTGAAGAGTTTCTTTGAATCCAAATGTTTGCGCTGATAGGGGACCGGTGGTCTGGTGCTCCCAGCAGTTCAGTGTTTGCAGTTGTCGCGGAAAGTCAGGTTTCCACCAAAATCCTCCTTTCCTTGCAAGATGGCGAGGCGCCGGCGAGCCCGCAGCTCCAGGAGGGGACCCAGCCCCTGTGGGTGCTGCGCGGTCAGAGGAACACTGCCCAGCACTCCCCCGCCTTCTCCTGGAGTTTAGCTGTCCCTTGGCTTGCCCACATACACTCCCTCTGCGAGCCTCTGCTGCTCCGACTCTCCGCCCCAGGAACAGACTCCAAACCCGACTCTATTCCGTCGCCATTTTTTCCTCCTCCTTTTTTTAGTTTTTAATAATATTCCATTGTCTGGATGTAGCACAATATAATTATCTATTCACTTAGTGAAGGACACCTTGTTTGCTTCCAAGTTCCGGCAATTAGAAATTAAGCTGTTATAAATATTCATGTGAAGGATTTTGTGTGAACATATATTTTGAACACTTCTGGGTAGGTAAATACCAAAGGGTGTGATTGCTGGATTCTATGGTAAGAATACATTTAGTTTTATAAAAAATCACCAAACTGTCTTCTAAAATGGCTATAACATTTTGTACTCCTACCAGTAATGAGTGAAAGTTCATGTTATCCCACATCCTCCCCAGCATTTGGTGTTGTCAGTGTTTTAGATTTTGGCCATTCTTATAGGTGGGTAGTGGTATCTCATTGTTGTTTCAATATGCATTTCTGTGATGACATATGATGTGGAGCATCTTTTCCTATGCTTATTTTCCATCTGTATATCTTCTTTGGTGAGGTATCTGTTAAAATCTTTGGCTCACTTTTTAATTGGGTGGTTTTTTTTTGTTTTTTGTTTTTTATTGTTAAACTAGAGGCCCAGTGCACAAATTCATGCACGGATGGGGTGCTGCCAGTCCACCCATCCCAGTCGGGGCAGATTGGGCCAGGCTGGCCGGGTAGAGGGGATGCGAGTGGTTGGCTGGCCTTATCCCCTGGTCGAACTCCTGGTCCAGGGGACAATTTGCATATTAGCCTTTTATTATATAGGATTATAAGAGGGTTTTGTATATTTGAGATAGTCATATATTGTGGGGAACGGGCTGTAAGATGACACGGTCCTTGCACCTGTAGGGGCTAGCAAGGCTGGCACCCTACCCACACAGATTTCCTAGGCCTGTTTGGATGGCAACTAATCAGTATAACGAGAGTAGCCCTTGCCTATAGAGCTTTCCCAGGGTTTGTTTATATGACTGCTATCAATAGGATAAGAGCTACTTTCATGGCTTACCAAGAAATATGTATCCAACTAGTGAGATTTATTATAACAAGAAACCTGTCCTTCAACTTATCCCTCCAGTAGTGATTTTAGAGAAACAAAGAATGTTTTCCTTGTGATTCCCTGCTTAGTGTCTTATGTATAAAAAGCACTGTGTTACTAATAAAAGTTGCCAGAGCTTCTCGAGAGTTCTGGACCTCCTGACCCCGCTGTTGTTTCTCTTGCTTTTATTTCTCTTATTCTTTTATTTCTCAATTCCCACCTCCCTACCTCAGCCCGGTTCAATCGTCAGGCTGGACCTGACAATTGGCGCCCGAACAGGTCACTGAGGACTTGGGACACAGAAGGTGAGGAACTCCTCCGAAAAAAAGAGTGCACTCGTAAAGGTAAGGGAGGAGCATCTTTTTGGTAATCGGGAGTAAAATGGGGCAGTTAGAATCTAGAGACAATGCCCTTTATGGGCAAATGTTAAAGTCTATGCTCAACAGTAAAGGAACTAAAGTTACTGACAAGCAAGTAGAAAATTTTTAAAAATTCATTCAAGAAGTCTGCCCTTGGTTTCCTGAGGAAGGAACCGTTAACTTACAAACTTGGCAGAAAGTTGGAGAACAAATGCACAATCATTATAAAGCCTTTGGGCCAAATAAGACCCCGATTGATGCATTTTCTTTATGGAGTTCAATACGGGATTGTTTAGATCCCAGGCATGAACATAATCAACCATCTCTTAAGCCAGGAGAAAAGAAGAAGCAGTGTACTGGCACAAAAAAGGGGTCTGAAAAAGACAGCATATTAAAAAAGAGTAATGTAAATTTTAAAGACAAATTAAATCCTCAAGATGAGGAGGATCTTGAGGAAGCTACTGCTCTTTGTCATGATGATGATACAGGTGTTGTTCAGGCAAAAGAGGAGGAAGATTATTTTTCTGCTGGAACTAAAGAGGGTAGTAATATAGAGGATGTGTTAGAACAATTTTTAGAAGGATTAAAGCGTCTTGGCAAGAAAAAGAGAAGCCGCGGGGGCAGTTCCCGCCGCTCTCCGCTGCCCTGTGCAGCGCCAGTTCCACTCTCCCCTCTCCAGATGGCTTTGCAGGAGGCACGAAAGGCTGGTGAGGATTTGGGCATTCACGCCTTCCCCGTTATGGAACGGGTGAACCCTAACACGGGACAGCGTGAGCGTACTTATGACCCGCTTCCTTTTAAAACCCTGAAGGAGTTAAAAACAGCCTGTGTTCAGTATGGGCCTACTTCTCCTTATACTTTAACCATCTTGGAAACTATAGCCTCAGAGGCTCTCCCACCTAATGATTGGAGAGCTATTGCCAAGGCTTGTTTATCAGGAGGAGATTATCTCTTGTGGAAATCAGAATATGATGAAAAGGCTAAGGAGCAAGCTGCTCGTAATCGAGCTGCACAAGTTAATATTTCTTATGAAATGCTGGTAGGAGAAGGAGACTATGCTGATACCCATAATCAAATTCAATACCCCCTGGAAGCTTATAGACAAATTAATAGGGCTAGTATCAAAGCCTAGAAAAAGCTTCCCACCTCTGGTCAAAAAACAGAGGAGCTTTCAAAGATTATTCAAGGGCCAGATGAAAAGTATCAGGATTTTGTCTCTCGGCTGTTACAGGCTGTTGGCCGAGTAGTGGTGGATGGAGAGGCTGGCATGTTAATAGTCAAGCAGTTGGCGTATGAAAATGCTAACGCTGCCTGTCAAGCTGCCTTACGGCCCTATCAAAGAAAAGGGGATCTCTCAGATTATATCTGCATTTGTGCAGATATTGGTCCCTCGTATATACAAGGAGTTGCCATCGCGGCCGCATTAAAGGGAACCACCATTGAAGGAATTCTTCAGCAACAGTTCAGCACAGGGAGAGGTCAGACATATAAGTGTTTCACTTGTAGAGGAATAGGACACATGGCAAAACAGTGTCCCTCTAATAAAAGGGTTAATAAAGGAAATAGCAGAGGCTTCAAACAACCTGGACTGTGCCCTAAATGTAAAAGAGGAAAACATTGGGCAAATGAGTGTAAGTCTAAGACAGATATCCAGGGAAATCCCTTGCCTCAGCAGCAGTCGGAAAACTCCCAAAAGGGGCCAGCTCAGACCCAGCAAATAATGGAGGCACTATCTGTTTACCCTCCTGCCCCTGTGCCGCCTCAAGGCCAGCTGGCTGCGCAGCATCCAGCCTGCCCCAGGAGCAAAACAGATACAGGAGTTATTCCGAGCAACCCCCTGAAGTGCCGGGTTGGACCTTGGACCCATAAAGCGATATGTATTAACTCCAGAATTGGGACCACAAGCCATCCCTACAGGGGTATATAGACCTACTCCTGAAGGGACGTTTAGCCTTTTACTAGGTAGAAGCAGTTTAACTATAAAAGGATTACACCAGGAGTGGCAGGAGAGGGCAGGGCTATCTGCTCTCCCGCAATAAGATTACTTACAATAAGATTACTTAAAGTTACATTTAAGAATTATAAAAGAACTTACAGTGAAATGCGAATCTTGGCTAAATTAGGTATAAGTTATTACTTCAGAAAGCATAAAAGAAAGAAAAAATTTGAGAGCTGTCTTTCTTTTAAGCATAAACAGAAATTTGGCCAGATCCGTTACTAATATTTCCCCTGAAGTAAGCAGGATATGGGGGAAGGAAGAGACACGTGACGATCCAATATGGATGCCCACTCTCCCAGTATACAAATTTAAAGTTTCCTTTCTCGCTATAAAAAAACCTTAAAAATTTAAAAATGTGTCTGGAATTTCTGTGCTAGTGGGGAGAGAACTTAGCTGTAAGACAGAATGCGTGCATAGTCTGATTTCAGACATTTAGATTGTCTTCAGCTAGAATCTCTCTGCAAAAGCTATAGAAAATTAAAAACCCAGAACTGGTTATTTTTCCTAAGAGAAATAGTAAAAAAATCTTCTTAAAAGAAATTCAAGCGAATTCCAGCAACAAGATTCGCATTTCCATAATAAAGAGCTGTTTTTAAAATACTAATAAAGTGTGTTAAAAGGTTGACTTTTAAAGCCTTCAAAAATATAAGTAAATTTATCTCTGTCATAGAATCTATTCAAAATAAATGCTTTAAAATAATTAGAATTGGATTTGAATCTCAGAAATTATTAAAATATAAATAATATATTAATTATAAAGATCTAAGTAGCCCAGATAACTTACACCCTTTGTTAATAGAGGAAGGGGTAGATGCCCTTCCCCCAGCAGAGTTACTAGCAAATAAAAAGTAAAATTTAAATTTACCTCATAAGAAAAATCTAGAGGACAGAATTAAAGCCATTAATTGATTATGTCTTGTATTTCTCTTAGAAATATAAAAGTGTCAATCTAAGAACTACTAAAAATATTTGATTTACAAGCTCTAAAAGTTCAAAGTACAGATTAAATTAGGAGAAATTATAAATATAGTAATTATATTACCTAATATATAAAAATATATTTTTGAGAAAATAAAATACTATGTTTCTCTAATAATTAAGAATTTAAAATATATTAGTTATTGGTCTAATTTTAAAAAGAGGATTAATTCTATAATCCAGTTTAAATATAATTGATATTCTTTAAGATAATTTAGGTATATAATTTTTAAAGCATATATATAAATATATATATATATATATTTAATCTTTCCAAGTTATTTCAAGACTGAGAGTGACTTTTGAGCATCTCATAGGGCCCCGATATGTTCAAAAGTCTGTTCTCTCTTAAAAGAAATTTTTTTTAATTTAATTAAGCCAATTAATACTTGAAGTCATATAGAAAGCTTTATCAAATATAAATTAACATATTTTACTTATACATATATATTAAATGTTATAAAGGTTTTCGCCTGTAAGAAGGGCAAAAACAATATATTTCTTAAATATAGCCATACTTTTAGATCAGACCAATAAAGTATCAAACCTATTAGTTTTACTAAATAAGTTTCTTTATTTTAAATAAAGATACCTACTTTAATTACTTAAATATATTAGCTTATTAAATTGTAATCAAGGGTTTCAGCTTAAAGAAAAGCTAATGTCTTTGTAAGCAATTTAATTAAATATTCTAAGAAAGTTACTAAGGCCTTGTCTATACAAAAAGAAATTAACGTCCAGTTTAAAATTAAATTACCATACCTAGAACAAAGTATGTCCTTACATAATATTATTCTACAATGTCATTATAATTTTTTAATATTTTACAACAGCATATTATACATTTATCCCAAACAAATTTACAAACTAATTTTTTGAATGTTTGGCAGCAATTTAAAAGGACATAAAAGGATTTAATCCCTTCCACTATGTGGAGGGCCCTCTGGGAAGGCACCTGAGCATTCTATATTAGCCCTTCTTGCTCTTTTTACCAAGAGGGACCCTCTTCTCACAATATAATTGCCCGCAGCTGTTGCCTGAGCTCTCTATTCATACTGAGGTTAAAGCCTCATAGTGGCTAGTACCATAGATCTGTCTCTTTCCCAATGGCGTGAGCTCGGCCCTCTCTAGAGAAGAAACCTGGGTTCCCCAAGATATGTGATCAATGCCGGGGCCCCGCCAGCAGGCGAGGGGATCCCAAGGCAGGTGCTAGGCGTGGAGGCCACAGGGGCATAGGCTACCAAGGAGACAGAACTAAACCTCACGTCACCCTGCTTGGCCCCGGAGGATGGCTGGTTAGTCAATGACGGGTAAGATTCCTCAAGGGAGGAACAACCTAAGACAGGCACAGTCGCAGAGGGGCCATCAGGAGAGAACTTGGGGGTCAACAGAGGTGGGGCACAGAACCTCACCCCCCCAACATTACAGGGGCCTGAACTCTAGCCCCTTCTAAGGGAGGTCTCCTGCCCCATGGCTGCTTCACACTTCCCACGCCCAGCCCAGATCTGGACCCAGGTAACAGAGACTTGGCCTAGCTCAGATTGGGACCCAGATAACAGAGACATGGCTAACAGCAGCTGCCCTATATCTAAATCCAGCCTAACACCAGGAATGATCAGGGCTTTCTCAGGGATACAAATAATCCTTTCCATTAATATTTACAGGGTAAACTAAGATTGTTATTAAAATATTAAATTTAAAAGTAAATTAGTAGTCAGCCTTACTATAAAAGTACTTATAATATAGCTAGCTAGTCGCCTATAGGCTCAACCTTCAAACTACAGCAGAAAACACAGAGCAAAAAACAAAGGTCCTTCAAACCCCTTATATTTCAGTAGAAATACAAGCTCTTATTTATACCTTAACAGATTTTACTATGAAGCCCATCAACCTTATAGTAATAGTACTTATATAGTAAGTATAGCAAAAATTATTAAAACAGCTACTATAAGGCACACTAATTTACAAGAATTTTTCATTTAATTTTCAGCCTTTAAAATATTATTTAACAATAACAATTTCCATATTTTATTAGAAGCAATGTTCTCAGTATATTATCCACCTTCCTATACCAACTTTAGGGGTAAATCCCCAAGGACTTAAACCTAATCATATCTAGCAGAAGAATGTCACTCAATTGTAGAAAGAACCATTCATACTCTTACAATCATTTACTAAAAAACAAAAAAGGGGAAGAGGTTGTGTTTTATATCTTTCCAGAAGGAGCAATGCAGCCAATTCGGGTGCCAGAGAGTTACGTGTGTCACCGAAATGGACTCAGACAAGATCCTATGTCCCTTCACTCGAAAGGACTAAGTACTGCCCTAATGACAGCAAAGCAGAGAAAGAAAAAACTGAAAGCTATGCAAGCAACTGAAATGCCAACATAGAGTCATCTGAAGAAGTTAACAACTGAAGTGCAGCAAATTATGGAAAAGCAAGAAGTTGAAGCTACTTCTTCAACCACGTTCCTGCTCATGCTAGCATCTATTAGCTGCCAGTCTTCTGCAAAGTTTTACGCAGGCAAACAAAAGACTCTAAGTAAATATACAACAGGAACACCAGCAGCAAAAGATTTTCTTTCATTTAGTAGCTAAAAATATTAATATGTCCATAGTTTTTATTTCTTTCTTATTGTTTTATTATTATTTAATAGCCATAGTTTTGCTCTTAACATTCAAGTTTTAAAAATGATAACATGTATATAATTTAATTTTGCATTGGCATTGTTTTAATATTAGAGCTTTGTTATTGATATTTAAAATTTACTTTTATTATTAGTAGCCTAAAAAACAGACATCAGTAGATTACATGGAAAGATTCAAGCTATTAATGATACAGGTTCTGCTCTGTTGCCTCCTAGCGAAGTGGCACAGAATATTTTTGATAGAATCCTAAGCCTTATGTCTTTTCATGGATTGCAGTCATTTATCTGGTCTCTGTTGATTATTGTTATCCTTGCTCTCGTTATTCTCTGTTTAATTCCAGTCTGCTTCCGAACCATTGGATCCAGCATCCGGTCCCTGCAAATAGGACTACATGAACTTTGCTTAAAAGACAGAGAAGGGGGATCTGTGGGGAACGGGCTGTAAGATGACACGGTCCTTGCACCTGTAGGGGCTAGCAAGGCTGGCACCCTACCCACACAGATTTCCCAGGCCTGTTTGGATGGCAACTAATCAGTATAACGAGAGCAGCCCTTGCCTACAGAGCTTTCCCAGGGTTTGTTTATATGACTGCTATCAATAGGATAAGAGCTACTTTCATGGCTTACCAAGAAATATGTATCCAACTAGTGAGATTTATTATAACAAGAAACCTGTCCTTCAACTTATCCCTCCAGTAGTGATTTTAGAGAAACAAAGAATGTTTTCCTTGTGATTCCCTGCTTAGTGTCTTATGTATAAAAAGCACTGTGTTACTAATAAAAGTTGCCAGAGCTTCTCGAGAGTTCTGGACCTCCTGACCCCGCTGTTGTTTCTCTTGCTTTTATTTCTCTTATTCTTTTATTTCTCTTATTCTTTTATTTCTCAATTCCCACCTCCCTACCTCAGCCCGGTTCAATCGTCAGGCTGGACCTGACAATATATCAGATATGTTTTTGAAAATGGTGTCTTCTCATGCTTTTGACACTGCTTTTCATAGCACAGAACTTTGAGTTTAAAGAAGTCCAGCACATCAATTATTTATTTCATGGATTGTGCTTTTAGTGGTGTACCTATAAAGGTATCACCATATCCAAAGTCATCTAAATTTTCTCCTCTGTCATCCTCTAGGTGTTTTATAGTTTTTCAATTTACATTTAAGTCTATGATCTATTTTGAGTTAACTTTTGTGAAGGGTATAAGGTCTGTGTCTAGAGTCACTTTATTTTTTTGCATGTGAATTTTCAGTTGTTCCAGCACCAAAGACTATCTTTGTTCCATTGTATAACCTTTGCTCCTTTGTCAAAGATCAGCTGACTATATAAAGGGGTGTTTCTGGGCTCTCTATTCTGTTCAATTGACCTAATTGTCTATTCTCTCACCAATACCACACTATCTTGATTATTGCCATTTTATAGTAAGTCTTAAAGTCAGGTAGGGTCAGTCTAATTTGGTCCTTCTCCTTCAATATTGACTTGACTATTCTGTCTTTTGCCTCTCCATATAAACTGTAGAATCAGTTTGTCAATATCCATAAAATAACTTGCTGACATTTTGTTTGGGATTGCATTAAATTTATAGATCAAGATAGAAAGATCTGAGAAGTTTTTTTTAATGTATGTTTTTCTATGAATTATTTTATAAAATCAAAGCCCACTCAAACACCTCTGGTAATTTTGATCTGCTAACGAGTTGTTTCATTCTGGATTAATGAATTATTTTCTTGTGTGCTAATTTGGATGTAGTTTTGTGCTCAGTTACTGCTGTATGCTCTGATATGATAGACTTTTAAAAATACAAGGTGAAGCATTACTAATGTTACCTCACATCAGTGTGGAAGCCTTTCGGATCTGTTTGAATGAGAAAACTACTGTGAGGGGTACATGGCCTTTTGAATGCCTTACACAATCCAATCACTCATTTATTCATTACTTAGTTTGCAAGCATTTCTTGACTGTCAATAACATAATACACAGTGTGTTAGATGCTGAGAATGAAGAATAAAGACATCAATAGTTTAAAAGAATATAACTTTTTTTCTGAACACAAGATAATATATCACACACTTTTCACACATTGTTTCATGGAATCATCACTGCAAGCCAGATAAATTGGGCATTTTATTACTTATTACACTAGTCAAGAAACTGAGAGCCATGAGGCTGGACTTACCAATGATTATAAAGTTAATAATTCATGGAATCAGAATTTAAATTCAAATCTTCCCCCCTCTAAAAACCATGCTCTTCACTTTAATTCCACTGTCTTCTGGGAAAACATCAATGAATGTAGACAGATGATAGCTTTGTACAAGAATTGAGAGGATGTACTTTGAAGTAAAATAAACCCAGGTTCAATTTTTGACTGGCATAGGCTGCACAATTCTGGGCAAGTTACTTCAAGTTCCAATATTCAGGGTTTTTTTGTTTTTTTTTTTTTGCAAGGAAGAACAAACAAAATAACACTGATATTATAGGCTTCTTAACTAGCATCGTGCCTGGAACACAATGTGTAGAGCCCAGTAAGCATTTAGCGATTCCTTCAGGGATAAATATAATAAAACATATTAAGCTCTTTGCAGACTCTTCCTAGCACATGATCAGTATTTAATAAATGTCAAATTTCCCAAACTTCCCAGACTACTGGAGCTCTGATTTCTAGCAAGTTCCTGATTCTTTTTCAAATGTATTTTTTCTTTATTTTAAATATTCCTTTAGTTTGTCTTAATGGCTACTTTCCATCTAGTGATAGTTAGGACTCAGATTAATTTATTAATCTAAATAAAAAAAGTCAATCTCTGCTTTACTGAAACATATGATGTGTTATACAGGAAACATTGTTATCACTGATTTTGTCATATCACATTTAATCCACATAGCAATTCCAGGAGGAAACTGGGTTTCAAAAGGAAATATTAGCTTGGCTTTATATTCTGATTCATCACCATAATAATCAAATGCAGTGATACTTCACAGAACTGTACATTTTATAAACTACCTAATTTAGTTGCATTTACACAAGACAGATCAAGATACAGAAAAATAGTTGGTCTAGATCAATTTTTCACACCTGCATAATCATTCTGCATAATCATTATAGTTATAATGTAGGGGTTTGTACTAATTGTTAGGTACCTCTCCGGTCTGAGAGACTGATCAGTTTTGGATTAATTTTGTCTAGTAATCTGTTTTACCTAAACACTGCTTTATTCCCCCAAGCAATAAGGTTACATTCTGGAAAGTGCTTAGCACAAAGGCTAGCATAGTACAAGACATCCAGGTGAAAAAAGATGTCTCTGGGCAATGTAGTACGTGGCTATGGATCTCAAAAGCTAAGTTGGAGCTATGGAGGTAGTGATTTGAGAGTCACCAACATATAAACAATAACAAATAAAATTGTCCTCAAATTCTAAAATAAGGTAGTTCATTTTGAAAAACATAATGTTCAGTTCATCTGAAGATGCCATTGAAATGAAAGCTTCATTACTAGTTATAAACTTAACATTGAGTATAGGTTGAGTAACCTTAACATCAATCATGTTTTGAGTCTCAGGCCCTGTAACCAAAAAGTTTGTTTTGCAAAAAAGAACAAACAAAATAGCACTGATATTATGGGCTTCTTAACTAGCATCGTGCCTGGAACACAATGCGTAGAGCCCAGTAAGCATTTAGCGATTCCTTCAGGGATAAATATAATAAAACATATTAAGCTCTTTGCAGACTCTTCCCAGCACATGATCAGTATTTAATAAATGTCAAATTCCCCAAACTTCCCTGACTGCTGGAGCTCTGATTTCTAATAAGTTCCTGATTCTTTTTCAAATGTATTTTTTCTTTATTTTACATAGTCCTTTAGTTTATCATAATAGCTACTTTCCATCTAGGGCTTTAGAAACCTAGAATGACAAGACAGTATTTCCAGAATGACAAGCTTTTCTGTTCACTGGTGTGTCCATGCTAGTTTCAAACCAAATAATAACTCTATGGGTGAGTGTGATGATGCTTTTATCACAGCAGGAGAAATTCCCCTTGTCAAAATTGGCACCAATTATGCAAATGAAACTTAAAAGGTTCATTAGCTAAATGGTAATTAGAGTAACCTGCATTAAAGAAATGATATACAAAATTTCTATCAAAAAAAATCACTATTTTTATAATAACATTTAAAAGTCTTTCCAATGAGTGATAAATAAATCAAGGTTTTAGAATTATTTTAGATATTTAATGGATTCATAACTGATATTCTTTTCATGATATATTTTAATATTTTTTCCTTTGCTGGACATTTCTTTTGGTTACAATATACTGCTTATAGTACTAACAGAAAATATATTAGGCATCATTTAAAGCTACAGCGTTGTGTAGCAATTGAAATAAATTTAAAATCAACAAGCTTTTACTGGAAGAAAATGTAAAGCTTCCCTAACATCCCAGATAGATTTCCTTATATATATAATAGTAATAAGCATCTGTGACTGGTTTCATTCATTCGATCAGTTTGAAAGTTATTTCCTCTTCTTCAATTTTCCAAAAAAGTTCATATTTTATTGATATTAGTTTTTCCTTAAATATTTGTCAAAATTTACCAGTGAAATGATCTGGGCCTGGAGATTAATTTGTGGTATATTTGATTTTAAGTGAGCATAAAGTTGAGTCTGATTTTTTTTTAACCAAATGTAGTAATCTCTCTTCTCATAGTGGGGTATTTAGATCCTTTACATTCAATGTGATTATTGACATAGTTAAGTTTATTATCTTGCTAATTGTTTTCTGTTTGTCCCATCTCATCCTATTCCCCTTTTATTTTCTGTCCTGTCTTCTTTTAGAGTCCCGGAACAATATTTATGATTCCCTTTTATTTCTTTTCTTTTATAATTTAGTGGTTACATTATAGTTTACAGTATATTTCCTCAACATATTACAGTACACCTCTAAGTGATATTAAAACACTTAATGCATAGTATAAGAATCTAAGAATAGTATACTTTTTTTTTTCCTTCTTCTGGTCTTAATGCTATTGTTGCCATACATTTGACTTACAGCTATGTAATAAAACCCACAATGCATTGCTCTTACTTTTATTTCAAGAGTTAAGATCTTTTAAAGAGACTTAATAAGAAGATATTCATGTATTTACCCACATGGTTATTATTCCCAGTACTCTTCATTTGTATAGATTCAGATGTCCATCTTTTTTTTTTTCTCATCTTCATCTTTATTGAGTGTAAATAAAGTTGTATCATCTAGAACCTACTGGCAAATAAGCCATGGAAGAAAAAGTTATTCAATTCTATACGCATTATAAAATATGATCCTAATACCATACAGTTGCTCATTCTTTGTAGATGGTGACCTTCAATGAATTTATGATACCATGAATATCCCAGAGAGTTTACTCATGGTGGGCCGCTTTGCCAAAAACAAGTATACTTGGCATGGATGACACAATCTCAACAAAATCCTTGGGACTTTGAAAAGTGTCAGGGAGGAAAAAAAATATGCCAAGCAGACTATAATGATCCAGAAGAAAAAATATGCACAAGAGTTTGACTTCAGTAAGATTTACAGTATTGAGGATCATAGCATCAAAGCAAATGCACAGATTTCCATCTTGTATTATTTTTGTTCTCCCTGAAGAACTTCCTTTAATATTTCTCATAGTGTAATAAACTGATAATGAATTATTTCAGCTTCCATATGTCTGAAAGTGATTTTAATTTACCTGCACTTATTAATTATATTTTTGTTGGACATAGAATTCTAGATGTTTTTTTTTTCTTTTCATACTGTCAAGATGCTGCCATATTTTCTTCTTGCTTGCATTGTTTTCAAGGAAAAATTTGCTATCATCCTTAAATGCGGTCCTTTGTACAAAATGTATCTTTATTAACTCTGGCTGTTTTTATAATTTTCTCTTTATTGCAAGTTTTGAGGGATTTGATCATGATGTGCCCTGGTTTAGTTATCCTCATATATGTTGCTTTGGGGATTTGCTGGGCTTAGATATGTATCCTTACCTCCCTACCCTCTACTTCTGGAACTCTGATTTTGCACATTGGACTGCTAGATGTTCCAGCAGCTTACTGGTACTCTTTTCATTTATTTTGGCATGCTTTTTGACTTTGGCCTTCTTTATATAATCCATTTTTTATATCTTTCTCTGCCAAGCCATGTCAGATTTCTTGAACTCACTACTCATCTTTTCAACTCAGAGTCAGCTGGTTTTCCCCTGAATTCCCTTTTCCTGAACTGCAGCCTGGAAAGTCTGCACTAAGCCTGGGCAATCACAGGGCTTATCTTATTGGTGGCCCTTCATGGGCTATCTTTTGTAACCAAATTCCAGTGTCTGCAAAATAATTGTTCCATATATTCACCTGTCTTCTTCTTTGTCCTTTTCTGAATTGTTTCAGATTTGAGTGTAAATCCAGATTCTGTTACTCAATCAGATTAGTTTTTAATTTAAATGTGAAGATAGTTTCCAAATTCAGCTTTCATAATCTAAAAAGTCCATGTACTTCATTGTTATATAGCACAGTTGTTTTTAAGCTTTTCAATCTCATGGCACACAAAACCTAATTAGTAAAATTATGTGGCTCACCAGAAAACATACGATTTTTTTTGTCGATCTGATGAAAAAATGGGTATAATTTTAATTCATTCACACCAGATGGCTACTGTTGTGCTGGCTGTTGTCATTTTCTAAAATTTGACAATCTAAGAGAAAAGAGGTCAGTGCCCCTGACTAAATAGTCAGTTATGCATGCTTTATAAATTCTTGCAGCACACCAATTGAAAACCGCTGCTATAGTACATTATCAAAGGTGCTGTGTTGTTTTTAGAGAGAGACATCACTTTTTTTTCTTACAGGGAATCACAAAGGATGTATAAGAGGTAGATGGAGAGCTCACATCTCACTGAAGGAATAGAGAAAGCTGTCATCTGTGAAGAGAGGTGTGGAAAAGATAAGTGATGTATGGCTTAAGCCTGAATCTGCCTCTGAAGAAAGGGAGCCAGAAATCCAATGAGGGATGAACAAGAGGGTTGCCAAGAAAATACCCACAGCCAAGTTGTGGTTGGACAGCTCAGACCTCCAGTAAGCCAAGTTTGATGGCTTCAGCCAAGACTAGAACCCAGAAGCAGGAACAAAGCAAAGAAAGCAAAATGTAACAATAACATAGAACTTGGTTCTGAAAAGCCAAGGGAGGGATGGGTCAGGGCAAGGGAATAGCATTTGGTCATGAGGAGCCACAGTTAATAATTTAAGGAAACAATATTCTAATATATGGATGGAAAACAATTTTTGTGCATGAGAGGAAGGAGGGCCAGAGATGACAGGTAAGGATATTTTAATTCTGGAGAGTGCTGAGTGAACTTGGGGATCGTACTATATTCTGATTTTTGTAGCATTTGGCCGATATAATGTGGAAATAAAGGTTAACAATGGCAGAGGGTAATTGACTATGAGATCAAGCATCTGAAAGATAGTCAGTGTATCGAAAGGAATGACATTTTTGAGCCAGATGCTGTAGCATTCCAGGCAGAGTGACACTAACAGAAGGGAGCTGCACAGCATAACCCCTAGTGATGAAGAGCTGAGGGAAGATGGAGGGACAGTGAGGAGCCTGCCTCCAGGCCAAAATCCTATGTGCAACCTGTCTGGCCCAACATAGGTGATTACGAAGCTTTGCCTTGCAGGTCTCATGGGTAGAAGCTCTCCTTCCCCACACCAGACTTGGTGCACAGCCAATGCATTGCAGTTTTTAGGAGGCGGTTGTAATCAAGGACTCAAGCCCTCATCCCTGAGCCAGCCAGCCATGCTTGTATGCTATATATCTGCATTCCTATTCTAGGCACCTTCATGCAGAGGCCTCCTTATTGGCCTGGGCTGAGGTACTTTTCTCCACTTTAATTCAGTACCTTTCCACTCCTATTCTTTACACATACACCCTACCCCACCCCCACTCCTAAATCTATAAAAGGCAGGAGTTTTGGGTTCTGGGATCCACCCCCAGACCCTCCTGCATTGACCCACCTGACCTTGCCTGGTAATGTTCCACAGGAAAAAAATGAAATACTGAGGAACCAGAGTCACCTTTTGTCTCCTCTGTTTGCTCTGTCACAATAAGTGAATAAAGACTTGAATATTACTCTCAGTTTGGCCCACTGTCCTAATTGACCACAACCTTGGCATCAGGTTCCTCAATAGTCAGGGCCTAAAAAATTAACCATTTTCAAACGAAAATGAAAGTGCTTTAAGCTCCATATGTAATTCAAAATTATAAAGGTTCTGCTGGTATCAGTGAAAGAAGGTATGTTTGGGTACAAACTTTTACACATAAAGACTTTTTCTTCTAAGAGTTTCTACAAACTACATAAAAGGTTTGAAAATTAGTGAGGTTAATCATAACATTTTTAATAATAAATGTATAATATAATATCATAATTATATCAATAAAGTAAAAATTGATGCTGATGAAAGATACCATGATATAATATGTGGCTGATATTAAAACTGTTCTTTGAATATCAGAAACTTATTAATTTTCTATAATTTCCAGTGTTAAATTTAGTGTTTAAACCATGGTAGGCATATAGTAAACATTTATGACTTTCAATTAAATTAAATATTTAGGTTATTGTTTTGGTTTAAATTTGAACTTTGTCATACATATATTATTCAATCATTCATGCATTTTTCATCAAATATTTTAGCATGTGTCTACTACATACCAACTACTATACAAGGCCTTTGATTAAAAGATAAAAAAGTACATGGTTCCTGACCTCAGAGATATATCAGTGCTCATACAATGTTAGCTAGCTCTTATGAAAATCATCATTTAGTGTTGATAAGAGTAGTTTTAATAAGGCTGTACTAAAGTTTTCAGAGGAAAATAAGCAATGTCTAAACATCAAATGCAATGGAGATAGCTGATGGTGAATATTTTACCATAAAGAAAAAAATAATAAATAGAGCCATTTCTTAAAGGTTCTTAGAATATAACAGAAAAACAAATATTCTATTTAGATTTTTTTATGCCTGTGCAAGATTTTTCCAGTCTGATTATTTTCTCATAGCATTGTAGCCTTGTCTCCAATACATTTCCTGTTTGCTGCTCTAAGGATCTAACTAAAAATGTCTTCCCTATTTTCTTTCTTTTCCTGTCTCCTTGCTCCTTTTTTTTTCTTCCTTAGTTTTTCTTTCTTTCATTAGTATATAGAATTTAAAATGCAGCTACCTGAATAGACGGGATAAATGTTAAATTTTTATCTCAGCAAAAAGTGTAGCAAGAACTGTTTTAGGTAAACACTTGACCTAGAAATGCCTTTTTATGTGTGGTGCAGTGGCTTAAAATTGGGAAAAGTGAACTAAAAATATAAGCTATTTAAATTTACATATCATGTCCTCTTAGAAATGCTTAATGATTTGCTTGATTCTAATTGCAGTACAAGAATAAGATGAGTGCCCAGATCTCAAATCAAAGGCAAGATTGTTTAGATTAAAAAAAAAGTATTATATTTTTCCTTTTGGCATTTTGGAGCTAGAAAACAAAATAATCCCATAGTCCAAAGAAAAACTGATTAAAACATTTTGAGACTGCCATTTATGTATATTTACCATTCATGTAACTAGCACTTACTTAAGAATAAAAATTTTTAAACCAAAAGAAAAACTTAGAGTCAAAATGAATTCTAAGGAAAGAATTCTAAGGGGAAAAAAAATATTATATCTTTTGACCAACAATTATCACAGTTATCTTACCACCTAGGAAACTAACATATCCTTCTTAAATACCCATGGGTTAAAATCAAGGTTTAAATTACAGCTCTGCCTTTGGGGGTGATTAAAAACAGAATCATCCATTCCACAGGATAAGGTAAATTCACTCATTCTTCCCATCCTCCCTCTTTCCCTGTCTTTTTTCTTTCCCATTTTTTTTATTACACCGCAAATATGAGTGATTGCCACATAGCAGACACTGAGTAGGGTGCTGAGGTGATAGAAATAAACAAGACAAACCTCTTCTCTTTAGAAGACAAGCCTAAACATACGAAATTGGTACAATGTAGTATGTGCCATAACAGAAGCTTAATCAAAGTGCAATGACAACCCATACTTTCATTCATCTGCCATCAGGGTTCAAGGCAAAGAAGAAGTCATCACCAGATGCCTGTGGGATCCTGACTCTTCTTCTTGACATACTTTAGCTCCCTTTATTTCATGAGAACAGAACAGATGATACTGACAGAAACCTGCCTCCGGCAGTAAATCCAGTAGAGGGTCCCTTGCAAGTAGTCCCAGTAGAGAGAAAGAGGTAGGAGAGGGCTCTCTGCCAAATATCAATGCACACAGCGTAGCTGTCAATCTTCTGTGTCCCTCAGGATGGAAGAAGCATAGACACAGGAGAACAAATGTGAGAGACTATGGGCTAAGACTCGGGATAGAACACAATGATCCACATCACAAACGGAAGTCTAGTAATATACAGGGGTGGACAAAAGTAGGTTTACATTTGTGAGTACATGAAACGCAGTTTATTCTTGTATTATTTATTTATTTTTGTATTATATACGTTTCCATGTAAGCAACTATAAACGTACTTTTGCCCACCCCTATGTAATTATAATGATGCCTTACATTGGTATAGCAGGTCAGAATTTCACATCTCTTTCATACACAGCATTTTCTTTAAGTCTCAAAGCAAATCTAGAAGCCAAACAAGGAAAATATTAACTTTTCTACTTGACAGCTGAGGAAATTGAGGTTCCAGCAAGTTAAATGAGTTGCCAAAGGTCACACAGCTTGGCCTCCTAAGTAGGAGTCCAGGGATTTCTCCTCTGCTTCCTGTATTCCATTTGCAGTATTTGTCTGGGAGTGGCCTGCATCCTGCTTCTGTGTGTGAAAGAACAATGCTCCAGTTATCATGGTTTCTGAGTTTGATTCTCATTCCTTCCATTTATTCTCTTCATGATAAAGACAGAAGGCCACTGCTCTTTTCTATTATGGAGAGCAGAAAACCACAGTCAGTAAATATCTATGAAGGCCTGATTTGTTAAGTGCTTGAATTTTGTGTTTTTGTGGTTTCCTGATTCAGCAACACATTTATAACCTGAAATAATACATAACTGTATAAATAACCTCTTGCCTTATCTACCCCCTGAAAGTGCCTAAAGTATGGTGATTATGTGATTTTATAACTAAAATGGGAGCAAACCCTATAATTTTATAATGCACAACCATCGTGTAGTGCATCATAGAACAAGGTCATGGGGCACATTCAGCTCTCATGTTTGATGGAAATGTACTAGAGGCAGAGACTGGCTCTTAATTTTTTTTCTTTTAATTTTGTCTTTTTATATAACCTTTTTCCTACCACTTATGTCCCATTTTTGATATATCACAAGATACCAGGATGGTCATGATTTTTATCCCCATATAACCAATAGTGTAAAATGGAGCAGTTGGAATAGAGGTGTAATGAAAGAAGCATTCAGAAACAAAAGTTTGTTCCCTGCAAAATAACACAAACGGTGATCCTCAGAAGAAAAGATACAATTGTGCAGTGCTTACCTACTCCAGGAATATGTGTAACCATCTACACATTTTGCCATATAGATGGATCACCTATGTTGTTAGTGTTCCTTTAACTAAAACTTTTTAATTTTTAGCTTAAATTAATTAATCTTAAAAGATAATCTTATCTTTTACTCTCATCAAAGAGAAAGCCCAGCCCTGGCCAGCATTGCTCAGTGGTTAGAGTATAGGCCCATGCACCAGAGAGTCTCAGGTTCAAAGGCACGTACCTGAGTTGCAGGTTTGATCCCCAGCCCAGGTTGGGGTGCATACAGAAGGCAGCCAAATGATATGGCTCTCTCACATCAATGTTTCACTTTTTCGCCCTCCTCTTTCTTTCTCTGCCTCCCTCCCCGCTCTCTTCCACTCCCTCTAAAACTCAATGGAAAAAATACCTTTGGGTGTGGATTAACAAAAAAAGAGAGAGAGAGAAAGCCAAAAATAAAAACCATACTATTGAATTGTTAACGATATTTTTGACTACCTCAAATTCTTAGACCGACACTGTTCCCGTTCATTAAAAACATAGAGAGGGAGATAGAGATATTTGTCAGTCCTAGAGGGCAGCTGATGTTATAAGGACATGAAACTAAAACATTCTCTGATAATAATCAGAAGGTGTGGGAGACAAGTGAAAAGACCTTGCCCAAGGTATGATACATTATTATTTAATACTGTCTCAACACACTACTACCTAAAACTACCTCTACCACATAGCTAAATCCTTGGGCAACACACACTTACTAATTTTTTCTTCATATATACAGTATATAGGAAATACTTAATACTTAATACTTAATACATATGTGTTAAATAAATGTTAAATCAAACTGGACTGATGGTTATTTTTTTAATACATTTGTCTGGCCAGATCACCTTTATAATCCTAATTGAGGGCATCAGACTTTCAACACAAATGTGAAAATACCAAGCACAAAGTAGATACTTGATAATAATTTATTGACCAGTATTTGGATCTGTATGGACAGAACAAGAAGGCAGGTATTCCCACAATCAAACTGATTACAGGGATGGAGGATCCTATATACTTTGGACTATGCAAAGACAAATTAGATATGTGCTCTTTCTATTTTTTCATTAGTATGTAAGGTAAAATACTAGAAGTTTCATGTAGAACTCAAAGAAAAAATACCATATATTTTAGCCATAGTATCAATATTATGGAAGAAGCTATTGCTTCTTTACTGACTCATCTGCTTAGGAAAGCAGACCTTTATCTAATTAGAATTTCCCATTTAGACTTGAACCTAAAATGACTGTGGCGTATATTCCATGTCATACACTCAACTATGATTCTTGCTGACATTTTCCATATATTGTGCTAATTGCATCCAGAAAGTATAATAGAATTTTACCATGTATTAAAGATAAAGAGGGTTCTGTATAGGAATCAAAATAATGTGTTTTAGCTATTAATGCCAGGTTTCAAAGAACCTAGAGGCAGACTTTAAAAAAAAACAAATCTTGTGAGAATGATAAACATTATTCTAACTCAGAAGCATGGTAGTGGCATTGAAAACTTAATAAAGACAATTGAATGCAACTTAAAATTGAATGCATTTTAATATAGAATAAAATAAGAATGTACACATTAGATCATTAGTAAGAAAAAAAGTAAGGTAAAAGTAAATATTTTGGAATGATACATACCGATAAGTATTAAAAGATATTGCACACACATGTTTTAAGTTCTATATAAAAGTAATCTATTTTTTTTTCTCTTTAGCTTCCATTGCCCTAGGGGCAGTGTCAGTGAAGTCAAAATAAAAAGCTTTTTCACAGCAAAAGAAACCATCAACAAAACAACAAGAAGGCCTACTGCATGGGAGAACATATTTGCAAATGGCATCACTGATAAAGGTTTGATCTCCAACATCTACAGGCAGCTTATACAACTTAATAAAAGGAAGATAAATGATCCAATAAAAAAAATGGGCAACAGACCTAAATAGAAGCTTTTCAAAAGAAGACAGAAGGAAGGCCAAGAGACACATGAAAACATGCTCAACGTCACTAATTATCCGAGAGATGCAAATCAAAACAACAATGCAGTACCATCTCACACCTGTCAGAATGGCTATCATCAACAAATCAACAAACGACAAGTGTTGGCGAGGATGCGGAGAAAAAGGAACCCTCGTGCACTGCTGGTGGGAATGCAGACTGGTGCAGCCACTGTGGAGAACAGTATGGAGTTTCCTCAAAAAACTGAAAATGGAACTCCCATTTGACCCAGTAATCCCACTCCTGGGAATATATCCGAAGAAACTAGAAACACCAATCAGAAAGGATATATGCACCCCTATGTTCGTAGCAGCACAATTCATCATAGCTAAGATTTGGAAACAGCCTAGGTGCCCGTCAGCAGATGACTGGATCAGAAAACTGTGGTACATCTACACAATGGAATACTATGCTGCCATAAAAAAGAAGGAATTCTCATGATTTGCAGCAACCTGGATGGAATTGGAGAACATTATGTTAAGTGAAATAAGCCAGTCAATGAAAGAAAAATACCACATGATCTCACTCATTTATGGGTAATAAAGAACATTATAAACTTGAACAAAAATATAGATACAGAGACAGTAAAGCATCAAACAGACTGTCAAATTACAGGGGGAAAGTTAGGGAGAGGTGGGGGAGATAAGAGATCAATCAAAGGACTTGTATGCATGCATATAAGCATAACCAACGGATGCAAAACTCTGGGGGGTGAGGGCATATATGGGAGTGGGCTGGGGGTGGCAATGGTAAGATATGTACACATATAATACCTTAATAAAAAAAATTGAAAAAAAAGGTAATCTATTAACTTTTTGAAAGACTTTAAATGATACAAGTTAAAGATGAGGTCTTAGAACAAAGCAAGAACATGTCCCTGTGTACCTCACACTTGTAAGTATTTATAAAACTTAAAATTATAGAACTAAGAAGCCACGAGATTGCTGTGATAAACATTTATATGACCCAATCAGCCTAAATTTAATCCCTACTCTGCCTGAATCCAGGGAGATGAACTAATTGATGACCTTTCTAGCCATGTTCAACATAGATAAACAAAGGTAAAGGAAAAACTGGAATGAAAAAACAAAATCTTAATGTATTGAGGAAATCAACATTGCTGGTGGGACTGTGAAAGGTACAGCAACTTTGGAAGACAGTATAACAGTATCTCACCAAATTAAACATACTCTTACCACACAACCCAGCTTTCACACTCTTTGGCATTTTCTCTAAGGAGTTGAAACTTGTGTCCACAGAGAAACCTGCACACAGATGCTTTTAGCAGCTTCACTCATAATGGCCAGAAGTTGGAAGCAAACAAAGATGTCCTTCAGTTGGTGTATAGATAAACTGTGCTACATCCAGACAATGAAATATTATTCAGCCATTAAAGAAATGAGCTATCGAACCATGAAAGACATGGAGGAACCTTAAACGCATATTTCTAAGTGAAAGAACCTAAACTAAGAAGGCTGCATAGTGTTTGATTCCAACCCTATGACATTTTGGAAAAGACAAATTTATGGAGACAGTAAAATGATCAGTGGTTTCCTGGGGTAGGAGACACAGAATTTTAGAGCAATGGAAATACTGTACATGATATTATAATGATGGATATATGTCATCATACTTTCGTCAAAACCCATAGAATGTACAACTACAAGAGTAAATCCCAAGGTAACTATGGACTATAGTGAGTATAATGTATCCATGTAGGTACATCCTCGATAACAAATGTACCACACTGGTAAGTGATGTTCATAATGGAGGAGGCTATGCATGTGTGAGGGTAGAGGGTATATGGAAAAATCTATGTATATTCCTCTCAATTTTATTGTAAATCTAAAATTGCTCTAAAAATTAAGTCTTTGAAAAATAATTAAGAAACCAATCGTATTCAAAGTAAAGATATTGACAAAGTGGCAGTCCTGTGCAAATGTCTTATTAGATTTTCAGATTATGTTTAGCACAGTAAACTCAAGCACTATTTTCTCAGGAAAGGGTGAAAAGCCAATTTTATGGAGCTGCATCTATAGAGAAATCTTATCTTCAGATTAAGCCCTTATGCTTAACGTTCTCAAAAAATGGAAAGAACAGTTTAATGTAAAATCTTACAGGCATAAAACTAAACAGAAATCAATTTTAGAGGACATTTTGAAGAGCTCCTTATTCAACAATTCATTATCATTTACAACTCTCAGCAAAGTGATCAGTCTTATTTATTTAGCAAATGTTTACTGTGTTCTTCATATGTGTCAGACACAGATTTCAGTGTCTGGAAATCTGCTTTTGCCTAGCCAAACTATCTTATTTGGTACAGTTCAATATACTGGAGAGTTCTTCCTTATTCTACTGTTCTAGGTTATGCCTTTGAAGCCATATGGCTAAATGGACTTCCTCTTTCAGAAGCCATCCTCCAAGATTAAGAAAAACACCCCTAATTTGCCAGTCATTTAACCTTTGTGCTACCTTTGCACCTGTGTCCTCAAGACAGCCGTTCAATAACCTCTCCTCAGAGCTCTTAAAAATAATTTATAAATTGAAGCTTTCTGCTAGAGATGCTAAATACAACTTAGATTTAAATACAAATGCAATTTAGATTAAATGGGAGAATTGGAGCATGTAAACACAGCAGTCAGAGCAAGAGAGCAGGGTGTTGACTGTGCTTATTGATGAGAACAGGGAACTGGGAATCAGAGCTATATTCCCAAAACTGTTACTTTTTGTTGTTATTGGGAGAAAAACATTGAACCTGTCTCAGTTTACCCATCTGGAAAGAAAAACTTTATTTTTTTCTGATGTAAGTCTTAACTAGATTATTTGCACTTGCTTGCTTTTTTCTCGATTCCTTTATTCTAATGCTAACCTTGTCAAGTCACACTCGACATCCGAGTGCAAAAGGTTAAAACTACCTGAACTCACGTTTGTGTTTTTTCATTTATAAAAAAGACATACAATTTGTTCTGACTGGTTTGGCTCAGTGGATAAAGTGTCAGCCTGCGGACTCAAGGGTCCCAGGTTTGATTCCGGTCAAGGGCATGTACCTTGGTTGCGGGCACATCTCCAGTAGGGAGTGTGCAGGAGGCAGCTGATCGATGTTTCTCTTTCATCGATGTTTCTAACTCTCTATCCCTCTTCCCTCCTCTCTGTAAAAAATCAATAAAATATATTTTAAAAAAATACCTGCAATATGTTAACACTACTTAAGAAAAGAAAAGAAAAAAAAAAATACATACAATTTAAAAATAAATAAATATTACATCATCCATAGGGTGTTTTGTGTTAGAATGTTCAGCTTCCAAGACTGAGATAAATGAGGCAAAGCCACCTTCACTGGTTGCCAGACAGAGCATTATGTTCTGATGGTTCAAAAATGTAGCAAAGTGTTCACAGTCCATGGGTCAAAGCTAAGAAACAGAGGTCATTTCAGGGAAAAGATGATGTATGACCAAGTATTAAGTTCCCTCCTCCCACAAACTCACACATACAAGATGATGAGTCCATGTCCCCAGGGGAAACAAATGTATAGAAAACCCAGATGCTGGAAAACCTTCAATAAGATGAATGAGCAGTAAACTGCGGGAAAAGACCAATCTCTATATATAAAAGCCAAGCGACCAGAACTCTGGAACCACCAGAATGACCAGTCGCTATGATGCACACTGTGGCAGGCCAAGCAGCCCAATCCAGGGAGAAGAGGGAGGAGGAAGTGGCCAACTGCCCACGGCCCCTCCCCCCGGCAGGCCTGGCACCTAACTGCCCCCCATCCCCAACAAGGGAGGGACTGACTGGATAACCTCCCGCGTCCCCTCCCTCCCGCTGGTCCAGACCAATCGGCCCCCATCAAAGTGGGCTGGCCGGACCCCACCCGTACACGAATTCATGCATCGGGCCTCTAGTTAGATATAAACAGAGTAATATAAAGTTCACCCAGCCTACCAACCTATCTTTGTTGTCAGTTCATACTTTCTTTTTTTCCAAGCACCATTTATCCTTCATATATGCTCCCCCACGACACACACCCCTCTCACCACACTGTTGTCCTACTTTTTTCTTTTTTTTTTTTTTTGTTAACCCTCATTGGAGGATATTCTTCCATTGATTTTTAGAAAGAGTGGAAGGGAAAGAGGGAGGGGAAAAGAGAGAAACATTAATGTGAAAGAGATATGTTCATTGGTGGCTTCCTACATGCACCTCAGCTGGGGCCAGATTGAACCTGCAACCTAGGTGTGTGCCCTTTACTGGGAATTGAACCTGAGACCCTTGATATGTGGGGTGATGCTCTAACCACTGAGCAACGCCTATACTGGTTGCCAGACAAAGCATTATTTCCTAATGGTTTAAGAATGTAGTGAAGTGTTCACAGTCCATGGGTCAAAGCTAAGAAACAGAGGTCATTTCAGGGAAAAAATGATGTGACCAAATATTAAGTCACCGGAGGAAACAAATGTAGTCTGGGCCACATTATTGTCCTTTTTGAGTTATGTTTACTCGAGCAACAGCAGAGAAAGAGGGTACTTCTCAGTGTCTCACAACTGTCACACTGAAGCGGGAGGAAAGAGGGGGAGCACCATGTGCGGTTTGGGCTTTGAAGGTGATATTCTGCAAAAGAGTGACCAATAAGAAGGGAGTATCAACAGACAAAGAATTGCAGCTTTTATAACTCTTAGCAAAAAAAGAGCTTGGTGGGTTACCCCCTTGGGACCTCCTCCCTTCGTGGGAGTCTGTATTTGCTTCCAATAAATTTCCACCCTTTTCATCTACCACCTTTTGTCCATGGCTTCATTCTTCGAATCCATCCAGACAAGAACTTGGGAAAGAAATCACCCTTGCATCCTGCTCAGGAAAAACATAGACTCACATAGAAAGGCATCTGGTTCCCTATTTTAACCAATAATTCTTTATAATTATTTTTTAAATTTAAAAAAACGACTCAACTTCCTTCTATTTTAGTTTCTAATATATAAAGTGGGACCAGCAATGCTTTGCCCTATCTACCTAGTAGAGTTGTCATGGAAACGGAATGAAAAAAATATATGGTAGACTCCCACTTGGGCCTAAATTGGGCCCAGTGCTAGGGTTAATGTGAGAATAATTTGTGAGCTGATGGGAAGGGGTACTCAAAGAATCCATGTAGTTAACATAAGTGTCCCAGGAGGTGGAAGAAGGGAGGAAAATGTAGCATAAAATAGGCTAACCCAAAGCATTCTCTCCACTTCCCTGGAGTTCACAGCACCACTCTGGCACCTCAAGGGCCATCAAGGATATATTAGCATTCTCATGGTAAACAGGGACACTAGCAGGCACTTTTCATTTTTAAAGTAATTTGGAGGACAGAGAACATTAACCAAAGAATCCAGTACCACAGACATCTTGTGATAGCAACAGCTGACACACAGTTCTGTAAGACAAGGTCAGCATCTCCTTGGGACTCCCAGAAACACCAGGGGCTGCCAGTTTATGTGCAAAAGAAGGCAAGATGCCACCACAACTGCTTTTTAATGTTAACATCACTTATTTGTATCCAGGGAACAAAAGTCAAATTATTTATATTAAATTGCCTTTGCAAACTACAAAGTCCTATGCAAAAGCAATGTAATACTATGCTTTTAAAATGTGTAAACCTCTGGGCATATCTTTCCTATTTTAGATGCACAATTTTAAAAGAAAAGGTTTATACAAACCTATTGGTCTCATGAAACTAATGTGCAAATCAGAATCATTATCAAAATACAGAGAAAACAGGTGCCTTATTTTTCTCCTGACCAAGCTTCTGTCTATTTTTAGACATGTACAGAAGTGCTGCTCTTGAATAGATAATTAAAGAGCTAAAGGGAAAATTCAATGTGGGAGAAATTATGTTTATTAACTTATATACTACATTTGTTTCCTCTGGAATAATCTGCATCATCCTCCTGAGCCAATATTCTTTATCAAGCACCATTTCTGGGAAATGAGGAAAGGGGTGGGCATGAAAAAATACTAAGGGATCTCTTCTCCCCTCTTATGCAAACCCTTTTTGTCACCTGTGCTCAATTTCACAATCCTGAAAACCACCTGTCTGAAAGATGAATTGCCCTCAAACTCTACTATGCTGAACTTTGCCCAAATTAAAGCGAACATGTTTTATGCATGATCTTGAAGTCTAGATGAATGCGGGGAGCAAAACTACAAAGACTGCCTTTCCCAGCTCTGCAGACTAATTGTGGTCAGCTTAGGCTGGCTGGCAGAATCCCAATTCTTCCCTTAATCTGCAGCTGGAGTGGAATGTCCCGAATGTGTAAGTGTTTACTTCTAGGGTGGATATGGGCACTGGGCTTTGTTCTTAACAACTGTCAGTCACTTCATCGACACTCTCAAACAAATTACTCAAGAAGGCCTGATTCGTAGGTCATTGGCTATTGTACTCAATGCTGAGGGATTACTCTAGCCAACCCTGTGCTGAGTGATGGGAACAAAGTAGTGAAGAAGACAAAGTCCTTCCTCTCATGGAGATACATGCATAACAAATAAAGGCTGTATTTTCAGACAGTGTCAAATGCTATTTAAAAATAATTAAGCTGGTCGGTGAATATGAGAAGGTATGAATCATGTAAAAAAAAAAAATCTCGGGTCAGAGAAGGCCAGGCAGGAAGGGCCGCCGATGTAAAGATCTTGAAGGGGAATGAGCTTGGCAGACGGGAGTAACAGCAAGGCAGAGTGGCAGGAGCAAAGAGGAGCGGTAGTCCCAGAAACAGGATGGAGGGGGTGGTGGAGGGGCGGGAACACACTTTCAATGGCTTTGTTCGCTCTTAAATAAATTTGAGCTGTATCAGAATGAGAGCAGAAATCATTGGAAAGGAGTTTACACATACTAATTTGGGGTTGGAGACGGCTCTGGCTGCAATGTGGAGAATAGACAGAATCAGTGGAAGCAGAAACGGTCAATAAGTCAGGGAAGTCAGTATACATTGTAATGAGAGGTTTTTTTCCTTTCAATTTTTAGTATAATTGTAAGAAATACAGTCCTGTGCAACTTTTTTGAGATTACTTTTTAAAGAAGTCTGTTGCTAGGGAGGTTACTAAGGAAACCGAGCAAAGCCTGAGAGATAAGTGACCAATATTTTATGCAGACTTTATTTAAATGCCAGAGAGTAGAGCCAGGAGTAGATTAATCCCCCTAAGGAGAAAAATGCATGAATTAGAAGGTACAATGTGTGTGTGTGTGTTTTAACCACTCTCAGGAGAAGGAGTAATGGTGGCATGCCTCTTGGGAGCTAACAAAAAAGTAATTTGTCTAGATAGGAGATGTAACTCTTGCTTCAACAAAAGTTAGAACTAGCTAAGATTCTATAGGTCAATTTTAAAAATCCAGTAAAAACAGACAGATTGAACTCATTTGAAGAAAAGAGCAAAGTGTAGTAATGGAAGGACTGTCTGCCATGGAAATGGTTTAGCATGGAGTCAGGACACACCGGAACTTCTAAAGTGTCTTCCGCTATAAAATAAGGCGGCAAAAATTCATCTTGCTGGTTGGTGAGAAGGTTAGTTTCCCACCAACAAATTCATTTTCTGCTTTTCATACCAGGAATCTTTGGAAGATGACTGCCCATTGAGGCCTGCATTTCTCAGCTTCCTCCTGACTCCTTGCTGCCTTTCCCCAAACACCTCCCAGGAGAGTTATTCTGGCTAATGGGACATGTGTATGCCATTTTCCAGGCAGTTTTTAAGAAGCAGTTATGCTATGACACATGCTCTTTTTTCCCTGTTGGCGGGTAAATGTGGAGGATGCTGGGGCCAAGGATAGAGAAACCACCTGGAGGGAAGCAAGTCATGTAACAGGATCAAAAATTGGACAGACAGACTTACTATCTTAAGTCATCGGGTTAGTAAGCAATTGGCTGTTTGTATGACCATAACTGATACATGCGCTTATTTATGAGCATTGCAAATGACGCAGAGTCCATCTCTGGACCATGAATGTTTCATAAATTAAACCGCAAACTGTATTAATTTTGTTCCCTTGCTCAAATTACTTAACCCCTCTGAGTATTAAGTCACTCATATTCACTCATCAACTATGTCTTCTCTGAATATTTTCTTCTCCACTCTGAGCATCCCCAACTCTGTCCATCATTCTTCAAATGGAGAGGATTTTGGATCTCTGTCTTTTCTAAAAGCTCTCAGGTTGGTCAATGCTTCTCTAAAAGAGCACCATCCAGGATTAAATGTGTTACCATAAACAGTCTAATAGAGTGGGAATCTAACCTAGCTTGTTTTGAATACTAGACATCTATTGTCCTTAAAGATTAAATGGAAACAGGTGAAAACAAGTGTCTCCCTACTCACTCAGTGGTACTGAGTTAATGAGTATAAGTGAGTGTATAATGATGCAGTTATATTCTGGGACCCGAGTTTGAATTTCATTGTATTCGTTTTAACTCAATGTTTTACTATGGGTGTCACCAACCACATAAAGGATTCCTCCCAACTTTAGTGTTATTCCCAAATCTGATAAACATGGCTCCTATATCTTTTTCCAAGCCATTATCCAAATGCTGAACTGCAAAGGCCAAATCAATTACATTTTCTCCTGGAGGACAGTTTCAAATTTCCCAATAAATATCCAGATTTTTAGACATATATTTCCAAAGTAGCCACTAACCATTTTTATAGTCAGGAATTGATTTGAATGGATTGGCAAACTTCCACTTTTTATATTACTAGGTGATTTTAACCTTCTGTACAACTATCCACAACTAATCCAATTCTCAGGGCTTATTGACTCAAGAAGCAGATACATTCCACAAACATTTAACAAAGCAATTTTCAAATTTCCTCTTGGAATTTAGAGTGTAGGGATGTCCAGGAATGCTATACATAGTGCAATAACCAGATCTACCTTGCACATTAGATAATTATTTCATGCCTGGAAACTATCAAATATACTATGGTAGATTCATGCAGATGAATAATTTCTATATTTCTGAGCCTAGACTCTAACTCTATTTTGTATGAAAACACAAACACACACACACACACACACACACACACACACACACTTGCTCTATTTTAATTACATAGAATTTTTCAGAAATACCATTATGTCAATCAACAAAGAAGTATGTTCTTAGTAAATATACCAATATTTGTTTACCCTTTTGGAAAAGCATGTCATAAGTCAAAACAAATATTATGAAATTTAATTTGTCAATACAACAATCTTGTGTCATTACGCATTTTTAGTTGTTGAACTCACACTAAGTCTATATATACTGAACCTATGTATTAGCCTATTTCAATGAACAAATATAAAAATGTGAATAATATTCAGATTAATGTTTTTTTTCTTAAAGCTAAATGTATTTTTTTCATAAGTAAGTGCAAGTGTCTAATCAGTTATTTTATCTACTATACTCAGGCCTTATCTTTTACGTAATGATATGCATAATATTTTATTATTAACTAGAGGCCCAATGCACAAAATTCATGCAAGAGTAGGCCTTCCTTCCCCTGGCTGCCACACTGGCTTCCCTCTGGCACCCAGGATCTGGGCTTCCCTCACAGCCCCGGCTTCGTCGGGAAGGTCGTCTAGAAGGACATCCAGTCTCATTAGCATATTACACTTTTATTATTATAGATTTATATTATTTTCTTCTTATTTTCCTCTGTATTAGTTAGGATATAATATTCTTTGAAAATTTTTGTAGTCTGACCAATGTGGCTCAGTGGTTGAGCTTTGACCTATGAACCAGGTGGTTGCAGTTTGATTCCTGGTCAGGCTCGATCCCCAGTGGGGGGTATACAGGAGGCAGCCAATCAATGATCCTCTCTCATGATTGATGTTTCTATCTCTCTATCCCTCTCCCTCTCTGAAATCAATAAAAATATATATTTTTAAAATGTGTATAGGTAGGTTGTATTATTTAAATTTTAGGACAGTAAATGGAATTTTTCAAATTATTTGTTATAAAAAATCAAAAGTTAGGCCTGATTGAGTTAAGAAGTACCAATTTAATTATATATATATGGAATTCTATGACTGACTGGTGGAGACTAGAAAAAGAATAATAAATAGATTCTGGTTTAAAGAGAAAAAAATCTAGATTAGAAACATATATGTAATATATGTAATAAACATAATGACAGACATGGAGAAAGTACAAAGGAAACAAGAGAAAGCACCTAATTAAGTCCTGGGAATGTAGCAGGTGCTATTATTACCCCTTGACACTCACTGTTCCTGTATCTGCTGACAGGTTCTTACCTCAGCCACTTGTGATTCTCTGTCTGTTGACTTTCTTTGATCACCTATCTCTGAGCGTGTGCACTTTCTTTGATCACCTATCTCTAAACAGGTTCATCCCACATTCAGGACAAGCTGGAAGTGCCACCAATATACAGCTCATCCTCTCCCAAGAGCAATTCTCAATCAATGAGAGAAGAGCATTGGTGCACACGGATCCCACTTCCTCATCCCTCAGCTGGGATACCTGAGGTATTTTCTATGCAGATTCTCAGTGGTTCCCAACATGTTTGAGCCCCAGCTACCAGATATGTGCTAATGAATGCTCCCTGCATCAGCTTCTTTACCTTCCATAAATCGTTCTCCCACCTCTGTTCCTGTGCATCCCAATTCAACACCCAAATAACATACTTGAAGTCAAGTCTTAAATTTTAGAGTACTTCTGGGTAAGCTCAACTTTAACACAGGTTGTAAAATTCATTTGCATGTTTGTTCTACGATCCATTCTCTACCTCCTCCCCACTCTGCTTTGTATCTCAGGGAAGTGTATTTCCTAGCCTCCCTTGCCAACTGACTTGTAGTTAGTTTGGCCAATGGAAATAAATGGTGAAAGAATGAAGGGTAGGAAGAGAGGAGAGGCAGGTCATTTAGTTTCCTCTCACTCTGTGTGGTGGCATTTCTAGCAGCAGCTGTGCGTTCTCTGGTTCAGCTCCCAAGTACAGTGCTTTTGTGGTTGTGGGTCCCACCTGGCAGCCACACCAAGGCTCTCGCTCTTGTAGAACAAATTCTGACTCCTACTGTCTAGTAAACCACCTGTTTCTTTTTTCCTTCTATCATGCTGTATCTAAGAATTTTCAACAGCATTCAGTGTAAGATGGTAAGTGACAGGAAATGAACTAGAAAAGTAGAAAGCAGGTTGATGAAAGAGGACCTCAAGTGCATGCTATGAAATTTATCCTGTTAAGTAAAATTTCCTGAATTCAAATACTCTTACTTTTTTTCTTTCAGAAGCCCCATCGTAGTGGTGAGTTATTCAACACCATGTGAATCCGTCCAAATTACAAGATAGTTTTCTCATGTCCTTTAGAAGCATAGTCTGTGTATTTCCTTTGGGCAAAAATATTATTTTTCACCCTAAGGAATTAAATAATTCTTAGGAGATGTGATTGTGATTCATACCTATGGAATCTAAACAGAATTCCATAGAGGATATGCAGAAGATGGTGATACAATGTAATGAGAGGAACATTAGACTGGGAGCTAGGAGATGTAAATCTTAAAATCTCTTCTCTCACCTTGGGATGACGATGCCATAAACAAGCAAATCAAAAGGATAAGAATTAAAACCATTGGAGATTATTTCAATATCTAGATAAATCAGCTCCTTTCAAAATGTTTCTTGATTTTTGCTACCTTAGAGAAAACCAGTGGCCAAAATTCAGATGTATATGGGGCACTTTGCCCTAAATGAATTACTACTTCTTACCCTTCAATAAAAATTGAATTTAAGAACTGTTCAAGGATTAACTGTATTGAAACAATTGAGAAAACTATAAGGTAATTATTATTCTTCCTAGCTCTTTCCTCTCACCACTAAAAATATTAGGTACTCCACAGAATGCTTGCCAAAACACGAAACTGATAAATCACAGAATATGAAACACCGGAAGCTGAATACATGTACATAGCAGCAATTTTATACTTCCCCATATTTTCAGAGGCCTGATTAATTTATTGCAAGGGATGTTAAATTAGCTGAAGCTTAATTCATTTTAATCACCTCTAAAATCACTGTTATTTTATTTCCAAGCCTTGTCCATGTGACCAAATCTCAGCAGGAGTCATAATTAGTTAGGAACCAAATTAAAGCAACTTGGACAAAACTACACTTGATTGATGTGGATGTAGAGTGGGGGTGGGGATAAGCACAGCTTGGGCATTTCTCCAGAATATCCAAGTGCTTTCAAGTCTTCATATCATAGTGAAAACTAAGCCTCCTTAATTACCAAAACAACAACAACAACAACAAAAAGTTCTTATGTAGGCGATTGGCAATTTCCCTGGCATTGCAGCAAGACATTTTCCCAGATAGGCTGTCAAAAATAGGGCATTGAATTGCATGTTTTGCCAAGCAGTTTCCTTTCTGACTTATAAAAACGAGTGCTATTCTATCCTTCTTTACTGGATTCTCTCAAATACAATATAAACTCAATTCTATGGGCTTTCATTAAAGTAATGCAAAATCAAGAAATTTAAAGAATACCTATTATTTTGCTTCTACTCTAAACAGAACCTAGTCTAATTAGATTAGAGCCTAGACCAAGTCAGATTTTCTAAGGAGAAAGCAAAAAAGTTAACTTTTTTATTCTGAAGTTCATCTAAAGTGAGCTTGGTTCTCTTTAAATTCTTGACATGGTGGAGTTGTGGAAGAGCGAGAGAAAAGGAAACTGGGTCCAAATTATGTGTATAGTGTGTGAAGTCGATTCACTGAAGAAACAAGTACAGGTTTGATTCACAATGAGCAGTTGTGCTTAGGGAAATCAGCACAGTTATTCTCAAAGGAAGCCCCTTCTGGTTTGTGCCTTATTCTCAGGTATAACATCAACATAACTCTAGTCTGAAGTCTCTCTAGCAATAAATCTCAAACTTCAGTATACAGAAGAATCACTTGGACAACTTATTAAATACAGATTCCTGGGGTTCCATAAATAAAGATTGTGATCCTGGGTCAGGCCTAGATAGCTGTACTTACAAAAAGAACACCAGGTATTACTGAAGCAGGTAGTTTAGAGACAACGCTTTAGGTGAAAAAAACTATGGGTATTAAGAAGGACTCAGAATAGTTTATCTACTAGGAATGGAACCTTCCCACCTATTTCCAAGAGTTGTCTACCACTGCCATTGCCGTGCACATACCAGGTGTACTGGTTAAAAATGCGAATTTTTTTCAATAGATGGAGTTACACATATGTTGATATATATGTGATTTGATATGTATGCTATTTTGTTGTATTGGCAACAAGCTTCAAAACTTCATATGTCAAATTTTCTGAAGGTGTTAACATCATAGATATTTTTACGCTTAAAAATTTCAAATTTTGTGCCAAAAAAAGAGCATTTGATGGAAGTTTTAATTCAGTACTTTATTTTGAAGAAAAGTGCTGCTGAAAGTTATATACTTGGAGCTGAACATGCTCCATCTCAAGATACTTGTGACCCCAGTTTAAACCCTTTAAAAGTAATGATTTCGATGTAAAAGACAAAGAACGTCCAGGTCAATTGACACCACACTTTGATCATAAAATGACCAGAATGGGCCAGAAGACACAAGAAAGTAATTTTGCTTCATGATAACGCACCGTCACACACTTCAAAACCAGTTAAAGACACGTTAAAAGATCTTGCTTGGGAAGTATTAACCCACCCGCTGTATTCACCAGACCTTGCTCCTTTAGATTACCATTTGTCCCAATCGATGGCATGCACACTTTCTGAGCAGCACTTCAAAACATAGGAAGAAGTGGAAAATTGGGTCTCTGAATAGTTTGCCTCAAAACAAGAAAAGTTCTATTGGGACGGTATCCACAAATTACCTGAAAGATGGGGAAAATGTGTAGCTAGCAATGGACATTACTTTGAATAAAGCACTTCCGATGTTTATCTGGAAATTATCGTGTTTTCTTTGATTACAAAATCTGCATTATAAGTGGTACACCTGGTAGTTCAATTTGTAGTCACTCTCAAATGGGCATCTGCAGCAAAATTCCCCCATAGAACCTATAAAAGGTACACATTACTGGGCTTCTCCCCTGACCACCAGGCTACTGAACCAGAATCTCTGAGTCAGGGTCAGAGTCAAGCTTAGAGATGTGGGTATTGTACAACTCTATCAACTCTTCTGATGCAGTCGGGATAAAGAATCCCTAGAAGACATTATAGCCAAGAAACTGTGAAAGCATGGAAGGACAATAGACAATTGAATGACCCTTCACTAGGATAGTGACCTGGGGTGAAGTACATCTATCTGCTGGAACACCTTGGCTGATCAGAGTATTAATGCCTACTTGGTTCATACGCTCTTATACCAAACTTCAGCATAGAAAGAAAGTGGGCATGGAGGACTGAAAGAAAGCTATGTAGGGTGATTTAATACACTGTTTAAGTATTACTACTAATGTGATGAAAGGTCATTATCTCCATTTTATAGATGAGAAAAAAAATGGAGATTCGTAGTGGGTAGTGAAACTTCCAAGATCCCACAATGAGAAATAATAACAGCGAGTAATGAAAACCAGGTCTGCCTGACACTACACTATCTCAAAATGCTTTCTTTTCACTCATTTTCCATTCTCCTTCAATATATAGTCAATAGTAAGTCTGTAGAGTACATTCAATACTAGGGAAGAAAAAGGATAAAGTCCAAGTCTAGCAGAAAAATTCAAAGGAAGGTACAAGGAACTAATGTCACTGACTAAAAACAAAGAAATGGAAAAACTGTTCCAACCATCTAGGTTTAGATTTGGAGAGAGCTTTATACAGAATCTCTGTGAGCATCACTTCTGATAATCAGGAGACTTGGAAAAACTCGGTCTAGCAAATTCTGCTCTGGATTTGTGAATCTAGAGACTTGGCTTTTCTATTATGTTTTATTAATTTTGGCAGAACTCTTAAAATTTCCAAATGTTTGTTTGCTCTAAAGTGAAAGTCTACCTCAAAGAGATGCTGAAGTGGTTAATGTAAATAAGATCACCCTCTAAAAGAGACTGGTACAATATAAGCACCCAATAAATTTCAGTTCCTTCTTTCTACTCTGCCAATATGGAAAATGTGACAAGAAACTCTGAGGGTAAAGCAATAAGAGAGAGCTCAAAAACACTATTCTACTCCCACACTCAAAAGTCCTGGGAGTGAAATTTGGTCTCATATGTCCCAACTGTGTGCTGCTCATATCATCTATAGCATGCTGGATGGAGCAAAAGACTACTTTATTTTTTTTTTACACTAATGGTAAATTGACTTCTATTTCTACTTTATTTTATTTCAGTAAGCAATTATAGTATTTTTTCCCTAATTCTAATAACTATTTTCTGACATATTGCATTGTGTGACTTACTTGCTTCATAAGAAATTTAGCCATATAGATATACTAGAGGGGCATGCCACTACATGATCTATAATTTAGATCATGTATTTTATAATTTAGGAATTGCCAAGTTTCTAAAACCGAAGTGCAGTGGGGAAAACTCATCAGTCAAGGGGTTAGGCCAAGACTTCTAAACACCACATTATTAAACAGGCCCATTGATTCCTGAGTGGTAGCAATTTGCTACCATATTTATAACTTTCATTAAATTGAGGTCCAATAAGAGTTTCTATCGATCGAAAAATAATTTATTGATCTCCTGTGTCATGTAGCTTGTGTCTGACAGACCTGGCTATAAATCCTGGCTTTAGGTTCTATCTTTATAATGCTGAAAGAAAGCCCTAAGTTTTCTCAAGTCTTAATGCCCTTGTATGTCGAATACTGAAATACTGACTCCTTCCTTAAAGTGATACTGTGAGGATAAAGTTAGATAATTCCATAGATTCATAGCCTAAAGATATACATTTTTCTTATGTGATTTCAAATACATGTTATTGGTAGAATCAGGATGGAGAGAGAGAGAGAGAGAGAGAGAGAGAGAGAGAGAGAGAGAGAGAGAGAGAGAAAGAGAAAGAGAGAGGACATTTTAAATAGTGCGGGCAATTTCTATGGACAGACATTTGTGTCCCTCCAAATTCATATGTTGAAACCTTAATCCCCAGTGTTTTATATTTGGAGGTGGGATCTTTGGGAGGTAATTAGGGTTGAATGTTTGGATGAGGTCATAGGGCTAGAAATACATAGTTTGATTGGAGCCCTATAAGGAGACCTGAGCTCTCTCTCTCTCTTTCCTCCACATGAGGAAACATGGAAGAGAGTACTAACCAGAACCTGACCATGCCCACTTCCTGATTTCAGAATTCTCCATTTCCAGAATTGTAAGAAATAAATGTTTGTTGTTCAAGCCACCTAGACTATTATATTCTTATTATAGCAGCTTGAACTGACTAATACTACCTGATATCCACTTAATGAACAAAGGTCTTAGAGATATCACAAGAATCTGTTGCCTTGGATGAACTCAGTTTCTACTTGCCTTATACATTTTGAGCATCTCACTATATAGGCTGTTATTCTAGAGCTGAATGAAGTATATTTTTTTCTAACATAGCCCTTAAATGAAAGTGTTACCTCATCACTTGCCCAAACCAAGAAACAGCAATCTGCTTTCATTATAGACAATAATAACAAAAACTAGTTGTATTAGTCCTCCTATGAGATTTTTGTGACTATCTGTAATGTAATTGCATGAGATTTTTCTTAACCTTTCCTAGGGAATCAAGTAAAACTCATGTATTAGAAACATAAAAATCAACTCAAAATCCTTTAGCAATAAGAAACCTATTGGTTCCTAGCCCTGCGTTAGGGATGACTCAGGACTTAACCAATGTTCCTAAGACACAGGTCTTTCTCATCATGTTTTAGCTCTGCATTTTCAGTGTTGTGTGGATTCATATAAAGATCCTTCCTTCTTGGTCATCCTGAGCTATAGAAAAGTTTACTTTTTTTATAGCTCAAACTAAAGCCAAAGAATTGGGTCTTCATTGTTTTTTGCTTGTCTCATGTGAAATCCCTGAATCAATAACTGCAGCCAAAGAGATGAAATTCCTGATTAATTAATTCAATCATGGCCCTCTTTGGAGTTGTGATGAGAATATCCCATCCAAAATGCATACAGCTGGAATAGGAACCAAGACGGCGGCATAGGTAAACACCTGAACTTGCTGCCATGCACAACCATATCAAAACTACAACTAAAAGACAAAACGAATATCATCCAGAACCACAGAAAGGCTGGCTGAGTGGAAATTCTACAACAAGAAGGAAAGAGAAAAGCACATGAGTCCTGTAGGAGGTGCGGAGGTGTGGAAGTGTGGAGGTATGGAGGCGAACACGAAAGAGGCTGGCAACTGGATACGCTGTTGTCTTTTTCAATCAGGAGAGAGGTACAAGCTCCCAACTGCTCTGAACTCCAGTTCTGGGTGAGACTCTGGGGACCCAGACTCATACTGAGAGAAACTGGACTGTCTGGCATCCAGCCAGAACATGAGGGCGGCTTTCTTTCAGAGGTGCTTGCAGCGATCATTGTTCCTGCACAGTGCCACAGGACACAGAGACCCCGGGGCCTCTTCGGGGCAGGGCTGACTGGCAGCCATTGCTATTTGCTCCACCCTGGTGATTCCCTGAGACCCTGCTCCACCCAATTTACAACCCCAGCCAAACTGTGCACAGTGGCTTTTGCATATGAATGGACTGGCATTTTTCAATCTAAAACCTAACAAACTGCAGCTGGGTCAGAGAGCCCCAGAGCTCCCAAAAGAAGATGCAAGGCTGGACAGCAGCTTGCATTGCTTCACAGATGGGCCTCATCTGAGCACCTCCAAACCCCAAGCAAAGAGGAGAAATCTGTAGATCTCTCTGTAGCTCCTGCTAGGTGGCCTCAGGCAGTGGCTGAATTTGCACCTCCTTGGAGATCCAAGAGTCACTGTACCCAGTGGTCAGAGTGGGACCATCCAGATTACAACTCTTCACATCCATAAGAGACACACTCAGGGGGAAGACTCAGTGAGCACCAAAGCCCCACTGAAGCAAGTCCTGCCCCATAAGGGTGTCTCTAGCACAGAAGTTCTCCCACTGTAGACACAACTGGTCCTCATAGCCAGTTGGCCTGGAGGTCAATTCCTCCCAGTGATATCAACAGCAATCAAGGCTTAACTACAACAAGACTCTGCACACAGCCCACAAAGGGGTGCACCAAGAGTATCCACCTCAGGTAATTAGGGAGGCTGATCCACTGGGCCCTCTAAGACACCTAGCACAGAAAGCCACTCTATCAACACAGGGAAGCAGCCAAAATGCGGAGACAAAGAAACAGGTCACAAATGGCAGAAATAGAGGAAAGCAAACTACTGGCTATAGAGTTCAAAACCACGGTTAAAAGGTTACTCAAGAATCTTCTAGAAACCTCTGAGAGATTTAGTGAGACCCTCAAGGATATGAAAAAGGACCAATTAGAAATTAAGCATATACTGACTGAAATAAAGAATAATATACAGAGATCCAACAGCAGACTAAAGGATCCCAAGAATCAAGTCAAAGATTTGAAATATGAAGAAGCAAAAAAACACCCAACCGGAAAAGCAAAAAGAAAAAAGAATCCAAAAATATGAAGATAGTGCAAGGAGCCTCTGAGACAACTTCAAGTGTACCAACATCTGACTTATAGGGGTACCGAAAGAAGAGAGAGAGAGAGAGCGATATATTGAAAAGCTATTTGAAGAAATAATGACAGAAAACTTCTCCTACCTGGTAAAAGAAATAGACCTACAAGTCCAGGAAGCACACAGAACCCCAAACAAAAGGAATCCAAAGAGGACCACACCAAGACACATCATAATTAAAATGCCAAGGGCAAAACACAAAGAGAGAATATTAAAAGCAACAAGAGAAAAACAGTTAGTTACCTACAAGGGAGTACCGATACGACTGTCAGCTGATTTCACAACAGAAACTATGCAGGCCAGAAGGGAGTGGCAAGAAATATTTAAAGTGATGAATAGCAAGAACCTACAACCAAGATTACTCTACCCAGCAAAGCTATCATTTAGAATTGAAGGTCAGATAAAGAGCTTCACAGACAAGAAAAAGCTAAATGAGTTCATCACCGCCAAACCAGTATTATATGAAGTGCTGAAGTGTATTCTTTAAGAAGAGGAAGAAGAAGAAAAAGGTAAAGATAAAAATTATGAACAACAAAGTGACAACAAATACATAGCTATCAACAAGTGAATCTAAAAAGCAAGTGAATAAAAAATCTGACAAACAGAATAAACTGGTGAATATAATAGAATCAGGGCCATAGAAAGGGAGTGGACTGACAATTCTCAGGGGGAAGGCGATGTGGGGGGTGCGGGAAGAGACTGGACAAAAATCATATACCTATGGATGAGGACAGTGATGGGGGTTAAGGGAGGGGGTGGGGTGGGAACCGGGTGGAGGGGAGCTATGGGGGGAAAAAGAGGAACAACTGTAATAATCTGAACAATAAAGATTTATTTAAAAAAATAATGAGCTGAAAAAAATGCATATAGCTGAGAATCGAGGGTTGGGTTAGAAAGGCAATTTGAAGCTGGGGAAAATACTAGCAATTATCCTGTGTGCTGACTTGAGAATCTAATCTTCACATAAAATGTGATTCCACAGAAACCATGTGAAAATATCTCACCTTCGGTTGGACACATGCATGTTAATGTCTTGACTGTTCCCTTGTATTTGCTATAATTGGACTTCTTATCTCATGTTAAGCCCAGAAGAGAATACAAGAAAAAAAAAGTATAATAAAACAATCTGCCCTCAAGAATTGGACTCCAAACAGGAAACAGAACAATTTGCAAAAATAAAAAAGTATGTGCTAAATTGAGTAGCACAGATAATTAAGCATTTTAAATTGCTGGCTTTGTCATACATTATGAATAAAATATCCTATCTCACTGCCTTACATTTTATGGGAATGTTATAAATGTTATGGTGGGTTTCACAGTGCAATTCCAAAACTGGATCCAGGATGCTATAAAATAGCACAATTAGAAATAAGCAGGCCTGAAGTTGAGTGTACTCATTTAGCCTCCTGAGATCATTATAATCGAGGTTATAAATATCTACTCATGAAATATTGGATAGATTAAATGAGGAGATGCACCTAGAATACTGCCAAGCACAAAAGAAATAATAAATAACCATTATTGTTATTACCATAATTCGTGCCTGGCAGTCTGACTTGGCAAACAGTCTTTCACAGAGGCAGAGAGGATCACATAAATATAATATTTGACATTTCGTGATGAACCAGAGTTTTGGTACACACTCACACACAACTTCTTGGCAGAGTTGGCTGCAGACCAGTAGCTCATGGATCAAGATGTTGGAAGTTGCAATCTGCAAAGTCAACACTCAAATACAGGAAGGAACATTGCCCACCCTATGGCATTCTGCTTTATTCTGCCCCCGTCCACACACATAATTTGCATGAGTAGGTGGTATCAACCCCTTTATCAAGTATGACTCATTTCCTCCCCAATATATGAACAAAAACAACAACAACAACAACAAAAAGAACATGACCAGACCCACAGGAATTAGCTGGGTAATGTCATTCTTCCAGGAAGTTGGAGAAATACACATTAAACATTCAAGTGGATTGCAGAGAAGGAATTCTGTTTGATGGAGCCACTCTGTCTTTCTTTCAAAAACTGTCTCAGAAATTGCTAATTACAGAAGTTCACAAGAATTTTAACCATTGAAACAAAACAAGTGATCAAGTGGGAAGAAACAAGTGACACCTACAAGTCTCTTTACTTCTGAAGGGTCTTCAATTCGGCTATTCAAAAACCGTGGTCTGCTCTCTCAGCTTTTCTGTGTCTGGATGTGATTTCTGTGTTTGCTAGCAAGCCAGAAACAGCCTCTTCTCTTCAATGTGTGCATGTGTTTGTGGGAGTGGAGAGAGAAAAAGAAAAGAAGTGAAAAGCAAATGGAGGCAGAGGTAGGGGGACAGCTCTTACAATGTCCCAGGCTTGGAAGGGTCCACAAGGCCCATTCAAGCCTGAGATGCCCATGCTGGTCTCCCCCATTCTTCTGGTCACACCTCTTGTGAGTCATGACCAGAACCTCTACTGTTCTCTGCAGGCAAGTAGGATATTGTTTGGACTAGCATCAGTAGGCAGTCACGGCTACAGTGAACAACATCTACTCTAAGTTCTTGTGTGCCTGTTATCTCCCAAACAGCTCTTGATATTTTACTAACTTATTCACTGAGGGGGGAGAAGTATCATTGAGAAAACACATAGGATCTTGACAAATTTCTCCCTCCATCACCCGCCAGTGCTGGAAGTGCCATCATTTGAAAGTGTGTGTGTGTGTGTGTGTGTGTGTGTGTGTGTGTGTGTGTGTGTTTTAAATAAGTGAAAATACTCATTTCCACCTCCCTTGGGTATTTTATTCCTCAACCTCCTTCAGTTTGAAGTTTGATTTCTTCTTCTAGAGTTAGGCATTAGTCATGAAAACAGTATTTACAAAGGTGAGTTTCATTCAAGTTCATCAGAGCTCTCTTAGTCCCAGGGCCAGATGGGTAAGAGAATCCATGGGTGTCCCTAGGAGAGGAGGCAAGAGCTTACTCCATGACTTAAGAGGAGATGTTCCTGAGATAACTTACTCCCTGTCACTGATGTAGGTGTCAGCTGCTAATTTAGAATTAGATTCCACTCTAAGTGTTCATCCTTAAGGGGGTAGAAAATGGAACTGGGCAGCAGAGAGTTATTTGAATGATTCAACTAAAAGCCACCAAACTGTGCTAGGTGGTTACCAAGCAACAGTCTCAAAAGCTTCCTGGCAGTTCTCTTTAGGATCTCTCTCTCCTTTCCAGTCCACCCTTCTTTGCTTAACCTGTGCTTTCTGCCTGTAATAACTTTCCCCTTCTGTTCTTGCTAAATTTTTATTCACTTTTAATGACTTTCCAAGTTCCTTCTCCTCTCCAACACCCTTCACTACTCTGTCACTCTCCATGGCAAAGAGAGGAGGGTGGAAATTAATCTAACTGACCCAAATCATCTTTTTGAGCAACACAAGCACAGAGTAAGAGGTCTCTAGCCTCTCCCCACTTTGGTTATAAGTGCACCATTTTCTCCACTCAAAAGAGGTTAAGATTATGGTACCTACATGGAATAAAATATGAGCATTTAGGGTAATGAGGTCTATTTCATAAAGTATGAGCCATATCTGGAGAAAAGATAATTATCAAACCTGCATTCTATCCCCAGGGGCAAGTTGCATTCTAACTAGAATATAAAGAAAACATATCGCAAATTAAGAAATTTTAAAAAGAGACCCTGGCCAGGTACCTCAGTTGGTTAGAGCATTGTCCTGATATGCCAAGATTGTGGGTTCGATCCCCAATCAAGGCACGTACCAGAGGCAACCAATGAATGCATAAATAAATGAAACAACAAATTGATGTTTCTCTCTTCCTCCCTGCCTCCCTCTCAAATTAATCAATCAATAAAAATCTTTAATAAATATCTGACTAAAAACAAATCAATCAATCAATGAAACTAATGGAAAGTTAGGGTTTGTCTATACTATACCACTTATAATGAAAAATATTTCCACTTGAGTTTCATTTTGTACCTTTTCAGGGAGTTTCAGCACACATTTGCTCATTTTTAGTGGGCAGAGCATGATATCTGGTGTCCAAAGAACTAGATTTCTGACCCACTTTTTCAATTATCCACTGTAAAGCTTTTCCAAACTACTTAATCATTTTAAACTTCCTTTATTTTATTAATAAAATGGAATTTAAATACTAGCTAACAATTTATTAATCATTATATATATAATAAGCATTATGCTATAAGCTTTACATAGGCTATTGCATTTAATACACATAATTGCCATGAAGTTAGCCCCAGTTCATAGATACTAAAGATAATAATAACAATTGTATTTATCAAAAACGTCTATTGAAGGGCCCTTTATACCAGAGATAGATACTATTATTGTGCTCTATTAATAAATTAGGTGGCTGAGGCACTAAGAGGATAATAGTCTGCCAGTTCATTTAGGTTATAAATACAGAGTTAGATTCCAACACTGCTTTTTCCAAAGTTTGTGCTCTCAACCAGGAGGCACTAGTATCCTAAGTGCAGCTGCAGCTTAGCTGCTTCATGTGTTGGTTGAGAGGGACCAATGAGACTGTAAAAGTGAAAAGGTTTGCATGTTCTATATCAGGGATGGGAAATGTCTGGCATCTGTGTTAGCAATTTCCCTCTGTCCACTGAAGACACTGCAGATGGCAGTGTCAGCAGATTATGACCCTGTAGTGGACCAGATCCTGCCACCTGTTTATATAAATAGATTTTTATTGGAACACAGCCATACCCATGTGTTTATGTATTGTCTTGGCAGCTTTGGGGGTTCAATGGCAGAGTTGATTCCTGGCAATATAAATCATATTGTTACCAGTGGGGTCCCTCTGTGTCCCCACCTGTTGCTGGTGGAAGTGGGCTTATTGGAGTGCCAATGAACAAGAATTTCCTGAGGCTCCTGTGGCAGGATGAGGCATCATGGAAAGCTTTATTAAGGGAATTCCCCTCTAAGATTGAATTTCCCTCTGTCCCACCATGGAAAATGTCCCATTTTGTCCTCAGCAGGGTTAAGATCAAAGCCACTGCTCCGAGTCTTCACTCCACATTAAGCACAGTCCAGCCCAGCATCTGGCTAGCTTAGCTTGTGTTCCCAGCTACAGTTCATTGCATGCGGGATCCATATGGCCATGGGCTGTGCAACTTCTAGGGCCACATGGCAGGTTAGCACAAGTCATGGAGCAAGCAAGTGCATGAGCAAGCAAAGAGGAACAAGAGAGAGAGAATTCTTTGTCTGGGGATTATGTATTCCCAAATTTTTACAGGCTTAGATTGGGGTCCACCCTCCTAGCCAATGATCTTTGTTCCCAGGTTAAACTGACAGACAAGAACCTTCCCTAAATCACCTGACATAACTGCACACATGCCCATCTTCCCTTTTGTTGGTCTGTAGGGAATGGACCAGTGGTTCCCTGGGGAGTGTCAAGTTGCAGCTTCCCGGTGAAGCTTCCCAGATGACCATGCTCATAATGGCTGGCCTCCCCTTTGCTTTCTTCCTATTATTAATAGCTAGCTAGTTACAATAGTAGCAATATGGCTTGCAAAGCCTAAAATGTTTACTATTTGGCCTCATACTGAAAAATAAAAATTGCCATCCCCTGGATTAGAACATAATTATCTACTAAGCAATGCTAAGTTTAAGAGTCATTATCAACAAATTCCTTCTGGCATCCACTACTAGTTGATTGACAAAGTCAATTTAACAAAGAAATAAACCTGTTAGGTCTTCCTGTGACCTAGAAATATCAATTATCATTAGTACCAAATCAGATAGAGAAACTAAATTATTAATAAGTCAATGGACTCTGCTAAGGTCACAGGAGTGCTTAGTCACATTTGGGAATGCAGGTCTCTTTTTGCCTGGGTTGCTTTTTAAACTTGGGGAGGAAAGCTCTCTTCCCTAACCATGAGAATCACTCAGTTAGAGAGTGTTTCTGACTCAAGGGTGAAGAAGGGGCAGGGTAGGGATGATGTTATACAAACCACATTCTCATCCCATTATTTCTGGAGATTCTTCTGTTGTGGCCCCTGCAGACTTCAATATCACACTATGACTAACTCTGCCACCGAAATGAACCAAGTCTGATTCACCATAAACCTAAATACAGAAGGAAAAAATGCAGATGAGAAAGCACCATCTGAACACTTTTAGGAGAAAGCAGTGTATAAAGAATGAAGAGGATCCAGGGAGTGGGGGAGAGGTATGTTGCCCATTCTGGTATATTCAGAAATTCTATTTCAAGTCATCTTTGAATCTCATTATCTTGCTCCTAAATGCCAGGCACAAAATGACCACAACACAGCTATCTTAACCTTGGGAGGGACGATTTTTAAAGTGCATGACTTCAGCCATGTACAGAGCGCTGAAGAACAGTGATGTAATATATGTAGAACAATGCCCAACTGCTTATCTGAAAGGAATATTGTTCATGCAGATTTCCAAGACACCCACACCTTGGAGATAATGCCAGAGAGTTAATCAAATACTTTTCTGCCTGCACAACTGTGATACCTAAAGCTGCTAGGAACATCATTTTTAGACATCCGTGGGAGGGATTCTTTTTTGTAATGCTGCATTCCTTTAACTCCCACCACATGTCTAGGTTTGCCTTCCACAGACACACACGACCACTTTTTCAGAGCATTTTTTTTCCCTTCATTTATTTTGACCTTGGACTAAATAGCCCTCCTACAGCTAACTGCAGTAAATGCTAAAACAGTGAGCATAATTTACCAGGCACTGCATGAATGGGCCTGCATGCAAGACCTGTTGGGTGCTCTAGAATTGAGCCCTTCATTACCCCTTCCCCCAAACCTGTTTTTGTTCCTCCCAGGCACCATCAGACCCCTCAAGCATCCAACTAAAACAAAGAGTCAGTCAGTTCTGACACCTTTCATTGAAATCTACTCTAAGCTAAATCCTAGGAGAATGGTGGGGAACAAGGCATAGAGCTAGCATTTGGGAAGACGCACTCTGATGGGTTCGCAAGATAAATAAATAGAACATGCAAAAGAGTGGACTAAGTGTTATGACAGGAGTAAACACAAGAGAAGATGGAATCACACAAAGGGGAGGGAGTATCAGGGAAGACTTCCAAGAAGATATATTTAAGCTGAGATGTCAAACATAAATGAGATTTAGCCAAGAAAAGGGAGTGGAGAAAAAACTGTTCTAGCCACAGGAAACAGCCTGTGCAAAGACCTGGAGGAGAGAGAAAGCATTCAGGACTGCAGAAAGGCAGAAAGGGTTAGTGAGATAATTAGACATGTAATCTTGGTGGTCAGAAGAATCTGAATCTGATTCTGAATTCTGTGACTTTGGGCAAGTTACTTAACCTTTCTATGCCTCAGTTTCCTCATCTGTACAATGAAGGTGATAATACCTCCTGTGGAGAGTTGCAAGGATTAAACAAACATAATGCAAGTGGCACATAATAAGCACTCAAAAACTGGCAGCTATTATTAAATTAACATTGTATTATTTAATTTCAATTCTTACATTGTTTATATTATTATCACTGTTACTATTATCTTTAATATTAAAATGTTATTTTTAATATTAAGCCCAAATTTATTTTAAGTCTCAACTGAAAAAAAAAAAATACTGAGAATGATAATACCCACCTTTCTGAGTTTTTACAAAGATTAAATAAAATAATCTGGATTTAAGTTAAAAATTATATATATATATATATATATATATACACACACATATATATATATATATACACACACACACACACACATATGTGTGTGTGTGTGTGTGTGTACACTAGAGAACTCTGTGAGAAATATTTTCAACTGCAAATAACAAGATCATCTTGCAAAGTCAATATAAAAACAATAAAAATAAATAATATGGTGTATTTTCCTCACATAAAAAGAAACCTGGTTATTGGTGCCTGCTAGTATTGGTTAAGTAGGCTGATGGTGTTTGGACTGGCATTTCCACAATTCTCTTGAAATTTCCCCTTGCTCATTGCTTCTGTCACAAATGGTGGCTTTGACTCCTAACATTAGATCTGTATTTAAGGAAGAAGAAATGGTGAAGGGGTAATGTCAGGAAGATGTGTTTCTTTTGAATAGGGAACCCCTACCCAGACATTTCTGGAGACCCCCAGCTACAGCAAATTGACCAGAACTGCACTGTGTGGCTACCTCCTATTCAATGAGGCTGGAAATTGAGCATCTTTCTAGGCATATTGTCATTCACCTCAGTTGGGGCTTTGCCAGCAAGGACGGAGAAGTGGATATTAAGCAGGCAGTCAATAATTTCTACCCTAGTATTACTTACTTAGTCTTTCATATGCCAAGCTCTGGATTGAGTGCTGTATATTTCATTTACATTTAATTGTAAAGGCAACGGGAGTTGATTGTTAAATTAAATAGCCTGAAGTCCTGCTTTCCTAGGAACAGGATCTGTCCCTCTGCAACCTCAGAGTGGCAGGACTGGAGGGAGAAGGGACCATAGGCTGAGGATTCCGGCTGGGAGACAGACTTCACAAATCTGTCTCCTCTCAGTTCGAGTAACATCTTCAGCTCTCCTTTCTTGCTCCTCTCATTTGGCCCCTTTCCCTGTGGACTTGGTCTAGAATTAGAAGATTTCTGTATTTCTTGTTAGAGATTAGCATAGTAGGAATAAGTAGCATCGATGTCTTGGCCGAAGACCTATGAGACTGGGAATAATTACTTTTATTAAATGTCAGTAACTTAAGCTCTATTGCAGTATATAATACTATGTCAGAAAAGCCAGTGTGTGCCTGGACCTAATACAGATCCAGCAGTGTGTCCACCTGAGATAGAAATAAATAAATAAATCTCTATGCCTTTGTTTTTCACTAGACTTGACACGCATGGGAGTAATTTGAACTCAGTGAGTGACACATCATTGATGTTATTTGTTTGACAAAAGTTACTTTTTTAAAGCCTGTTTCTGCAGCGGTCCACCCAGCATCGCCCCCTTTGGATTGGCATCCAGTGGCCAAGTGATTAATACCAGTCCCAGTTCTGATGACCCACCAGTCCAGACAACTCCTCCAGTGAAGATGCTCCAGGCAGAATCCTGATATTACCTTCACACACAAAAAAGAGACTTTTTAGGGTAGGAAAGAGAATGCAAAGAGCAGAGAAGAAATGAGGCAGCTGTGTATTGCAGTTAAAAACACAGGAGTGGGATATATTATATGGATTTGAATCCTAATCCATGTGCAATACCTGTGTGAGCTGGGGCAAACTCATATCTAGGATCCTCATTTTCTTCATCTATAAGACAGAAAAGATATACTAAAATTTGACAGAATTAACTTTACATTTACGTATGTCGTGCCTGGTACACAGTTCGGCATTTGGCAACTGGCATTCCTTTACCTGAGTGACACAGGGCAGAAGCATTAACATAGCAGATGGTTCTGCACAGGAATATGATCCCCGAGGAGCCAGGAGACCCAAGGAAGTCTCTTCTTACGGGAAGTACTTCCTACAAGCTTACTTTATCTATGTCTTGCCCTTCTCTCTCCTCAGCTAGAGCTGCTATTCTGAAAAAATCCACATGCTGGCTCCCTACTCTCCCACCCAAAGCAATCTGTTGGAGCCCATTTGCCAAGTAGCTCTGGGCAACTTTCAGTCACAGGTAGAAGTTACAATTCCAGATATCAGGTCTTAGCACTGTTGGTGAGACTGATCAGAGGGCTCAGCTGGACACTTCTGCCACTAAGACTAATCAGACCAGCACATCAGCCTGAGATAGCTGAACACACCAGAGCCTTCTCGGTCTGCCTGTAACAAAGCAGAGTGCTTTCCACTGTCATCAGCAACTTCTGCATGAACAGCCTTACCTGCTAGCAACCCAGGAGAAGTGTATTAGCCACAAACTGTGACTGGAGCCCCTAAGCCTGGTTCACTGGGGCTGAGTAGGACAAGATGAGACTATTTGAAGGGAAGGAAGGATAACTCAAATTTAACAGCTGAGCAGAATGCTTTTCAAGCCTAATGATTTTTGTCTTAAATAATCTACTTTGGCCATATGAGTAACACACTATGCATTTTCTCTGTGGTGATCTAGGCCTCCAGCTATTTCAATACAATTTGCTATGGTTCGTCTGAGCTTTCCTTGTTAGAGGTTACATCTGCATGCTAACTTTCTTTATCACACAATAATGGGTTCAGAGAAGTTTACAAAACAGGAAAATTGGTTGATTGATAAAGACTTATTTCTGAATCTTTTGATAGGTCGAGTATCTACAGACTACAAGCCAAATCTAAGTGTCCTGTATGCATTCTAAAGATGTCTCAATATGCCCATTTTTCTTTTATTTTTGAAAAAAGAGAAAACAAAATTGCTGGAGTTTTCTCAGAGCCAGTGGAAACTATCTCTTTCCTGTAAAGTAGTAGACTAGCATGAAGTACTTTATTTATTTATTTATTTTTTTTTGAGTTAAGGAAAATTGTGTTTTTCCTCACATTGGGGAGCAATTCAACAACAACAAAAAAGCCATCCTCTGAGATTAAAAATTGTTTCAGACATCTAATTGCTCAGGGCATAGATTTCCTACAACAAAAGTGAAATGAACTCTGGGATCAGGAAGAAAGCCTTCGAAAGACCCAGTCTATAGTTCAGTTGACTTGCCCAGCAGGATACCAGGACATATTTGGATAATCCAATCATTCTAAAATAACATGTGCTCTCTTAAAGGGAAGGCAATCTCTAATATCATTAGAGACCTCTGTGTTGCTCTGATTGTTTCACTCTTTTCTTTTCTTATTACTTATAATCTGACTAGAGGCCCAGTGCATGAAATTCATGCACGGGTAGGGTCCCTAGGCCTGGCAGGCGATCAGGGCTGATCTGTGGGGCGACCAGTGGGGTGATTGGGGGGCCCCCGCTCACACCCACCTTGGCTGGCCTGAGGCCTGTGGGCTGGGGGCAGCTCCTGCATTGAGCATCTGCTCCCTGGTGGTCAATGTGCATCATAGTGACCAGTTGTTCCACCATTGTTCTGATTGTTCTGGTTGATTTGCATATTAGGCTTTTATTATATAGGATAACCAGTGGGAAGCCAAGAGGACAAAGACATCCCATATACTATACATCTATCAAGGAATCAGTTGTACTACAATGACAACTCAGCTGGCAGTTTTGAAAGTTTGTGCCATGAACCAACATAAAATGGCAAGAAGGAATAGCAGGAAGTCTTGCATTAGAGCTTGAGAGGATCGGCAGGAAAATATTTTATGGATGTGATTGACAGTCTCATAGATAAAAATCTTCACTATTTCCAAAATGGTTTTAATAAACACTTTAGAGAAAAGAGGGCCTTGCATAGCGTTTACATGGAGAGCATGCCCCAAAGGGCAGTATGGGGAAATCTAGAACAAAGAGCAGCAGGTATGGTCCTCAGACACCATTTGCACATCCTTTCCAGTAAGTAGAACCTCGGTTCTTGAACATTATTCATTCTGGAAGGATGAATCGATTTGTTTGAGAATCGATTTGTTTAAAACTGAATCATTTTTTCCCATTATAAATAATGAATTAATCCATTCCAGACCCCCAAATGATTCTCCGTTTTAACCTTTCTTATATATAGTACATGTTTAATATGCTTTCTTATATATTATACATGTTTAATCTATAAACAAATACTTCTTTGCTTAAATTTATTGAACTGCCCCCTATAGCCTTAAAGAATCACTTTCAGCATTTGTTCCAGGGGTGTCAGCAAACAGCAACTTTGCTTTTACACATATAATTGCCTCAGAAATGCTGTCATTGGCTAACTGCTTTTTGTTTATCCACAACAACACAGTTTTTCTACCTCTTCAATTGATTGTGGTCATTGTTTCTTTCACACCCTTAGCAACATTAGCACTCTTGATGGCCTCTTTATGTTTTAAAATTGTACTAATCATCCATTTCACCAGCAACAAATGCAAAAAAACAAAACAAAACAAAAACAAAACACCAAAAATATTCACAGCAGCATTTCCTGAGATATAAACAAAGGTGAGGTTTAGCAGCCAACTGACTCCCATTCTCTCCTTTGTTTGTGTCCTGAGAGACACATTTTGTCTTGCTGATACCTCTGCATGATGTATCAGCAAGAAAGGGTTATCAGGTGGAGAACTGAAATTTTGTTCCAAAACTGAGACATTTTTTTTCTGTGAACAACTTGGTTGAAAACCAAAGTGCTTGAAATGGGAGACATTCGAGAACCGAGGTTTGATAGTATAGGACCTGGCTAGCCCCACTGAGCTGTGGAACACCACTGCAAGAGGAACACCTTCTCTTACACTCCAAAAAAAAAAAAAGTCTAAGTATGCATGTTTTTCCTATCATTGACAATCTAATAAAATCATTTCTCTGCTACTGGGTTTACCCCATTTTTTTCTAAAGTTCCAGAATCAAATTTGTCAGAGTTGACTGAATTTATCTTTGATCTTCAGACATTGGCTGACCAACTGATGAGAGCAAAGCATGCTCAGGTGAGCTTGGTCCACAGTCCAGGGGGAGAAAGTTGATTATGTTTCCTTACTCAGCTGAGTCCCAGTACGTGAGAAGGTCCACCATCCCAGCACATTCTCTCTTGTGACACTGTGATGTTCTCCTCTTTCCCAACTACAATCTAGGGACTGAGGTGTGTTTATTTACCTGAATGTGGGTCTGTTAAGTCCATTTTCTGATACTAAAAACTTCCTTCCTGAGATCTCTTTCCTAAGCCATTTTTAGTCATTGCTCTTGTCAACATCAATATCATCACTGACCCTTACCAAACACCAACTAAAAAGCAGGCACTGTACTAAATGCTTTCTACACATAATTTTATTTAATTCCCACAACTATCTTGTGAGAAAGATAATATTATCTCCACATTATGTAAAATATTTTAGGCTCAGAGACATTAATTAACTTGCCCAAGATCACCCAGTTAACAAGTCACAGTGTTAGAATTTGATCCTACACTGCCTAAACTTGAATCCCATCTATTCGGTATTATGCTACACCACACTTAGCAAGGCTGAATTTAAATCCCTCCAGCAAGTTTAATTCATGTTTTTGTTAGAGTTTTACACTATAATGTAACAGTGGGGAATTGTAGCCCACCCCACCATTCTTTTGACATTGTTTCTGTAAATGCTGACTATAACAATATCTAGCTTGCAGATAAATGGCATGTTTGTATAAAAATCCTAGGAACTAACTTCAAAAGAGACAGACTCTGACATTTGGACATCCCAGCTCCAGGAGATTTGCTGACCTTCAAATGAAAACCAGGAGGATGCACACCAGACCATCACTTGACCAGTTTCAAGGTCCTAAACCGAATAGACTCTCCTGGTGTGCACGTTGAGAACTTTTCAACCTGCTCCCCTTGATTTCTTTGTTCTGTTTTCCCTCTCACTCTTATAAAAACCTCTGCCTGTATTGACATGGGGAGATTGGGATGAGTCTCCCACCTTCTCATGTGGCTGGTATTTGAATAAGCTACTTTCCTTTTCCACCAGCACCTGTCTAACAAGTTTGGTTTTTGTGGAGGTAGGCAGCTGAATCTGTACTCAGTTACATAGGGACCAAAGTCCCTCATGCAATACTCAGCAAAGGAAAGCCGCAGTTTACTTTTCACTTAAAGGGTTGAGGAGAGCCAGTAACCACAACAATCTAAAACTTACCTTATATATAAAAACTAGAGGCCCGGTGCACAAAATTCTGCATGGGTGGGGGAGGTTGCCCCTCAGCCCAGCCTGCACCCTCTCCAACCTGGGACCCCTTGGGGGATGTCCGACTGCCAGTTTAGGGCCAATCCCTATCTTCTGGCTCCCAACACTTGCCTGCCTGCCTGCCTGATTGCCCCTAACCACTTTTGCCTGCCAGCCTAATCACCCCCTAACCACTCCCCTGCCAGCCTGATAGATGCTTAACTGCTCCCCTGATGGCCCAATCGCCCCCAACTGCCCTCCCCAGCCAGCCTGGTAACCCCTAACTTCACCCCTAACAGCCTTCCCCTGCCAGCCTGGTTGCCCCTAACTGCCTTCCCCTGCCAGCCTGGTTGCCCCCAACTGCCCTCCTCTGCAGGCCTGGTCCCTCCCAACTGCCCTCCCCTTCAGGCCTGGTCGTCCCCAACGGCCTTCCCCTGCCAGCTGGTCACTCCAAACTGCCCTCCCCTGCTGGCCTGATTGCCCACAACTGCCCTCCCCTGCCGGCCATCTTGTGGCGGCCATCTTGTGACCACATGGGGTGGTCATCTTGTGCGAGGTCATGACGGTCAATTTGCATATTACCTCTTTATTATACAGGATGCTTTAAAAACTTCAGCCCCACACTATATTCTGAACAACTAAACCACTTATCCTAAGTGGGCCTTGTTTCATACTTGTTCTTCTGTTTACTTAAAATTCCCTTCTTAAAATTTACAAATGTCCAGCTTTTCCTTATTCTCACACTTAATGTGCATTTTCAACAACATATTTATTATCAGTGTTGCAAATAAAATTTGCTTCCCCCTAAGCCCTCTGCCAAATGTAGACTTCCTGCATGTGTTAACATCCTGTATTTGGGTTCTCTCTCTGTGTTTAATGCTGAAGTCTGTTCCCTTGGGATAATCCATGCTTTCAGGTCCATAGCCTTGTGAATCAACCCCCTTGCTTTCTGCTGCAACCAGGAGAGAGTGCAGCAAACAAAAGATTCTTTAAAGTCCTTTTCATATTGTGAGCTTAAAACGGCCCTCTTATTATCTGTACTAACCTCCTCCTCTACTGATGAGAGATTTAGATACTATCACAATTCCAATGTTATATGTCCTGGTTATTTAATGCTGAATTTTCATACCAAAAAACATTTTATTGACTCATATATCACTTAAATTTGAAGACGATCTCAGGTTCTCTTTAGTCCTTTTCACATAAATATAAGAGGTACTTTGGACATTATGTGACACCTTTAATAGAAGCAAAAATGAGAGCTAGCACTCTTCTACTCAGAAAGTCCAGTTAATCCTTGGGATTCTGATGGCTCCTAACAAGTACTAGTATGTTGCTAGATAGGGTGTTGCTTCTATTAGTGGAGGGCCTTTCTGAGTAGTTTTGTTATGTAGATTATAGCACTAACAACTGGTAAAGATAACAAAAGCCAAGGTCCCTGCATTCAAAAACTTGTGTAACTCCCCTAAAGAAATTCTTATCCTAATGATGAAAGGTAACATGTGCTGAGTGTTTACAAGGTGACAAGCACTGTTAAGTACCTTGCTGTGCATTCTCTTCTTTAATCTCCTCAAAAACCCAATAGGGTAAAATATCATTAACTTTTGTTCAAATTTGAGACAACAGGCACAGAAAGGTTAAAGAATGTGCCCAGTACAACAATCAGTGAAGGCACAGAGTCCAGGTCTGGAGCCCTTGCTTTAGACCAATAGATGTTAGATTCTACTAAAGTGCTGCTGTAATCAACCTCTGATGCTTCCAGAGTGAAGCACAGGAGAGTTTACCAGAAAATGACATAAGAAAAGAAAGACTCTAGACCAGATAAGAGATTTTCCTAAGTGCAGTTGTTACTGTTGTAATTAGCTAGCTAACAGTAATGATGGAAAGAGAGCAAAGGGGAGTCTGGACATTATAAGGGTCAGCTTCACTAAGAAGCTACACTTCACAGTCTTCAGGGAACCAACAGTCCATTCCCTGCAAATTATTGGGACTGAAGAGGTTCAACAAAGTGGAAGATGGGTGCATGCACCATCAAGTTGGTGCAGTTGTTACTGTTGTAATTAGCTAGCTAACAGTAATGATGGAAAGAGAGCAAAGGGGAGTCTGGACATTATAAGGGTCAGCTTCACTAAGAAGCTACACTTCACAGTCTTCAGGGAACCAACAGTCCATTCCCTGCAAATTATTGGGACTGAAGAGGTTCAACAAAGTGGAAGATGGGTGCATGCACATCAAGTTGGGGTGATGTAGGAATGGTGCTTGTCTGTCACTCTAACCTGAGAACAGAGATCACTGGCTGGAGTGATGGAGCCAATGCAAGCCTGCGAAAATTTGGGATTATGTAATCTGCAGACAAAGAAATCGTCTCTCTCTTGCTCCTCTGGCTTTGCTCCTGCTTCCTTGCACTCACCCATGTTCCCTCCATAGCCATGTGGCCCTAGAAGTCACATGGTCCACAGCCATGTGGACCCTACAAGTAATGAACTGCAGCTGGGAACACAAGCTGACCTAGCCAGATGCTGACTGGACTATGCAAATACGGAGCGCAGACTCTGGGCAATGGTTTTGCTCTTAGCCCTGCTGAAGACAAAATGGAACTTTTTCCATGGCCAGATGAAGGTAGATGGGACCTTGGAAACTCAGGGGTTTAATTCCACAGAAATCAAGCTTTCCATGATACCACATCCTCCTGTGGGGCCTCTGAAATTCTCATTCCCATTGTTCCCATCACTTCTACCTGCAACAGGTAGGGACATGGAAAGCATACCATCAATAGCACCAGGATGAAAAAGAGAAGTAATGAGACAAGAGAAGGAAACAAAAATGAAATTTCAAATTTTGAAAATTTGCTGAGAATTCAAATGACTCTAATCCTGTAATTGGGGTTGAATGTTTTAAAATATTACTACTGTAAAGATCTACCATTAGCTGGCTACAGGATCAATTTCTCCTATTTTCCACACCCACTTTCCTGTTTGAATGGAAAAATACTACCCCCCGCCCCCCCCCCCCAAAAAAAAAAATGTTCAGGACTAATTCTCTCATTGTGTGCACTCTATTTTGAAGCCAGATTACTAATGTTTGCCTTCTTTTTAAAAGGCAAATTACATGAGATTTTAAAAATCAGTTCATAAATTTATCAGCCTCTCTAACTATATAAACCTTCTCACCTTAAATTGGAGAATTAACTCTCTGGGATGAAATTTAAATGTCTTAAACAACTAAGTACTTGAGTCTCTTCTGAATGTTTCACTTCAACTGGCATTATGAAACCCCCCAATAAGCAGTAAAAGTAATTTATCTATAAACAACTGAAAAACCTGATCTTGGATGAAGAAACAGATGAAAGAGCCAAGTTGTAAAACTAATGAACTACAAAGCAAAGGCAAGCATTGAAGATCAGAGCAAGTTGTGACACTGTAAGAAGTCAAAGAGAAATCCCCAAAGAATGTAAAAATAACAGTTCCCGGCAAACCAAGGAAGTTAAGGGGTCTAAGCTAATGGTAAATATTCCTTATTCATAATTCATGTGCTATTTAAGTACTATGCTGAGGAGAGGGTTTTGCCACATGTACATCATTATCAGGGTTATTAAAGGAATATATCAGTTAATAGAAAAAACAGAGACTGCTCCAGCTCACAGTAAAAACTAAAACCTCATGAAATATATCCTTTTTTAAAAAAATGGAGTCAACCTGCTAAAGAAATGAAAGAAAGCCTAGCCACTTTTATTCTTCTTTTTAGCTTATTTTATTTTTTATATCATAACAGCAGAATGGTCAGATGAACTTAGTGGGGGAAATGAAGTACATTTCAAGCAAAAAATATATATATAATACCTCTTTCTTCCAGATTTAAATCAAGAGACTTGAAGCTTTTGCTATTTAACCAGAATGTTGGCTTCATGGAGATCACCAATGCCATCATTAGGTGGTATCTAATGTCTGGACAGGGCAGAGAAGACAAGGTGTATGCGGATGAGCTACTCCATTATCCTGAAATGTTCCAGCTCTGCTGTTGGCACTTTTCTCATCTCGCAAAGCTATTTGTGTGCTCTGCTGGCAGTGTACAAATCATGATAAATCTCTCCCTATTAAATACATTTAGGGTTTGGGGACTTTGCATTTTCACCCACCTGGAAATAGACTCCATGCTCCCCTGTCCTCCACCTTCCCTCCATATGTAATGCAGCATCTTGCCACAGCAGCATTAACACTTCTGAAAGATGAATTATATCAGTATCTCCCACAGTCAGCAAAAATACTCAGGCTACAGAACCAGAGAAAGGCACAGCTTTTACAAATGACTGTCACCATATTTAGCACAAAGAGAGGACAGTTTTCTTAAGTAATATTCTACATTGCTCATTCTCTGATATATGGACATTGGGTATGAGTGGTTTGTAGGTAAAGACCGTTAATTATCAGTCTTGGTGTCATTTGCATTTATATAGCACTTTTTATAGGAGCAAACCAAATCATTAAAGCTATTATACTAATGAATGCAAGGTGGCAAGTGTCATTACCTCCATATGGTGAGGCAGTGAAGGTCTCAGAGGAGCCCAAAAGAGAGCCAATTAAGTTCAGGTCTCTGAAGTGCCTCCCCCAGACTCAAATGGTTCCCAGGGAGCTTCCAGGCCTTGAGAGAAATCCGCCAACATTTTGATGAGGTCATTTCTGAGTCTCAAATGATGAAACATTCTTTTCCAAAATTGTTTGAAGGTTCTGATTTTAAATGTGTCAGAAAAAAACAATGGCATTCCAGCTTGCATCTGAAAGGGTAAGAGCAGTTCTTGTAAAAGTTTATCTTCATCAATAGATCCTCAAATTCTATCAGAGGGGTCGTGCTTCTGGGACTAAGGCACTCGGCATTTGGCTCCATCATGCCCATCAGATTGCAAGTCTTTGAAAGGTCTTAAAATCATAGTCTCTCAAGATTAAAAATCACATTAAGGTCATCTGCTTTGACCATTCCTAAATTTCCTCTAGGGCAGCCTACCAAGAGATCTTATACTCGGGGGGAAAAGGGGCCACGTACTAAACCTGATAGGCTCCGGGGAAGCCTATCTGGCAGGTGTCACAAACTCAGAGACCTCAAGCAACCACATAAGATGATCTGAAATTAGAACTTCCTAACTAAAAGTGAGTCATGGTAGGTAGTCATATCCTATGCCAGTATCTTCCTTGACAGAGGTCAATCTTTACCTTAACTGAGCCTGTCTATTGTCTTTTTGCATCTATAATAACGTATCTTTGGAATGTCAGAATAACCCCTTTTTTTGCAAACGCCTCAGGGTACAATCTCCCACCACAGCAGGAGACCACAGAGCTCCTCATTGTTATCTCATTCCCACCCCACCTCCCATACCATCCCTATGTTCTACAAATGTTCATTGTTTACTATCCTGTACCCACAAACATAAGAAGTATGTGTTTCTCCATTTTACTCTTTATTCAATCTCAGAGATTTCCCTGCTTTGCTTTCTCCCACCTTCCTAATCTACCACTGATGAAGTATCCATAATCTTCCTTAAATTTCCTCCTTCGATTCTCATGTATAAAATAAGGTACAAAACTGCCATTCTCCAGAGCATTTCTCAATCCATTGAGATTTTGCTTCCCGATAATTGGTGTCAGTTCTGCTCAAATACTCAAAAATTCTTACAGGGTTGGATGTTTCTTACATTGACATGCTTAATGCCAACTGTGCAGCCAAACTGCCATTAATGAAAGAAACTTCTGAGCAAGTAGCTCATTTATTAATCAGCATTTGCATAATGCCTTGCCAGTGCCACACCCTGAGGATTCAGTGACAGGCCAGAGGTAATACAGCCCCAGCCTCAGGCAGTTTTGCCGCACCTACGTGCCAATAGGACTCCAAAGCAGGTTGAGGAAGTTTAAAATATGCTATCCCTGAGCACCACCTCTGAGATATTGTAAAAGTCTATTGAACCATTTAATTTAATTTTTAATTGTTTTTTTTTTTTAACTTTTGGTAAATCTATTTCAACAACACATTCCATTGGAAAAAAAGAGCCCTTTTTCTCTGCAATTTAAACTTTTAAATTCTAAGACCTTCTTTGTTCAAACTTGTGTTTACCTACCACAAACTGTCTTTGAATTTGGTTATCATTGTATGGGTTGTTTGTAAACACTGTGCGTGACAGCGTTCCTTTCCTGGCTTATGAGTACAAAGAATACTTGCTTACTTCTTTCCATTGACCCAAACCTCATATCACAAGCAGACAGATACATGAACATATTTGCTGAAGATTTTTAAGTGCCCCTTCCGTAAGTGCTTCATGAGATAATTTCAAGGACCCTCTGCTTCTATTAAAAGATAAACTGAGGCATATTCAAAATTTTAAGAGTTTATTTAAGCAAAAAATCAATTCAAACCAAGCATTCCTAAATTGGAAGGGGTTAGGAGCACTTCAACAACAGGAGGTAGGGGCAAGACTTACAGAAAAGACTGAAGGAGTACAAGGAAATGATTTGACTGGCTATAATTTAAGCAGTTGCTTTATTTGGGAAAACCTTGGCTGTTTGTGATTGGCTGACGTTACATTTTGACACCTTAACCTTGAGGCAACTGGGTTGTTAAGGCATTAGGACCCCCTTAATGGTCTAATGGCCCCACTGTTTAATTGATTTAATATTTCTGCTACAAAGACAAGCATCACAATTATATAAGTGGACAATTAATAAGTACCTAGGCATGTTTTTGAATATTGGTGATTTGACCAGTGAGAAAGATGTGAGTTTCTCAAGGTCAAATCTGTTTACTTAGGAAGCCTCAAAGTCACTAACAGCAAAAACAAAACAAAACCTCTGCATTCTCAGGTTATTGACTTTTTTTTTTTTTTTTTTTTTGGTCTGAATATTGTGTCTCCAACTAGATTTGGGAATAGAAATCAGATAATGCACATTCTGACACCAACATTTTTATCACATACTCCCCCAGGCAGTTCTTTGAGGTTCAGTGTCATCTCCCAAAGCAATTGAGAACAATTAAATGATTATTGTTCTAGTCCTGTGCTACTTTTCTATCTGTCACATTAAGATGACAGAAACTTTTTAAAATTTATCCCAGAGCAATTTTTTCCTAAACAACTATATAGAATTGTCTGAAAGATGAGATGGAAAGGCCATAAAGAGAGAGGGGAGGCTGGCTATTCAGCTAGGATCTGACAAGATCACCAGGATTCAGAATTTGGTCTTTGTACCCTTTCTCACCACACTCACTATCAAACTTTTAGATAACTTTTTTCCAGGTGGGGGTGGGGGGAGCAGTGCATACCCAGCATACCCAGAGTTGATCAGGGTCTCTGGATTGAGATGGCTGTTTTATAAGATATTAACATGTAAGATGAATTCCTAAATATTAATTTCTGAAAGGGAATGTAACTTTGGTGACAGAATATTTATGTCTAAGATTTCAGGACACCTACTTGCTGTGTTAGTGTGTACAAGGAATTTTTAGATTGCTAGCCAAAGGGCCGTTGTATAAGCATGTATAATATCTATATATATAAAAGCCTGCACTACCAGTTGACCATGACCGACCGCGCACTGACCACCAGGGGGCAGATGCTCAATGCAGGAGCTGCCCCCTGGTGGTCAGTGTGCTCCCACAGCAGGAGCGCTGCTCAGCCAGAAGCCAGGCTCACGGCTGGGCTGGCAAGTGCAGCTGCTGCAGCAGGAGCAGTGGGGCCGGGATGAGTGGGAGCAGCATAATGCCTAGCCCTAGCTCGGGCTCCTCTCCGGCCACCTGCTGCTTCGTGCACTGCTAACATCCCTTGGGGATGTCCGAGTGCCGATTTCAGCCCCTGCCGGGATCGGGCTGGAACCTGCAGTCCAACATTACCGGAGGGGTCCCCAATTGCAAGAGGGCGCAGGCCAGGCTGAGGGACCCCACTGCTGCACGAATCCGTGCACTGGGCCTATAGTAGTGAGAATAAAATAGAATGGAGCTCATGAACATGGGCATTGGATTAAGAAGTCAGAGGTTTAAATTCCATCTCTACCAGTTACTAGCTATGAAAAAAATTCTTTTGTATCTCAGTTTTTCATCTGCAAAATGGATGCAACAATAGTATCTAGTTTATGAGTTATGGATGGGACAAGTGGGTAAAGAACACAGTAAACATTTAATAGATATTAAACATTTTTCTGAAATCAAAGTCACATGATTTGCATAATCTAAAGGCTTATTTTATTCAGTCTCCCAAAGTCTAATGAAATCTCTATGATCACAGTGGAGTTAATCATTCTGGTGGTAAGCAGATAATCTTAGCCCACCAGATTCAGCATTCTTCTCCTTTGGGCAACTTGAGCTAAGTTTCTCCAGATTCTTACCCTTTCTCACCACACTCACTATCAAACTTTTTATCCCTTTAGCCCTCAGCTTTTCTATCAAGCCTCCTCCTGGTGACTATACCCTTGTCTTGGCGATTGGTTTCAGATGTTATCAAATCCTCTCCACTACGTATTGGCAACCCATCACTTAGAGTAACATCTTTTGATTAATGTGTGCATGTACTAGGTTCAACATAGAGCTAGCTTTGAACAATCATCCAGAAACTAATCTCTAAGAGCACCTGGGTATGTAAAACTTTTTATGTTCCTACTGAAACTAGCTGACTCTAGAGCTGTGCTGTCAACAAGGTAGTCACGAATTTCAGGGGCTACTGAGCATTAGTTTTAATTGAGATGTGTTGTAAGTGTAAAATGCACACCAGGTGTCAAAGACTTTAGCATGAGAAAAACTGTAAAATATCTCATGAGTATTCAACATTTTTTATTGATTAAATGTTGAAATGATACTATGTTGATATATTGGGCTCATTAATTTTTAATTTTTAAAATTAGTTTCACTTACTTCTCTTTGCTTGTTTAATAGGGCTATTAGAAAATTTATAATTATACATGTGGCTCACATTGTACTTCTATTGGACAGGACTTAAAAAGGAGAATCAGTTTTCACAAAGAAAGGTGTTTTCATTTAATAAGTTTCCTAAATCAAACATTTAATGTATACACTAGAACCAAACAATTTTACTTTTAAGAATTATCCTGATATCTAATACATGTACAATAATGTTCATCACAACATCAGTTTTGCAAACAACATAAAATATCCATCCAGAGGGATTGGTTGACTAAATTAGGATACATCCATACTGAAAAATACCTCGCAACCCTTTAAAATGACCATATCATGCCCCATACTGGGGATCGAGCCAGCAACCCAGGCCTGTGCTCTGACCAGGAATCAAACCATGACCTCCTGGTTCATAGGTCAATGCTCAACCACTGAGCCATGCCTATTGGGCTGACAATATCAATTTCTATTTCTTATATTGGAAAGCTGCTGCTCCATTTATCTAGTCTCCATTTACCGTTTTAACCTGGAAAATCACCCTTGTTCAAATTCTTGGTATCACTACCTGGGCTTGTCCTACTCTTACATGCAGTGGCATGTAATCTTAGCCTGAATAATAAGTATTCTTTCCCTCCTGGCCTTAATATTTGGTTCATGTGTGGTCCTTTGAACCAAGTCAGCCCAATGAAAGAATTGCACCTGAAGGTGAGAGAATTCTATATAAGCCTACTGAACTTTGCAGCCCAGTGTTCTTTGTGACATAACAGGTGAAGCCCATGCCCACATGTAATCAACAGACTAAGGTAATTTCAGAGTGCTTTAGAGTAAATAAAATAAAGTAATGGAATATATGCAGGGTGGAGAGGGGCCTACTTTATCTGTGATGGTCAGAGAAGGTCCTTTTTTAATAATTTTTTTAAATTGATTTTAGAGAGAGTGGAAGGGAGAGGGATAGAAAAATAGAAACATAGATGAAAAACAACATCAATAGGCTGCCTCTTGCACATCCCCTACTGGGAATCAAGCCCACAACCTGGGCCTGTGTCCTGCCTGGGAATTGAACCAGTAACCTCCTGGTTCATGGGTCAATGACACTGAACCACTGAGCCACATCAGACATTTGAGCTAAGATCAAATGAAAAGGAAGCAGGTACATGAAGACCAGGGAAAACATGGATGATGAAAAGTTCTTAAGGCAGGATGGGCCTAGACATGTCTGAGTATTAAAAGAAAGTCTATTAGGGCCAGGGAACCAGGGAGGATTGTTATCAGAAGAAGTCATAAAGACAGACTATATCCAGATCACATAAGGCCTTGCAGGCCATGACCTTTAAAGTTGATTCTATTTGCGGTGCAAAACCATTGGATGATTTCAAGTAGAGAGGGTGACATCCACAAAGCTTAATGAACACTGTTCTGTTTTTCCTTTATGATAAGTTTTCAATAGTTAAGTATCTTAAGTTAATAATAAGGAAAAAAGCAAAATGTATATCCACAATTATCACTCAGAATAACCATATTTAGAAAATCTCAAGCATGTCATAGTTCCCATCATTAATGTTTAGAACATGATAATTATGTTAATGACTGTTCAAGTGAAGTATTTCATTAGACAAAGATACATCATTCCTCGAGCCTAGTTCTCATTCAACCTGCACAGAGTCCTGGAGACAGAGGCCATGGAAATAAGAGGAGGTGGGAATATTCTTAAAAGGTCAGTGAATATCCCAGAAGAGAAATGACTAAGACAACCATGCAAATCAGTAGAGTCCCAGAGAGTCTGCTGCTGAAAGAAATCAAGCCAGGTCTAAAAGAAAAACTGGCAAGGAGATGAGCCTTTAAATGCCACTTTGTGCTTGGTATTGATTTATTTGCTCCTGGATTTAACTAACATGCCATTCTTGAGGACACATCTGTAGCAAAGTAAGGAAAAGGGAAAAAAAAATGTTTCTCTCAAGCAGGTGTATGAATGTCATTTACCTTTGCTAATGGCTAAAAAAAAAAAATCAGTTTACCGAACCACGCCACTTATATGTTTAGGTAACATATTGATATTAAAATAAACCTATTCCAGGGCCAGTTTTGTGAAAATTGTTAGTTGCTTTTGAATAAGAACTCAGTCTCAGGTTTCCAATTTTGAGCACTTTCTATGACCCTGCTTTTAAACCTTCTTCACTAGCAGTTCCCACTATCATTAGCCACCCCAATCAAAACTTACTTCTATCTTTTAATCACCTGCAAGTGAAAATAATAAAATAGAAGTGATATATAACCCTGTAGTTCATACATTTTAGTGGAATATAAGCTTTTCATTTAGCAAACCTTTCCTGAGTGCCTATTATGTTCTATGCAAAGTGCTAATTATAGGGAATGCAGTGATAAAACCCAAGGTCTCTGCTCAAGGAGCTCGAACAATCACGAGAGTACAGTGGGTGAGGGGTTTACATAGAAGGTATTACAGAAGCAGAGAGAGGGTATGCGGGGGTGGTTCCTGAAGACAATTGTGTCTGAATTGATCCTTGAAAGAAACAAGTAGAGAAGGAAGGATTGGAGGGCACCACAGGGAGCAGGAAGAGAAAACACAAACGCAAGAGACTATATCATTCATTTGATTGTGTAATTTCAGGCATCAGGCAATAGATGGAGAGAGAAGGAAATACATTTGGGCATTCCTCAGTGCCTGAAATTATGTGAAGTATGCAGGTAAAATGGAATCTGAAAATATAAGACATGGATAGAAAGTTTAAGGGCATTGGTGACCTATCCAATAAAGCAGAACAATATCTACTCTATTTCTAATATATTGCAACATTTTTAGAATCTTACTTTTTAGTTTAGTCTACCAGTTAAAATAGATGTTAATCTGCTTTATTTCAGTAATATTTTGAAACAGCCTTATAAAAGTATATGTCAACAAAACAACAAGAAAAGAAAAAGTGAAAGGATTGGAAAAGAATTATTTGCTAATATTTATGCAGTAAATGCATGCTATATAGTTTGAGATGGCCCTGGGTTTGTGCTGCTCAGATAACCCTTTAAGAAACCTGCTGTGTGGAGCACATTTGGTGGATAGCTTCCAGCTAACCACATCATTGGTTCCCCTACAGCCCACAGTCACCTTGAGTTGCTCAAATCTAAGGACCGAGCTTCAGAGGTTTACAATAGTTACACAATTTCTGCCAACTTGAGACTCTTCTGATAAGTAATCTTTGCCTTGTTCCTCCCCTTTCTGGGCTGAGATGTTCTCAGAACTGCATTGCAGCCTGAGCTTCTTACTACCCAATTCTTCCTTTCCTCTCTCCTTTCGCAGGGCTCAGACCTACATTATGGTACAAAGAATCTTCTTGTCTATGCTTCTCCCCTCCCCATTATCTTTACAGGCATTGATCCCAATAAATCTCTTGCTTCGCTAATTTAATTTTGGCTTCTGCTTCTTGGAGGACCCTAACCGACATACAATCTTTCTACTTCCTAGAGGTGGACTCCATTTTTGGTTCTAAGATTCTCAGCAATCTTGAAGAGTGGGAAAGATCGTATGTGACACAATTCACAGTGTAAATTCACACCACGACCTAATAGAGTGATATTACAAGAAGGAGCAAAAGCACAATAATTCACAAAATGACATAGTGGAAAAGGATATAGTGTAGTAATATTACTTGTCAACAATTATTCCCTTCTGTGGCATTTCACGCTGCTGTGTTGCTGTCCATGCCTTCATCCTTGAATTTTTCTCTGTTCTTGGCTTCCATAACACATGATTTTCTACTTCTTTGGAATGCTCTTGTGCTATCTACCCTTTAAACATCATTATTCCCCAAGTATATATTATAAAACTACTTCTCTCATTCTATGTAACTACATCCTACTCTTGTATTTATATCCTGAGTGTAAGATGCTTGGTGTATATGTATGTTTGTATAGTATATATGTTTTCTATTGCTATTATAAAAGTTGTTGTAAACTTACAATAGCTATTTTTTTAATATATTTTTTATTGACTTCAGAGAGGAAGGGAGAGAGAGATAGAAACATCAATGATGAGAGAGAATCATTGATTGGCTGCCTCCTGCAAACCCCCCATTGAGGATTGAGCCCACAACCTGGGCATATGCCCTGACTGGGAATTGAACCGGTGACCTCTTGGTTCCTGGGTTGATGCTCAACCACTGAGCTACACCCGGCTGGGCAAAACAATAGCTATTTATTATCTCACAGCTTCTGTGGGTTAGAATTTTGGGCACCACATGGTTCATCTGCTTCTTCTGTTCTGGGTCTCACAAAACTGAAATCAAGAGGTTGGTAGGCTGTGCTCCTATCTGGGGGATAGGGGACAAAGGATTCCACTTCCAAGTTCCTTCATATTTTTGGCAGAATCCAGTTCCTTGTGGCTCTAGGATTAAACCTAGCTATCAACGGGGGGCTTATCTTAGCTCCTATAAAGTTTACTCCAATCCTTGCACATGGGCACCTACATCTCATAGCCAGCAATGGTTCCGGAACCTCTTCTTACACGTGGAATCTCTCTAGTGCTCCTTTCTGCTGCATCTCTTTGACTTGATCTTCTGCCTTCCTCTTCTTTTAAGGGGCCATGTGATTATATTGGGCCCACTTGGATCATCCAGGTTAAACATGCCTTAATGTCATCAGATTAGTAATCTTAATTATATCTGCAAAATTGCTTCACATCAGTATATTAATTAGTGTTTGATGGAATCAAGGGACAAGAATCTGGGAGGGGCAATCATCTTTAGAATTCTGCTTATCAGTATGTGTGTGTGTTTAATGAACCCCAAATACAGTGTGTCCAAAGCTGATATTTTTTTCCCAACTCCTATCCAGTATTAATCCTCCTCCTGTATCTCCTATCTCAGTTACTAGCACCACCATCCAGTGTCATCTAAAGAGAAAATCTAGTGTCAATGTACTCTAGGGCCACATCCAAACAATCAATAGTTCAAACCCAAAAAGGAACAGGAGCTCTAAAAACACCTCAGGCTTTCACTTGGGATGCCAAGGTTATTTCCTACATTTTCCTAAAATCATGCAGGTCTTCTCTACCCTTACCATTGTGACCTCATTTTAAATCCCCATGATCTTTTTCCTATTCCTTCACACTATGGTGTTATTCTCTTCGTTTATACCTTATTCCTTATTTTTCACTTCTTCCAAACCTCCATTCATCAGAGTAAATATATAAATTAAAAATTGAGTTCCAAATCCAGCAAAGGTAGACTGGATTATTTCAGACATATTTTCCTATTGATAACAACTATAAAAGTTGTGGAGGTAGGAGGGCAGAATGTAGGAGAGGAAAGAAAGCCAAAAAAGATATACTTGGTAATTAGCACTGTTTTCCCTGTTAAGAAATTTACTAATTCTAAAAGTACTAATGGAGATTTGAGAAGGTAATCCATTTTCAGCAGGTTTAGGCTGAAAGAACCAAAACTGGACATCAGGACTCACCAAGCAGGAAAAACCCTGGTACGTACGAAGGCTTTCTAACTGTGACTCCAAAGGGTTAAATATAGGAGAAGGGGTGACCACCCTGAAAAGAACTAATTCTCAGTTTCAAATTATCTCAGGTCTTCATTATATTAAGGCAATCTGGTGTTGCTATTGTCTGTGGCCTAGATGCATGCTAGAAACAAAATTAAATCCTTTTTAGAGAAAGAAAACATACGTAGTTTCAAATTATTTTTATACTTAATGTCTGGCACTCAGTAAAAAAATAACCAAACATGCAAAGAGAAAATATTTAAGAAAAAATAAAAAAAGCTAAGGGTGGGGGAAAACAAACAGGCCAACCAGAAATACGAACAATTAAATTTCCAAACCTAGTCATTAAAATAAACATGATAAATATGCTCAAATGATTAAAATACAATGGGGAGAGTTTAAGGAGAAGACTAGAAAGAATTATGTAAAAGATCAAACAGAAATCTCAGTACTAAAAAATATAATGACAAATTAAAAACTTGATTGACGACCTTAAAAGAAAAGATAAAGGAAAAATTAGTAAACTAGAAGGTAGTTCAGAAGGACATATCTAGACTAAAGCATTGAGAGACAAGAGGATTAAAACATTTTCAAAGAGCCCTAGCCAGTTTGGCTCAGTGGATAGAGCATTGGCCTGTGAACTGAAAGGTCCCAGGTTTGATTCTGGTCAAGGGCACATGCCCAGGTTGTGGGCTCCATCCCCAGTGGGGAACTTGCAGCCAATCCATGATTCTCTCTCATCATGAATGTTTCTATCTCTCTCTCCCTCTTCTTCTCTGAAATCAATAAAAAATATATTAAAAAAAAAATTCCAAATAGCATAAAAGAAACAGGAGCCATGTTAATAAGAACTAGCAGACAAGTAATTGGAGTTCCGGAGGGAAGGAAGATTGGGCCAGACCAATATTTGAACTCAGTCTGCATTCAGTAATATGGATTGATAGTTATCTTAAATACAGAAAGGTTTGAATGCCCAGTCATCTTCTTATCAACTCTCCTTCTTTACCATTCCTTTGTTATTGATCTTAAAACTTTAACATGGATAAAAGTTAATGTATAAGGTACACACACACCATGTATACTCTAATTCATGGGCAATTAAAAAATTAAAGTAATTTTGATAATACATGATTTTTTGCCTTTTAAAGTTATCTTTAGAACCTAATTCTCACTTAAATATGATTTCAATGTATATCCAGTTTGTTTTGTTGTTTTACTTTTTTTTCTTTATTGATTAAGGTATTACATATGTGTCCTTATCCCCCCATTACTCCCTCCACCTCCCCCCATTCATGCCCTCACCTCCCTGGTGTCTGTGTCCATTGTTTAGGCTTATATGCATGCATACAAGTCCTTTGGTTGATCTCTCCCCCTTACCCCCACCCTCCCCTACCTTTCCTCTGAGGTTTGATGGTCTGATTGATGCTTCTCTGTCTCTGGATCTGTTTTTGTTCATCAGTTTATGTTGTTCATTATATTCCACAAATGAGTGAGATCATGTGATATTTATCTTTCTCTGACTGGCTTATTTCACTTAGCATAATGCTCTCTAGTTCCATCCATGCTGTTGCAAATTGTAAGAATTTCTTCTTTTTTTACCACATTGTAGTATTCCATTGTGTAGATGTACCAAGTTTTTTAATCACCCAGTTTGTTTTTATGCAGCTGAATTAAAATGAATGTTTGAGAATGGCTGGCCTAAATAGTAAAGTCTCAGCTATTTGCCCTGGAAGCACAAAATTAGGTATTTCTCTCCAATAGAATAACTCCATTATAAGAAAGCCTCATCCCATGACATGCATGAACATTATTTTCTGATCAAAATGTTTTCTATCCCTGTGAGAAGTAGTATATCATCTTGAAAATAAAATATTGATATACGCTAGCATAATTATAAAATACAGTTGTTAAAGGTGAAACTCTAGAACTGATTTCCTGGGTTCATATGCTGGCTCTACCACTTAACCACTGTGTGACCATGGACAAATTACTTTCTGTCCTCCTGTGTCCATTGTTAAGATGGGGAGGATAAATTAATTGAATATATATACCTTGGAACAGTACCTACTCGAAGGTATTATTGTTTTGGTGAACTTTGCCTTACTCTGAGAAATATAAAAGTATTCTTTTCTTTATAGAAAGCCAATAACCATATAAATATACTAGAGGCCCGGTACACGAATTCGTGCATGGGTGGGATCCCTTTGGGTGGCCTTCAGGGATCGGGCCGAAACCTGCAGTCCAATGCCACCTGCAGCTTCTACCTGCCGCTCCCGCTCATCCCAGCCCCACTGTGCCTGCTGATGGCTTGTGCCCAATCAGTCCCGATAGGGAGAGGCTCCCTGAGTCCTGTGTCTGGCGCCCTCCCAAGGAGAGTGCCCTATGGGATTGTGCTGAAACTGGCTCTCTGACATCCCCCAAGGGGTCCTGGATTGCGAGAGGGCACAGGCCAGGCTGAGGGACCCCACCAGTGCACGATTGGGCTGGAGAGGGACACGGGAGGGCCCCAGGGCATGTCCAGTCCATCTGGCTCAGTCCCAATCAGCTGGACCCCAACAGCAAGCTAACCTACAGGTCAGAGCATCTGCCCCCTGGTAGTCAGTGCATGTCATAGCAACTGGTCGACCAGTTGACAATCTGCCCATTGGTGGTCAGTGCATGTCATAGCAAGCGGTTGAGTAGCCTTAGCATATCATTAGCATATTACACTTTGATTGGTTGTTCAGTTGTTCTGCATATTACCCTTTTATTATATAGGATTTCAAATCTAACAGGAATTAAAGAAATCCCTAAATACAATTGAATACCATATTTTACTCATAAATTATCAAATTTAAAAATAATACTTAGTTTTAAAAGTGTGTTAGGACAGAAACTCTAATATATTGTTGATGTTAGTGCAAAAAGATAAAACTTTTCCAGAAGTCTTAAAAAATATTCATACCTTTTGACCTACTTTTCTACTTTTCATAATTTACACTATAGAAATGAAAAAAAAATGCTGATAAGTATTTCCATCACATCATTATATGTAGTCAAGAACTGAAACCAACCTATAGTTCCAATAGTCTTGTAATAAAAATTTTAAAAATTACAGCCTATTCCTATATAGCATTAAAAATTACATTCTCACAAAATCTTAATGTTGTGGGGAACTAAACATATAGCCTAATTGAAACTGATTGTAAAGGATAATGTTAACTATTTTGATAATTTTGACAATCACCACATTATCCTATATAATAAAGAAGTAATATGCAAATGGACCGTCACACCCTCGCACAAGATGGCCACCCCCTTGTGGTCACAAGATGGCCACCACAAGATGGCCGGCAGGGGAGGGCAGTTGGGGGGACCAGGCCTGCAGGGGAGGGCAGTTGGGGGGGACCATGCCTGCAGAGGAGGGAAGTTGGGGGGGACCATGCCTGCAGGGGAGGGCAGTTAGGGGTGACCAGGCCAGCAGGAGAGGGCATTTGGGGGTGGCAGGGGAGGGCAGTTGGGGCAATCAGGCCAGCAGGTGAGGGCAGTTGGGGCAATAGGGCCAGCAGGGGAACAGTTAGGTGTCGATCAGGCTGGCAGAGGAGTGGTTAGGGGGTGATGAGGCTGGTAGGTAGAAGCAGTTAGGGGCAATCAGGCAGGCAGGCATGTGAGTGGTTGGAAGCCAGCAGTCCCGAATTGTAAGAGGGTGTAGGCTGGGTTGAGGGACAACCCCCCAGTGCATGAATTTCATGCACCGGGCCTCTAGTCTCTATTATAAAAGGCCCATGGCCCTAATACTGTAATAGTGAAACGACCAATCAACCAGTCACCAGGAGGTACATGGAGTTCCTCTTGCAGGCCAGGACTTGCGGCTTGCGTGGCAAGGCGGGGTTCGTGTGGGGCTGGTGGGGCTGGCACGGGGCTGGTGCGGTGCTGGTGTGGCGGAGGCAGGGCCCGTGGCTCCCCCGGCAGAGAAGGGCCCTCATTTCGTGCAGGGTGGGTCTGGGTCTTGTGATATTTTGTGCGGTGGGCCTCTAGTTATTATATATTTTCAATGTAAGTTTTATTTGTACTTTTAAAGTTTTTTTGAGTTTTCCAAATTTCTCTCACAGAATAGCATTTACATTTATTTATTTATTTAGTCTGTTTTTTTCTTTACACTTTTGAGTTTGAGTTAATACAAATTTGAACTAATTCTACTTGTCAGTTCATTACACATTATCATAATCAGTTTATTTTACTTTTCCCCTATCTTCTTTCCCATATGTACATGTATACATGCACACATACATAGCTGTATGTGTGTAAAATCTCTTTAGGAGTGCATGTATCATATTCTGCCTTTATAATGCAATGAATTATAATTTTTAAAAGATAATATAGTCTATTTCTCTTTATCTCAATCTATAGTAGAAAGATGAAAAGGTAAGTTGGAAGAAGAGCATAATTTATAATGAAAGGACTAGGGTTTAAGTCATTTCTCTTCCTCTTACCAGCAGTATTACCTTGCACAAATCATTTAACTTCTCTTAACTTCAATTTCCATGTTTGTAAAAAATATATAGAGATGATAACATCAATATCACAGAATGTTTTTAATGATTAAATGAAATACAGCTGTTAAGCATCTAGTACAATGAATGTAACATGATAGGTACTCAGGGGAATTTCTCAGGATGTAATTTAATATTAAATTCACAATAAAGAACTTGATAATATAACCTAGATTTCTTTGATGGTACATGTTCTTTCTTTCTATCTTGCAATGTTAGTAAAATGTTCTATAGAGAAGAAACATCCATTATCAGACAAGAAAACAAAAGGTAGAAGCAGGGTGTCTCAAACAACTAAATTTTATATTTCTTTGAGATCAGAACACTCTTATACACTTGTATGGTTTTTTGTTTGTTTGTTTGTTTTTTGAGCTGAGTCAAAGAACTACATTCTCCGGCATCAGGTCTCAATTTAGTGCACAAATGATACTGAAGAACAGCCCCATTACTCTAATGCCTATTTTGAGATAAATTTATTCCACTCCATTCTACTCTTCTGCCTTTATTAGAGATATATTTTAATCCATTGAAGAGTCAAACATTCCTCAAGAAAATGTTATATATAAGTACTGTATTTGAGACACAAACATTTTTTCATAGTTTTAAAAACATTTTTTTGAAGAAGGGATATTGATTACTAATATCGATGGGTCAGCTCTATATACATAGATAGACTGTTTTTAACCACATACAGGGTGGAGTGAAGGTAGGTTTACAGTAATTTGTATGGAAAATAATACAATACTGAATAAATAATAATTCAATAAAAATATTTGCTTATATCTCAGTTTTAGGGCCAGCCAATATCTTCACCCTTGTTATGACTGACCATATAAATTATGGTATAGTATGTTTATCCAAAGATATCTTCCTTCAATAGAAGTATGGCTTATAGACAAGTATAGACATCATCAATTTTAGTCATGCAGTGTGGTTTCAGGATTTCCCACCCAGCAGTTATATATTTTTTTCCATTTCTCTCATTGTATTTCAATCTTTTTTATCTATCAAGGACCATTTCTGGTCTATTTTGCTTTTAAAGCTTTATCTTGTCATGTAATCCACAGGATTCCTCATACTTTGAAAGATTAATTTGGCACTGACCTGTGAGATAATACAAAAGGTCTAATATTCATAATATTATTTTTTTAAATATGTTTTTATTGATTTTTTAGATAGAGTGAGGGGAGAGGGACAGAGAGTCAGAAACATCCATGAGAGAGAAACTTCATGGATAGGCTGCCTCCTGCACGTCACCTACTGGGGGTTGAGCCCCCAACCAGGGCATGTGCCCTGACCAGGAATTGAACCAGTGACATCCTGGTTCCAGGGTCAGTGCTCAACTGCTGAGCCACACCAGCTAGGCTAATATTCATATTATTAAAGCCCCAGAAGGAGAAGTTAGTTTAGTGCCAATAAATAAATAATGACTGAAACACACTTGCAGATTAAAGGCAATTTATAAAAGAAAGCCCTTAACTGGTAAACTCAAAGAAGTCTACACTCAGACACATGATTATAAAAACGGCGAAAATCAAAGACTAAGAAAAAAATCTTGAAACTATTCAAAAAATGACATATTGTCTCTAAAGAAATAATGATTCAAATGTCAGTGGATTTCTCATCTAAAACCATGGAAGCCAGAAGATAGTAAAACATTTATCAAATGTTGAAAGAAAATAACTGTCAACCCAAAATTTTATATCAAAAGAAAATATTCTTCAGGATTGAATGTGAAATAAAGACATTTCCAGACGAAAAGAAACATTTCCAGACGAAAAGACATTTCCAGACGAAAAGTATGTCATCAGAAGATCTATATTGAAAGAAATATTAAATGACGTTGTTTAGGTAGAAGAACACTTCAGATGGAAAGAATTTCAGAAATGAAGAAAGAACTGAAAAGATAAATTGACCAATTCACAATTATAGTTTGAGACTTCCACACTCCTCTCTCACTGATCAATAGAGCAAATGGATAAAAAGCAGCATGATATGAAAAATACCATCTACTTATTGGCATTTATAGAAATTTCCATATAACAATAGAATCCATGTTCCTTTCAAATACACACAGGACAGTTATCAAGATAGGTCATATCCTGGATCATAGAACAAATCTTAATAAATTAAATAAATTAAAATCATACAGTTTGTTCTCTGGCCAAAATTGAATTGAAATAGCATTTAATCACAAAAAGATGTGAACAACTTTCTCAAATAATTGGGAATTAAACTAAGGATAAGAGGAGTTTTAAAGAAAAATAAGAATATATTTGAGTTAAAGGAAAATTAGAATATAACATCAAAATTTATAGAATGCAGCTAACGCAGCTCTTAGAAGGAAACATATAATTTTAAATAATAGAAATATAAAAGAAGAAAGGTCCAAATCAATAGTTTACTTTTTCACCTTAAGAAACCAGGTAAAAAATAGCAAAAAGAAGGAAAACAAAAGAAAAAGAGCAGAAATCAATGAAGTTGAGATCAAGACAAAATAGAGAAAATTAATGAAATCCACCCCTAATGTCACGGTTAATTTTATGTGTCAATTTGGCTGGGCCATGGTATCCAGATATTTGGTCAAACATTATGCTACATGTTTCTGGATGAGATTTCTATTTAAATTGGTGAACTCTAAGAAAAGTAGATTGCCCTCCATAATGAGGTTGGGTCTCACCCAATAATTTAAGGCCTAAATTAAACAAAAGGCTGACCTGCACTGGTCAAGAAAAATTCTCCAGCAGTCTTCTTTCAGACATTATCTGCAACACTGGCTTTTCCAGCAGACTGTCTTGGACTCAAACTGCAACTCTTTCAATTAACCACCATATCAACAGAATAAATATGAATCTTTTAATCATAACATCACTTATGTAGATAATAACTAAAAGTTTGTTAGTCCAACCACCTCTGATCCATGAAAATTTTACATAGCATCTCTCCTACTAGGCCATCAGACTTCTACTAAGCAACTCCTATGAAGTACAAGTTTTATATAGTGGAAGCAATCTCTGTTTTAGAAACTGACAGGCCTGTCTTTAATTTAACAGACCATGGCTTTGCCAATAAGTAGCCATAATCATGGTCAGATCACTTTAATCCTTCAGGTCTTGACTTCCTCATTTCTCAAATGGGGATGCTTTATAGAGATCTTTTAAAAATTCTAGATGTTTATAAAGCACTTGACATATTGTAGGCACTCAATAAATGTTATGTGTTAATATGTGGTTAATATTGGTAGTACAGAAATAAGGTCAAATGACTTTCAAAATCTTTCTTTACTACATTTAACAATATGTGTTGATGTTCTGCCTTTTTTCTCAGACACTCGGACACCTAGAACAATTCCTAAACATAAAAAGTGCCTAGTAATTTTGTTATTATCCGTGTTTCCAACTTTCTGTCTCATTATCTCTTTATACTATAAAAATTATTGAGGACCCCAAAGATCTTCTGTTTATTTTGGTCATATCTATTTATATTTACTGGAGGATTAAAGCAAATATTAACTCAATTAATAATAAAAATAAAACCACTACAAGTTAACATAAATGATCATCTTTCCAAAGCAAAACAGAAAGTTGGTGAGGCTAATGGTTTGTTTTATATTTTTGCAAACCTCTTCAATGTGTTTGGTTTCATAGCAGGTAACTAGATTCTTATATTGGCTTTAGCATACAATTAATGGCAATGCGTAGTTTTAGTTGAAGTATAAGGAAAACCCAGCTTCACAAAGATCTGAGTTGTAAAGACAACTACTTCTATAGCATTTTCAGGTGGTTATAAATATTCTTATTGGATACTACAGCAAAACGTACGTGGTAGATTTTTAAGTTATTTACAATGTGGAATGTGCAATTAATTCTGTTACATCAAATTCCATTAGTCTATCTGTGGTCTGAATTAATCATTTACTCATATGTGATTTTGCAACATCATGAATGAATCATTTGGAAAATATTGGTTCAATAATTTATGTTGGTCTTCCATATGTGCACACATTTCATTAGATAACTGATCACATTTGTTAGTATCATTTAGCTTAACAGTAATTTTTTTTTAAGTATTGTAAAGTTGACAAACTCACATTGGTGAATTTAAGTTTGCCAAAATTCTAATTTTTGCTAGAAAGCTCAAAGCTCAGATTTTATCATTGGCAACAAATACTGGCAATTATTTTCCTTAAAGTGATAGGCATTCATTTTTGAGAAAATGCCTGCCAAATACCTCTGTCTGAATAACCATAATTGGTAGGTCTGTTTGTTGTTCTATGAAAAGTAGTTAGCTCATTACTCAATACACAGGTGCTTTTCCTTGAGGCAACCATTGCACTCTGGTATGCAGAATTGTGCTACGTTTACTTCCCATTTTGTCATTCATAATATTAAAAAACAAGTATTCAAGAGTCAATATTTAATAAAGTTATCAATTTTTTACAACATGATTAAAGACAGTCTTAACTGAAATTGGCATTTAAAAAAAAAAAAGTGTGTGTGATAGTAAAAAGCTACCAGGACATCTTTGTGCCAGTACCACAGGAGCTATTTTGCCTCCCATAAACTCTCTAAGCTAGATATCATCTAATAAATCATTATTTTAAAATTCTAAAACTTGCCTTTTAATTTTTTTTAAAAAATGTTATAGCTTGTCCTGGAATTTCAAAATCATAATTTTTTAGATAAGGTTAGTGAGCTGATAAAAGGCATAACTGCAGATAGCCATGAGAGCAAAGTAAAATCACTGAGGACAAACTGGATTAATCACTGAAAAAGTGTATATTTATACCCTAAATCTCTTAGGAAATTAAAAATACATAAGTATACATGCAATCAGCTATCAAAGTGAGAATGTCATCACACTTTGGGTAGCCTCTAGAAAATTCCACTGTATACTCTTAAGAGAATAAGAGTGAAAAGGGCAAATAACCTCTTAGCATTATTATGAAAATCATTTTAACTGCATTTAAACACTTCCTTGAAGGGGCTTAGAAGCTCCCATTTCTTAAGTGTGAGAACTGCTGGTTGACATTCCCTCTGTGGCATAGAAAATGGTACATTTTGATGTGCTAAAATAGACTTCCAAGTCCTACTTGTTCCCTTTCGTCATGGTTAGAAATCCAGCGCTCTTCAAATCCACATTTAAACTGAAAAGATCCTTTTTGGTCCACCAAAAAAGAACTCTACATTACAACCTTCTTTCAATGCAAAAGCCAGATGAGATGAAGTCACCAGAGGCCAACAGAGGCCAGAAGTAAAGCACCACACAGCCTGCAGCCACAGTGGTTTTCAAACCATTTGAGCAGGCCACCTCTTAGCGTCCCTCCATCTATCATGTTATGCCTCTCTGTGTCCCTTTTCTGAGATTTTGTTTTTTGTGTAATGTTGCTGGGCATTCTGTCCCTAATTTCCTTGTCACACAAGTGAAGGAAGTGTTTCATCTGATATGAAGCCGCATGTCAGCACCTGTTCTCTGGGTTGATTTGTTCATTATTTCCATTTCTCTTTTCCAGTCCTGCAGGGTCTTTTTCTGTCAACAGCGACAACAACACATCTGTACCCTCTGTGCCTGCTATTCTTTTTCATGAATGTCAAAATCCACGGCCTGATGAGTGCCCTTGAGGCTTTACCCTGTCACTTACCGAGTGCTTCCCTTTGGATGTGCAATTTTTTGGTTAACTGAACTTGTGGCTAGGCCTTGCTGAAATATAAAATTTGACATTGTCTGTGTGGGTGGATAATCTAATTTGGAAAGGGTGGTAACTTTTTACTGTACTAAAAGGCAATTATGCTCTCACTATGCAGAAGGACATCTTGTTTTAGGTACAAACAAACATCAATCTCATCCAGCACTATCCAGTTTGACGTAGCAACCATATATTGAGACCCTGCCAGTAACAGGCACTGTGTACACATGGACTGGAACCCTTGGGTAACACAGAAGACATAGGTAACACAGAAAGATTGGAGCTCTTAACCTTGCTAGGGTAGGTGATGTTAGACTTTTCTGCCTATTAGTAAGCACAGTCTATCTAGGTATTTTTCATCATGCCTGCTGGTGGCAGTTTATATTGTGTTATGCAGATGATCGTTTACAATTATACAGTTGGTTTTTAAACTCAAATGGCCTAAGTGGCTTTAAGCCTCAGGTTTCAGCAGACATGTAGGATTTTCACCATGGTATATGACTGTAACATTTGGTACATTGTTCAGCTAAGTGTTGTTTTGATAGTGGGGGGAGGCAAATGCAGATCTTAGCAAAAGCTGTAGGAACCTTAGTGTACTAGCCAATTAGAGCTGAGTTTGAACTACATAGTAAGTATGGCTTAGCTTGGTAGTATAGGCAAAGCCAGAATAGGATGAGGAAACCTACACGAGGAGACATCAGACAACCAAAAATGGAAAGACATTCTAAAGAACGTTGGGCCTCTACTCTTTTAAAATGTCAAAAGAAAGAAAAGATGGCTGAATATATTTACCAGATAAAAGGATATTAGAGATATAACAACTAAATATGTAGTGCTTGACCTTGAAATGGATCTTGTACTAGTAAAAAAGTTCTACAAAGAATAATATTGGTATAATTATAAAAATCTGATAATGGACTGTGTGTTAGATAATAGTATTAGATGAGAAATTTCCTGAATTTGATAATTATGTAAGAGAATACCCTTGTTGTTAAGAGATACATTATCTATGCTAAAGATTTTAAAAGTGAAAGGTGGTGAATATTACAATCTTTTTCTCTATGGCATTCCTCAAAAAAATAATATATATTATATATTTACATAGTCTATTAAATCTTACATGCATATATAGTATATATAATATAGATTCATATAGATGTATAAATAGATGTTTATGTGTGTGTATGTGTGGGGAGAGTGTGTGAAGAGAAAACAAATGTGGCAAAATATTAACAATGGGTCAACCCAAAGGATGTATGTGTGTGTGTGTGTGTGTGTGTGTGTGTGTGTGTAGGTTGTGTGTAGGTGTATATTTTTCTTTATAATATTCTTGTGAATTATTTTTCTAGGTTTGAGTTTCTTAAAAATGAATAGTGACTAAAAAGCAGCTTTTCCCCTACCACCCTCTCCCCACAAACTCACCGCTCCCCCCACCCCGCCCCATCTCAGAAAGGCATACTGTCGGGGAGGATTGTGGAAAGTAATTGCTACTTTTACTCCTTTTCTAAACCTGATATCTGGCTACAAGACCTAAAACTATAAAAATAGACTGAGATCCCCCTGCTATACAGCCTTTCTGACATTTTAGCTCTAAATCTTTAGTGCCAACCTTGGAAGGTAGAGCTATAACTTTCCCAAATTCAAGAATCATTCATCATCATATGATTACAACATATCATGGGTTTGGCCCATTACACAAATTATGAACTTGATTACAGACAACCAAAGTGGCACATCCTCAAAAGAGTGAAAGATTTTGATCATAAGCAGATAAAAATAAATAGGACACCTAATTTAACAAGTATTTATTTGGTTAATGTAGAGAAACAAAAAAATTATGGCACATTAAGCACAGCCAGTATGGCTCAATGATTGGGCATCGACCTATGATCCAGGAGATCACGGTTCGATTCCAAGTCAGGGCACATACAAGCTCAATCCCCAGTAAGTGACATGTAGGAGGCAGTCGATCAATGATTCTCTCTCATCATTGATGTTTCTATCTCCCTCTCCCTCTCCCTTCTTCTCTCTGAAATCAATAAAAAATATTTTTTAAAAAAGTATGGCACATCCAAAGGATCAAACAGTATTTAAATGAACTTTGTTTCTAAGAAATCTCAATTGCCTAGAAAATTGGAGCAGAATTGGCATATTTAAAAATACTCTTAGACTTCTAAGGAGAACTAAAGCAAAGGAATATAAATGCGTAAATGAAGGGGAACAAATGAAGACAGAGTAATAAGCTGGAAGGAGAACTTCATTTCTGGAAGAGAAATGATAAAGATACCAGAGGACAGATTATTCATAGATGAAAAAGTAAATGAGGTCTTAAAGATTAAAAGAGACTAATATGTGAAGGGGAAAAGGACAATCACCCAGATCTACTTATTCTGAAAGAGGGTGTTAGAAAAAAAGGAGATGTTTTTATAATCAGGAAAGAGGCATAGGGTACAAAGTAACCAACAAAAGAAAAATGGTAAATCCCCAGAGAGCAGACAGGCTGGCCAGAAAGAATGAGGTTCCAGGAAGCTATTGAGGAATGCCCTCTTTAAGCACCCTTAGAGATTTCACAGTAAGAGCAGTAACAGCTCTCACTCCCTATAACTGAACTAAAGAGTGACAAATTGTATAGGTTTGAGATGAAAAGATCAGAAAGTCCCATAAGAACACACAGACATTAAGAATTACTGGTGAACTTCAAGGTGACACTCATTGTGTGTGACATGCAGTCACTGAGGGTGTCCTGAGGAACATTGCCCCCTCCGCCCAAATTCTGAATTGTTTCTCTGAAGGTAAACACTACTAAAATAAGACAAGAGTAAAGGGAAGATTAAAATAAGAGGCACTAGCCCTAGCTGGTTTGGCTCAGTAGATAGAGCATCAGACTGCAGACCGAAGGATCCCGAGCTCGATTCCAGTCAAGGGCACATGTACCTCCGTTGCAGGCTCCTCCCCGGCCCAGGCCCTGGTCAGAGGGCCTGCAGGAGACAACCAACCGATGTGTTTCTCTCACATTGATATTTCTATCTGTCTTTCCCTCTCTCTTCCACTCTCTCTAAAAATCAATGGAAAATCACTTCTTGGCCTTTTGGCTAAGATCAAGTGTAGTATCTGTTCTTTTCAGTTTAAAAATCAATGGAAAAATATCCTTGGGTGAGGATTAAAATAAATAAATAAAAATAAAATAAGAGACAATAATAAATTGAGTTCAGGAATGGACAAAATATTGGTCCAATGGGACAGCAATCTTTGGGTAAAATTATCCAGCTCAGGGAGCTAACCCTGACAGGATTTATTTCTTCACTAGTTGCTTTTGTTATACCCAGAGCTAACTGACTCACTACCAGCAGAGAGAAGGAAAACATTCCAAAAACGGGGAAGACGTGGCTTGAAGAGTACAAGGAAGAGGCAGCACTAGGCCCTTGGGGGAACAGGCTTCAGAAAAATCAACAGTGGCTTTTCCACTGAGGATGATTATCCAGATGGAACAACAGTGAAGACTGCAGTTATCTTTCCAAAGAAGCAGGCTTCTCAAGTGTTAGCAATTCCATAGCAAGACTATCAATAGCTACCATACCTCAAAGCTGAAAACGCCTGCTCAGATGTAATAAGGAAGCTGTCAGGAAACAGAGCTCAGAGTCATTTCAGTACTGGTGCCAGAAACACAGGGCCAAAGGTAAGAAGTTCTGAATATGCTGGGTGGAAAAGAAAGACACCTCAAAATAAGTGATTGGGACTGTGAGCATTGCAATTATAAAGCTGCACAGAAGAACCAAGCAATGTCTAAGACATGATTCCTCACCAGCAGAGGACAGACTCGTGGGCAGACTTTTCCACCTGTGGTAATTCACATCATCCTATAATTACTCTCCCGATGGAAGATTCCTCCCAATCGAAATTTTGTTCATGGTTTGTGCTATCAGGACAACTAGCCTGAACTGCCAATCATCCTGAAGTCTCTTAACCTCAGAAAACTTCAAGCCTCTGCTTTAGATTGATTCTAAGAATGTTATTTTGACTCCAGAAGTCAAGATAAACTATATTTTTTTTACCTGTCTGAAAGATTGAGATAGCTGTAGCAAAATTTTATTTTAGAGGTTTTTGCTTCTGGACATAACTGAATAACTACTGGACCTGCTCTCCCACTGTGAACAACTATGAAACTGGACAAAATAAATGAAATGACACTTATCAGATATTCAATAAGAAGCAGCTTAGGACCGTGATCCCTGAATAAGGGAAATGTATGAGGTAAGACCCACAGTCACCCTGGCTTTCTGTCTGCAGGTCCTGGCTTTACTACGGCATGCATGCAGAGACAGAGCCCACGCAAAGCATGATAGTCTCATTAAGCTGCTGAGGCAGAGACCGGAGTGTGGGATGCTGAGCAGATAGAATGTGTGGGTCATGATGCTCGAGCACCACAAACCTACAATGGTGCTCTAATGTCTTAGGCAAATACTAAGTTAAACATCAGCTGAGAAAATCTCCTGACAGGGAACAACTACTGAGGAAATGCAAGTTGAATGGAAATTCTGGAGATCATACAGTGCAGAAAAAATTAGGAGGTCCAACAAGATTAGAAATATTCTGCAGTAAATAGTGGGACCACTCTTGTCCTAGGGTAAGGGTTACTTGTCCCACACCCTAGAAAATGTAAAAAGAATCAAGCTGATCTAGTAAATTAATTGCCTGCCAGGACAAAAGACTGCATTCTTTGAAAAAGATAACATACTCATTTTTTTTCTGAAATTTCCTATCTCTTCACTTATTTTGTTTATACTTTCTTTTAATTTCTTAAAATATTTATAATAGCTCTCTTTAATTAATTTCAACATTTCTGTTAGCTCTGTGTCTGTTTCTATCAAATGCTACTTTTTTCTTGGTTATAGGTAACATATTTTTGCTTCTTTGCATGAGAAGTAACTTTGTATTGTTTGCTGCATGTTGTTGATATCCTGAGATAAGGAATCTTGAGTATAATCCAAATCTATATATATAAAAGCCTAAGTGACTAATACAACCGAACAACCAGAACAACCAGTCGAACAGTCGCTAGGATGTGCACTGACCACCAGGGGGCAGACACTCAATGCAGGAGCTGCCCCCTGGTGGTCAGTGTGCTCCCATGGCCAACCTCCCGCAGTCCCTCCCCCTGGCTGGTCCCTCCCCCAGGACAGCCAGCCTCTTCGGCCCTGGTGCTAAATCATTTATAGATAACTGCTTCTGTGTCGGGGTTTCATACATAGCAGAGCAACTCCCTCCTACAATCTATTGAAAGTCAGCCCTCTACACAAGGGTTTGTCTTGCTCCTGTCCTCTCCCTTCCCCGAGGGCCACCCACCCACCATGGTGGCAGTGTGGCAGCGAGGCAAGGAGGATGGGGGCAGGTGGGGAACTGCGCAGTGGCAGGGAACCAACGGCAGCGGCGGTGTCTGGCATCTGTTCCTTCCACACCCGGCCAGGTGACTGTTGCCTCCTCTCCTGAACCCGCTGGGGCCTTCAGGCCTCGGGCTGATTGGGGCCAGGCCGATTGAGGCCTGCGGCTGAGGGGAGGGACAGTGGGAGGGACTATGGGAGGTTGGCCGGCTAGCCAGGGGGAGAGACCGGCTGTGGGGAGGGACAGCGAGAGATTGGCTGGCTGCAGGAAGTTGCCTGTGGGAGTGCACTGACCACCAGGGGGCAGCTCCTGTGTTGAGCGTCTGTCACCTGGTGGTCAGTGCACATCATAGCGACTGGTCGCCTAGTCAGTCATTCCGGTCATTCCAGACATTCCAGTCGTTTGGTCGTAATGGTCGCTTAGGCTTTTATATAGAGAGATATTTATATACTGATATACCGGATGCCAATTAAAGGTATCAACTACTTAAAAATATGCTATAGTGTAGCTGAATCTCCAAGACATTGTGCTGAGAGAAAAGAGCCATACATAAAAGTATACACACCCTGATTTCTTTTATGTGAAGTTCTAGAACAGGCAAAACTAAGTTACGGTGAAATAAATCAGAATATTGATTGCTCTGGAGAGGGGAGAGCCTGATTTGACTGGGATGAAGTATAAAGGAATTTCGTAAGTGATGACAATATCTATTTCCTGATTGGGGTGTAGTTACCTGGATGATTGCATTTATCAAAACTCATGAAACAATAACATCTAAGAACTGTGTATTTCAACATATGTCAATTATATTTCAATAACATATTTTTACAGAATTAATTTCAGTAAGATATTTGAGAATGTCTTCTGAAATAAACTGATATATGTAAATTGTATTGCTTCCATCAGGTGGATTTGTAGCTAATTACATATATGAACACTTAGTAATTGACTGGGGTCCAGCTGAAGCAAGGATTGTAGTGATTTGCCAATAGTCCTGTTCTAATTGTTTCCCCATATTTTAACAGTGTTTTGAATTAATGCATAGAAGGCTTCCTCTTATTATCTGAGCTACCCACAGCTGAGAAATTTGGCTGGCTTATTGGATGATACAATTAAGGCAGAAAAATTATGTGACTGAAATAAACACAATGAAGTTTTAGAGAGATTAAGCCTTGCATTTACTGGGAGAATAATCAATTATCTAAGAAAAGGCTGGTAGGATCATGACTTCATGCTATTCATTTGATAAGGAATATTAAATTGGCTACATTTTACAAGGAAACAAATTCTATACAGGAAATGATTGAATATTTGTTCTGTGAGGAAAGACAAAAACAGAAAGAACCATGTTACCATATAGTAAGACGCTGGTTGCCAAAAGATGTTATAAAATAGTTTTGTACATTGAGTGAGAGATTGGACAGGGCTATATTTGGCTTCCTTCAGTGATTTTATCCTTTTGTAATTCTGAGACCCAGTTTGATTTTTGTTGAGTACCATTTGTGAGTAACATACTATAAGCTAGTAAAACAGACATAACCTTTCTCTTAAAAAGTATAATCTGTGACAACACGGACTTGGAAACACACTTATAAGATACTAGAGGTCCAGTGCACGAAATTCGTGCACAGAGGGGGGTTGTCCCTCAGCCCAGCCTGTACCTTCTCCAACATGGGACCCCTTGAGGGATGTCTGACTGCCCATCGGACATCCCTCTCACAATCCAGGACTGCTGGCTCCCAACTGCTTGCCTGCTTGCCTTCCTGATCGCCCCTAACCGCTTCTGCCTGCCAGCCTGATCACCCCCTAACCACTCTGCTGCCAGCCTGTTTGCCCCCAAATTCCCTCCTCTGCCGGCCTGGTCACCCCTAACTGCTCTCTCCTGCAGGGTTGATCACCTCCAACTGCCCTCCCTTGCAGGCTTGGTCCCTCTCAACTGCCCTCCCTTGCAGGCAGGGTGCCTCCCAACTGCCCTCTCCTGCTGGCCATCTTGTGCTGGCCATCTTGTGTCCACATGGGGGCAGGATCTTTGACCACATGGGGGCAGCTATATTGTGTGTTGCAGTGATGATCAATCTGCATATTACTCTTTTATTAGATAGGATAGAGGCCTGGTACAGGGGTGGGGGCCAGCTGGTTTGCCCTGAAGGGCGTCCTGGATCAGGTGGGGGTTCCCTTGGGGTGTGGGGCGGCCTGAGTGAGGGGCCTGTGGTGGTTTTCAGGCTGGCCACGCCCCCTGGCGACCCAAGTGGAGGCCCTGGTATCTGGAATTTATTTTCCTTCTACAATTGAAACTTTGTAGCCTGAAGCGGAGCCAAGCCTGGGGCTCCCTCCAAGGCCAGCAGCCATTTGTGTTGGGGTTATAATTGAAACTTTGTTGCCTTAAGCGGGTGGGCCCGGCCAGGGTGTGTGGAAAGCTTTGCTTCCCCTGTTGCCGGCGGCAACCCTGGCCTGCTCTCTCAAGCTCCATTCTGCCGCCATTTGTTTGAATTTGTTTACCTTCTATAATTGAAACTTTGTAGCTTGAGTGGAGGCTTAGGCCTGGCAAGGGCAGGCGGAAAGCTTGGCTTCCTCTGTTACTTAGGAAACCTTGCTCTCTGTGGCTGTAGCCATCTTGGTTTGGGTTAATTTGCATAATTGCTCTGATTGGATAGTGGGCGTGGCTTGTGGGCGTGGCTTGCGGGTGTGTCAGAGTTATGGTCAATTTGCATATTTGTCTATTATTAGATAGGATTAAACACAATTAAATTAAATTTAAAAAATCCATCCATATATTATATTAAATATTTATATTGAATGAAAGTACACTAAAACATGTATTTGTAAGGCATGGAGTGGAAAAAGGTAGCACATAAATTTTGCATTGAAGGGGAGAGAAGGTAGAAACAGTAGCAAGAAGGTTGCCTTCCATCTTTAAAAGAGCCTGAGAATAAAGCACGCGCCATATCTGCCAATATCATTTGATGATGACGTCACACCCATCTTTCAAATTTTCCCTTTTACTACTGTGCCTAAGTGTCTAGAAACTAAATATCTTGCATAATCTTGAGGAACTTTTTGATATTTGGAAGGTGGGTAAAAAGGAGAAGCCATTAGTTTTCAGTAGAGCAATAGATAGACACATACATTTTAGAGATGGCAAATGTGGAATTTTGCTAGCAGGTTCAGCTGTCCTTAAAATACCCCACTTAGACTGTGGAGGGAGTTGAGATCATTAACAGCTTCTCCACAATTCATTCTCTTCAGAATTTCAAAAAAACAAAAAAACAAAAAGCAGTAATATTTCTAATGCCTTCACTAGAAAGTTGTCTAAGCCTCTAATTGCCTATATTCAATTCCTTCTTACTTGAAATGGTTAGTGTGATTTCTGTTTTCTTAGGTAAACCTTGACTGATTCAACCTAAAACAGGTATTCTGGGCTTCAGAATCCTTGATAATTCAGAAATTTTATCTAATTTTTAAGCACTTATTATATGCCAAGCACTAAACCTCCATTCAAATTTTGGGTTTTGTTTCCTAAATAGGACATGAATGTGTTCCTTCCTTTCCACAACCCATTACACCTGAATTATGCTGATAAAAAATTAAAAGATTTAGAACCAGATAAAACCTAATTTGAAATCCTGATTATGCCATTTGTTGGCTGTGAGAAATGAAATACACAATTTCTCTAGGCATAAAAATAATAGGGCTTTTTTTCAGAGTATTTGCAAAGCACCCAGGGCAGTGTCTGGCTCATTAGTAGGTGCCTTCCTCCTCTACACATGTTGCACCCACTTGTTTAACTTATAGTTGTGAGTTATGTGGACTGGATAGGAGTAACATGGTAACTGACCTCTCTGCCTATTGTCCCGCATCATTCGAATCTCTATTTCTTAATGACTCCTAAGTTGCTATTCCAAAATACAAATATAATCATGTTCCTCTCCTGGTTAATGACTTGCAATGTTTTCCTAAAATTTATAGGATGAAATTCCACCTCTTTGAAATCCTAAAAGACTTTTATCAACTTATCCCTAGATATCTCCCTAGCCTTCTCTGCCCTTCCTTGTACATGGTTGCAATCTTAGCCAAGCCAAAATCTTATTTTTTATGAATGTGAAAATTAAATTGATGGAACAGTCTTAAGTGACATTAAATTCTAACTTTCTACTTGTATAACCTTGGGGAAAATCACTTGGAGTCTCTGTGTTTGGCTTTTCTTATCTGTACAAAGAAAACAGTAATAGTCATTTCTGTTCTGAATTTTAAGTTAAGATTACTGATAGCAAAGTTCTCTTTAAGTTGCAAGATTCTATGGAAATGCAAGATTAATATTATTTCCTGTTATGCTGTGATAGCTATTTTTATTTATCAATTGTGGTTATGTGTTGGGGGTCTGAACACTACATGCTGATCCATTTATTTGCTCAATGGCTAAACAATATGAAGAGTAGGAGAGATTTAAAAGGGACATCTGAATATTAGTATATATGGTAAGTTAAGAAGAAATTTTAATGGCAAGTTATGTTTGTCTGCTTATTATTTATCAACAGACATGTTTGTCTTAAAGTACTCAGTAAGTACTGAACACAAACACTAAGGCTAAGTGAGTCTGTCTTGGCGGGTAATCCTGGGAAATTTCCTCCTTTGGTGTATGTATCATGTCCACAAACCATAAATATCTAAAACCTGGTTTGGAAGCTGTGACTCACCATTGTAAAAGAAGCTCAAGCTTTCGTTTGATGAGTATTCAAAAGATCAGGCTTAATAAAAGTTCATCAGTGATACATATATATCATTTTAGATCTTAATCAGGGGTGTTTCTAAGTTTTTTAGAGCAGCAAGATTCCAGAGATAGACTTGACAAACTAACAAAACGAAATCTCTGAGAGGATTTACAAAGGGATTTAATGAGTCAATACCATTACTATTATTCTCCACCTGCAGTTGCTAAGAGAACAAGAAACTTGGGATACCCAGAAATATATATATTTTTAAACTAGTATTAGGAATAATACAATTAGCCAACTGACTGCCTTCCAATGTGTCCATACCAGTTTATAGGTGCTCCTCTCAGGGAAAAAAAAAAAAAGAAAAAGTTCTATTGTTTTTCTCCCTAGACCTAGACAAGCACATATGCATTTAAATAAATCATCTGCTGCTTTCCTGTTTAACATCTCTATTTGTCTCTAAATTATTCCAGGAATTTTCTCTGTGGTTTACTTCATCACTGGCTATTGTTTGTGACCGGTCCTTGGTATAAAATTGATAGCTAGAAATAAATTCCCAGAAGTTTAAAGATGTCACGCCTTGTCTTCCCTCTTACCTAGTTTCTGGTGAGAAGCCTCCTATAATCCGTATCTTTTATTCACTGTCTATAATATCTCTTTTTCTGGGCCAACATTTACTGTTTTATCTTCTTTAGTTACCAGAAGTTTAAATATGCTCTATTAGGTGTGCTTTATTTTTTACTTTTCTTATGTTTCTCTGAGCCTGTTAATTATGCAATTTCATACGATATTATTTTTGAAATTTTTTTGGCCATTTTCTCTTCAAATAGTTCTTCTGCTATGTTCTCTTTCTCTAGTTCCTCTGAGACTCCAATTATATGACTATTAAAACATTTAGCATTATTGGTTATTTGTTCTGTTTTTCTCTCTGTAGTTCAGTTTCAGTATTTCCTCTTCATCTATATTTGGACTCACTGACTTTTACCTCAGATGCATTGAGTCTAATGATGAACCTGGCAAATGTATTCTTCAAATTTGATATCAGGATTTTTATTTCTAGCATTCTCACTTGACCTTTTTATAGTGCCATCTCTCTGCTGAAAATACCCTTCTTGTTACACATATTATCAACCTTGTCCAGTAGATTCTTCAAGATATTAAACATAGTTGTTTTAGAGCCATTTATCATGTTTCAACATATGAGTCACCTGCAAATACAGTTCTATTGATTATTTTTTCTCTTGACAATAGGTTGAGGAATGTGTGTCTGTGCCCATGTCTTGAACATTTTTATATTATTATTATTATTGAATACCAGACATATTGTGTAAAGATTGAGGTAAATAAAATTTATGCTTGAAAATGGTCATGCCTCTTTTTGATTAGGCTATGCATATTGGGGGTTGAGTCAATCTAGTCTGGGGTTAGGCTGAATTTGGGCTTTGTTGTTGCTATGGCCACACTCCAAGCACCATAAACTTCAAATTTCTCTTAGGTTTTGATTCAATGTTTGTGCTCCATTTTCAGTTTTCTGCCATAGCAATATACTTTCATTGTATAGGGGATTTCTTCACATTTTGCCTTTTCTCTGTATCGGGCTGCGATTACCTGGTCCAGCTCAGTGTAGGTAGGATCTGTGTGCCTGGGTTTTCCCGGTGGGGCTTCCTCAGTGTTTGTGTCCCTCCCTATATGGCAGCCAAACTCTGACTAGTACTTGTGGTAGGTCACATGCAGGTGACAGTGTTTTGGTCCTCTCCCTGTGGTAGGAGATCTCTAATAATTACATAGCACTTGGGGCACAGGGCTCTTATCTATCCCCTTCCCCTGAGTAGAGGGTTTTCTACAATACTGCCTTCACAGCAGTGGGCCTTGGTGGTAACAGGGATTGCTGCACTTCTGTTTAAGACTTTTTCTCATTTGAGAGAAGAGTCTAAGCAGGAGGTGGGGCTTTTTGCCTTTCCTGTGGTAGAGGAAGACCTCCTCCTACACATTACCACTGGAGAAGCTCTCTTTGGATTCCGGAGTGGCTCCTAATCTACAAGTGAATGCAATTTTTAAAAAATTTAGTCCGCTTAATTTACCCCCCCCCCTAGTGCTCTTCCTCTAACGAGGGGACACATTCTGAGAAATGTATCCTTAGGCAATTTCATTCATGCTTTTAGCAGAATATATCTGATATGTCTAGGTTGCTTATTGTACATACCCTAGGAGTTCATCAACAAGTAAACGTACCAAAACCTAGATGGTACAGCCTACTACATACACACCTAGACTATACAGTATACTACCATTGCATATATAGTCTGTTGTTGGCCAAAGCATTGTTATGGGGAACATGACTGTACTATACTACTAGCCCACACTTGAATTTTTTTAAGCAGATTTCTTTTTTACTATTTGTGTACAGGCACACCTTTCTCCTCTTATCTGCCACTGGTGATCCAGACCAAGGGTCAGAAATAATTGGTAGTACTGAAATGTAACTCTATTACTTTAGATAGTTTTGGTGGTCATTCGTAGTAGCATCAAAACTGTGGGTCTGGGTTGTTTTTTTTTTCTAAACACAGAATTCTTATAAAAACTGTGAAAGTATTTCTTGTTTTATTTGTGGCAATGAAGTGAAATGTGGATTTCTGGGAAAGGTGCATGAGTTTCTTGGTGTGAAATCTTTGAGAACATTACTTAACAGTTACATCTTGTTATTCTCATTGTTTACCTGAGAAAGACGGAAAATAATAATCTGAATAGTGAATGCCTGAAGCCTTAAAACCTTCTGGTCTTCCAGAATAATCACACTCTGTGAACATGATAATGAAGTAAGGATTTGAACTCGTGTGGGAAAGAAAGGGTTAGCAGCAAGCCTACAATATCTGTGAAATATTTTATATCTTTCAGGAACACCTGGGAAAGAACAAGCTGCACTGGTCAAAGTTCCTTGCAAACTCACCAGCAGGAAGATAATAGAGTCCTTAAAGGTGAAATGCTTTTAGCAGAATATATCTGATCTGTCTAGGTTGCTGATTGTACAGACCCTAGGAGTTCAGAGACATTTGAGACAGACCTACGAAAACTATCACATAAACTTTAATAAATGCAAAAAGGAATCATAACAAAATGGATCCTTCTATAACAAGTGATGTCCTGCATATATTGCTTAGAACAGTGGTCGGCAAACTCATTAGTCAACAGAGCCAAATATCAACAGTACAACGATTGAAATTTCTTTTGAGAGCCAAATTTTTTAAACTTAAACTATATAGGTAGGTACATTGTTATTAACTTAATTAGAGTACTCCTAAGCTGGCCTTTGCTAAAAACTCAAGGGGCCAAAGAGCCGCAAGTGGCTCGCAAGCTGCAGTTTGCTGACCACTGGCTTAGAACATCACATATTTAATCAAAACCAAAATAGGTCCTAACAGACCTACAAAGGTGCTTGGTCATCTTGAGCCTCTCCAAGAGAGAAGAAATACCTTGCTTATATCTTTGTAATTATCACTGAGTAAAATACCTGATTCCTGTGAGTCAGCTTTCTTTTTAAACTCAATAGATACCTCTGACTTCAAGTATATACATGTTTCCCTATGTAACAATGCCAGCTTCTGCCTGGTACATGATCAAAGTCTAAACAAGAACCACTGAATAAAAATTCAGAATTCATATTACTTTACCATGTGAATTTTTAAACCAATTTAGGGAGTTTTCATTTGCCATGAATTTTGAAATAAATACCAATGTTTAATTGATGGTCTGACATGTGGTAGAAATTCCAAAAACCAAATATGTCTATGCACATCCTACCTAATGAAAGAGTAATATGCAAATTGACCGTCACTCCAACACACAAGATGGCTGCCCCCATGTGGAAACAAGATGGCCACCACAAGATGGCCGGCAGGGGAGGGCAATTGTGGGCGATCAGGCCAGCAGGAGAGGGCAGTTTGGAGGGACCAGGCTTGCAGGGGAGGGCAATTGGGAGCGATCAGGCCTACAGGGGAGGGCAGTTTCGGGGGGGGAACAGGCCTGCAGGGGAGGGCAGTTGGGGGTGACCAGGCCTGCAGGGAAGGGCAGTTAGGGGTGACCAGGCCAGCAGGGGAGGGCAGTTGAGGGTGACAAGGCCTGCAGGGAAGGGCAGTTGAGGGTGACCAGGCCTGCAGGGAAGGGCAGTTAGCGGCAACCAGACTGGCAAGGGAGGGCAGTTAGGGGTGACCAGGTCAGCAGGGGAAGGCAGTTAGGGGTGACCAGGCCAGCAGGGAAGGGCAGTTAGGGGCAATAAGGCCGGCAGGGGAGCAGTTAGGCGTCGATCAGGCTGGCAGGGTATTGGTTAGGGGATAGTCAGGCTGGCAGGCAGAAGCGGTTAGGGGCAATCCAGCAGGCAGGCAGGCAAGTGGTTAGGAGCCAGCATTCCTGGATTGTGAGAGGGATGTCTGACTGTCCATTTAGAGAGGGATGTCTGACTCTCCATTCCCAGTGGGATCAGGCCTAAATGGGCAGTCAGATATCCCTTGAGGGGTCCCAGATTAGAGAAGGTACAGGCTGGGCTGAGTGACACCCCCACCCCTGTGCACAAATTTCATGCACCAGGCCTCTAGTATGCAAATACAACCACAAAAAAATATTTCATATTCTTGAAAAATATGTAGAACAAAGAACATCAAATAAACAATAGCGGATTTTTCTTAGGTATGAGGTATGTTTGGCTATATTTGATCGATCATTGGCCTGCTTTTAATAATAGCATCCACAGAAAATGAATCTATGTAATAGGCATTGTGTTAGGAATTTATTCTTTATGATTTTACTAGAGGTCCAGCACACAAATTTATGCACGGGTGGGGTCTGGCCAACCTGCCCCAATAGGGGCATATCAGGCCAGGCTGGTGTGGGAGAGGGGTCCCAGGAGCCGCTGATTGGGGTGAGGCAGCCAGGGGGAGGTGACACCTCCTCCCCCACAATTGGGCCAGTTGGCCGGCTGCAGTGCGCGTCATAGCAATCGGTCATTTTGGCTTTCCAGTCGCTTGGCTTATATATATAGAGAGATTATGTTAAAGATAAATAGACACAAGAAAAAATAATATCTTTGGGATGTTAGTCAGGTCTCAACGTACACACAATCAATGCTAGCCTTTAACCAACCAGGTCCTATTACCTGGTTCTCTATCATTTTGATATTATGTAGGCCTTCATGAGGATTGTCTCAGTCTGAATGGGTCAGAATCTGCAGATTAAGGTTATCGATTTTATGGAGCAGAGGAAGGGACTACCTAGAGCAAGTACTAATCACCAAAGCAAAGCAAATGAGATTTAAGTAATGTAAAATTAAAATTAAGATCTATCTCTATACATGTTAAATTTTTATGTTTTTAAATAGGATGGCTTGATGAACCAAGATGGTAGCATAGGTAAACATCTATACTTGCTGCCTCTCAAAACCACATCAGAATTATAACTAAAAGGCAGAACAACTACCAACTAGAACCACGGGAAAGATGGCTGAGTGGAAGTTCCACAACTAGAGAGGTGAAGAAAGCACATTGAGACTGGTAAGAGGTATGGAGGCACAGAAAGTGCTGGCACCTGGATGTGCTGCTCTTTTAATCGGGAGGGAGATACAAGCTCCTGCTTGCTCTCAACTCCAGTTCCGGGCGAGACTCTGGGGGACCCAGACACATATGGGGAGAAACTGGACTATCTGGCATTGGGACAGGAACATGAGGACAGCCATCTCTCAGAGGTGCTGGCAGCAATAATTGTTCCTACACAGGGGCGTGGGACACAGAGACCCTGGGACCTCTCAGGTGCAGGGCTGACTGGCAGCCATTGCTGTTTTCTCTGCCCTGGTGATTCCCAGAGACCCCGCCCCACCCAATTTACAACCCCACCCAAGCTGTGCACATCGGCTTTTGCATATGAATGGCCTGTCTTTTCTCTGCCTAAAATCTATCAAACTGCAGCTGGGTAAGAAAGCCCCAGAGCTTCCAAAAGAAAGCCCAAGGCCTGGCAGCAGCAGCCTGCCTTGCTTCACAGCTGGGGCTTGTCTGGGCACTTCCAAACTTCATACAAAGACGAGGACTCTGCAGATGTCTCTGTAGCTCCTGCTGGGTGGCCCCAGACAGTGGCTGACCTTACACCTCCTTGGAGATCCAAGAGCCAGTGTTCCCAGTGGTCAGAGTGAGACCATACTGGATTACAACTCTTCACATCCATAAGTGATACACTCAAGAGGCAGATTCAGTGAGCACCAAAGCCCCACTGAAGCAAGTCTTGCCCCATTAGGGTGTCTCCTGCACAACAGATCTTCCAGTGTAGACACAGCTGGTCATCATAGCCAATTGGCCTGGAGGTCAATTCCTCCCAGTGATACCAACCACAATCAAAGGTTAACTACAACAAGACTGTGCAAACATCCCACAAAGGGGTGCACCAAGGGCGTCCACCTCAGGTGACTGGGGAGGCTGAGCCACCGGGCTCTATAGGACACATACCACACAAGGCCACTCTATCAACTAAGGAGACTTAGCAGCTACCCAGTACATAGAAACAAACACAGGGAAGCAGCCAAAATGCAGAGACAAAGAAACAAGTCACAAATGAAAGAAATGGATAAAAGAAAAATATTGGATATAGAGTTCAAAACCACGGTTATAAGGTTACACAAGAATCTTCTAGAAACCTCCAAGAGATTTAGTGAGACTCTCAAGGATATGAAAAAGGACCAATCAGAAATTAAGCATACACTGACTGAAATAAAGAATAATATACAGAGATTCAACAGCAGACTAGGAGATCCCAAGAATCAAGTCAAAGATTTGAAATATGAAGAAGCAAAAAACACCCAACTGGAAAAGCAAAAAGAAAAAGAATCCAAAAATATGAAGATAGTGTAAGGAGCCTCTGGGACAACTTCAAGCGTACCAACATCCAAATTATGGGGGTGCCAGAAGAAGAGAGAGAACAAGATATTGAATAGCTATTTGAAGAAATAATGACAGAAAACTTCCCCTACCTGGTGAAAGAAATAGACTTACAAGTCCAGGAAGCACAGAGAACCCCAAACAAGAGGAATCCAAGGAGGACCACACCAAGACACATCATAATTAAAATGCCAAGAGCAAAAGACAAAGACAGAATCTTAAAAGCAGTAAGAGAAAAACAGTTAGTTACCTACAAGGGAGTACCCATATGACTATCAGCTGATTTCTCAACAGAAACTATGCAGGCCAGAAGGGAGTGGCAAGAAATACACAAAGTGATGAATAGCAAGAACGTACAACCAAGATTATACTACCCAGCAAAGCTATCATTTAGAATTGAAGGTCAGACAAAGAGCTTCACAGACAAGAAAAAGCTAAAGGAGTTCATCACCACCAAACCAGTATTATATGAAATGCTGAAGGGTATTCTCTAAGAAGAGGAAGAAGAAGAAAAAGGTAAAGATAAAAAATTATGAACAACAAAGTGACAACAAATACATATCTATCAACAAGTGAACCTAAAATTCAAATGAATAAAAAATCTGATGAACAGGACAGACTGGTGAATGTAATAGAATCAGGGGCATGGAAAGGGAGTAGACTGACAATTCTTGAGGGGAAGGGGTTGTGGCGGGTGCTGGAAGAGATTGGACAAGGTCAGTGGTGGTGGGGAGGCCTGGAGTGGGGTGGGAACTGGGTGGAGGGGCACTATGGGTGGAAAAAAGAGGAACATCTGTAATAATCTGAACAATAAAGATTTTATAAAAAACAAAACAAATAAACAAAAATAATAAAATAAATAAATAGGATGGCTTATTTTCATGTCCATTTGTCTATATTTCTTTGATCAATGTACCTAACAATGAGTTTGCCTTTAATTCATTACCTTATATGTTGGTTTGAGTATTGAATACATATAGTTCTCATTATTAAAGAAATTTTATGTTAAATTTTTAAGTGTTTTTTTTATGTTTTTCAATATAATGTTTTTTTAATATATCACATATAAATTTGTAAGACCCTCTAAATTTAGTAAATGTTTGTTTTTAGGTCATTCATTTCCAAACATTCACATACACACACACACACACACACACACACACACACACACACGTTTATTTTACAAATCTCTCATACTCTCACCTCCACTTCTTAGTCCCTGTTTCCATACTTTTTTTTCTTTTGCACTGATAAAATTCAAGTTCTCCAAGTAGCACAAAAATAAATCATAGAGACAGAGTCATTGGGATTGAACCTGTCTAGAACACCCAAAAGAGGTGATGGAGAAGGAATTATCTGTAGAAAATACAGAAGTACAGCCAACAATGGATTATCAATGCAGCCTCCCTTTCAGAGTAGCTATGCCTATGATATGTAAGCATAGTGATGTTCTCTGATTTCTTACTTAGTGATTGGGCTTAATATGAGCACCACATGATGGTTTCTAAGCAGCTTGTTTATCAGAAAGTTCCATAATATTTTGACAATAGGTCTAGAAAACAACCAGTTTTCCTCTCTGAGTGAAAAGACCTTTTCAGATGTCTTGAATAAAGTTCATACTAGCATCATACACTGAGTGGCCAGATTATTATGATCTCTGAATGCATAATAATCTGGCCATTCAGTATATATATTAGAGGCTCAGTGCATGAATTTGTGCATGGGTGGGGTCTGGCCAGCCTGGTCAGAGGGAGGGAACATGGGCAGCTGGCCAGCCTGCCTGCTGGTCGAACTCCTGGTCGAGGGGACAATTTTCATATTAGCCTTTTATTATATAGGATATACACTGAGTGGCCAGATCATTATGCGTTCAGAGATCATAATAGTCTGGCCACTCAGTGTATTTTATCCCTGATGTCTTTAATTGGTCTTTTATTGGGGAAAGGGAAGTTTGCCACAGTATATTTTTTAACCTTACAAATTTCCTGCTCATACATTTTATATACAAATAAATTTGGTTATCAGAAATAAAGAATAGAAAACAAAAACAATTCTAATTATATAGAAAAAATGATTATCCTATCTAATAAAGAGGGAATATGCTAATTGACCCTCATGCCATCACATAGATGGCAGTGCCCACAGCCAATAAGGAGGGAATATGCTAATTGACTGTCACACCCTCAAATATGGTGGCATCCACAGCCAATAAGGAGGGAATATGCTAATTGACTTCCACACCCTCAAATATGGCAGTGCCCACTGCCACAAGATGGCAGCACCCAGTCCCCTCAGCCCCACCAGGGTGGCAGGTGTGTGGCAAGGCCAGGCTCGCCCCCAGGAGGGCCCGGCTGCTCCACGTACCTGCCTCCGGAGTTCTCCGTCCCCTCAGCCCCCCAGCCACCCAGGGCTGGCCCAAGGTGCAGGCAAGCCTCGGATGGCGGCTGCCTAGCCAACACCACAAGCTTCAGATGTTGGCTGCCCAGCCACCCAGGGCTGGCCTGAGGAGCAGACAAGCCTCAGATGGTGGCTGCTCAGCCACTCAGGGTCAGCCCGAGGCACAGGCAAACCTCGAATGGTGGCTGCCCAGCACCCAGGGCCTCCCGAGGCTCAGGTAACCAGGGCTGGCTGAGGCTTGCACTGACAGCAGTGGCAGCAGCAGAGGTGTGATGGGGCACTGCCTTCTCCTGATCGCTGGGTTGCCTCCCGCCCCTGGAGGGCTCCTGGATTATGAGAGGGGGCAGGTCGAGCTGAGGGACCCCCCTTCCAGAGCATGAATTTTCATGCACCAGGCCTCTAGTATAATTATAATAGGAAGTAATTCTAATTACAAAACAATTCTATAGAAAATTAAAATAATTTGGAACCAGAAGACCAATTATTTTTTTTATTCATTAAGTTTCTCATCCCAAGAAAGTCCCCAAACTTCTCCCAGTCTTAATATTTTAATCCATAAAATGGAAAGAAAATGTCTGATTTGCCTCTTCTATAAGGATATTATGAATATCAAGTGAAAGAATGTGCATGAAAGTACGAGGAACTAGAATGTATATAAACATGTTTGATTTATCCAACTTTATACTTACACTATCCCTTGAGTGCATCATTCATTTTTCTGTTATGTGTTCTAAGTTATAGTTTTGTCTTAGAGTAAAGATAGAAGAGATTACATCTCACATATCAATAAGGTAAGTGATAGTGGCCACCTAAAATACCATTCTGGGAAGGATTAGGTTTAATAAAAATAAACATTGTTAATACTAATGATATATCCCACAGGGACCAGCATGGGAATACAAGCAGCCATGCCATGCCACACATTTTCAATAGCTTTCTTAAAGCTCAAAACAGTTATTCCAATAAACTAGATTTTTCTTGTCAACTCAAGGACCAAGATTAACACAAGAACAACAACAAAGATTTATATTACTTAACATTAGGCTCTTCTAACTGGCCAAGAGAAAACTGACGTAGTCACAGGCAATTAATGGTACAGTCTCTTTGCATGAAGCTAATAAATTATTGAAGCTATTTAAAATTTTTTAAGATAGGAAAGGAATGTTGGATGCTAGGGGAATCTAGCTGTGAACTCACTGAAAAGCCAGTGGAATCTGATGCTTTGACTAGTGAAGTAAGCATTCTCCACATTGCTCCAGTCAAAGAGGAAAACTCGGCTGTTCTTTACTAAAGGGATACGAATTGACGTGTGCATCTACTTGTGAGAACCCCCTGATGTGTTTTCAGGGACCATGAAGGACAAATTAAAATCACTGACCTTTTAATAATTACAGACTGCTGTTGATGTATGTCAGGAAGACAGATTTTGAGATGTTTTCCCCAAAGTGGTGGTCTGAAACAGTATGACAATGCATACTTTGGGCAATTTGTTTTTTAAATTAGTTATTAAAAAGTGGCACATTTTAGTATGAGAACAGAGACACTGTGGACTCCATATTATAAATGCTAAATGATCCCAAAAGTTCTGGCTGACACATTTGCCTTGTTAACATTCATTGACTCATCCATTTATTTATTCAACAAATATCTGAACACTGACTAAGTGCCAAGCAGTGTGCTAGATGGTGATGATGCAATGGTGAATAAGACAAATGTGTTTTCTGGAACTAACATGAGACTCCTAGAGAAACAAGGATTAGCCAAGTAATTACACATGTGGGTATTGCTGCAAAGGACATAACAAAGACATGCTAAGAAGATCATAATGGGAAGTGTTAATTCTGTGAGATTAGGAAGTGCTAAAGCCCAAAAGGTCTGTAATGGCTAAAAACATGAAGTTGTAAAAGTGGTAAATATTGGCTAGGTGAAAATATTTTCTACATGAGAAGAACGGATCTGAAATGGTCAACTTAGCTAACTAAGCCAGTCAGCCTAGATTTAAAGAAAATAAAGACAGATGAGTAGGTTAATTAGAAGCTGAATCACCCAAAGTGATGTATAATTTTGATGCTGGTATCGTCTGCAATTTTCACCCAAGACTAGATTTTTAGTATCTTATCCTTAGGGTGACTTCAGAAGCACAATCCTTTGGTCTGAACTCTCCCTGCTTTCTGTTGTTGCTTTCCCCCCTCAGGAATGAGTCATCAAAACCATTATCTACAGCAAGAATCTGAAAAAGGCTTTCCACACCCATAGGACAATGGCAGCTGTCTAGAAATCTAGACACTCATTCTCAAACTACATACAGATCAATAAGGAGAGAATAAGAAAACTCTTGCTGGGCCAGTCCACATCCAATGACTGGCTGACATGGAGATTAAAAGTCCTCAACAACTCTGAAGGGCATTCTCCAGTTTGAGAATTCCTAGAGGGCCAACTGGTGCCTTTGGTGAGAGAGGCTGCTTCATAGCCTAACTTTTCCCTCTGTTCAACCCTGTTTCCTTATCTTTCTTTCTAGAAGTGGCGAACCCAAGTAGTCCCTCATAAACCTCCTGCAGGGTAATCTAGTGCTGTGGGCTGAACTGTGCCCACATATACCGAAGCCCTAACCTTCAATGCTATTAAATTAGGAGGTAATTAAGGTTAAATGAGAGCATTAGGGTGAAGTCCTGCATCAATAGTATTAGTGGCCTTACAAGAAAGAGAGAGAGAGAGCTCTTTCCATGTGCATGCACACAAAAATACCCATGTGAGCACATAACAAGAAGGTAGACACTTGCAGGCCAAGAAGAGAACTCTCACAACAACCTGGCCATGCTGCACCCTGATCTCAGACTTCCAGCCCTTAGAACTGTGAAAAAATAAATTTCTGTTGTTTAAGCCACCTAAACTGCATTATTTTGTTATGGCAGTTGGAGCTCACTAATACACCCCACCTCAGCATCCAATTCCCAGGAAATCCCACATGTGACAGTGTCCCTCCGTACAACCACTGACTATGCAATCACAATTCCTTAGACTCAATAAAAATGATACAACCCAATGAAACAAATAAGTGTATATACATGAAGATTCCGATTATGGTTCAGTGCTTTCTGAGTTGAAACTCAAGCGTTCTATTTTGAAAGTATCTTCTCAGCCTGAATTACTCTAAGAAGATAACTGCCTGGTGAGCACAAAGCTATTCATCATATTCATGACTTGGGGAGAGGCTGTCGCTGGTCCCCAAATTTCTGACAGATGGAAATGGAGAGGTTGTCATTTCCAGCATGTCATGTCTCCAGTGGTGTTGAATCACTTAAAATTCCAAACACCTACACTGTCCCCCCTAAGGTTTCTTACCATCAGGATTCCAGGCACTGCAGAGCTGTGACAGGAGATAAGGAGGGCCCCAAACCAAGAAAACAACAAATAACTTTGTAGAAGCCTCTGAAATTTAGCATATCTGACCAAAACCTTGTCTGTTCAAAGCAGAACTCAAGTTTTGTACTCCAAATTATTAGTGGTGGGTAAGATTTTTATAAGAATGCAGGAAAACATGAATCTTACTTTGTGATCACCACTTCCTCATATCAGTTTTCTGAGGCAAATTTACACAAGTATCAGTACCAAGGAGAGATATAAAAGTACAGCTTCATCATTAACAATGGGTCAGCACCTGATCCTACAATAAATACTCTCTGCTGTTGGTAAATTAAAATGACCCCGTTGAGAATGGTCCAGAAGCCAAAGTAGTATGTCCATTTCCACCTTAAGCCCAAACTCAGATTTTAGGATTATATTTCCTCTAGATAGAAGCAAGCAAAAAGTAAATGAGAGAAGCATGGAGCCCGAGCACACATACTTCCAATACCTGCTCATGCTACAGTCTCTGTGTGAAAAGCCTTCTTTAAACAAAGCTCCGCCCTACATCCTCCAGAAATCTCCACTCTTTAAAGTTCTGAGTGAAGATAGCCCAATTTCCACACAGTTACCCCTTACTTTAAACCTTCCAACTTAGATATGTCCTAGTTGCACATTTCAGCCTCTTTGTACTTATTAGGTTACCTTACTCACTAGAAAATGAGTTTCATGGAGGCTGACACCATGTCTTGCTAATCTATCAGATAAGTCTAAGTCATGACAAGCAATGTGCTGTATATCCAGGTACCTGAAATCCCACATCATCTGGTCCCAACCTTTCTTTCCAGCCTCAACTCCCACTGAACCCGCCAGTCCTTGACCCACATTGCACTGCTTTATCCACAACACACAACTCCCTGACATGCACAAATGCCATGTACAGCCACAGCCTCCTGCTTTCACTCATACTGTTCACTCATACATTTCATTTCATGAAATGTCCCTAATCATTTCAAACAATAAAAATCTTCATCTTTCTCCGAGGTCCAAATAAATACCACTTCCTCCACACAGTCTCCTCTTTGCTTTCCCATCATCTCATGTTGACTCCTTTCTTTCTACATACATCATGCATTCTCTACACAGGTATCCATTCTTTTCTGGGATATAAACTCTTGGAAGGCAGGAGTCATGCCTTTTATGCCTAAGGACATTCAGATGCATACATGACTCCCAGATTCTATTCCCACTAAATCTACTACATCTTTAATATCCCTACGTGGCAAACCTGAAAAGCATCTTTAACTCCTCATTAGTTACCATTCCCTGTATTTCTTGAAACTATTATTTCTTTTCATTACCGCTACCCTCGCTCAATGCTTTCCCATTGTTTTCTTTACCAAAGGGCTGCATTCGCTCTTAATCATCTCCTTGACTGTTATTTCACCCAAGGATCTTTCTTGTACTCTGGACTCTAAGAACCCTGAAGACAGAGGCTCTATGTTACTTGTCTTTCTTTTTTTCTTTTGGTTAAACAAACACTTCAAAGGGTCTATTGTGTGCCAGACTCTGTTCAAAGCTTTGAAGACAGAAACACAAGTAAGACGCAGTCCCTGGCACAGTGTTTTGGCATATGGTAGGATTTTCAGAAATATTTATGAAATGAAATAATAAAAAAAAGAATGCATCATGTGCATTGATCATCATCTTTCTACTACTTAAACTCCCTTGAGGCCCACATTTATATGTTCAAATTATTTTCAACAGTTACCAAAGCAATTCAATGAGAAATGTAAAGTTTTTACAACAAATCATCCTGGATCTACTAGATAAACATATTTTTAAAACTAACATTGATCCTTATTTTATACTGTATGCAAAAATGTAACTCAAAATGAATCATAGTCCTAAACATAAATGCTAAAGCAATACAACTTCTAGAAGAAAACACAGAAGCCTTTGTGACACAGGCAAATGTTTGTCAGATATAAATGACCAACTGATATTTGCAACAACATAGATGAACCTCAAAATCATTATGCTGAGTCAAAGAAGCAAAGTACAAATGAATAAATGCCATATGAATCCATTGAGATAAAATTCTAGAAAATGGAACCTAATATATGGTGACAGAAAACAAATCAGTTATTAGCTGGAGCAGGTATGGAGAGAGATGGATTACAAAAGGGCATGAGAAAATTTTGGAGTAACAGAAAATGTATGTTTTCTTGATTGTGTTAATGGTTTCATGGGTGCATAAGTATGTCAACATTTATCAAATTACATGCTTGCCATATGTTCAATTTATTTACTTTAAATATGCCTCAGCAAAGTTGGGGAGAAAACTTTGAATTATTCCCTGTACCAAGGAGTAAAGTAAAATCTGTGTCACAAGGAGTTTGTATTATTAGGCCCCTGCCTCACACTGGCCTCATCTCCAGCCACTTCTCCCATATGTTTTATGTTGTAACAGAACTGAAAAGTATCTCATCCCTTCAATACTTCTCTTCTTTGTCATTTGTTGGATACGTGCTGTTTCATATAGTGTCTCCTATCTGGAAAGTTCACCGATACTCCTATTCACCTGAAAAACAACTAGTTATCTCTCAGAAATCAGTTCAGTGCCTAGAACACAGTAGGTGCTCAATAAGTAATTGTCTAATGTCTACATAGGCTCAGGAGTCAACTCTAAGAAACCTATTCTGATCCTCTGCACACATGCCCTGGAGTTCAAGTTCATGGCTCCTTCAAGAATTCATTAGTACCTCTATTCCTTGTATCTGTTATCTTCTATTGCTTTACCAGGGGTTCCAAGTTTGTATTCCTACATGTGAACTTCTTGGGAACTGTCGTAGGCAGAATTCTAAGATGACCCCCAAAATTCCCATGTGCTTTCAAACCTTCTTCCAATTATTTAATCAAATGTTAATCTAGGTGTTGCTGTGAAGGAAGTTTTGCAAATGTAATTAAGATCCCAAAATCAACTGACTTTAAGATGAGGAAATTATTCAAGTGGTCCTGACCTAATTACTATGTGAATCCTTTGAAAGCAAATAATTTTCTCCAGCTGGTCACAGAAGAGAAATTATAAATTAAAAGTACGAGAAAGACAGTGCACCACTGCTGGCTTGAAGATGAAGGGCACTAAAGGGATAGGAATATGAGTTGCCTCTAGCTTCTGACTGACAGCCAGCAAGGAAACTGGGACTTCAGTTCTACAACTTCAAGGAACTGAATTCAGTCAATAACCTGAAGTGGATTTTTTTCCTAGAGCCTCTAGATAAAAACTCAGTCTGAACAATATTTCTATTTCAGCCTTGTTATATCCTGAGCAAGGAACTCATTTAAGCTGTGCCAGATTCTGAACTACAGAACTGTTAGCTAATATGAGTGTTGGTTTAAACCTCTGCATTTGCATTCATTTGTTACACTGCTGCATTCAAATAATACAGACACAGAAATCACATCTTATTCGTCTTTATAGTACATGGATTCTCATGTAATAAGTCCTCAACCATGTTTTTAGGAAATACAAAATAAGAATGAGAAGAAGGGAGGAGTGAGGGGGGAATAGAGGTAAGAAATGCCAAAAAACAAACAAACAAAAAACAGAGCTTACAGAACAGAGACTCTAGACCTTAACTATACATTATCACCTATGGAGATCTTTAAGAAATACTAGTGGCTGGATCCCACTCTTACTGCTTCTGACTTAAATGATATAGATGTGGCTTGGACATCAGCATTTTTAGAATCTCCCCAGGTAATTCTAACGTGCAGCCAAGGTTGAGAACTACTGCTATGGTTGCTCCTACATTGACTTCCAGTAGCTCAGCCAAGACTTCAGAGATCTAGATACCTATGAAGACTGGCTGGGTCCTCAACCTCTAAAAAGCTCTTAATTCCTAGATGTGCCCTATTTCACAGTTAGCTCTTCCCAGGATGTTAATGGGCCTAACTCCAGGAGATACTCATTCTCTTTTTTTCATAGGTTCCTGAGTTTAGGTTTAAATAACAATCCATTGGCATTTAAATAACTTCTCAGCTTCTTCCACATCATAGCCTTCTTAGACCCTGATGATCACATAAATTTTTCTCTGCATGATTCCCAACTGCAATCCAGAGAGAACTCTGATAATTCCCTGATTAGTAATGGTGAATTTCATTATCTGGATACTGTCCTTAATCTATTACCAACACTTAAAAATCTTTCTTATTAAAAAAAAATTAATTGGTAATCAGAGTTCTTTGCGGGAGGGTTTTATAATGAAAAGAAGACTATACCAGGATCCCGGGATACAATTCTGTTTCTGTCCCTTATTAATCATATGGAATATCTGGCAAGATAGTTAACCACTATTAATAATAGTTCATCATCATTAAAGTAGAAGAGTCTATATTACCTCATTGGGTTGATATTAGACTCATAGTATGATTATGTGATTATGTAATGGTTTGTTAAAACAGCTTAGGTGTGTGTGTGTGTGTGTGTGTGTGTGTGTGTGTGTACATGAACATATATTTAGATGTACAACCCACTGGAGCAACCAATATATTTGTTGAAGCAAAATATTTCAACAAATGATTTTCTTGGGGAGAGTAATAACACATAAATAGGGATGCTCTCCCTGGCATAAAGATGTCACATATCTATGTAGTATTAATTCTTAAGACCAGCTGATCTTTCAAAAATATATGAGGGGGGAGGGAAAAGGGCATCCACATAAGTTTTAAACCAATTTCTTCTGGAACATATTTTATATGTCAGAACCTAGGCAGTTATCTAAATAAATGATCTAAATAAGTATGTAGATCAAGCCTGTGAGATAGGTATTTTTTACTCCCATCGTTTGTAGATGAAAACATTGAAATTTAAAGATGAATTTGAAATTGATCAAGGGCATGCTGTTAGTAAGTCATGGAGCTGATATTTGAACTCAGAACTTTTTGGCCTGCCAGTAAAACCAGCACAGTTGGCTAGAGTTGCCAAGCCTCGCCCTGGGATAACACCAAATTATAAATAATAAAACCAATTCAGCAGTACCCTTAGGCTTGGAGGGGAAGATGGCAACATTATGCAATGGGAAACCTTCCATTACAAATGTGAAATCTAGCGAAGGAAGGTACTCACCGTTGGGAGCCAATGACTGGAAGGAGGCAGAATTTCATGGGAGAGGGATGGGCCACTTGGGTAACTGAAAGGAGATTGAACAGAAAGGCTATTAGGAGAGATGGCAGGTTGTCTTGGAGGGCTGTACCTATATACTACTGCAATGGCTATCAATGGCTATTTGCACTGGAATCTTCTAGAGGATTTGTTAAAACACTGATTGTGGGCTCCACACCCAGAATTTCTGATTCTGGGTCTAGGTGAGGCCAGGAGATTTGCATGTCTAATAAATTTCCAGTGATGCTTATGTTACTGATCTGGGGATCACATTTTGAGAATCACTAAGTAGAGACAGGATCATTCAATCTCTTGGAGGCCCAGGTCACTGCTCTATAGATTATCACAAAGTTTTTAGAGCGTGAGCAATGTAGCTAGACTGTCTTGTTTCTAAAGGCACTTACCAGGTGGTTTATCTTGAGCAATTTAACATATTTGTGCCTTAGTTTTGAAAGGTAGGTAGATGATGATGATGATAGATAGATAGATAGATAGATAGATAGATAGATAGATAGATAGATAAACACAGGAAACTATAAGCTAGCTATCATTATGCAACAGTATGGCAGGGATGTGGTATAGTGGACTCAGTGATGGCCACCCAATCCTTCTTCAAAGATCACTTGGAGCTAAGCTGAAGAGAGTGCTGCCAGCAAGGACTGCCTCAGCTGCAGAGAGCCACCTCACTCAGCATCATGTCCTCCTGGCCAGCATGTTCAGTAACTGTGGAGGCAGAGATGCAAGTACCTGGTCAATTTGGCCCAGTGCAGGACAATCCTAAGCACCACTTGAGTCCAGAGCTTGCTATGGGGTCAGCTGACGCTGCTCAGCCTGCACCACAGCTCAACTCCTCCCTTTGCTCAAAACTGCTTTCTGCCTTCTCTTTCACAGGATTTTGTTCCAAGGACCCTCCCATCTGAACATACTGTGAACTGAATAAACTGCATCTCAGACTCTGCATCTTGGAGAATTCAACCGGCAACATTGCAAACCCTTTGAGGCCAAGGGAGTAAGATTTGGATGAGGAAGCACAACATAAAGTCAAAACCCTCAGACCTAGTTTTTAGGTTTGGTGTCTAATTACATAATATTTTCCAGTGAATATTAGTATACATTCATTGCTACTTAGTATGTGCCATTGATTATTGCATTTAATCATCAGGCAATCCAGGGTTTTACCCCACTTGTCTGGGGACAGTTTCTGCATATCCTTGAAGAGGGCACATCTTCAAGAGACACTGGGTGCCCTCTGGAGATACATCCTCGTGATAGAAATAGAGAGGTAGGGGTAGGAGGCCTGCAGATGCAGGTTGGCCAGGAATAATTCTGATGAATCTGGAGCTCATGGTTGGTCGGTAATAAGGAGCTAACCACAAGAAACTGTTGGCTGATGACAGAGATTGTGATCGGAGAGGGGGCTTCAGGGTGGTCACAGGCTGAAAGAAGGGGAGTATTTGGGTGTGTTTCCTCCAAACATTGTTGAAGCAAGAGAAAATTCATGTGGGCATGCATTGAAATAACCAGTCTTATTATGATTACTCAGGAAGTTATTTTAATTACTTTCCCATCGTATCTCATTAGCCATCAGGTTCTTGGTTCTGCATCTGCGATCTTGACGCCTTCTGCCAGGCCTCTGGCTATGTCCCATCACTGCTCTTTCTAAGGGGTGAGAAAATACCTAAAGCCAGGCTGCCATTTTGAAAAAAATCTCCCCTAGGAGACAAGCACATTTCAAGTACTATTTTGAGCTAAACTTTTGATTTCAGCAATAAATCTCCTTAAAATTTATGAAGAAATGTGGCTTAGTGAAACCATTGAAAATTCCATAAAATTGATCCTACGTGAATAAGCTGTTGCAGCTTTTTGTATCCAGTTTAACCCACGTGGAAAATGTTAAATCACCATATCAACAACATAATTCAGCATTAATTAGCATGGCAGTTACCATGGAAATGTGCCAAACACAGGTGGGTTGGCAGTGTGTGTGAGGAGTTCCCGAGGGGAGAAAGTATCAGTGCCCCATTTTGGTGTTTAAATTTTTCATACAGTCAACCAATTTAAAGAGATGCAGCTGAAACAGACACAGACAACAGTGTGGTGATAGCCAGGGGACTAGGGGTGGGGAAAGGTGGAAGAGGGCAAAGTGGGGATAGATAGTGGTGGAAAGAGACTTGACTTTGGCTGGTGAACGCACAATGCAGTATGCAGATGATGTGTTACAGAGTTGTACACGTGAAACCATTATGGTTTTATTACCAATGTCACCCCAATAAATTCAATTTAAAAAGAAATAAAAAAGAAACAATAGTAACCTTTGCTCTCCAGCAGTGAATAATGGAAGTATGGTCCTCAATCACTTGCATAGGATCACCCAAGAAGCTGCTAAAATTCAGATTCCTGGGCCCCCTTTCTGTCCTATAAATCCCTAAGAAGGGTTATAGTAAAGATAATCTAATTTTTTGATGAGGATCCTCTGGGTGATACTTATAAAACTGAGAAATTTTATCATAGAGTTGGACTAATTAAGCAACCTTATTTTAAAAGTAAATAGTAGAAACCTAGAAAAAAAATCAGGTAGACATGCCCAAAGACATATGATTATCTAGTGACAATGTCCAATCCTTCTTATTTTGAACTCATCTGTGTTCAGAAACATTTGATAAGTATGTATATGACTAGCTGTCTTTTGCTCTAATAGGAAATAATACATGAGTGAGATGTGTGTCAGCTTCTCAAGTTGCTCAGGAAAGTCAAGCTTAGACAGACAGGCAAGACATGGTCTCATGAACCAGAGATAAACTTAAGGCAGTCTGAAATGAACTACATTTGTAATTCTGAAAAGTAGTCCTATCAGAATTCTGAAGAGAGAGACAGAACAGTGCAGGCTGGCTGTCTTGGAAGTCTTCCTGGAGGAAGTGATGTTTGACTAATTTTTTAGATAAAAAGAAAAATAGGAAGAGTAGTATATCCTACATGTGGGGAATAAAGGAGAATAGTGGTGTAGATTTAGAAATCAGGGTGAAAATGTGATGAGTTACTTTCAAAAATTTACCAATTATTTACCTAAGAAGACCAGTTTTCTCCTTTGTTTTCTCAGCTGTAGAATGTAAACATTGAATGAAACCATGTATGAATATGCATAACAAAAACTTAGGCTCCTAATGAGATATCAACAATTGCTGGTCCTACCTTCTCCTTTTCTTTTAAGACAGCAAACAGACATAATGTGAAACTACATTTTTTTTCATGTACCATATGCCAGAAAGAAGATATCATCATTTTTCCAAATGTCTTTGAAAAGGTCAGAGCAAACTATTTCATTACTTTTAAAATATTTTAATAGTATAACTATGTGTCAGAATTATCATCTTCAAAACTTAGATGAACTTGACTTCTGGAATAATTCCTCCAAGACTCAAAATTAAGTGATAGAATGTAACCAAGACAATCTAGTACTAAACATGTTTATTAAATAAATGGCATATATAAAGTGACACTAAATAATTTTTTTACATGGATATATAAAATCTTTTTATCTTTGGCATTTTCTGATTCTAATAGGGTTCCCTTAACTACTTCAAGTATTTGTTTTCTTTAGATTTACTATCAATTTTTTCACTGATAAGATCCTGGGATCTACAAATTAATAACAGGTCAGCCACTGGTAAAGCTTTAGGGGGCACACCTGTACTGATCAGACCACTCTAATCCCCCACCCCCACCCCAGGTAGCCAGGTGTAATAAAAAGTGCAGAGATGGTGAAGTCAAGTAGAACGTGGCTTGAAACCTGGCTCTGCCAAACCTCCTGGCCATGTGACTTTGATCATAGTACTCAAACTCCCTTAACATTCAGGTGCAATTGTGTAAGAAAAGGAAAGTAATATATGTGTAGCAGGATTGTGTTACCAGGAACCATTCCTATAGAGAAGTACTATATGAAGTACTCAATAAATATATGCAAAAGAGAGAGAGAAGGTGGGGGTATGAAGAGAAAAAGAGAGAGACAGAGATAGAAAGAATGTAGTCAAGGCACTTTGGGGACCTTCGGAAATGTAAAAGACAGAAGAGAGGATTTATGAGATTTTAGAAAATTTTCTTAATAACACTGACATTGCATACATCAGACCATGGAAGTTAAACAAGGATCCAGCTAATCTAAGCCTTTCTGAGAGACAGGACATTTCACAAAGCATTCTAAGAGCCCCAGTATTGCAATGCTTTATCTAGGCCACCGCCTTCTGACACCATGGCAACGTATATACCAAAAGGATTGGAGGAGAGGTTGCTGATGCTTATCCAGAGGGGTTGGAGTGCTTTGTCTCCTTAGCTACTCCGTAATCCACAGCAACAAAAAGAAAGAATATCTAGGTTTGAGATTTACAGATATCAAGTTACCTAAATTTTATTTTATTTTGCATCAGTAGAAAAATATACTTCTCCCAGATGACAATCTTGTTCACAAAGGGCAGTGACTGGCCTCACACACATATGCCTTAGCCAAAGTATTCTAGGTGATTAAGGGAAATGAGGAACAAAGGAAAAACAGGGCAGGGTAGAAAAAGCAAATCCAGTTAGGGCCATCCATAGCTATTTCAGAAGAGAATGTCACCCAGTGGGGGTGGTGGTCAGGGCTCAAATTCAAACACATTCTACCCCTTCATATTTCTATTCAGTTAGAATATTATGATTAATATTCACTTGGCTAAATGAATGTTATTTAGTAGAATCGTTTGGTCTCTGCGAGTTAAACTCATTAAAATTCTTCTAGGTAAATATTACAATGAAATATGTATAATTCCTAGACTATGAGACAAAATCTATATACAGGGGTTGGCAAAAGTTGGTTTTCAGTTGTGAGTACACTAAGCAGAGTTCATTCTTGTATTATTATTATTTATTTAATTACTAGTGGCCTGGTGCACGAAATTTGTGCACGTGTGGGGGGGGAGGGGCCTCAGCCCAGCCTGCACCCTCTCCAATCAGGGACCCCCTTGGGGGATGTCCGACAGGGATCAGGCCTAAACCGGCGGTCAGACATCCTTCTCGCAATCTGGGACTACTGGCTCCTAACACCTGCCTGCCTACCTAATCACCCCTAACTGCCTCTGCCTGCCTGCCTGCCTGATTGTCCCTAACCCCTCTGGCTGCCTTCCTGATCGCCCCTAAACTCTCTGCCTGCCTGCTTAATTGCCCCTAACTGCCTCTGCCTGCCTGATCGCCTCTAACTGCCCTCCCCTGCCAGCCTGATCACCTCTAACAGCCTCTGCCTTGGCCCCCACCACCATGGCTTTGTCCGGAAGGAAGTCGGACATCCGGAAGATGGCCGGTCTAATTAGCATATTACTCTTTTATTAGTATAGATAGATTATATAGGGTAGGATTGCTTAAATTGGGGGAGAGCCTTTTTCATAAGGGGGAAATGCTCTTGGCAGACAAAAATACATAATCCCTATATCTGGACTGATAGCCAGCCATATGCACCATACTGCCAAACTGGACATTAAAAAATTGAACCACTTTCTTACACCTGACACCAAATAGCTGTTGCCCTTAAAACTCCTCCTCAGCCCCCACCTTAGGTTCTGCCTTCGCAGTTCACCCAGATTAGGTTCTGATTGGTCAGTTTCTATGCCAGTTAGTGTCAAAAGCTCCGCCTCCTAGGCAGCCATTGGCTCCTGGCACTTCACCCAGATTTGGTTCTGATTGGTCAGTTGCTATGCCAATCAGCGTCTCTGGGCCTGATCAGAGAGGCAGGGCTGATCAGCATCCCCAGAGGAGGCCCAAGAGAAAGAGAGGTGCGGCTGCTGGCCAGGCCCTGAGAGAAAGAGAGAGGTAAGGGCTGATCAACAGCTGCCATGGAGGCTATGGATCAGACCCTGGTTCTCTCTCCCTGGGCCTCTCTTCGGGCCTGATCTGCAGCCCCCTCTGCAGTCAGTACTGGGTCGCCATGGCAATCCAGCACTGACTTCCGGTCGGTGGAGCCTTCAGTTGTTTTGGATGTTATGACCCTGGGTTTTTATATATTAGGATTGTATTATTTTCCATACAAATAACTGTAAACCTTTTGCCCACCCCTTTATTGGTTCTTTTCGTTTTCCAAGAACACATTCTAAAAGCTTGGAACCCAGAAGGCTAAAATCATTCCCTAGATACGTGAATCATAGTTAGTAAAATAGCCTTTTGCTATTTCATCCAAGGCATCTATAAAATATTAAAGACTTTTAATTAAAAAAATAAATTCTAATAATTTTTGGTGATGTCTTTATAGAACTTAATTGTATGCAATTAACTTTTACCTTATTATAAAATTACTAGAGGCCCGATGCATGAAAATTCGTGCAAGAGTAGGCCTTCCTCCCCCCAGCTGCCGGCACTGGCTTCCCTCTGGCACCCGAGACCCAGGCTGCTTCCCTCCTCTGGTCACCCATAGGCACCTGGGACCCGGGCTGGCTTCCCTCCGGCCCTGGCTTGTTAGGAAGGATGTCCAGAATGACATCCAGAAGATGTCTGGTCTAATTAGCATAGTACCCTTTTATTATTATAGAAGATTATTTTCTTTGTTTGATCTTTCCCCTGAAAACAGCCTGGCCTAGCAATCTAAAAGAGATTAAACAAACATTTCCCCATCAGACACCTTGGGAGGACATGCCCATAGAACTAAACAGCTGACCACTGTGGCGTTTCTGAGCTGCTCTCTATCCCAAACTGAGATGGAGTTTTCATACCTCTGACCCTCTCCAGGTCTGCATGAGAGCATCACCTTGGAAAGTTACAGATGTGCTTTTTTAAAGGTTTTATTTATAAGGTACGAATACTTAGCACAGGAAACTCAGCACCCTTATCCAGCAGGAAGCCTCAGGTATCTGTCCACTCAATGCAGTGTTTAACTGCCACACCTTCCACATCCCCCTACCTCTACCTCCTCATATCCCCAGAGGCATAGAAGTGAGTAGATTGCCATTTAGAGCAGCCCCCTCAGAGAATGAATTTGTACACGAACAATAAGCACTGCCCTGCTCTGTTGCTCAGAGCCATGAGTAATGGATGGTGTGGGCTGCATTGCAGACAAGCCTGCTCAAGTCCTGACAATTGAGCATGGAAATTTATGTATTACCTTGCAGCATGCCAACTTCTTATCTGCCCAAGAGAATTTCCCTTTGAAAGCATACAAATAGAGTTAATAGAGTCAGAGATAGAGTCTGTTCTTTAAGCACTGTGCTCCCTTTTATCCTGATGATACAAAAGTTTCCTCTCCTTAAAAAAAAAAAAAAAGCCACATTTAAGTGATGGGGTTTCAGGTAACTCCCTGGATTGAAGTTACTGCAAAAGTCACTTAGATAATCTGTCCTTAATTATCCTTTTTATTATGAGAGGGGAAAATAAAAGAACAGACCAGTTGAAAAGTATCTTACCTGAGACTGTGGACTAGTGTATAAGTCATAGCTCTACCACTTTCTGGGTGACTCTGTGTGAGTCACTTAACCTTTCTGATTCTCAATCCACAAAATAAAGGATCTGGAAAAGCTGATTTAAGATTTCACCAGTCCATGTTCTACTAACTTAAATTTCACCTTTAATTCCATTATTGTTCATTCTCCCTACATTAGTAAAAACAGTGCTTTACTTTGTGCCATTGAGGCCTGCTTGAATAATTTTATATATTTCTTACAGTGAACTAGATGTTTTTAAAGTGATGACATAACAGGTGAGAAAACTGGAGATGTTAAGGAATTTGTTTGAAGTTATGTGGCCAGCAAGTGGCCAAGACCTGTACTTTTGTTTTATTTTTTTAAATATATTTTATTGATTTTTTTACAGAGAGGAAGAGAGAGGGATAGATAGTTAGAAACATCGATGAGAGAGAAACATCAATCAGCTGCCTCCTGCACACCTCCTACTGGGGATATGCCCGCAACCAAGGTACATGCCCTTGATCGGAATCGAACCTGGGACCTTTCAGTCCGCAGGCCGACGCTCTATCCACTGAGCCAAACCGGTTAGGGCAAGACCTGTACTTTTAGTCCCTAGGCTCTATCACTTCTCTTCCTTCTGAACAGTTAGTGCATGATATCTCTCTCTACGTAATGTCTTCTAATAGTCTGGGCTAATTGTACAGACATGTTTCTGTGGGCTGAGCAAAATGGAACACTACCAACCATAGGCGTATTATTAACTGTTATGATTAAGCTTTCAAAGTGTCCACCAGGAGGAAAATGATTCCCCAGGCTCTGCAAATATAGCAAGAACACCAGAAGCCATATTTATATCTATACCATCTACTATCTATAATATCTATACATATCCATACCTATTTATATCTTGCTATCTTTCTATCTATCTATTTCCCTAATTTTTCTGTTGTAGACGAGTCTGCAATATCCTGGAGAGTTCATCATGACAATTGATTTAATAAATATTTTTATGTGAACCTATGTAGAATATTTAGGAAAGATATTGATGTTTGAATTCCCAGAATCAAATCCAGTCATTTAATAAGAAATACCATATTTTCCGGCGTATAAGACAACTGGGCATATAGAAGATTTTCCTGGGTTAAAAAGTCATCTTATATGCTGGAAAATACGGTATTTTGACTGTCATAAAAGTTGTCACATTTTTATTAAAGTTAAAGATTCTGCCATGTAAAAAAAATCAGAAAACATTTTAGATTATTTATTTTTAAAAATACTTTAATAAATTAAATAGTTTTTTTCCCCCACAAAGTTATGGGAAGATAGTAGACATAACTGATTTAAACCTGTATTAACAATGATAATTACTAGAGGAAAAACAAATACTGCCAGCACTAACAGAATGAAATTAGGCTCTTAACAGTAATTCAGTAGATGAGTTGCAATGCCCCAAATCCTGCTAAAATAGACATATATTATCCCCATTCTTACCAGTTCACTCCCAATGCATAGTACAGCTCAGCACTTTACCAGGTCAGAAGTATAGACTCAGACTTGCAAGAAAGCCAGTGAATTATTTCACAGAAATCCTATATAATAAAACCCTAATATGCAAATCGACCGAACTGTGGAACAACTGGTAGCTATGACGTGCACTGACCACCAGGGGGCAAATGCCCAGTGCAGGTGCTGCCCCGTGGTGGTCAGTGCACTCCCACAGAGGGTGCACCATTCAGCTAGAAGCCGCACTTATGGCTGGCAAGCGCAGCTGTGGTGGCAGAGCCTCTCCCGCCTCCGCTGTAGGCGGGTGGTAAAGAGTGAGGGGTCCCAGACTGTGAGAGGGTGTAGGCCAGGCTGAGAGACCCCCTCCCCCAATGCATGAAATTTTGTGCACTGGGCCTGTAGTAATTAAATAAACATACTGGATTCCCTTTAATACTTTGTTGTTGTTGTTTTTACTTTCTATTGTAGTTGTAAATTCTACAATATTTATCTTAAAACTAGATATATTACATTGGATTTATCAGTAAGAAAATACTGACTTTAGAAAGTATCTATTTCTAAACAGACCAAAAGAATGAAAATTATCTCTATACCTTTCTCACTTTTTATAACACGGGAACAATTGCTAATGGCAGAGACCATTGTCAATTTGGTAGGTTGATGTCTCAGTGTCTAGAGTGGTGCCTGGCACACAGTAGGTACTCAAAAATAATCATTGAAATGTTCAATAAATAAATATTATCAGCAACATAAGATTATTTCCTTCTGAGTCATTTTGTGCCTAGTAAGCAAGTAGAGATTTGCTATATTTAGAAATATCTTGCTGTATAAAAATAAATAAGAATTTGCTTGGCATTTTGGGGGACTGCTGTTACCAAATCCAAATGACCATGTTACCCAGGTACTAATTCTTAAAAGTCCCAGGAACAGTAGGCAAAATTGTTCCAAAGTTATATTCTCTCTGGCAATGCATAAAGTAACTGGTAGCTTCTCTCAAGAGAATACTCTATCCAGGCTCATTTAGGTAGAAATAACAGAACCCATTTCTACCAGCTTAAGGAAATAAAGGTTTTTATTGTCCAGTTCCAGAGGAAACTTAGAGCAGCCAGGGCAGGATGTATGTCATTTCCAGATTCTAGAATCAGAGCCTCTGTCTCTTTGGAAATGTGGGGTTTGTTCTCTCGTCTCTGTGGAAATGCTTTAATTGTTTTCTCTCAGTCGGGTGGGCCCAGGGGCTATCACAGTACCAAGCACACAATGGGTGTGCTGTAAATATTTTTGAATGAATGAATGAATGAATGAATGAATAATATATCTCTGCTTCTCCGTGAATATGGAGAGAAATGACTGCATGGAAGGGTTTCTGATTCCAGCATTGCTGACTGTCAATTTATATCTGTCCTTCATAGATTAAAATTCTTAAGAAAGAATCTGGTTGACTCAACTTGGCAATGGATTGACTCCTTCTTTGACAAGGGTCTCTTTTCTAATCAGCTCTTACTAGGGAGCCCTTGCCCACTAACAGGGAGGCAGACTCTTAGAAAAGGATGCATTGCATGAGTAGGTTTTCAAAGAAATCTGTTAAAATAGTGGTTGAGTGTTAGCAAGCATGGCTATAATACAGTGATTTCTCTCCACGGGGCCCTCTGCAGTGTCACTTTGCTGCTTCTCACCATAAGAATACGCATGCATTTCCTGCCTCTTGACTCTGGGCTACTTTTATGACTTGCTTTGAGTAGCAGAATGTGGGGGGACTAATAGTGTGGGAGTTCTTAATCCTAATTCTTGAGAGGGCATATTGCCACCCCCATGGGAAGATCCTAGTAAATGCAGTAGGTCCTGTTATGAGCAGGCAATGACCATCAGGTAAGAAATTAAGGCCGTGTTAGGCTTTCCAGCCCCAGTTGAGTTACCAGATGCTGCTGCCATGTGAGCAACTTCAGAGGAGTCCAATGGAGCTACTGTGAGCACATAAAATGGTTTATGTTTTAAGCTTTTATGTTTTAGGGTGCTTTATTATGCAGAAATTGATAATTAATATACATTTTCATAAATTTTAGTAACTTTCTTTGTTCCTGACGGAGAAGGTACTGAAAGCTGAAACCTGAAGTGGTATCAAAGCTTTCATTTATAAATGGACTACTTATCTAGGTCAGCCTGATTGGAAAACAAAACAAACAACAACAACAAAAACACCACAAAATAAAAACAATCTGGGGAAAATTTGAAATTATCCTTGGTACTTCAATAGAAAGAGACTTAAGTTTGTACACTGGTTTCAATGCTCACTAGTTATTCTAATTCTTAAACTCCTGGACCTCAGTTTGATTATCTGTTAAATGGGAACAATTTAATGTATATTTCAGGGAGGGCTATGAATGTAATCTACTATACAATATGCACAACCATTGCTGTGAGGGGTGCCTTATGAAAATTAAATGAGATCATTTATATAAAACTTATATATTTGTTTTGCTCAGTGCTTAGTATCCTTAGTATCTAATAGTGTGTTTGGCACTCGATCAATGCTCAATAAATTTGTTGAATGAAAAAATAAAATTTATATTAAATGTGTGGTTCTAAGTAAGTGTGCAATATAGGCATAAACTCAAAGCACACAGTGAAGCTCAGTCTGTCTCTGACAAGATTTTAGGAATTAAGTAAGTGGGGAAGTCCTGGGAACATAACTGGAAAGAAAGCACATTTGTGTGTCCCCTCCCCCACCAGAAGATAAGTAAGCTCTGCCACTTACTTACCCTGGTGCCAGGTGCTCCCCTGCAAACAGATGTGGCAGCCCAGCTCTCCTTCAGACAAATGATCCCCAGACACGATCTAGGATAGCATTCCCCTGGACTAGGTCCTGGGAAACTCTAATGCATAATAAACTCTGAAAATGTGGTTTGGTGATTGATCAAGTTTTGGAAATGCCACCTAGTAAATGACTTCTGGGATATTAGTAATTTACATTAGCATATGAAGGTCCTGAGAAATCCTGCAGCAAATAACAAAAAACTCTAACAACAAACCTGTTGTAAACAAACTAGAGGCCCCAAGGCCAGGGCTGTGGGAATTGGGCCAAAACCAGCTCTCTGACATCCCCTGAGGGGTCCCAGATTGTGAGAGGGCACAGGCCAGGCCAGAGGACCCCACCAGGGCCAGGGAGGGACCGCTGGAGGGCTCCAGGGCATGTCTGGCCCATCTAGCCCAGTCCTGATCAGCCGGACCCCAGCAGCAAGCTAACCTACATGTTGGAGCATCTGCCCCCTGGTGGTCAGTGTGCATTATAGCGACTGGTCAAATGGTCGAACAAATGGTTGGACACTTAGCATATTAGGCTTTTATTATACAGGACTAGAGGCCCGATGCATGAAATTCATGCAAGGGTAGGCCTTCACAGCCCTGGCTGCTGCCTCGCAGCCCTGATTGCCTTGACTGTGGCCCCGCCCCCCATCCACTGGTCGTTCTGGAAGGTCGTTCTGGAAGGTCATTCCAGAAGGTTGTTCTGCCATCTGGTCTAATTAGCATATTTGCTCTTTATTATATAGGATGTTTCCTTTTTTGTTTTAAATTTGAAGTGATTTTCATCATATAATACCTTCTAACACATCACAGAACTAGTATTCATCAGGATCCACTGCAGAATGTCCTGCTCTAATGTAATGTACCTCAACCCACTTTGTAGAGAACACTGAGGTCTGGGTCAGGGGGAGGCAGGGGCTTGAACACAGATCCAAAACTAGACTTTACTATTCATGTGCAGCACTAGTGAGCCCCTTCATTGGCCTTCTCCGGTAAAGACTTTCCCAATAAGTCCCATTGGAGGTGTCTCTTACCTTTTATTTATCCTCCAATATGGAACCATCCTCTTAAAGCCAATAAAGGCTGTGGAATCACTTCACCACCTTGCTCCACAAAAAGGAAGCAGCATTTCCATTTTTCCAAGTGCAAAGCAATGACTTGGCTGGCTCCATCTCTCTCTGTTAATGACTTAAGCATGCAGTCCTGGCTTATTTATTATAAGCAGGGCACAAAGAAAAACAGCAGGCCTCCTCACATTCTGGGTGTTTACATAAGCCCTGATTCTCCCACAGGATATATTTTCTTTGGCCCAGCTTGGTTTACCTGAATAGTCAGATGTGACAAGTGCATTCAACCCACTAGGAAGAGAGTAGCAGACTAGTTTAGGGAAGATGATGACAGTCCTAGGGGACATCTGAGAGGCAGGGATGCCTAGTGATTAAGACCATGGGCTCTGCAGTCTGGCACACCTGGGTTTGAATGCCAGCTCCACCACCTAATATTTTTTTACCTTTGTTTCCTCATTTGTGAAATGAAGATTATAAAAATTTCTGTCTCCTGTAGTCACTGTGGGTATTAAATAAAGACATGTATATAGAACATTTAACACGGAGTCAGGCTCAGTAAATGATAGCTATTGTTATTAGTAGGAATCTTATTACAGGGACTAATTTCCTTAAAATATCTATTCATTCATACAACAAATGTCTAAATCCTTCCCTGCATGCCTGGCAAGCAAGGTATTAGATCCTGAAGACACAGACAAAAATAATATGCTACCTTTCTGTTCAAAAAGCTTATCCTATCTAATAATAGACAAATATGCAAATTGACCATACTTCCGACACACCCACAAGCCACGCCTACAACCCACGCCCACCATCCAATCAGAGCGAGTATGCAAATTAACCCAAACCAAGATGGCTACAGCCACAGAGAGCAAGGTTTCCTAGGTAACAGAGGAAGCCAAGCTTTCTGCCTGCCCTTGCCAGGCCTAAGCCTCCATTCAAGCTACAAAGTTTCAATTACAGAAGGTAAACAAATTTAAACAAATGGCGGCAGAATGGAGCTTGAGAGAGCAGGCCAGGGTTGCTGGTGGCAACAGGGGAAGCAAAGCTTTCTGCACACCCTGGCCAGGCCCACCCGCTTAAGGCTACAAAGTTTCAATTATAACCCCAACACAAATGGCTGCTGGCCTTGGAGGGAGCCCCAGGCTTGGCTCCGCTCCAGGCTACAAAGTTTCAATTGTAGAAGGAAAATAAATTCCAGATACCAGGGCCTCTGCTTGGGTTGCCATAGGGCGTGGCCGGCCTGCAAACCACCACAGGCCCCTCGCTCAGGCCGCCCCACGCCCCAAGGGAACCCCCACCTGATCCGGGACACACTTCAGGGCAAACCAGCTGGCCCCCACCCCTGTACCAGGCCTCTATCCTATCTAATAGAAGAGTAATATGCAGATTGATCATCACTGCAACACACAATATAGCTGCCCCCATGTGGTCAAAGATCCTGCCCCCATGTGAACACAAGATGGCCAGCACAAGATGGCCAGCAGGAGAGGGCAGTTGGGAGGCACCCTGCCTGCAAGGAAGGGCAGTTGAGAGGGATCAAGCCTGCAAGGGAGGGCAGTTGGAGGTGATCAGCCCTGCAGGAGAGGGCAGTTAGGGGTGACCAGGCCGACAGAGGAGGGAAGTTGGGGGCAAACAGGCTGGCAGCAGAGTGGTTAGGGGGTGATCAGTCTGGCAGGCAGAAGCAGTTAGGGGCAATCAGGAAGGCAAGCAGGCAAGCAGTTGGGAGCCAGAAGTCCTGGATTGTGAGAGGGATGTCCGACTGCCCGTTTAGGCCCGATCCCAGGGATCGGGCCTAAACGGGCAGTCGGACATCCCTCGAGGGGTCCCAGATTGGAGAGGGTTCAGGCTGGGCTGAGGGACAACCCCCCTCCGTGCACGAATTTCATGCACTGGGCCTCTAGTATTGTAATAAAGACAGACAGCAAACTGACGATGACCACACTGGTCCCTGGTGCTCTGATAATTTAAATTTGAACTGATAAAGGAAAGCTAAGAGGAGAAGCTCATAAGATTACAGGCAGGAAGAGGTGTGCTTCAAGGAGGTGTGATTCTGCAGCAGAGTCTTGGAGGATTAAATAATTTAAGTAGCTTGTCAAGAGCTGGCCAACTCGAAGGTGCTTCATACCTAGCAGCCATATATAAAAGAGTAGGATTTAGGCATGTGAGGCAAAGCTGAAACCGTGTCAGGAAGAGGACCACATTGAGGGGAAGGCGGTCAAGGAGAGCTGACTGAACTGCAGGACACTTCTTCATAGCCAAGGCAAAGTAGAGATGGGGCTGGCCCAGGACATAGGATCTCTCTCAGACAGATACTTTTATTCCATGTATAAGTATTTGCTTATTTCCTTAAAAGGTTATGGGGACCATGAAAAAGTTTAAGCAAGAGCAGGGACGTATACTGACTTGCATTTTGGAAAATCCTTTCAGCAGGAACATGGAGCTTAAATTGTGGAGTGGGAACAGGGAAATTATACCGAGTTAAGCTTAGCTGAGGTAAATTCTTCCTCAAGAAGCCGCCTTGTATCCAGTCTCCCCAAACCATGTGTCCCATACTCCCTAATATCACAGTAACATATACATTACTCTGCTCTCTACTGGGCTCCAAGCACTGAAGGAGATTAACTGGCATCCAGACATTTCTCCCTTCTTCATGGTGCCCAGAATGAGATAATGGCCCCTGAAACGTGTGTTGAGTACCTGAAAAGACACAGTCCTCAAACTTGTTCCAACTGTAGATTACCTTCTCAGTCAGAACTCCATCCTCTTCAATCTTTTTTTTGCCCCCATCAATCTTAACCACTGTCTCTGGGAACTATACTATAGATCAAACTTGAGTAGGGTTGTCAGATAAAATACAGGATGCCCAGTTAAGTTTAACTTTTAGATATATGACATAATTTTTTGGTGAAAGTATGTGCCATGCAATTTTTGAAAGCTACTCACATAAAAAAATGTACTTCTTTATCTGAAATTTAAATTTACCTGGGAATTCTGTATTTTTATTTGCTAAATCTTGTGATACTATACAAGATAAAGAATGTTAATGTTAATTATGTCATTCTGGAAATGGCAGATTTCTTTCCTCCTTTCTTTGATACTTATTCTCTCCATTTAACCCCCAAATCCTAAGAGTTCTCCCTTCTAGTTCAGAGCTTCAGGGATGAATAACCACGTTGCCAAGCAACAAGTCTAGACATATGACATGACACATTAGAGTAAAGATTTTCCACAACTCTGAAATTTATACACTTTATATGGACTTTCTCTGTATCTCAGTTTTGTCACTTATAAAATTTGGTTAATGGTACTTCACAGGGTTATGACAAAAATTAAAAACCATATGGTCAAGTGTTCCACACAGGAACTTAAATACAGGTGATTCATTGAATTAATATTTCCTAGGCATTTACCCTGTGCTAGGTAGATGCTGGAAATTCTCCCTGCCCTCATGGATTTTAAAGCATGGGCAGGGATGCTTATAAAAACCATGATTTGTATGGGAAGAAAGATTGAAATAATGGGACCCTTAAAATATGTAGGCAACTTGATTAATATACCCATTGATTTTCTAATGCTTATTCTTGTCTTAATAACACACACACACACACACACACACACACACACACACACACACACACACAAACAGCCATTGATCACCATGGCTGTGACAATAGCTCAGAAAGTTAAGTATAGAGACATTTGCCAAGAAGCAACAAAGAAGCGACCAACCAGGCCTTGTCAGTGGGCATCTCAGTACCTTACTTCTAATCTGCTTCTGCCTTTGCAGGCTGACTCTATTCTGTGCCAAGCTGTTTCCTGAACACCAGTAATCTGCCCTACTCAGGTCCCCTAATGCAAGAGCCAAGTACAGTGCCATTGCAACCTGTGTTCCTGGCTCCTGGGACAGGATACCAGGTGCCTGCACCAGCTCCTGGCAGAGGTGAGATAGTGGATTTTCCATTATTTCTCAGGCACCTCATCAACCTGAGAGGCTGGCCTATTCTGCAATGCCCTTGTCTGCTCCTCCATAGGTGCCAAGGGCCCCTGCCCAATTTCTGAACCAAACCTGATGGTGGCAGGGAGGACATGGGCAGCCTCTGACCTACCAGCTGGGGAGGTCTCTAATTTGTGTTGTCTGAGTCAATACCAGGGAGCTCGACATTGCCTTTTTCTGGCTCTGGCTCTGGCCCTCTGGGTCCCACCTGTATTCCTGGTCTTCGGACCATGCTTCCTGATTTGCACCTTATTTCTACTGAGATCCTGTACACAAGTCACTATATGCATCTGTTCATATCCTCTCATCTTTCCTGGGCTCTCAACCCTCCCATCTAATATGAATGACTGTATGTTACTGTCAGCCCCTGTGTGAGGTATTTGACATATATTACTATATTTAAATCCCTCCACAGCCTTAGGAGGTAATTATGATGTCTCCTTTTATAATGTGAGGAAACCATAGCTCACAGAGATTAAGTCACCCCAAGTCACAGAGCTCGTTAGGGATCAGCAAGAATTAGAACCCAAGTCCTTTTCATTCCAAAGCCCAAATTCTGTTTCATGATGTCTAACTTTGACTAGAGTCGACTTCTCCAAATTATTCAAACCACTCACATTCACAAAGCTGCCACCAGTTGGACTTTGCATATGGCCACTAACTAGGCTCTAATCCCCATGTCCTGACTACCACATAGAACCATATGGGCCTCAATGATGGCCTCCTCCCGCAGCTCCTGAGGAAGTGGCATTGGGCTTGATGCCTTCCCCTTCAGGGGTCATCTCTGTAGCTGGGTCAGTCCCCTCCAGCTGCGGTCCTTTCCATTTCCAGTTTTAGCTCTGTCCCAGCCTGCCTGCCACTGGGCTCCCAGCAGAGCAGAGCTTGCTAGAATGGTGTGTTCAGAACTTTGTGCTTGGCTGGCTCTTAGCTCTGGAGCCTAAAGCAGAGGAACAGAAGCCAGCTTCCAAAATAATAGTAGTGAACTGGGGAAATAAAGATTAGTTTGAAGAAAGAGTCTGGTCCAAAGGGATGGAGCAGAGATGAAAAATGAGCTAAAGGTTGAGAAACCAGTGGGAAATGAAGGTTGAGATGGCAAATGTAGCAATACAGACCAGACACAGAGGAAAACTCCTGTGGCACAGGTATGATTTTATGAAAGCTTTGTGGTCTTGGCAGTTGGTCAGAAGGGAGCCCCCTATAATATATGGCTCTAACAGCCTTTTGAAATACCAGGAAATATAAAGTGGCAAAAACATAGATGAAGGTTTCGTTTGAGTCTGAAGACAAATTTAACTCTGGTCAGGCCCAGGGCAGGGGTGAAGGAGGGCCCACATCTTCACCTTTCCTGTGGTTAAGATCTGTGTTCCTGATGCAATGATCAAATCCTGTAACTGACACCCGCACTCTGCCACGCAGCCCACATCTCGGGCCTGCTGCCATCTCTCTGCAAAACAGGTGGGTTCTTTGAAGGGACAGACACAATGTACTATTAGCACTGTTCCAGTGAAACAGAAATTATGCCATGAAAACTTAATTGCCAGTTTTTCAGTAATCAGCATTATCATAGTGAATATTTAAAGCTACAGTAGATTGTGTGGCAGCCAGGAGTTAGGCAGCAGCTACTGTAGACAGCTAGAAAATGAAGACCTACATGGACTCAGGCCTTTTTGGTTGGTGTGTGAACAGGTCTCTACTAGTGGGGTTTGCCAACCTCAAGGCATGTGGAAACCACCAAATCTTTTGACTTCCCTTTCCCAAGGTGCCTCAGGTACAGTTTGATTGAATCAAACTCAATCAATCCAGTTCTGAATAAATATGATATGGCTAACACTGAAGTAAATGACACCAGGAGTTTGTGCTATATTATTGGTTCTAAAAAAGCACAATGATGGTCATAATCAGGGATCATCCAATCAGAACATAGGACAGGCTTGGTTTGATTCCTGACTCTAAACTCTTTAGCAATTTGGCCTTGGACAAGTTACATTTTTGTATGAGCTTCATTTTCCTTATCTTTAAAATGAAGGTAAGATTATAAACTTAGCAAGGGTATAGGGACTATTAAGTATAATTATATATGACCTATCACAGTGCTTAGCTATTTGTTAAATGGTTTTAGCCAAAGTCTGAGGCCAAAAAAAAAAATAAAAGTGCTATATGAAACAATACTGAGAAAGATTAGAAGGCATTATTCTGTGAAGACAAAGAAGACTTATTGGAAAAGGTTATATTTGATATGGACCCGGAAGGATGGGTAGACATTTTACAGTGAGAGATTTTGAAAATCTTAGCAGGTGCTCAAAAAGTAGTTTAATGAATGGATTAAAGCATGAAGGTGGGGGATTATTTTTCAGGCAGGGAAAATTAGGAACAACAGCACAACGGTGTGCAAATGTGAGAACTGTTAAATGAATAGCAGAAGGATCCATCTGTCTGGACAATAACGAATTTTAGAGAAGTGCAGGAAGTCAGAAAAGGCAGATTGGGCACATGCAGTAGTGAATGGGAATGTCACCCTCCATTGCTGATTAATCCCCTCACCCTTTAGCTCATTAATCAACAGGGAGTGGAGGAGCCATTGGAAATTTCCAAGCAAAGAAGAGGCACATTTGGAGGTGGCAGTGGTGTGAAGAAGAGATTTCAGTGATGAGAGACAGGAGGCAGGGATGTTGGGGCAGGGAGGGGCGGGGAGAGGGGCTGTTAAACCAGTTCAGGCAAGAGATAAGGAGGCCCAAATTAGGATGCTAACAGTGAAGGTAGAAAAAAGTAGATAAATGAGAGAGATACTGTAGACCAGAACCTACAACAACTGGTAATAAGTTGGATGTGGGGAGCAAAATGTGCTCTACTTGTAATTACTATGGGTATCTGAAATGGCGAGCAGAATAAAGTAAAGATAGCTCGATTGCTAAAGTGGCAAGGGAATCACAACATTAGAGAGAAAGCAGATTGTTGCCTAGCTGGTGTGGCTCAGTGGTTGAGTATTGACCTATGAACCAGGAGGTCACTGTTTGATTCCCAGTCAGGGCACATGTCCGGGTTGATGGCTTGATCCCCAGTAGGAGGTTTTCAGGAGGCAGTTGATCAATGGTTCTCTCTCATCACTGATGTTGCTATCTCTCACTCCCTCTCTCTTCCTCTCTCTGAGATCAATAAAAAATGTAATAAAATGAAGATATTTCTAGCATATCTGAATTTTTTTAAAAGAAAAAAATATAGAGAGTAGATTGTTAAGAGGGAAATGGGGACCAAGTCAGAAAAAGCCCCATTGACTTTCAGAATATAGGACCCATGAGGTCAGGTCAGGGCACTCCCTTGTTGGGTTGTTCACAGCCAAGCCAACCATACCTTCCTGGGCAATATACACAGAGTCAACCGAAAATGTAGATTTGAAGAACTTGAATTAGATTGTGTCTAACCCTCGGCTCCTGGAAGCCAGGTTTCTGAGCACTGAGCATTTGTTCCCATTGTACACAGCTTTCCTCTGAGGCCTCATGACCAATGCAGACCATTCAGGCAATCCAGATGTGTAGATGACTCAGAGAGAGGACAGAGGGGCCCACCTACCAAGGCCCATTCACAGCTTCCAAAATGGAATGCTACAAATGAACACCTAAGGAATAAAAAATGCATAGGAGAACTTTTATTTTTTAATGTAAAAACAGTTGAAGAAAAAAATGCTAATATTTAATATTCAGATTGAGATGAGCCTCTTGTCTGGAGTCCGTATGTCAGTGAAAGAAGAACCTGTTGGCAGAGCAGGACATCACAGGTGGAGAGGTTGGCAGCGGCACCTGCACACGGAGCTGCTTTGGGAATATTGCCACGTATTATCATTTGCACAAAGTGGCTATACAGAGTAGATTATCTGATATTAAACAAGCTAACCAGCACAAAATGCACTTGTAGCTTATAACAATCCTCTCTGAGGAACTGCATAGTCAAGGCAATACATATAATTTATATGGTACCTAACTGCGAAAAAAATAAAAATGGTGCAACTAAGACTTCTCCTACTCCTGGCATGGGGCCTTCACTAACCACATCAAAAAAGTAAAGAGTGACATTCAAACCCAATTTGACAACAAGTTGGTCAAAAGTATTGAACTTATTAATACTATTTGTATCCACTATGATTATTAATATTTTCCTAAATGTATACTGTGCATATATTTTATTAATATACTTATATTGTGAGCACCTTCTCATTTGTTTATATGCATTTATTTATTTTACTACTAGAGGCCCAGTGAACAAAATTTGTGCAATGGGCGGGGGGAGGGGGTGTTCCCTCAGCCTGGCCTGCGCCCTCTCACAGTCAAGGAGCCCTCGGGGGATGTCCAACTGATGGCTTAGGCCCATTCCCCACACTGACATCCTTAGCTCTGCAATGGAGGTGGGAGAGGCTCCTGCCACCGCACTGAACTTGCCAGCTGTGAGCCCAGCTCAGGGCTTCTGGCTGAGTGGCACTCCCCCTGTGGGAGCACACTGACCACCTGAGGGCAGCTCCTGTGTTGAGCGTCTGCCCCTGGTGATCAGTGCACGTCATAGCGACAGGTCGTTCTGCCACTCGGCCAATTTGCATATTAGCCTTTTATTGTATAGGATAACAGGGATAATCAAAAAGGTTTGGAAATCACAGCTATGAATGGTTATTTCAAAATACTGAGATTGAATTTTTTTGAGAGAAGACTTTGCAGGGAAAAATGGAGATATGGGAATAACTGGTATGCAATGGACAAATGGAGGAAGCATATTATTCATAGGTGAGAAAAAAATGCAGAGAGAAGAGCTGGGAGCATTGAAACCAACTAAATCTCCTGTCTTAATTTTTCCCCGGAATACCTAAGTGGCAAGAAAGGACCTAATCATTTGCTGGAACACAAGTGTCCCATTTGGGGGGCTCTCTTAACAAAGCTGCCCTTTGGCTGAAGGGTTGCCAGGCCCAAATAAGGTTGCACATGTACCAAGGGCTAGAAAGGAAGCTCCCTAATAGAGGCCATTTCACAGAGTATCACATGCTTTGCTTTTCTCCTCCCACTACCCAGAAGCTGTTGTGATAGGCACAGTTTTAGAATATTTAAAAATAAATTACAGTTAGTGGTAAAACACATAGGCTAGAGAAATGCTGGCAAGTAAGTGCTTCAAGCTACATAGCCCATGGCTGCTGGGTATAAAAATATCCTCTGTCTCCTTTTTGGCTAAGTGAGGCTTTAGCAACTGGTAATTTTTGCATGTCCTAGTCAATGCTAATTGTTGAATTAGAACATCTGTCAAAAGTGGGGATATTTCCCTCAGAACACAGAGCAGGAAAAATTAGCTCTTCTCTAAGGCAGTACAGGGCATATCAGGACAGTGCCTTCTCCCAAAAGTGAATATTCCCTTTCCCTGCCCATTGTTTTCAAATGGGCAGCCTCCATAGTGGCTTCTGACCACTCAGTAGAAATGGTATGGGGCTTTTGCAAACTCTGGATTACCCAGGCAGTGGCAACTTAAAAATGTCCAAAAGGGTCAAGAACTGGACAGCATATGATTTAACAAGGTGCCTGTCTCCAACCAAGAATGTAAAAACTGTTGCAGCTCAGCCTCGCCTCAGGAAATATGAGTTCTATTTACAACTTTACTCCACTGAGTCAGGTGATATTAGTATACATGGCTTTGAGCAATTTTTATACCCTCTCCAGGTCCAAGTTTTCCCACTGTTAAAATGAAGGGACTGGACTAACTCAAGGGTTTCCAAACTGTGAGATCTTCAGAACACTAGCGCCTTCTCATGGCTGTCTTAAAAGTTATCTCTGAGGTGGTTGGTTGGATAGGACCATCCCTCAACTCTACTGATTGTATTCAATGTTCAATAAGGAGGGTGAGCGATTTGACAGAGCAAAAAGAACCATGCAGAGCTGGCCCACCCAGAATATCCCATATATGGCTACACTAGAGAGAGGGCTTCTCCAGATACAATCTTCAAACACAGCTCTGCTGATCCCCTCACCCTTTAATTTCTTTCATTCTTCCTGCTATTAATTCCTCCCCTGTTCCTTTAACCTAAATGTGTTGTCCTTCTCCTTTAAGGCCCCAATAAGGTTGTACCTGTAACATGAAGCCACCCATGCCACCCTATCTTCTCTCCTTCATGTCTGAAGACTTGCACTACTGATCTTCTGCACACAACATTTGCCCCCAGCATGCCTTAGATTTTTTATAAGCCTTGTTTTGCTACCAAGAATGTAAACCTCTCAAAGGGGATGGCCACCATTATTTAATTCTGCATGCCATTGGAGCCCAGCATAGTGTTTGGTACATAGTAGGATTCATGGAATGTGGGTGTTTGAGTGGCTGAATAATTTGACTGAATAATTAGACTTATAGGAGTAAAATAAAAATCAAATCTCTGATACCTCATGAGGTCCAGAACCAAATCAAACTTTTTCAGCATTTATGTACCCAAATGAACCATCCATCCACCCACCCATACATCCAGAAAAATATTTATGGATCTTGAATTCATCAGTAAAAAGGTATTTCTTATATTTTTTTCTTATTTATTACATATTTAATCAGTAACCAGCTTTTGCCAATGTGAAACTCTTCTCCCATACACATATAATTAGGGAATCCATTCCCTCCTCTCCATCCCAATTGCCATTTCATCTGTTGAGGCCTTGTCATCAGACTAGAATTACTGTTTTAGCCTCCTAACTTTACTTTCCTTTTCTAGTTTGGGGCCTCTCAAACCTATCCTTCATGCTGCCACTGATTGATCTTTCTAAAATACAAATACAACCATGCCATCCCTCTGCTTAAAGCAGCTCATTTGTTCTCCATAAATATAGGTCAAACACATTAATGGGGTATGGGCTGCCCTAGAAAACCTGGCCTTGTGTAACTTCTCAAGCCTCATTGTTTGATACTCTGACTCAAGTCCTGCTTTTCTTCCCAGGACCAACTGTTGGATATTCTCTAAGGCCTTTTTAGTTTTGCTCATTCCACTGCAACTGTCTAGCAGGCCCAGTACTCCTCTGCCCCACTTCACTTGGGCAATTCCTCCTCTTCCTTTAAGAGGCAAATTTCTCTTTCTCTAAGGAGTCTTTACTTAGTCTTAAAGGTTGATGAGCTATATGGCTGTTCAGCTCCCATTATATCCAAGCAAAAATCCAACTAAATGTTTGCTGAAACAAATAAATATAAATCAAAACATAAAGTATATAAGTGAATATATATAACATATAAAACTATATATGTAATCTATAATAATAAAAGCATAATATGCTAATTAGACCAGACGTCCTTCCGGATGAAGCCGGGGCTGCAGGGGAAGCCCAGGTCCCGGGTGCCAGAGGGAAGCTGGTGCTGGCAGATGGGGAAGGAAGGCCTACTCTTGCACGAATTTCGTGCATCAGGCCTCTAGTATATATATAAGTAAATACAAATATAAACCATAGTTAAATGTCTTACATTTCTCAAGGGCTTCACAGATGACAGAGTATTCACATCCATCACCTCCTTTGAGCCTTATTTTATGAGGAAGTTAAATTAGGCATCATTTGTTTTTCTTACTGTATGATAAGAAATCAAATGATTTTCTGAAAATTATGAAGTGAGTAAGTGGCAGATAGGAGTTCAAAGTTTATAAGCAATGATCCAAGTCCAGTGCATAGCACAGTGAGTGGTACACAGTAAATGCACAGGGACTGCTAGCTGCCGTTATCATTATTACCCAGGTCTTGGAGTTCTAGCATCACCCCACCCCCAAGCCCACACTGACACTAATGGGCTTGGCCAATAGCCCACTTGGCTTGTTTCAGACAAGAACAATCATTCTAGTCCTCTACAGAACAGATTCATGCCCAGAACTGACTCAAAATCAAACCTGCTGTTAGGAGAAAGAATGGGAGATGATTGTTCGAGGGCCACATAATCCTATCCTATTGTTCCTATGAGGCATCTAATCTTTCTCATCATTATTCCATTCTGTTAATCACTAGGCTCATATTTTAGAGCTAGCTTGGCTTTACCCTCTTTCTTTTTCTTTCTTTTTTTTTTTTTTTATAATGGCCTTTGGATCATGCCTGGAAATGAGGAATTTAGAGGGTATGTTTATACGAGAAGGCTTTGCAGTGTGTGTGTGTGTGTGTGTGTGTGTGTGTGTGTGTGTTCCTGAAAAGTAATGTGAATCAAATTCTGGTAAATAAAATCCTATTTTAAATGCCTGAAAGAAGCTCCATGTTTAAAGGACTCCTCTGGGAAATTACTTTATGAAGTGAAAATTCACTTCCTCCTCCCCAATCTGTCTGTATACTTGGATTTCCAGATAAATTTCTTAATCGGTGCATTCTAAATATATATGTTCGAAAATTCAGAATTATGGAGTGCTTACTGTGTAACAAACATTGTTGATGTTGAGGCTATAGCACCTCAAAGGGTTTATAGTCCACTGAGTAAGAGATAGCGAATGATAATTACACAAGTAACCACATACTTATTTATGTGTTGTATGTGTTACAAAGGAAAGTATCAGTTACTCAGGTAGTTTATAACTGAGATAGCCTAGCTTGGAGGGGGTGGGAGAGGGGGCATGGTGGAAGGGAAGTTCAGAGTTGTGGTGCAGGGTAGAGATGATAAGGTGGAGAGTGGTGAAATTTGAGGCTAGAAATGTAAGTAGGAGTCAGATCTTGGCCTGGAATATACCTATAATAAAATGATGTCCAAACTCTTTAAGTCAAACCTTCCAACATGGGAAGAAGCAGTTTATGACTGTTAGCTATTTCTCCAGCTCTTCCCTCCTCCATTTACCATGCCTGACTAATGCAATTCTGGGAAAATGTCCAATGCAAATCTTACGCTACCAAATAGTTCTATTACCCAAGTCTTTAGCCAAGACCAGCATTCTCTGAAAGTGACCCAAAGGTTGCTATTAATCTCCTCCAATATTAAGATTGAGATTCATTCTTTGAATCCATGCTTTAAAAAATGATCCAAATTATTAAGCTTATTTCTTGAAAGTCTGGCTCTTTTTGAGAATAAACTCATGAATTCTATTGTATATTTGGGTCCAGAGGTCATATTTTCATGAACTAAATATCAGGCCTTGTAACCTGGACACAGATGTTTTATTTACTTATAAGTTGATTCATGTTTATTACATAAGGGAGATTTAAATTAATCTTGATTGAATGGCCACTGTGGCAGAGATTTTCTGTGTCTCACCCAACATCTCCTTTGCCCACCCCAATAGATCTCTATTGTGTCAGGGATCTGGCTGAGATCCCTTTGTCAAATATAAGTCAGACCCTTCCTTGTTCCAGTCCAGGTGATGAATACGTAGAGGCAATTCTATTATCCAAGGCCATTGACTGGGCTAAAGGGGAGGATGCGGCTCAGTTCTGTCTAAGGATCTATAAAGGGCACTCTCTGCTTGGGGAGGATTCTATTTCTGAATACAAAGCTCAAGTCTCCTGAAGAGAAAACTTTTTAATTTTTTTTTTTTTAGTCCTTCTTTCTCTTTGAAACTGAAGTCAAAAGTCATGGATATCATCTTGTGATCATGAGGTAATAACTTTAGGATAAAAGGAACTGTTCTGAGGTTGGTAGAAAGAATAGGAAGTTTATGTCACCCTTACTATACAGCTCATCTAGTGTCAGCAATTATCTCTCTCTCTCTCTGGCATTTTGTTATGAGAAAAAAAAATAAAAAGAACCCTACTTGTTTAACCCATGCATGTGTGTTGGGCTCTGTTACTTCCTGCTGAAGGCATTCTTAATTATACTTTTACTAACTGCCAGGTATTTTACATGTTATTAGATCCTTTCAACATTTAATCTTCATAATAACCATTTGTGAAGACATTACTATTATCTTCCTTTTACAAGTGAGAACTGAGTCTCAGAGAAAGTGACCAAGTTCCTATGACTAGAGATTGACAGTGTAGACAATTGGGCCCAATCTTGTATGAATTCAAAATTCAAGCCCTTCCTATTATAAAAATCTGTTTCATGAAAGTAAAATTCAAACAATTTTAATTACATAGCTAAACTCACATCTATCAAGATTCATTAAATTATATGGAAGCAAAATTACACTGAAAAAATGATTTCATGAACATTTTATTAACATAAAGCTCTTTAATAAAAGAAAACCACAGTAAAATCTCTCAATGTACTGGACATGGGTCAGGTGGGCCTACATGACCACCTGGGGATGATTAAATACCAACTGGTTTGAGGTATTCAATAATTACTACTCCCCAGTCCTGGTGTGGAGTACTTTACATATAATATATCATACAATTCTTATAACAACCCTCTGAACAATAGAGTAACTATGTCCATTTCACTGATGAGAAAATTTAGACTTAACGATCCTAAGGTTCTTAGGGGTATTAAATTTAAGCTTGAAGTTAGAGCACACGCTCTAATCCTCTGTGTGCCGTAGCTTCCATGCACACAATAGTCCTCCTTCCCAGGAGTCCTAGCCAAGCAATCCCAGATACATGGCTATTTCCTCAGAATGCATCTTGGAATTCATCCATGTTAATGGTATTAGAAAACATGATAAGCTGCATAGGCATTACATGATATGGTGAAAAACATAGATTTTAGAAACACAAGACCTGGGTTTGAGCACTGACATTGTCACTTTGTAGCTGTGTGACAATAAGACAGTTATTTATGCTGAGCCCAGTTCCCCCATCTATATATGAGGGGTTATAATGCTCCAAAGCAAAATTGTTTTGAGGACCTAAAAAGATAATGTAACTAAATCTGTCTCTCTTCCCTTATCTTCTGCAAATGTGGTAGCAACTGCATTATTTCAGTAGCACCAAAATGCTAAAGCCCATTCTTAAGTACTTAAGAATTGGGCAACATTTACAGGCCTGGAATTGGTTTACATTTTTCCCTGAGGGTAGTTTTGTAAACTCTATTCTTTCCAGTTTTTGCTGCCTGTTCCCCAGAGGATCATTAGAGAATACTTATTTTGAACATATTATGTGTGGGAAGTTAAGACTCACAGAGGCAAATAAAAATGGTAGTGGTGATTGAGTAGTGGGTGATAAGATTAAGCTGCCCACAGTTTATGCATTGTTTCTCACATTGTAGACCAGTCCTGGTTGAGTACATCAAATAAGACCATATATAGGTGGCCTAAAGCTATGGTTTTTTACATACCCAATAATCAGTTGGTGGCATGAGAATCACTTGAGAACTTGTTAAAAATACAGATTCAAGGTGGTCCGCTGGGAATTTTTATTGAGTAGTTTCAAATCTAGGCATTTTATGTTTAACAAGTATTTGATATGATTTGTTATCCATACATATTTTTAAAACACTGCCTTAAATTATGAAATGGTTTTTTATTTTGCCCTCATTTTATCCTTGTCTCATCTTTCCTGAAACACTTTCTCCAGAAACACACTAGGAAGGGTTATATAAGGAGAACAAATAGCATTACATGAATGAAAACATTTGTAAAATATCAGGAGATCAATAAGACAAATGCCAAGTGGGCCAGAGAATTTACTAATTACCCTATGTTCCCAATAAAATGACCCCTAGAAACAGTATCAAGTTAAAAGGGCTACACATTTCTTGCCTTCCCAAGCCCCTGGAGAGGAATTGTGTATAACCTTTCACTAGCAGACAGCTGTGTTTATCTCTCACTTGGGTATTCTCCATGAAAACATTATTCCAGAATCACTGCTACAGAAAGGAAATTTCACCTTGGCAACCAAAAGGATCCCAGGCTGCGACTGGAAGTAGGAAGAACACCCATGTCAGCAAAGCCCATTAAGACCCCAAAATCCTTGACTTCCTCCTTTTTTACTAGTTTATTGTGGCCAAATTCCATTTGGTTGTATAACTTTTTATGGAAAAAATATTACATAAGGAATCTCTATAGCTACAACATGAAATAAAAGCACAGCTGCACTACTTGAAGCAATGGTGGCAGGCAAAACCTGCCTCTTCTCCTCAAGAAACCTTCATAAACATGCTACTTTAAGCATTATTACCATCATTTCACAATATAAAGACAACTGTGGTGGGCCTATCACCCCAACCTGTCTTTATTTCCCTCCTACCCAAGTAACAGCACATGTCCAAAAACATTATCACCAGCATCTGTCATTCTTTCACTCCTAGGTCATCTTATGCAAGATCCATCCATAACCTACTATTTTTCCACTTCCCTTCTCAAAATTTATAATTTCACATCTCACTGGGCTCTTAAAACAACTTGACAACCTTCTTTCTGAGGCTTAATTAATAGCCTTTTCTTGTCCCTTTAATGATAAATTCAATTTTTGCCATAATTCCAAATCCTACATCACCCGGTCTCTAAATCAATGGCTCTCAAAGTGTGGTCCCCAGACCCAGCAGCGCCAGCACCATATATTGCAAAGAAAATTCTCAGGCTCTATCTCAGACTATTGAATAAGTAGTTCTGGTGGAGGGATCCAGCACTCTGTGGTGATTTTGGTGCCCACTGAAGTTTGAAAACCACTGCTCTGAATCACTCTCAACACAGGTCTATCATTTCTCACTGAGAAAGCGGATGCTTCTTCTGTACTGTGAGCAGACCTTATCACCACAGGTTCTAATCTGTCATTTCCATGTTTCCATGGTGGTCTTTCTCCCTGGACTGCTAGATCTTTGAGGATAGAGACAGTGTCTTGCTCATCTTTGTCCTCATATCCCCAGGTCCTACTACAGCGCTTTAACACATATTAATTGCACAAACAGATATTTTTAACTAAGTTGAATGGGGTGACGCTCATTAAGAGCCACTACCCATTCGAGTCCCAGTTTTTTCCTCTATAACATGGAGGTCAATCAACAATGGACCTTTTACTTTACATGATTCGAGAAACAATCAAGACTAGTGAGACAATGGATATTTTAAAACTTACACTAAGCTAAAAGTACAATATAAATGGAGATATTATTTTTCCTGACCATACTCTGAAGGGAAAAACACACACACACACACACACACCATAAAAGCCACCATTCTTTTAAAACTGAAAGGTCAACTGGATAAAATCTGAAGTCCTGTAAGTCAGACATCTCTCTTTGTTCTTGAAATCCCTTTTCTCTCTACCTGATAATTCAGGAGAGTATGTGGACTCAAATTTCTGGTGGCTTTATTTCCTACAAAAATGCTATGGGTTTTGCAGCTCAAATAAAAACCAGGATGTTGCATTGATCTCTGAGTGAGTGTAAAGTACAATATTTTGTCTTCAATGTACACCACCATAAAAATGTTTGAAGAAGAGAGAACTACAAACTAGTCTTCCTTTGAAACACTAAGAAAATACATCATAAGGCTTCAGGTCACAATTTGGGGATGGGTGTAGAGAGCAGAGATGATCCTAAGTAGGGACAGAAAGTCTGAAATTTACAATGGGATTGTGTAGAGAGGACTCACATAACATGACCTTCTGCTGACGCCAGAGCGGCCAAATCAAAGCCGTTGCCAGAGTAGCTCTTCACACAGTTCCTTTCTCTAAACAGTTCTGCTGTTGGTAGCACCGCTAGTGAAATGAGAGGATGTGCTGCATTCTCAAATTCAGTTCAATTCTCTAAGTATTGATTGAACTCCTAAGATGTGTTCAGCCAAGGTTAACCTGACTCAAAACAAGAAAAGTAACTGCCTACACGCTATGCTTCAAGGAGAACAAGGAAAGTCCCTGGGTCCTAAATATCCACCTCTCCATTCCCCCTTTCCTCCATATAGCTTGAAACCCTGCTCCATCTCTGGGCTATATGGCAGCATTTCCAAATATGTATCTGATAAATACTCATCCCAAAAATGTTCTACAAAAATCCAGTTCTGTAGTACAGTTAGGGAATGAATGCAGTCTATGACCCCCCTTGAAGAGTCTTAATCTTTATTAATGGTAAGACTCTAAGAATACCTATAGTAATGGTATCTGCTTACCCCTAATGTAATGTCTCAGTCTTGTTTGAGACACAGAACTAACTCCTCCTCTCCAGTTAAATTTTTTTCCTTCCCCTTATTTTTTTAGTAATGCTTATTGATACATAGTCCAAAATAGTTGGGCAGAGGAAAGACCAGTTCTACATCTAGCAGATCTGAATCTGCCTCCCAGTTCAGTCATTTATTAATTTGAAACATTGGGCAAGTTATTTAATTTCTGTGCCTCACTAGTCTCATCTATAAATGCAGATAATAACAGCAAGCCCATAGAGCTCATTCCCTTTTCATTCTGGTAGCAGTTTCACCCGTTAAAGGTCCATTTGAGTTCAAAGACATTCATTTAAAAAATTCAAGTAATCTTGGAAGAGTAAAAGGATTCCTTTGTTGGAAAAACCCATTTCCCCACCACCCTGTCCACAACATAAACATGTTTGCTTCAACAGGACCATCTCAAATGCAACGTTCATGTTGCCTTGGTATCCCAAGTCCAAAGTGATTTCTCCCTTTTCTGAATTGTCCTGTCAGACCACAAATTGGATACTTAATCTGTTCTCCATAATTTTACACTTCTCACTACAAATACTACATCTCCTAGTTTAGTTGATGAAATCATTAAGGTAGAAACTGAGTCTTACTGATGATAGTGCTTGGAAAAAAATAAACATTCAATAAATGATTATGAAATGATTTCAGGCTTGAGTTATCTTAATTGGATCTCTTTTTTCTATCTACTTGACCAAAATGTGTTGTACTAAAGAGACAGAAATTGTTTGGAAGGAAGAAGGAACATATTATAATATGAGCCCATTGTTATCAGGCTAGATAGGTAACTACCTAGGATAAGTAGTTTGAAGAAGTATTAGGCAATATAACCATCTGAGATGCATGAGTGCAAGTATGTAGGAATGAAGGAGGCATACAGCAGGTAGCACGATACAGTGATAGAGCGCAAGTTACCTATTGAAAGTCTTGCTCAGAGGGGCACCACACACCCAGTGCCTTTGGGGTTTGTATAAAATGAGCATAAGGCATTCAACTCCTGAAGAACTTAGTCAGAAAATAATGATCATAGACATGATCATTACTGAAGTGAAGTGGTGAATGTGTGGGCCAAACATAAGCATACACTCTGGGATCAGACCAGCTGGGTTCCCATTATAGTTCTGCCACAACTTACCCGTGTGACCCTGGCCAGGTTATATAACTTCCCTGAGTCTCAATTACTCATTTGTAAATTTGGCTTAATAGTACATACTTTATATGATTATGAGAATGAAATGAAATAACTCATGTACCAAGCTTACAAAAGTCCCTTCCATATAGTAAGCATTCATCCAATGTCAGTATTTTTGCATTTACATTTTATTGCAATTGTGTACTTAATAGTGTAACCTCTAGGTCCTCTTGTCTCACTTGCCAGTCAGTATAACTGTGTGAAAATTATAGCAATACTCCAAATCACAATGGTCTAGAACCCCACTCTCTTGACTACTAAGAAGACTTGCCTTTTCCATAATCGCTCATCTGATTACCCTCAGCAGGAACCTCTGGGCATTCTGGGACTCTCCCCCAACAATCAGGGTGGCTGCTAGTGGTTTTGTGTCACTTCTTCTTAATGGCTGCTACTCCCATGGTCTCTCTCGACTCGCTCTAACAAGTTGCTCATGCTTGTCCCATGCAGGACAAGCTTGTCTAACCTGCTGACCTCTGGGGTTCTTCTCCTGAGCTAGAAAGTAGCAGATCCCCTCTGCTTCTGCAGGCCAGCTCCTTCAGGTAACTAGTGATATGATGCTCCTCTCACACCACTGCCTTCTCCTTCACACACTATCTGGACACAGGAGACAGGAGTCTCAGAAAACCATCAGCCTCACACAGCTGCCTCTAGGCCTTGCTGTTCAGAGGATTTAGCAGGGAGGGATAGAGAGGGGACAGGGAAGGCCTTGTTTAACAGTTTTTGTTTTTGTTTTTTCTCAGGTGAGTTTCTCTCACCACTATCTCACTCTCCATATGCCTAAGCCCCAACAGTGGCCAAATTCGAGTGTTGTCTTTCAGATCTGTAGGGTCCTATGTAAACTGAAGGAGGGGCAGGCATCGTCTCAGTGTCTAAAACATTCTCTGAAAATCAGGAAGCTGGTCTGCCCAGAGCACACTGACAACTCCTGTGGGTCTAACAGTTTACCCATATGCTTGCCCAAGAAAAGGCCAATCTGATCCACATGCAGACCCTTCTCTGAGCACCTCAATAGAAGGTTTATTTCACAAGGGCAAAGGTCACATCTATCTCAAGTTACAGCTTACTATCTAGCATCTGTTATAATACCCCAAAACCTGTGGGTAAGTGCACAATAAATATATGGAAAATAAATTATATAAACAGGGAAGGAATAGAGGAATTGAAAGTGGAAAGGAAATTGGTTTGGGTCTGCTTTGCCAAGAAAGTCCCGTTGGGAGAGGTGAGGCTTTCATTAAGTCTGAAAGAATGATTTTTTTAATATAAAGGGCTATTTTGGTGCTTCATCTACAACTTTGTATATCCAAAGAATAGAAAGAAATTATGTCCTTGAGTTGAACAAATATTTCAGTGAAATTTGTGCTTGAATGCAATTTGGCTTTGGCATTATCTCCCTCATGGCTTATAGCATATTAAGCTGCTAAAAGTTATTTATATCAACAATGCCTCCACTGCCTCCGATAAGTGTGGATGCAACACAGAGCAAAAATGGACTAAGAACAAATTTCAGTTCAAAAATGTAAATTTCATTTGATGATTCATTCATTCAAAATTATTTATTAATCTATAGATTCAATGCACTCCCCATTAAAATACCAATGGCATATTTTACAGACCTAGAACAAACTTTCCAAAAACTCATCTGGAATTTAAAAAGACCCCTAATAGCTGCAGCAATCCTGAGAAATAAGAACAAAGTAGGAGGGATCTCAATACCAGATATCAAGCTGTATTCAAAGCCACTGTTCTCAAAACTGCCTGGTACTGGCACAAAAACAGACATATATACAGACAAATAGATCAATGGAATAGAATAGAGAAACCAGAAATTGACACAAACCACTATGCTCAATTAATATTTGACAAAGGAGGCAAGAACTTACAATGGAATCAAGACAGTCTCTTCAATAAATGGTGTTGGGAAAATTGGACAGATACATGCAAAAAAATGAAACTAGACCACCAACTTACACCATACACAAAAATAAACTCAAAATGGATAAAGGACTTAAACATAAGACAGGAAACCATAAAAATCTTAGAGGAATCCACAGGCAGCAAAATCTCAGACATATGCCGAAGCAATTTCTTCACCGATACTGCTCCTAGGACAATGGAAACTAAAGAGAAAATAAACAAATGGGACTACATCAAAATAAAAAGTGTCTGCAAAGCAAAAGAAACCATCAACAAAACAACAAGAAAGTGCACTGCATGGGAGAACATATTTGCCATTGTTATCACCAATAAGGGTTTAATCTCCAACATTTCCAGGGAACTCATACAACTTAACAAAAGGAAAATAAACAACCCAATCAAAAAATGGGCAACTGACCTAAATAGATACTTTTTGAAAGAAGACATAAGGAAGGCCAAGAGACATATGAAAACATACTCAAAGTCACTAATCATCTGAGAGATGTAAATCAAAATGACAATGCGGTACCATCTCACACGTGTCAGATGGCTATCATCAACAAATCAGCAAAGGACAAGTGCTGGCGAGGATGCAGAGAAAAAGGAACCCCTGTACACTGCTGGTGGGAATGCAGACTGGTGCAGCCACTGTGAAGAACAGTATGGCGTTTCCTCAAAAATCTAAAAATGGAACTCTCATTTGACCCAGTGATCCCACTTCTAGGAATATATCCCAAGAAACTAGAAACACCAATCAGAAAGGACATATGCACCCCTATGTTCATAGCTAAAATTTGGAAACAGCCTAAGTGCCCATCAGCAGATGGGTAGATTAAAAAACTGTGGTACATCTACACAATGGAATACTACAATGCAGTAAAAAAAGAAGGAATTCTTACCATTTGCAACAGCAAGGATGGAACTGGAGAGCATTATGCTAAGCAAAATAAGCCAGTCAGAGAAAGATAAATATCACATGATCTCAATCATTTATGGAATATAATGAACAAGATAAAGTGTTAAACAAAAACAGATCCAGAGACAGAGAAGCATCGATCAGACCATCAAACCTCAGAGGGAAAGTAGGGGAGGGTGGAGGTAAGGAGGAGAGATCAACCAAAGGACTTGTATGCATGCATATAAGCCTAACCAATGGACACAGACACCAAGGGAGTGAGGGTATGAATGGGGGTGGGGTGGGGGAGCAATGGGGGGATAAGGACACATATGTAATACCTTAATAAAGAAAAAAATTATGTATAAAAATTATTTATTGAGCATTATTGAAATGTACATACTATTTTAGGCATTGAAATACATGAATGAAAAGACATAAAGCCTTCCCTCAAGGAGCTTCCAGTATGAAACTGAAATACAGAAAAAAACAGTTACCTAATGGGGACATGGACTACTAAAGTAGAAACACAGAGAAATAAACACCTAAGGTATGATGAAGATAGTCAAGGAAGGCTTTGCAGAAGTATTCCTCCAGCTAACTCTAAAGAGGGTTGTAATAGCACCACCACCAACAGATACACTTATGGATCATTTACCAAGCACTATATTAAGAACTTAATATCAATTATATAGTTGTAACCTAATGCTAACCAATTGAAGAAGATACAATTAGTCACATTTTATAGATGATAAAAATGAAGCTTTAAGTAAATAAAATAACTTGCCCAAGACATCACAGTAATTAAGTTACAAAACCAGGACTTAAACCCAGATTCAACTTACTCTAAAACTCCATTCCTATAACCAAGAATTCTATCCTCAGTAACTTGTTTTGATTAAATGAAGTCAGAGATGAGAAAGTATGTGAGGCCACACCACAGAACTTTATAGTGTACAGGTTTAGAGATGTCATATGCTGTCTTTTAATTTGCTCCCTCCAATGTCCTTTTGATACTTTCAAACAGAAGATACCTAATACAGACTCCACTGGGTCAGTCAGCGGTCCCCAATTGTGAGAGGGATGTCCCACTGCCAGTTTAGGCCAGCAGGGATTGGGCCTAAACCGGCAGTCAGACATCCCCCAAGGGGTCCCAGATTGGAAAGGGTGCAGGCCGGTCTGAGGGACACCCAGCTCCCATGCACGAATTTCGTGCACTAGGCCTCTAGTATAAAATAAAACTGAAAGCTGATAATATCATATCACGTTCTTTGATGACTTCTATTGTCAAACTCTGAAGCAATATCTCACCACAAATTGAAATGGCTTTATCTCCCCAGGGTGATTCCTATATTCCTGTACATTAGGGATGTGGGTATAGGATGTGATGGTGTGATTTCATTCTGTTGTGAAGCCCAATTTCCCTACTCTAGTCTTAGCAAGAACAACTATTATGTGAATGGGTGTGTAGCTTGCCTTTCTTTATTCCCCTGGCCAGGGAATTATTCCCTTGCTATTTTGAGTTATAAAGGATTATAACTTGGAAACCACTGGTTTGATCTCATCCATTTACTTTCTAGATGAAGGGAAATGTCCAGAGAGAGAACTTAGTTTATCCCAGGTTACTGACTGAATACTAGTAGAATTAAAATCCAAACTCAGGGCTTTTAATTCTATACCCTTACTTTTCCAAGAACTTCACATTGCTTTAATAAATAACTTGCAACCAGAGAATGAGTACAGAATTTACACCTCTACTTTACCAGCATGCATGTCAAAGGCTGGAGCCAAGATCAGATTTTGGAAAGGGGGAAAACAAAGAGAAATTGTCAAAGAACTCTGGAATGAAAGCTATGGAAATGTAACACTCAGTGAACTAAGAAACAAAGCAAATAAACACGCCCTGATGGACAGGGTTTGAAGAAAGAGCTAACAAAGGTTCTTCTTGTGGAAAACAATAGCAACCTCTTTCATAGCTTCAGAGGAAAACATAAGTGGGTTGGTGTTTTCACAACGCATTATAAATGCAAATCTGATGAAGGAGAGACAACAAAAAGCAAAATTCTCCATGGCGTAGACTTGTGTTCTGCTTAATTCTATGGTTTTCCTTTTTCACATACCGTTTTAAAAGAATAAAAAGTGTTTCTAAATAAATTATAAACACAGTCAACAGAAGCATGTTGATTTTTATATTCTGAGGACAGTGAAAGGAAAAAAACACTTGTGCTGCTGATAAAAGTTTCACTAAAGGGCAAAATCATTCCCCATATCCAGACAGTAAGCTACCATTCCATCAAAATAAAGAAATCACTAATGAGCATGCTCCCATGGTAGCAAGTCCACTTGGGTTTGTGAAAAGATTTGAATTTAAGTTTAATAATAAAAGTTGTCAGAGAGTATTATAGTATGTTAGGTGCATTAATTGATTCTTTCATTTAAACGGAGATTGAGGGAATGAGATGGTACAGTAAAGGGGTCAAAACTTATGTGTAAGTAAGTGCAATATAAAACAGAACAAGGGAAAGGAATGTTATGGAAAATTAATACTATGAGAATTCCAAGGAAGAAACATCTGTCAAGGCAATTTAAGCTTTCTCTGTCATTCTCCAATTCTACCCAGCATCACCCACTGCCTCATTCCCACATTTCTAAGTATCTGTTATGACAACACTTCATTTCCAGGTACCACAACTTATATTCATTTTCTATTTCTGTACAATAATATTATCACAAGTATAGTGGCTTAAACATATACACATTTATTATTTCACATGTTCTTCGGATCGGGATTCCGGGGCATGACATAGCGGTATGCTCTGCAAGGCTACAATCAAGGTGATGGCCAGGACTGAGTTTTCATCTAAAGGTTTGGCCAAGGAAGCATGTCCTTCCAAGCTCACTTGTTTGTTGCAGAATTCAGTTCCTTGCAAGATGCCAGACTGAGAACCTCGGTTTCTCGCTAACTATCAGCCAGAAGTTGCCTTCTGTTCCTTTCTGTGCGGTCCTCTCTAGTACAGCTCACAATATGGCAGCTTGTGTTTTTAAAGCCAGCAAGGGAGAGAGCTTATAGCAAGACCAGCATCACAATCTTAGGTAATATAACCATGGAAATGACAACCCAGTGCCTCTTGCCATATTCTGTTGCCTAGCAATAAGTCCCTAGGTTTCCCCCTCCCACCCACTCCCAACACACACATAGAGGCATTAATATGAGGATATGGAGATCACGATAATAACTTAGAATTTCTCACCACAGATCTATTTTACCAAAATGAATGGAGTAAACAAACAAACAAAAAAAGAGATCTTGGAAACGGAAGATGAATTAGGGAACTCCTAGAAGGAAGGTGAAAGGACAGCTCAGGTGACAGGTGTGCAGCAAACCCAGAGGAAAAGGGTCCGGATTGGAGAGTGAGAAGGGAGAGCTCCTGGGGAGATTATCTCCTTGCATGTGAGAACAATAGATTACACAACTATTTTGACAGTATTGAGAGGAGTTTCGTAGCTGTGTTGGAGAGTTTGCAGATGAATTAGTGCTATATAAACAGAAAACGAATCAAACAAAAACTAGGACAGATGATAACTGAAAAAAAATCCAAATTTAAAGAAAGAAATCATAGTATATGCCATAGCTAAGTTATGAACAGAGTCAACAGTAAAAATAATATAAATACTAATTTGTATCCAATCTAAATGATGCCATAGAGATATGCAGAGGATGGGTAGAAGGAAGCTTACATGGGTGTATGGAGAGGGGAGGGGTGTGAGAATGGTAAGCCTCAGTTTTCATACATTTGAAATACAAAGATAATGTCAAAAACTGAAAAACAATCCTTCAAAATAATAATTTTAATGAATAATAATGTTATTTTAGAAATATGGCATTAAATACTATGTGAAACAGCTAAAGGCACTTAAAGGTGCTATGACTGTGGAATGAGAATCAAATGAAAGGCGAATTAGGTAAGGAGGCATGGTTTTATTTAATTTTATTTTTTATTGAATTCATTGAGGTGACAATGGTTAATAAAAGTATATAGGTTTTAGGTGTACAGATCCCTAATACATCATCTGTATATTGTATTGTGTGTTCACCACCCTAAGTCAAGTCTCCCTCTACCACCATTTATCACCCAATATACCATCTCCTACCTCCCCACATACCCCTTTCTCTCTGGTAATCATCATACTGTTGTCTGTGTGCATGAGCGTTTTTTTTCTTTGCTGAATCCCTTCATTTTTCACACCCAGTCCCCCAACCCCACTCTCCTCTTAACATCTATCAGTCTGTTCTCTGTATCTTTGAGTCTGTTCATTAGATCCCACATCTGTATCTTTTTTTTTTTTTAAAAATTTATTAAACAGTTTATCACTTTTTTTAAAAAATGAAATGTATTTTTTCCACTTTTGTATCTTTGAGTCTGTTTCTATTTTATTAGTTTATTTTGTTCATTAGATTCCAGATATAAGTGATTATAAGACTTAGAGAATTGACTGATATTGTAACAATATACATACTTAGATAAAAATTAAATTAAAAGCTTCGAAAACTAGAAAAAAATAAAAAATATATTGTGATTTTAATATAGCTCTGCATAAAAATCTTAAACAGCCTTATCAGAATGTTACTAGATCACCCTTTCCCTTTTCTCAAATCCTGTAGCATCATCTGTGTTGCCAGTAATGGACTGCAATGTGAGAAGGCTTGCGTATGAAGTCTCCTAGAACCTTAGCTCAACTAGCCAAAGGGAAGCAGAGGACTCCAGGGTTAGATATTGCATCAGTCACTACAGGTTATTTGACAGGCTTAGAAAACAGGCTGTGAGGCTGGCCAGGGGAAGCATCTTCACAAACATAGGTATATTTGGGCTTTTGTAAATGGCAGGAGAGAGTTGAGAGGACCTAATTTCATGAGAGGATAGATATTGTGGGGAGAACTTCCAGATTATTTGTATAAAGATCCCAGCTACACACAGAGTAACCCAGGGCAGATACAGATCCTGAAGGGAGGGAGTAGACAGGATCCACACAGAAGTTCCCATGCAAAGACATGAATGTTCAGAAAGTCTTGCAGCTTATGTGGAGTTCTGGATACAGAATCCAATTTAAAATTACATTCCTACGTCATGAACCAAAAGAACAGAAGTGCAAGGAGGATTTTTTTAACTCAAGAGATTATACATAGGCCTTACCTACAACCCATCAGATAGTGGGTCAATTAAACATAAACCTTCAATCCAGACACAATCATATTGTGAGACTGATACTTCTAACTTTATTTTCTATGCCCCTGTCTCAATCAGCTCAGACATCTGGGGAGCCTGGGCCCTGGCTTACTAGTAGAGCTCACCATTCCATCCTGTTCTAGAGTACTGGAGAAGGCACAGGCAGAAAGTAAAAAGTGTGCAATTACATTTTCACCGTGTTCAATTACAAAAAAGTACTTGGTAAAAGCAACTGTCAGCAAATATAACATGCACATAATGAGGGCGAAATATTTAAACAGCGCAACCTTCGGCATCTACGTTTGGAGTAAAAAGGAGAATCTTTGAAAATATGACATAGGGAAAATTAACAACTTATTTCTGTTCAACTGGGGAGTCTTTAAGGAGGCAACACTCAGCATGGAAAGAGGTACTTTTCAACAGAAATGTCAGCAATGTTTATAAAGCAGCCCCTTCAGGAATAAAGCTCTACACTGGGAGAGATGAACCACAGTGGCAACTGCATTTAAAATCTCAAAGCCCGGGTGGGCAGATCATGTAAGCAGAATCTCAAAAGAATACAGTTTAAAAGGTGAAGTTCTCCCTCACTTTGTATTACTGTTTAAAAACTCAAGACATATGCAAAGAGGACGTGAGGGGACCATAGATTAACCTTGCAATGATGTGTTTTGAGATCTATTTCTCACAATGTATCTAGCCTCCCAGCCCATAACCATCACTACTTGTCAATTTGGGAAATCATGCCAGGCCTTAATCTCTGACACCCCAACTGAGCATGAACCAAGAGAGATCATAATGGCCTCAAACAAAGTCAGATCAAACATATCCAACTAAGCAACAGGGACAGCAGTTCTAATTAAAGGCCATTTGGAGAGAAGAGTTATGGCTGTCTGAGAAGCATGTGAGTATACAGTGACAGGACCATGGGCTGCAGGGATCAACAGAGATCAGACCTTCAGAGGACTGCGTGGGTTCCTGCTTCTGACCCAGATCCCATTGGCAGGCTGTGCAGCGCAATAACCTGCTGCCTTTAATAATGCTATTTCTTCTGCTGCTTTCAACTCACTGGGTACAGTGTCATCACAGAGAGGGAGAGAGAACAAGAAGCCGAAAATATCCCCTTAGCACATCAGCACTGATCGGGACAGATATTTTTAGTAAGTGATTGTCTGTCAAATCTGAGTCACGTGGCATGCCACTTTAATGATCTGAGAGTTTGCAAGTCCCTGAAAAGTGACAGCTGCAAATGAGAATTTAGGAGGTTCCACTAGGCAAGCAGAACATTGATCAAATCTATTGGCAGGAGCCCTAATCAAAGCAAAGTGTCAGTGGAGACGCCAAGCTTAAAATTCTCCTCTGGGGATGAAGTACTTGCTGGCCAGGCGTTTGCAGTGTTAACATTTAAGAGTTATTGCATATGAGACCGGTTAATGCCTTCAAGAGTGGGTCACACTTTTACGGTTTACTACATCTAAAATATTTTTCCTCTTTATAAATATGTGATGGAATAACATTTCAAAAATAGATAGGATTTGAATTGCTGCACATTATGTTCTCCATGAAATTTCAAATAAAAGTTCTTGGTGCATCTGTGCTCATCTGTCACTAACAGGTTGCAGTTAAGAATCAACATGCCCATTCTCCCTAGTTTCTCTCTCCACCACACAGGCCACCTTGCCCATTTGACTGGTCATCCATACCCTTACGACCAAGAGATCTTTTGCCTTGCCTCCATATTACCCATGAGGATACCTAGAGGAATGTCCATGGAGAACCTGCCTGAGGTTGGTTCTATTTGTTGAATCGTTTCTTCAAAAAGGCTGCATAAAAGACTAATAGTTTAGGGTACAAAGCTCTGTGTTACATCTCAGTTGCTTTCAGAGATATTAGAATCAAGCTAAAATCATAACAGCACATTTGCAGGAATGCATTGAAGCTCATCATGCCTCTTGTCTTTCTCTACAATGATTGTTGGTTCATGCCTTTAATATTATTATATTTGCCTTTAATATTATTATATTTGCCTTTAATATGTTTAAATACAATCATGCAAACTGCTTTCAGATTTCTAATCAGGTTTCCTTCTTTTGACTTCAGATATTTTCTTGCTCTGCTCAGTTATGAGCAGTTTTGACAAGAACTCTGATTTCCACGTTACCCTCTTGTAACCCATTGTGTTAACCCCTCTTCAGATTTCTCATTACTGACCCATTACCCTTAAACTCTGCTAAATCCCTTAGGACTGGAACATGAACTTTCTGCAACTATTATTGCATGATTTCCTGCTTATACAAAATGCTTGCCTGCTCACAAACATATCAATATGATCTATTTCTCACAATGAAACTAAAATTAGATACCACTTTCTTTCTTTCTTGATTTCAGAGAGGAAGGGAGAGGGAGAAAGAGATAGGAACATCAATGATGAGAGAGAATCATTGATCAGCTGCCTCCCACACTCCCCCTACTAGGGATTGAGCCCGAAACCCAAGCATGTGCCCTGATCATGACCCCCTGATTCACAGATCAACACTCAACCACTGAGCCACAACATCTGGGTAGATAGCATTTTCAACAATAAAATTCTTCATGAATTCTCTATGCAAGTATTTTCATGTATAAGTGGGGGTCACATTCCACCTCATTATTGGCCAGAATGCCTAGGAATATCTATAAATATTTGGTAAGCAATTTTTTTTAATCCTCACCTGAGGATATTTTTCCATTGATTTTTAGAGAGAGTGGAAGAGAGACGGAAAGATGGAAAGAGAGATCAATGTGAGAGAAACACATCAATTGCTTGCCTCCCACAGGAGCCCTGACCAGGGCCCAGGCCGGAGAGAAGCCTGCAGCTGAGGTACATGCCCTTGACTGGAATCAAGCCTGGGACCCTTCGTCCACAGGCTGATGCTCTATCTACTAAGCCAAATTTGCCAGAGCTGGTAAGCACTTTTAACATAAATTTATATTAAGTATAATTAACAGAAATGCTGCAGAGCACATTTATCAACACTTGGTATATGGACTGCATTCAGATGTTGAGAATTCATAATGATCCCTAGTCTCTAAAACTAATCACCTATCTTAAAAATACTTATGCTTTCTTGGATGGAAATTTGAGTATACTTCCTTTAGTTTCTCAGGGCTCCAGCACATATGCTAAATTCTTTCCTTTGCCAGATTTCTGGGGTAAGTGATATATCTTTTCCCCACAGAAAACATACACTGAATTTTTATTCCAGGCTTAAAATCCTCTTTGATCCCAACACTGTCCCCTGCTTCAGCACTGGCATTTCTTAGCTCAAAGAAGAACATTCCAATGCAATGTTTGAAGGCAGCAATTTTGATATTGATTCATCACAACAGCCACATTGACACCAAGAAAGGAGTCAGATATCCCTGAATATTGTCCCAATTCATCACTCTTATCTCTGAGGACTTAACCAACTATGGGCCTTACCCCAACCTTTACCTCTCCCTGAATTTCAACCTCTTCCTAAGCCTTACCCATTACTTGGCCCCAATCTACCATTTTCCCTGTCCCTTGTTCCATGAAGGCATGAATTTCTGCTTTAGTCCATGAATCTACTGATGTGTATTCCTCATGTATGTTTCCTATTCTGTCTCTCTAGCTGCAGCTGTAGGATGTCACCATTCCCATAGGAAGAGAAGGTCTCAGTGTGTTTTCCTATTAGTTCCAGTACTTGTTTTAAGTAGCCTGAGGGCACCTCCATACTTTCCATGAAGACTCATTACTGGCTTCTTTTGAGCTACTTTCAATACCTACCCTACCCACCCTGGGCCTTTTTCTACACAACCTGTTACAAATGATTTCTTTCCCTAAAAAGCATTGATCATCATCTCATCCACCTTAATAAATCAAGGTTTTTAAAGACCTACTTGAAAACCAAAGTTAAATATGAGGAGTTCTAAGAATGAAATGATTATATCAATGATTTGGGAAGAAGAGTAAGTAGGAGAAAAAAAAGAAAGTCTTCAATTAAACAAGAACCAGCATAGTTATTGAAGCAGTGAGGGGTAAATTCCACTGTTCTGATATGTATCTATTTCATCCTATAGTTATAACCACCACAAGTCTCTTCAACTGGGCATCCAACCATGCCAAACCAATAATAGCTCTCTGAGGATGTTTTTCACCACAGTTTTGCATATCCTACTCTCCTCAGCCTAATTCCCTACTCCCAAACCCATCACATCTTTTCTTTATTATGCTTTTGACCTCTTGATAAACTACCAGTACTCCGTCAAATATTCAGCACAAATCTCATCTGCTAAGTATTCTTTAGGCTAATCATTCCCCAAACAGCTGGTATATTCCTCCAATTTAGCACCTGTCTCATCCTATTGAAATAGCCTGTTTATTTGCCCACTATTGGGGGAGCTTCTTGAGGTCAGACTTTTATCTTTGTATCCCAGATTCTAGTACAGGACATAACACGGAACATGAGCTCAAAAATGAACAGTTCCCAGGTAATATTCTCAGTAGTTATCAGTCTGTAGGAATCCTTCACAGACTCTACCTCACTCTCCTAATGCATTACATTTGAACTGTTTTTAAAGGTAGCATAAGGAATGCCTTCCAACCTTGAACATCTGAGAAGGGGGTTTAATCAGGGGAATGCTAGAAGTACTAAGCCAAATGGATTGATTGAGGAGGAGGCAGAAGGAGAAACATGGAGGGGAAGTATGCATCCTTTCATATCTTGCAGGAAACTGTCTTTGCCTCTGTAACCTCTTGGATTACTGAGCTCTCTTATCACTTTTACTCCCCCTTTACCTGTAGCACTTTCTCTTCAACCTTTCTAAGTCTGTCTCTGAATCCTATTTTGCTTTTTTACTTCAATAATGCCATGTCAAGCAGAAAAATAAAGATATCAAATTAGTTTCTTTGAAGGGAGTGAAGAATATGGGTAGGCATTCTGGGCCCATAGCTTGATGTAATCAGTAGTCTTGATGTTTTTTGCTTGACGGATTTATGGAACATCTTCTGACTCAGCATGTTAATTCTGGAGAGACTGAGATCTTTCTAGAAAGATGGCATTCAATAAATTGTTCCAATGGCCAAATAAGAATAGAAGAAGCATCAGCATAAGTAAAATATCTTCACATCGGGAATAAAAATAAAATAACTGCAGCTGGAAGGGGAAAATGACCAATACAAATTCAAATTTCCACTTTCTTCTATGGAATAAGCTAGCATTTAACAAGTACTCATAGCAAGACTACAGCTGGCACCTCCAGCGAAGCCTGGGAGGCTTTGTTCTTTGCATTTCAAAGAACAGCCCATGAAAACTCAGCATCAATCTCAAGCAATTGCAATCAGCAAGGACCAAAAAAAAAAAAAAAGAGTGAAATTGTTTTTTCAAATAAGAAGCTTCACATCTCAGGGAAGGGTTCGCTTGTTTGGCAGCAGCACAAGAGGCTTCTGAGAGAGTTGGATGGATGTGATGGAGTCCAGTGTAGGTCAAATTGGTTACATTGTCTCCAGTGAGGACCTGGCCCTCAGCTGCTCCCATGGTCTTCTCAAACTACCAGTGACAGAATTTAAACGGACTGTGCTATGGATGCTGAATTGTTGGACATTCTGCTCATCATAAAAGGTCACACAGGGTGATTTAAAGGGATGTTTTCATGCCTGCAAAATTTCTTCTTGAAAAATAGGGACATTGTGCTGATTGTTTTTTACCTCAGGAATGAAAAGGAATAGAGAGAAAAGCAGCCCCATAAAAGGCTTGTTTCTTTAAAGCAAAAAGAGAAATATAGATCAAAGTGTCTAAGATATCTCTAAGACTTCAAACTAAACGGAAGGGAGTCTAAATCATTTGACACATCATCTTTTTTGAGTGTCACTGTGGTTATGTCTTCATACAACTTAAATTAGTCCATTTAGAAAATAATAACAGAATTTTAGAGCAGAGGCATTGGGGACATTTTTTAATCTCAAGCTCCTAATTTTACATCTGAGAAAACTGAAACACCAGGAGGTTTTAACTTTTCCAAGCAAGAGACAAGAACTGGAACACACATTTAATATGCTAATTACCATGTTTCCTCCACTATGACATATCCAGTTGCAGGCAATTTACACTATTACGTAAAACCAAGTAAGGCAATCTATACTAATAAAAGGGTAATATGCTAATTAGACCAGAAGACCTTCTGGACGTCCTTCCCGATAAAGTCATTGGTGGCAGGGCCAAGGCAGACGTGGTTAGGGGTGATCAGGCCAGGAGGGGAGGGCAGTTGGGGGTGATCAGGCCAGCAGGGGGGCCAGTTGGGGGCGAGCAGGCCAGCAATGGGGGGGCAGGTGGGGGGCAACCAGGCCGGCAGGGGGGGCAGTTGGGGGCGAGCAGGCTGGAAGGGGGGCCAGTTGGGGGCAACCAGGCTGGCAGGGGGGGCAGTTGGGGGTGAGCAGGCCGGTGGGGGAGCAGTTGGGGGTGAGCAGGCTGGCAAGGTGGGGCAGTTGGGGGCGAGAAGGCCAGCAGGCAGAGTGGTTAGGGGCGATCAGGCAAGCAGGCAGGTGAGCAGTTAGGGATTGCGAGAGGGATGTCCCAGATTGGAGAGGGTGCAGGCCGGGCTGAGGGACACCCACCACCCAGGGCGCAAATTTTGTGCACTGGGCCACTAGTTACATATATTACTTTTAGGGTAATAGTGAATCAAAACTCTGGTCATATTAGAAAGAACTGACACATATAACACACTTTTAACTTTGTAAAAAAGAAAAAAATCCTGCACATAAAAGTTCAACTTTTAGTGAGCTGTGAGTGAATATTTAAAAAAATAAACAAAACTTTTTTTATTAATTTCAGAGAGAGGAAGGAAGAGGGAGAGAGAAATAGAAACATCAAAGATGAGAGAGAATCATTGATCGGCTGCCTCATGCACGCCCCCTACTGGGGATCAAGCCCACAACTTCGGCATATGACCTGACCCAGAATCAAACTATGACCTCCTGGTTCAGAGACCAATGCTTAACCACTGAGCCACACGGGCCAGGCAATGAGTGAAACATTTTGACCTCCATGTTTACTCCTTAGAATTTTTGGCAACTTTTTCACCAATAGATTAGGAAAACAAGGTATAGCCTATTGGGGACACCCATCCAAGAGTTATATATTTAATGGCCAACACAGTATCAGAAATTTTGAAATGTTATCTCCTCAGATCCCAGCCATCAATTTTTTCTGGAAATCAATGGGAGTTTGCTGTGGCTCATTCTCCATTTCTCATCCTGGCTTATTTGTCAATGTGTCTCAGGAGAGTTAGGTTTGGTCAGTGGATATTGTCTATTGACTCATCCATTCCCACGGCTTTTATGTATTGCAGCAATTACAAGCCTGAAGACAGCTTAACCCCAGCTCTCTTGCAAATAAGGATATCTATGCAGTTTGGTTTCTGTCAAGAAAATGTACTTGTTCAAGATTTGGGAGGTGAAAAGGAGGAGCGGCCATTTTTCTCAAATTCTAACAGATGTCAGTGCTTGAGGTGGCTGGACTCCTTGTTCCAGGGTCTGGTCACAGCTACATGAATGTGAAATAATTGTGACTGTGGTCATCACAGCAGTAGCATCCTGACATCTGGGTTGTGACAACAAAAGTTGGCTCTTAAAATCAATAGTCTCATAAGAGGATTCTTGACTGCTACCCCTCTAAACCCTCACAATCATTTTGTGAGCACCTAATTTCTTACATTAAATCCCTTCCTTTTAGAAAAACATAGAATTATTTCTCTTTCTGCCACTAACTCCTGATACAGTCACCATTTGACAATGAAACGTCTCAAATCTAAAATATTTTCTTTCCAATCCCCAGACTTTCTTTTCCAGTCCCCAAGACTCCATTCAGGGTTCAGGCTCCTAGGACAATGACTCTTTCTCTCTCCCTTCCAATTTCTGGCTTAATTTGTAGAAAGTCTGCAGCCTAGAAGTGGGCAAAGCAATGAACCTGGAGCCTGGAGTTGAGAGGCATTTTCTAGTTACTTATTACCTACTAATCTCAGGATAGAGAACCAAATCCTTAATATGGTCCATATGAAAGGCTATGATTCAGCCTCATTTTGTGCCTTCTTTCCCAGCTCTCTGTTCTGTAGCCATATGGCTTTCTTTCAGGTCCTTGAGCGATCATGTTCCCTCTCTTCCCACTCCACCCTCTCCCTATAACCCCACTTCCTACATTGGTGTTCTTTGCTTTTTTATTTCTAATCTCAGTTAAAATTTCACTTCCTCAAGGAAACCTTTCCCTCATCCCCCAAACCACACAAGGATCTTATATTATACTAGAGGCCCGGTGCACGAAATTCGTGCATGGAGGGGGAGTGTCCCTCAGCCCAGCCTGCACCCTCTCCAATCTGGGACCCCTCGAGGGATGTCCAACTGCCCGTTTAGGCCCTATCCACTGGGATTGGGCCTAAACGGGCAGTTGGACATCCCTCTCATAATCCAGGATTGCTGGCTCCCAACTGCTCGCCTGCCTGCCTTCCTGATTGCCCCTAACCGCTTCTGCCTGCCAGCCTAATCACCCCCTAACCACTCCCCTGCCAGCCTGATTGATGCCTAATTGCTTCCCTGCCAGCCTGTTTGCCCCCAACTTCCCTCCTCTGCCGGCCTGGTCACCCCTAACTGCCATCCCCTGCAGGGTTGATCACCTCCAACTGCCCTCCCTTGCAGGCCTGGTGCCTCCCAACTGCCCTCCCCTGCTGGCCATCTTGTGCTGGCCATCTTGTGTCCACATGGGGGCAGGATCTTTGACCACATGGGGGCAGCCATATTGTGTGTTGGAGTGATGGTCAATCTGCATATTACTCTTTTATTAGATAGGATAGAGGCCTGGTGCATGGGTGGGGGCCAGCTGGTTTGCCCTGAAGGGTGTCCCGGATCAGGATGGGGGTTCCCTTGGGGCGTGGGGTGGCCTGAGCGAGGGGCCTGTGGTAGTTTGCAGGCCAGCCACGCCCCCTGGTGACCCAAGTGGAGGCCCTGGTATCTGGGGTTTATTTACCTTCTACAATTGAAACTTTGTAGCCTGAGTGGAGCCAAGCCTCCTGCTTGCTCCATGGCTGGCAGCCATTTCTGTTGGGGTTAATTCACCTTGTATAATTGAAACTTTGTAGCCTGGAGTGGAGGCCTAGGCCAGCCAGGGCTGCAGAAGCTTAGCTTCCTCCATTGCCGGGGGCAACCCTGGCCTGTTCTCTCCAGCTCTGTGGCTGCTGCCATTTCTGTTTGGATTTGTTTACCTTCTATAATTGGAACTTTGTAGCTTGAGTGGAGGCTTAGGCTGGCAAAGGTAGGTGGAAAGCTTGGCTTCCTCTGTTGCCTGGGAAACCTTGCTCTCTGTGGCTGTAGCCATCTTGATTGGGTTTATTTGCATATTTGCTCCTGATTGGCTGGTGGGCGTGGCTTGTGGGCGTGGCTTGTGGGTGTAGCGGAGTTAGGGTCAATTTGCATATTACTCTTTTATTAGGTAGGATATTTCATAGCACTTAGCACTATTTGTAATTATATTGTGTATAATCCTTGAATATTCTCTGTGATTTTATCAGAGCATAAATCCAAAGAAGATAATAAATGGATTTGTGTGGAAGTAAAGTATTAGCATCTGCTGGGGGAAAAAATATTTTCAATTCAATTTAGTAAACTATGGCTTGCATTTCATTAAAAAAAAAAAAGTTACTTCTCTATTACTAATGTTGTACAGAATTTAAGGAAAGAAAAGCCTCAGCTGAATCTAGGATAAACTAGTGACTCCAATTCATTACAGTGGAAAACAAAGAATTCCATTTGTGAACTGTCAGAGTCCTTTGTATTAGCTAATTATAATTTATGACCTCATGCAATAAATAAGACATTTCACAATTTTGAAATTAACATAACTATAAAGATTTTTAAAATGTAGGTCCTCAAAATAGATAATCTGTGAAGCACAACTAAAGAAAAAGTTCTTAACCACTAGGCCTTTTTTATTTTTTTCAACCTTGTATGACAGTCCACGCTAGCCAAATGGAGAGCTTCTGGCTCACAGAGAGAGAAAAGAGAAACAGACAGACAGACTGATACTACGAACTCTCTGGCTAACTCATTCTTCTACTCCCCAACCATTAGAGTGAATTCAGCGGAGCCCCCCCGCCCCAAATTATGAAACAGATTAAGGCTGTTCCCATTGTTTTATTATAATTCCTAACCCACAGAATCAGGAGATAAAATAGGAATGAACTGTTTTAGGCTACTAAGTTGTGGGATAGTTTATTCATAACGATATATATGTGGAACAATCTATGTCTTAATTGTTTTTATTGAAAAATATACTTGTTAAAAACTATTTATTGAGTAAATGTCTAATAAATACATATTAAAACAATGAGTCTCCAGTACTCCTATCTCATTAACAATGATCAGAAAGAACGATACCATGTTAGAGAGACTACAGTACAACAAGGGTTCCATATATCATTGTTGGGAGTATGAACTGCACATTCTTCTTGAAGAACAATATAGAAATCTCTATTAAAAGTATAAACACATGCTACCCCCTTACTCATGCTGAGCTACTTTTAGCAATGTATTCCACAAATATCCTCACATGTGTGCAGAAATAGATGCTCAAGTATATTCACTAACTGCAGGATTTTTTGTGATGATAAAATCCTGGAAATAATATAAGTGCCCCTCAATAGGAGGTCAGTTAAGTAAATTATGATACCTCTATTCAAATAAATAATTGGCCTCTGTTGACAAGTATAAGGTAACTTCTACAGGTGCTGATATCAATCTATCTCTGAAGTGCATTGTTAAATGAGAAAAGCAAGGTACAGAAGCTGCCCATTGTAAAATAATGTGTAACATAATGAAGATGGGATTCAAGTATAAGCACACTACTAGGAGGCAGGTTGAAAACTAGTGATAGTGGTTGCCACTGGAAGGTGGACTAGTGGACTGGAATGGTGGAGAATGACTTGTAACTGAACACACTTTTGTACTAATAGTTCCTTTCCCCCACTTTTTTAAACTTTGGGTTAAAAAAATGTTCTGTACCCAATCAAAGTTTTCAGTTGATATGGAAAACTGAAGAAAAAAAGTTATCACAAAAATGTAATACTAGTCATTAAATCCTAAACTCAGAAAAAGTTGTCTCTAACAACAAAAAAAAAAAAGTAGCTTATGTTTCAACTGGGAAGAAATATATGTCTTTGTAATTCTGGGAAAAACCAGTAGCCATCAGTTTAGTGGTGTTATACCAGATGTTCTACCTCTTAGCCTTCGAGACTCAGCTTTTCTCCTGGGATATAATTCAGAATAATGTTGATACCATTACACATCTTTACATTGGTTTTCAGCAGAAGTTCAAAAGGAACCACTATAAGCAAGAAAATTTATTCACTTAACATGAAAATGCTCTACTACCTTCAAACCCTCACCTGGAATTACGTAAGTTGTGAATGTCATACACAGAAGATGTATATTTTGAGAATAATTAGTAAGTCTTTGAAAAGCTTTTATTTTATTTTAGTAAAGAGCAAGAGGAAGTTGTTATAAATTTATTAGCTACTTTGATCTTTTTTACACATTAATACTAAACTGGAAAATGTGGGCCAGAAGCATTTCTTTGCTTTTGCCTCTTGTGACCCAATACTAAGATGCCCACAAAAACTCACCTCTTGTCTACCTTACCCACTCTTGTTGTTTGGTAGCACTTTATCTTACCAAGGAAAATAATATGAACCTCTGCCTAAACTTTCTAGGCTATGAATGATTTTTTACACACCAAATTCTCATTGGAAACTACAAGACCCCTATGGCCTCATGCAGGTGATATTGTGATACTGGACTTACCTGCAGCTTTCTCTGATTGGCCAAAGTCACAAACAGGCCTCTTCTTAAGATTTTTATCAATATACTGCAGATTTACTGTGAAATTTTAAATTCTGGCACACATTTCTTCACAATTTTTTAAAAAATTAAATGACCAAAGCACTCCTTCACCATTACTTATCATTCACTGTCTTTATAAAATAATTGACTTTATAAATAATTGAAATCTATTATTTTCATGAATGAATACAAGCTCTCCATGAAGCCTATTTGGATTATTTATTTTTTAAAAGCTGAAGTGATTGCTTAGATAAGGCCTACAGGGAAGAAAAACTTCCCCATTGGATTTGTTTAAAGCAAAGACTGAGAACTGAAAGAAATGATAAAAGTTGTTTCCTATGTGATTATTTTTGTATTTAGGCTGCTTCCTTCTCAATAATTAAAAAAAAAAACCACACACAAAAAAAAAACACCTAAAATATTTAAAACTGCTACTTCTTTTTACAGGTTACTCCTTCCCTCTTTTCTTTCTTCCTTCCCTTTCTTCCCTCCTTTCAATCATGAGACAACTCCCAGCCATAATATGCAATCACATTCTTAATAAGCCCCAATTAAAATCACTTTACAGTTCTTTACTCCTACATGAAGTCTTACCCATATGCCAAACTTGACACTGAATGTATCTTGTTCTGAGTCCCGATATTCTAAAGTCCTTTCCATTGGGATAATAAAATAAAGTCCTTAATCATTTCTTCGCATAAAATTTTAAATCATTTCTGTGCCTAGAGAGATAGTGTATTCGTTTTCTATTGCTGTCATAATAGCAATATTGTTTAGTGGCTTAAACAGTATAAATTAATTTGCTTATATTATCTACAGGCTAGAAGTCTGAGATGGATTTCACTGGCTAAAATCAAGATGTCCACAGTGCTATGTTCTTCTCAGGAGGCTACAGAGAGGAATTTGTTTCCTTTGCCTTTTCCAACTTCTACAGGCTACCTGCACTCCTTAGTTTGTGGCCCTTTCCTCCATCTATCTTCAAATCCCGCAAAATTGGGAATGTAAAGATAAACATATTAGTATGGCTTTCACCCTCAAAAACCCAACTCCAATATGTTGCGATGATAGCTCTATTAGCAATAGAAACAAGGTAGTTTGGGGAGCAAAGAAATGACAGCAATTATTTAACATTTAGAGTATGAGGAAAATTCCCCCTCCAGTTCTTCACATGGTCCATACCGTGTTGCTCAGAAACTGCTTCTCTTCCTATTGATAACAGCCTTAAAAGACATCAGTCATAAAAGCCAATCCCTGACATTTAAGACTAGCTTACATCTTCTTGCTCAATATTGCCGAAGAGCTCTTCTTTCCCAATAACTATCATTTAATTTTATTGAGTATGCGCCTGACACAAGGCCATGTGACCGACATGGATTATCTCATTTTATCGCCAGAACCGGAGATAGGAAACCTGAAGCTAAACCTTAAAAAATCTCTCATGGTCACACAGTTGGTATGGAATGGAACTAGTGTTTCAGTCAATTGTATAGATAAGCATAGGGTTACAGCACAGATAACACTGTTATGTTATTGCTGGTTTAATTGCCTATCTGTTCTTCTACAATAAAGAACAAAAGCTGTGAGGGCAAGAATCTGGTTTATCTTGCTCACTATTGTTTCTACAGTGCCTAAACCTGTAGTAGAGGAAGGATTACAGGGCATTTGCTTGGGGTTGAGATAGAAAGGGTTTTTGTTATCACCTTGGTGGATTGACTGGTATTCCAGTGACTACCAGCAAGGAAACCATTTGGAAAGGAGTTTACAATTACCCAGGTGAGAGGTTATAAGAGCATGAACTAGATCAGGAACCAGCAAACATTTTCTGTAAAGGGCCAGATAGTAAATAGCTTAAGCTTTGAAAACTACTCAACTCTGCCATTGGAGCACCAAAGCAGCTGCAGATAGTACAAAAAGAAATGAACATAGCTGTGTTCCAATAAAACTTCTATTGACTAAAAGAGTTAGCAGGCTGGCTATGGCAGTTGTTTGCTGACCCCTGAATTAGAACCCCAGCAATGTGATAGTGGCGGGTATGAACAAGAGAAAGAGTTTAAATGCAAACCTGGCAGGATGTGCTAGTTAACTGACAATAAGGCATGAGAGAAAGATAATCCTCATTTCCCTGCAATCAGGAAACCAAAGGCGTCAAAAAAGATAAACTAGTTTAAAGGTGAGGAATGATAATATGGATTCAGAATTCAAATTTCAAAGACAAAGTAAGTTTCAAGTGGAAAAATAGCATCCAATAATATCTAGAGTGCAGAATAAGAGTGAAAAGACCAATGTATAGAAGGAGAGTTCCCTAGTATAGTCTTATAAGTCTGTTATAGAACTGCATTATTACCCATACCTGTTCTTGTACTTGGCTACTTAATTCTGCAGTCTTTTTTTTTTTTTTGATTACTCATAATTTTCCTCATTCTTATCAAGACAGATGCAAGCTGAACTGATCGAGCAATGAAGGTCACATATTCCAGTTCATAATTTAATTCACTAGGAAAATACTCAAGGAACTACCTTCTAAGGTATTTGGGAATTTGTGCTCAGAGGAAAATCTTCGTTTGAATTCTCAACTGACCTACAAAAAGGAGGAATGTAATTTCTACAGCTGAGATCTGGTCCCTGACTTGAGTTTTGCTATTTGACACAGTGGAAAGAGGCAATCTGTGCATTGAAAAGTATGGCAAAAGATGACTTCCTCTGCTTCATTCATAGATCTCTTTAGAAAGAAAAGAAAAGGTAGGCCTGGGCGAACACTCACTGCTTTCAATTTAATAGTTACATCCCTTTCCATTACATGAAGGTGCTTTAGAAAATATTCTGCCACAAAACCCTCACTTAACAGTAAGAATTTAGGTGCCAGGTGGACTTTAAGGATAATATTAATGAACAATACTTACTGTAAGTTTTCAAACTAATAGCTTGTATCAATATCTGGGTCTCAGAGAAAACACATTTTCCATTCTAAATTTTCTAAAAGGCATTGAAGGGAAGCAAGCAATCAGGAGTTCGATCAAACAGCTTCCCCTCTTGCAAGGTATAGTGATGGTCTCTGGGCACATAAAACAGTGCTGATTAAAGTGAAGGAAGAACCTTTGCCAATAAGTCCATCACCAGAATTCCTAAACTGGCTTGAGAAGGAGGGAACAGAATCTACCTATTTGTCATCAGTCTTTTCTACCCTTGCAAAAACATGAGTCATCTCTTCACATAACTCATGTAAACTCTAAGTTGCAAAAAATTATAGAATCTTAAATGGGCCAATAGGTGAGCAGTGGGAGGAAGTAATGATTGGAGTAACAACCTGGGTTGTAGAGCTGTGTTCTCCCTATGCAGCAGTCCAGTTGATGGTGCTCAAGGGGTAAAACACAGTCTTTTGGAGACAGCTGCCAAGACCCAGAAGGGAGCAGATCTGGCCATCAGAAAAGAAAGTTGGTAATTTCCAAAACAGGTGTCAACTACGGTACAGGTAAGAACATAGACAGGTTGGAGTAGGCCTGGAGAGCTAATCAGACACCAGAGTGAGCAGTTACCACACAAAGATGGGCCGGGAAGGCTGAACGTCAATGGACTAATAGAGGCCCAGAATCCATTCCAGACATACCAGATACTGGATTCAATGATGGAGACAAATTCACAATCCCAAACATTTACCCCTTACCCTGATAGTTAGAGCTAATGCTGCATCTAATGTTGAATTTGTTTGGTCCCTGGAAGGGTTAGAGAAGACAAAAGCTAACACTCTTCCCCAGCTTTATCTGCACTTGAGCAAATTGTCTGGTCTCTCTATGAATTGAGGCAGTAATGTTTGCTATCAAATATTAGTTCTTACTATGTACCAGACACTGTTCTGGACCCTTTTTAAACACTATACCTAATCCTCATAACTCTGAAAAAATAATTATTATATCCATTTATTTTTCATTTAGAAAAGTGAAATTAAGAGAAGGTTAAGTCCTAACTGGTTTGGCTCAGTGGATAGAGCGACGGCCTGCGGACTGAAGGGTCCCAGGTTCGATTCCGGTCAAGGGCATGTACCTTGGTTGCGGGCACACCCCCAGTAGGGAGTGTGCAGGAGACAGCTGAATCGATGTTTCTCTCTCATCTATGTTTCTAACTCTATCCCTCTCCCTTCCTCTCTGTAAAAAATCAATAAAATATATTTTAAAAAGAGAGAGAGAGAGAGAGAGAGAGAGAGAGAGAGAGAGAGAAGGTTAAGTGGTTCATTCAAGACTAAGTGGCAAGGCCTAGAACAGGAGTAACTAGAACATTATTTCTACTGTCCAGAGGCCTAGTTTACTTTAAGTTTAAAAAAATAATAATAAAATAAAAACAATTTTTTTAATTAAGTACATAATAGATACCCTAACAGACACCATAATAAAGTAGTAAATTGGCCCTATGGGAGCCAGAAGAAGAGAGCACAGCTATTCTTGGGGAGGTCAGAAAAGGCTTCTCTAAAGAAAGCCACTTGTGATCCTAACCTCCAGCCTTTGGTGAGGGGAGGTCCTGAGGCCAGGGAAGCCTGGAGAATGTTACCATGATGGTTGTCCATGAATAAGGGGAATGATGATACAGCCGGGAAGGAAGCTGAACCCTGTAGTCAGGGGACCTGAACTGTGTACCCAGCAGAATGATAAAGATGATCTAAGAAGTGGCCAAGCGAGCGTCCATGAAGAAAGCAAGGGACTAGGGGTAGAGTGAGGGAATTTGGAGGATCCAGCAAACTAAATAAGAACACTGGACAAAAGCTGGCATATTTTCTTTCTACAAAGATGTTATTTGCAGAACAGGCATTTACACAATGCATGTAATGCTCATTAAAAATTGTGCATCGGTCCAGGCTCTAATTTTTGAAGGTGAGCATAAATTCACCTGGCAGTAAAGGGGAGTAAGGGTATTCTGGGTGTAACATGTACAGATGTGTCCAGATAAAGAATAATGAGACATGATGAGGGAACAGTGAGCATTTTGACAGAGTCTTGACGTGTAGACATGGGGCTCTGGCCGGGATTGAAAAGATGGGCATTGACCACATCATGTTGAAAGGCTTTCATGACACACTATGTAAGACTCCAATGTATTATATCTAAACTTTCAGACAGGGAATGGCATCCTCCGGTTTATGTTCTGGAAGGCCCACTATATCGGCATAATGAGGTCAGGGACACAACAGAAGAAGGATGGTTATGAGGCCACTGTAAAACAGAATCTACTTAAATGCTATTTATTTTCTTTGTAAAGACTTCCTATTTAATCCTAACAACTATACTGTGTGTGTGTGTGTGTGTGTGTGTGTGTATGTGTGTGTATGTGTATATATATATATATATATATATATATATATATATATATATATTGAGCCATTTCTATGCCACGTACCATATCTTAGAGAGGCATTTGAGCACATTGATCAACTGCTTTTACTACTTAGTAGCTGTGTGACCTTGGGAAATGAATCTAACTATGCCTCAGTTTGTTCATCTGTGAAACTGATTAGTCTCATGGTTTGCTGTAAAGACTCAATGAGATTTTACATATAAAGTACTTAGAATAACTCCTTACACATAGTAAGCAACCAATTATTAGTTATCATTATCATGTTTACATTTCACAGTGCTTTTTATTACTCTATTTGTGCCATGGTAAATAAGAGGCAATACAATCTCAAAGAGAAGTTAAGTAACTTGTCGGTGGCACACATGCAGCTTATTCTGGTTCCTGATGGGATACAGGAGAGAAAGGGTGCCTGGCTTCCATCCAGCACCACTTCCAATTCCATCATGTTATATAAGGAGCCATGGATGCAGTGAATGCCATCATCTAAGGCATATCCATTAATGGCGTCTATGAAAGGGCTTCCTGAGCCTAACAAGAATCTTTCTCTTTATCTCATTAATTGCACTGTCTCCTAGAATCCTTTTTTACAGCATTTCTATCTCCCCTGACATTTAATTTGCAATCCGAGGAAACCAGAAACTTTCACATATGCAGTTGCCTAGGCTTCCAAAGCAGGGAACACTCCCTTAACTAGGCAACGGATATTTCTGGCAGAAACCTCAGCCAGTTAACGTGGCAACGTGCAGTGCAGTGGGGGTTCAACTGGGCTTGCAATGAGTCAGCCAGATTTCCCTGCCCAGAGCTTCTTGGAGCTGATAGTGCCATGTAAATAGGAAAATCAAGCTTGACCCTAATTATGATAAACATAGGGTCCTATACCCCATTAAAATTACTGTTAGTCCAGTAATACTGCTATATGATATTAATCCTAACAATGAAGTTACTCTTGACTGGCAGGTTACTTGATGGGTCAATGCAGGTAAGGCTCAGAGAGGTTTGGTAATTTTCCCACAATAACATAACTAGTGTATTAGTTTTCTATGGCTGCTATAACACATGAACACACACTTAGTAACTGCTACTAGGTCTGAGTTAAGGTGTTATAGCAATGTGACAAAAACAATACTAATTCTGGCCAGCGTGGCTCAGTGGTTGAGCATCTATGAACCAGGAGGTCACGGTTTGATTTCCGGTCAGGGCACATGCCCAGGTTGCTGGCCAGATCCCCAGTAGGGAGCATGCAGGAGGCAGCCAATCAATGATTCTCTCTCATCACTGATGTTTCCATCTTTCTCTCCCTCTCCCCTCTGCTCTGAAATCAGTAAAAATATATATTTAAAAAAACAACAACACTAATTTATTTCCTTAAAGTTCTGGAGATAAGAACTTCAAAAGTTGCATAATTAACATCAAGGAGTCAATAGGGATGTTGCATTTTTCTCCAGAAGCTCTAGGAATCCATTCCGTTGCCTTTTCCACCTTTTTGAGGTGCCTATGCATCTTGGCTCATGACATTCTTCCTGTCTTCAAAGCCAGAAACTTCATCATTCTGACCTCTGCTTTCAAGGTTACATCTTCTCTGACCCTGGCTCTCTGCCTCCTCCTTCCATTTATAAGGACACTTGGTCCTACCTAGATAATCCAGGGTAGTAATCTACCCATTGCAAAGGCAGTGGACCAGCAACCATAATTTCATCCACAACCTTAAATCCCTTTGCCATAAAACCTAACATATTCCAGGTTCTGGGGGTTAGCATGTGACTATTCTTGAAAGGCCACTGTTCCGCCTATTACAGCAAGAACTGGGACCCAAATATATCTGATTCTGAAAGCTGTGCTCTTAACTATCACACTATACCAAACTACTGCAAACACATTAGGTCTTTACCTTCAAAAGGAAATGACTACATCTATTCTCCTCGAAAACTAAATGATTGATATTTATGTTGTTAATCTGACATTATATGAGCTTATATGAGCATAGCAAGAGCAAAGTAAAATATATACCAAAAAGGTCATTATTATCCCCATTTCAGGTATTAGGATCAGAGAAAATAACTGTCATGAGCAGAGTTTTACTTTTAATAAATGACCATTACTTCTCAAACTCTGAGGTTTTGACCTGAAATCTCTGTATACCTCCCCCACACCAAGTGAAATAGAAATAAATACATTTTCAAAATGTCATTTACAGCTGGATACAATTTGCAGCTCCTCCACATTCCAGCTGTGTGGCACTTAGTACGCCCCTCAACCTCTCTGAGTCTTTGTTTCTTTATCTGTAAATGAAAAACAAGAACGCCTACTAGGTGAAACAGTATTAATGACAGAACTACCCTGCACACAAGGGGTACATAATAGTGTATTCAGTTATTACTACATGGAAAAGCAGCTGGCTTCACAAGCTCTCAAAGCATGGTATCGCGCTCAAAGAGTTTTTAGCCAATGTGCAATTAGAATCAGCTTCCTTGGTGGTCAAGACAGGCAGAATTATCTACTCAATAAGAATCTGCTCCTGAAGCCTCTTTTTAAGATTTTCTGGGATCCACTTGGAGGCAGAATTTGACTGGGTTATACATAATCACCAAGAGGCTTCAAAACTCACCTAGAATCTCCAGGGACTTTCATCTTCTTGTTGGTGTTTTGTTTGTTTTATTTGTGTGTTTATGTTTTATTTGTTTTGACTGCATTCTCCCAGGTCCAAAACTACATACTAGAAATAAAATGGCTCTATCTTAGAGACCCTTTGCCTTGGGGTCTTGATCTGGAAGATGAAAGGAACTCCCCAACAAGGTTAACCAGTACAGATATGCTCCTAGAGGCAAAAATGAAAGTGGCAAGACACTGAGTGTATGACCAAGGCTCACTGGAGACTGCACACAACTCCCCAGGCCAACAGCTAGTTATCTGTCAAAATTTTACATGCCCTGGATCACTCAGTTTAGGAAGTTTTCTACTTGCCTTCATAACTAATGCTCCCTCCTCTTTGCCTAACACAACACATTGTTCTTCTATTGGACCTTTATGCCGTGCAGTAGAGATGTTATCCACATAACTCTCTCAGTACTTTAGTAGCCCCTATCCATCCACTCCCAATTTCTAGGAGCTCAGCACAGAATGCTTTATTAAATGCCCCATGAGGTGAATCTACAAATCTATGTATTAAAGGTAGTGATGTCAAAAGTCAAATGTGTCTGCTAGGAACATGTTTTCCATTCAGTGTTCAATCAGGAGTATCTATTGAGCACTAACTCAGTACCTGGTCCTGTGACAGGTAAAGGCATTCTCTGCACTTGGAGACTACACACTGGGATGGAGGAGGAGGACACATAGACTGCTATAAGACACTGCTATAAGAGCCCATGGAAGAGGCACATACCCTGGATTGAGGATCTCTTAGGGAAACTTTGTTTTGATCCTGCTTTTGGTTCCTCACCTATAAAATAAAGGGTTTGGAATACATCCAAGGAGGCTGACTATTAGGCCATTGTCATAGCTAGCCCATAGACTGACCTGCATGGTGGGTTTATTTAAGTGTTGGCAAAATAGACCCCATTTTTCCTCTTGACAGTGATAGGCTGAGCTGTGGATACCCCTTGGGTCTGCGTGTGCTTGCCAGTCACTCGAGGCTCCTTCATCTGCTATGACCCCTCTTGCATGGAAACCATGTATCAAGCACCATTTTTCATCAGGAGTAGGTCATCTTGCTCATTGAACTTTAGGATTAGCTGATATCTAACATACCTCACAATGTGAATAATTTGGCTTTCTATTCACTTAAGTCCATAAAAAAGTTATACCAACCTTAATACTAGAAACTGGGGACATGGAGATAAATAAGAAATACCTTTTGCCTTTGAGGGCACAAGTAAGGAGAGACCAATTATAGAAAACCATTGAAACAGAATGTGATATGTGCTAACAGGAAAGGAGGCATAAAGTAGGGGAGAAAGCCCAAAGTCTTCTGAGGAGCAGAACCTCACCAGGTAAACAGCGAAGGAGGAGCTTTGCCAGCACGTATTTAGGTGCACTGAAGGTTCAAAGTAGGTGGTTACTGAATAGATTGAAGTTAGTTTACTTCTAAGTTGAGTAAATTGCATATACAAAGACAGAGAGGTGAGTGATAAAGATTTTCTCTTCTAGAAGTCAAAATTATTTAAGCAGGATTGTGCATGGGATTCATTTGGGAATAAGTGAGACATGAGGCTGGGAAGACAGAAGAAAAATCCAATAATGTGAGACCTTATGTGTCATGCTTAATTTATTCTGGAGATAATAGGCTACCATGGTAGGGGATTAAGTAGGAAGCACATGAATAGGTCTGTGTGAAAGATCCCCCTGTCAGGAGGGTGGGTGAGCAACTGAAGGGGTATATACCAGAGGCAGAGAAATGAGTTGCCTGACCATTGCGATAACTTTGGCAAGATTAGATGTATCAGGACTTCTATGTTGTAAATGAGGGTAACTCCTAGTCAAAACCAGTTAATCAATATGTAAATGTATTGATTCATATAATGAAAGTAATGAGGTGGGTGAGCTTCAAGTATGGCTTAATGGGCTTTCTCCAGATCCATTTATTTTATTTTCCCATGGCTATACTTCATCCTCTGGCTGGCTTCCCTTATGGTGGCACATGGATCCAAGCTTTATATCATTACTGCGCCACCCCAGAAATCATCCCCTTGTGTCTCATTAGCAAAATGGATCATGTGCTCTTGACCCAACCTTTTGTCTACAGAATGTGGAAACCAAGGTTCCTGAACCAATTGCTGGGGTAAGAAATATAGAATTGTCATGGGGTTGATCAGACCTACCCCAGAAGCTTGGGATTGGATCAGCTTTCCCTGAATCACTCAGGCCATAAAGAGGTGGGCATGAACAAGATTTGGATTGCTATCAGGAAGGGAGAGAAGTATATTGGAGGCAGTCATTAAGACCTACCTTGGATGGGGATGGCCTGAATAAAAGAAGTGTCAGGAATGAAGCAAAGGGGAGGACAGAGAAATGTGGAAGAGATGGAAGTATCAAGACCTAAATCATTGATCGAATGTGGGTGGAAGAAAGGAACTGAGGAAGGATTCTCAACTTTCTGACAAGGGTAACTGGGATCCCTGAAGGATAAGCATATTTTGAAGTAAAAACAGAAAGTTGACTTTTGAACATGTTTAAGTGGCCCTGACTCTTGATTATTCAAGTGATGCATAGAAGTTAGTTAGTTGGCTGAGTCTGGATCACAAGGCATGGGACTGGAAATAAAGATTAAAGGCACAAGAGGATCAGATATGGTATTTGCTAGGGACCAGGTTATATAAGAAAAGCAAGTTCTGAACATGTTATAATAACATTGTTTTTAAGAGGTGTGATACCTACAAGAGGGAAACTACTACTTCAGAGATAACAGAGGTCTTATGAACCTCTGAAAACAGCCTCTTCACCCTCAAAACCAAGGGAGTTCCAACTGAGTGACTGAGAGAGTTGATGAACAACTTTATCACCTCCTTTCAGTACTCCGTCGAGTGAGCTAACATGCATTATAGCTGCCACTGGTATCTGCCCTCTGGGAGTTTACAATGTGAGACAAGTGTTCAGTCTATTTAGGACATGAACTGTGTCTGAAAATATGCCCTCATCATACAAGAGAAGCCATAGATGCCTAGTGTACAGAAATATCAGACGGCTGGCTGAAATTTGACCCACTTGACAATATGGGGCTTGTCTTGTCAGGATATTAAATATTACAGAGGTAGCTTATCACTGAAGATTAATGAAGTCACCAGAATAATTTAGAAAGCAATCGAGTGATTAATTTCAATTAGAAGTTTGATTGCAACTATTGAAATGAAACAGAGAAATCCATACTTCTCACCCCCTGAATGGTTTCCCCTTGGAACAATTACTATGTCAATCTTTAGTTTATTACTGGGCCTTTTATAAGAGTACACATTAAATAGTTTCCCAATAATACAGATTTTTAAGCAGGTAATACAGGGTAGAAGGATTCTAATCAGGAAAACTCCTGGAATCACAAGACAGGATGGAAATAGTAATTTTCTAAATATAAAGTAATGTAATGAAAAAAAAAAGTAGATACCATTAATCCTCCTCCCAGGAAATACTATAATAATTTCCAAGATTATTTTATTTGACAGGTTGGTATGTTTTCTTCAGATTCACAAGGAGACAAGTGAATGTCCCTAAAAATGAAAGCAATTCATTTTAAAAGAAACAAATATAAAAACCTGAAAATGCCTATCAGAAAGAAATTTCATAACTAGATATAAAATGCTGATTAGCATGTGTTTATAGAAATGAGAGACCAGAGACAATAAAGAAATATTTTTCAGAGCTTGTACTCACGGGGAGGGAGGGCTCAGGGACAGAAACAGAGATAGAATATGGAAAATTTGCCTTTTGCTCATCAAACTCATGTACTCTGGAATAATGACCATTCTCTGGGCACCACATGGCCTATACCTTCCACATCCAACTATTTTATTTTGTTCTAGTTTCATATTTGTAAACAATATTATTTTTAATTGACTTCCCAGACATCCCAGTACTTGGTAAGCAGAAGATATATTCTCCTAATCAGTTTCTTTTCTCCTACCCCTGCCCTTTCATTCTATCAACAAATAGCACCTAATGTATCATGTTAAGACATAAATTGAATTATATGTCTTCTCAAACCACTTAAATGACTTTGCATTTCATTCTGACTGAAAGCCAAACCCCTACTGTGGCCTCCAAGGTCCTAGAGATCTGGTTCCATCCCTTGGTCTTTCCCAGCCATCTTTCTCCATCATTTCTCTGAATGATCCCCTACCCTCTCCCTCTCACTCACATGCTGGTTTTCTTGTCGTGCCATAAACACCCCAGGTACATTCTGGCACCGGACATTTGTTCTTTCTGCTTCCTCTGTTGGGATGCTCTGTCTCCAAAAAATTAACTGCTTGCTTTCTCATTTTCATAGGGTCTTTACCTCTATGCCATGTTTTCATTGAGGCCTTCCCTGATCATCTGATTTAAAATCTGACCCTTTCTACATACCCCCAATTTATTTTTTTCTATAATACTACCTCCTTACATACTAACTTTTCTATTCATTTTTTGTTTTCTATTTTCTGACTCCTCACTGAATGCAATCCCTTTGCTGCATCCCCAGAGGTACACCATTGTTTCGACACATGAAAAAGGTCAACTATAGTTGTTGAATTTCATGTTACCAGAGGCCAGCCCTATGGGTCAGAGAGTATTTGCAGATGGAGAAATAGAATATCACCAAGGAAACCAGTAAGAGTTGGGACAAGGACACAGTCCATTTTTGATCCATGACTTATCATATACCACCTAAGGTCTATTGTTATTGGCACTCTTTCCCCATGATTCTCACAAGAAAACTGGACAGGATTACATTACCTGGGGGATCCAAGACATTATTTTCAGTTCAGTAATTAAGTAGATTTACAGAACATCCCTTCCCATATACCCTCTTTTTTCTTTGATAGCCTTGGCTCAAATTTCCCATGGTGGTCACACCAAACATATTCAGTCAACTCAATTTTGCCATTCCCCAAGTGACAGGAAGAGTCTTTCAAAAGGACAAATCTGGAGTGGAATCTGCCCTGTACTCTTAGAAAAGGCCCTGTAATAATGTGTATTCTTAGAAGAGGCCCAGTAATAAACTAATCATTCTAATCCTAGGAATGATCCATATCACTGACCAAGTCTTTGAGTTAGGATTTAAAAACAGTTCCCTTCATTTGGACTCTTTTCTTATCTCTAGTCAATGAGGAAGATTATCCTATCTAATAATAGAGTAATATGCAAATTAACCGTACCTCCATGACAAAAATGGCAGCCCCCATAGCCACAAGGTGGCAGCGCCCAGTTCCCTCAGCTCCGCTGCTGGAGTGTCTGGCCTGTCCGCAGGAGCAGCGAGGCTGGATCCGCCTCCAGAGGGGTTTTTGATCCGCCCCCAGATACGGCAGACAGAACCTGGACAGCAGAGCATGGAGGCTTCCTTAGCGCAGCAGCAGGGAAGCCCCAGGCCCAGCAAACAGAGCCCAGACAGCAGGGCATGGAGGCTTCCTTTGCAGGGTGATGGCAGGGGAAGCCCCAGGCCTGGAAGACAGAGCTCAGACAGCAGGGCATGGAGGCTTCTGTGGCAGCGGGGAAGCCCCAGGCCCGGCAGACAGAGCCCAGACAGCAGGGCTTGGGGGCTTTGTGGCAGTGGGGAAGCCCCAGGCCTGGCAGACAGAGCTCAGACAGCAGGGCATGGAGGCTTCTGTGGCAGCGGGGAAGCCCCAGGCCCGGCAGACAGAGCCCAGACAGCAGGGCTTGGGGGCTTCCTTAGCAAGGTGGCAGTGGGAACACCCCCAGTCCCCACAGACAGAGCCAGGACAACAGTGTATGGGGGCTTCCTTAGTGTGTTGGTGTCCTCGAAGCCCCCAGGCCTGGCAGACAGAGCACACTACAGGGCATTGGGGCTTCCTTTGCATGGCACATGGCGGAGGCAGGCAGAGAGTGGAGAGCAGGGCATGGGGGCTTCATCTCCATGGCTGCAGAGAGCAGAGAACCATGGGGAGTGGGCCTAAGCCATCAGTAGGACAACCCCTGAGAGCTCCTGGATTGTAGAGGGTGCAGGTTAGGCTGAGGGACCCCCCGTGCACGAATTTCATGCACCGGGCCCCTTGTTTGACAATAAACACTGGTGGCCTAAAAATTAAAATCAGGACATTTCACTACATATATATTCCAGCTTTGATCCTGAAGCCATAAGGCTATGTTAGCCCACACTTCACTTTCCTTTCCCCTCTTTACCAGCTCCATCACAGACTCCATGTTTACTCAGATGCACTTTACAGAAAGCCTTAACTACTACCCAGTGGAAGTACCCCTCCCCACCACCACCATTACTCTGCTTTATTAATTTTGGTAGCACTTCTCACTATTTGAACATACATGTGTGTATACACACACATCCATATACACATGTTTATTTACTTGTTTATCATTTGCTTCACAACTAGAATATGTCTTCCATGAATGCCAAAGTACTTAAAATAGTGTATATTTATTATCTCCCTCCAGATTATATCCAGCTTTATAGACAATTACTATTTGGATCCTTCCCACCTTCCTCTTTTCCCTGGGATCTATGGAAGGAGATGAGACTGAATACATTTTTAGCATGTATCGTGTTCTAAATATTGCAGTAGGCAACTTCATATTCAAACTCATTTTATATTCCAAGCTACACTATAATTTATCATTATCCTCAGCATCATAAATAAAAATACTGCTATTTATATTTCATAGATACAAAACTATAAATGAAAAAGAAATTATCCAAGTTGGTGGTAAATCCAAATTTTATATTCAGATCTCAATTCTCAGATGATTCTTATATCGATGATAATGATGATGATATATTACATTTACTATATTTCTTGAGTATTTTATACTAGAGGCCAGGTGCATGAAATTCATGCACAGGGGGGGTCCCTCAGCCCAACCTGCACCCTCTACAATCCAGGAGCTCTCAGGGGATGTCCTACTGATGGCTTAGGCCCACTCCCCGTGGTTCTCTGCTCTCTGCAGCCATGAAGATGAAGCCCCCATGCCCTGCTCTCTGCTCTCTGCCTGACTCCGCCATGCGCCATGTGAAGGAAGCCTCAATGCCCTGCAGTGTGCTCTGTCTGCCAGGCCTGGGGGCTTCGAGGACACTGACACACAATGGAAGCCCCCATGCCCTGTTGTCCTGGCTCTGTTTGCTGGGCCTGGGGCTTCCCTGCTGCCACAGAAGCCTCATGCCCTGCTGTCTGGGCTCTGTCTTCCAGGCCTGGGGCTTCCCCTGCCATCACCCTGCAAAGGAAGCCTCCATGCCCTGCTGTCCGGGCTCTGTTTGCAGGGCCTGGGGCTTCCCCACTGCTGTGCTAAGGAAGCCTCCATGCCCTGCTGTCCAGGCTCTGACTGCCGTTTCTAGGGGCAGATGAAAAACCCCTCTGGAGGCAGATCCAGCCTCGCTGCTCCTGTGGACAGGCCGGACACTCCAGCAGCAGAGCTGACGGGACTGGGCGCCATCATCTTGTGGCTATGGGGGCCGCCAATTTTGTCACGGAGGTATGGTTAATTTGCATATTACTCTATTATTAGATAGGATGTCAGACTCCTTGCAAACTCTTTATAAACATCACCTGATTTAATACTAATAATAACAGTAATAACTTATACTGACAAATGCTAGTTATATGCTAGGCACTGTTCTAAACAGTCTAAATTATTAATTAATTTAATACTCATATAATCCCTATGAAGCTGCGGCAGAAATTATTAACTGATCACCAAAATAATTTTCTTTTCCTTTTTGACTCTTACCAAGACTATATACCCCAGTCTTCTAGCTATTAGTTGAGTCAGTATAATTGAGTGGATTGTGAGTGGAGATGATGTGAACAACCTCCAGGACCATAAGAATCACCCATATGGTCCTATAATTTTCTGGCTAGTGTAATGGACATGATCCCCAAGGCAATATTGGAAGCCACGTATTGAAGATACCAAAGTTGTCATCAGCATGAGGATCTGAATGAGTGTGAACTAGAGACCTCTCCCCATGTTGCCTAGGTCTGTATTAGAATGCTCATTTGTGAGGATAATCTGCTGAATTTGGGTGGTTTGTTTCCTACAGCAGTTAGGTTACTTATTTCCCAGGTAAGTAGTGTTCTTATCCACATTTCACACATGATAAAAGTGAGACACTGAGGGTTTTACTAACTTGTAAGTAGTTATCATCATCCTTATTCTATAAGTAAGGAAACTGAGGCGCAGTGAAGTTAAGTATTTGGTCCTACTATGTCAATCAGGTTCAGTTAACAAAACAGAAACCATATTAAGTTGTTCAATAACAGATATTTAACATGCAGAACTATTCACCAAGGGTTTGGAGGAGCTGAAAGGGCAAATAGGAGACAATGCAGAAACCCGAGCTTGGGAGTAGCATGAAGCTACCACCAGCCCTAGGACTAGCAGGACAAGGAGTACATGTTGTTACCAGAGCCCAAGTACTGCGGTGGCCCAGTGTAAGCTAGAACCACTCTCCTGCAGGAACTGGGAACTATAAAGAAGATGGAACCACCACTAAGGTCCTGCCTACAGTAGAGAACGTGGAAGAGAAAGAACCCGGCTTCCTCTCAGTTCCAGTCTTCTCCCAAGGCCCTCCATTAGCTGATCCTAGTCAGAATCCAATTGGTGAAAGAGCATGTTAAATGCTGTTTGCTGAAGTCAGTGCAATGAAATACAGAATATAGCAAGGGAAGGGCAAGGAATAAATCTAAGAGCAAATAGGTGAGTGACAAGAATATCTGTCAAGGGCTCTCAGTCAATAATTGGCAAACCTCTGATTGGAACTCAGGCCAATATACCTCCAAGAACACATCTAGAGTTGGTGTTTCTAATTTGCTCTGTGTCTCTCAAGTGAACATAGTTCTTTCTTTGTATGTGGTATATCTTAAATAAGTATTTGCTTTCATTGATTGTTCCTTTTTTTTAAAAACCAGTTACCACTTAGGATACAAAGACTGTGTTAAAACAACAACAACAACAACAAAAAACAAAAAAAAAGGAAAGTAATTGGGCACATTTCTACCACATTATCAGGTAAGTCCAGGTAAACATTAAATAATGGTATGGATGTCAGAGAATGTCACCACGACAACAACAAGGAGGTAACATAATGGTAGTAAACATGGACTTTATTGTTGAGCAAATCTGTTGGAATATGCACCAATCACTCTTGCTGACTGCATAGCATTTGGAATAAAATGATTTAAATTCATTGAGCCTTAGTTCCCTCACCTGTAACATGGAGATACTAATACCAATGGTTCATAGTTGCATCCATAGTAGAATTAATGAGGAATAAATTAATTTACATATATCACCTCATTAAGCTCCTGACTTTAACTAGCCCTTAATCTAGTGGTGGCTATTGTTGTAGCCTTTGCTGTAGGTATCAGGTCATTCAGTAAGCTCAGACAGCTGGGATTGAGAGGGAACGGAATGCAGTCCCAAGCATGAGACACTTCCTTCAAGGTATTCAGTGCACTCAGCTAAAATGCAAAGGATGCAAAAGTCGGGGGTTTTAGGCTAGATAGACTCCCTCAAGTGTCATGCTACAAACTCATGGCATTTTGTCAGATTTGAAAATATATATACTTATTTTAGACACTGATGCTTCAAAAAATCCATTTTATAGTTCACTCTAGTGATAGTACTTAAACATAATTTCATTATTTGTAATGAACCCTCAGTAGAAAATAAATTTCAAGTGATCATATTCTAATGGAACAGTATAGAGGTGTATGTAAGCATATTGAAGAGGTTATCAAGAACTTGGGTCAATTGAAATTGTTTTGTTTTTTGAAAAAATTATTTTTTCACTTGGGACTGGAATGCAAAATTAGCTACAAATTCTCATCTACATATGCTTCCACTACTGTGCCATACATAGCAGGGGTTCTCTAAGTCTTGCTTTGTGTGACTTGCCATGTGTAACATGGGAGTTTTAGGTGATAAATTCCATTAGATAGAGTAGATATGAGATAATGTGTAGGAATAAATTGGCAGATACACTTTTCCTTAGCTGGACGCTGATATGAATTCAATTTGAATGTTGATGAGAAGTAGCTGCTGGAATCCCCAGGAACCACTGTATCCAAGTCTGATTTTAAGAGCACAGAGGCATCATTTAAACTCCCTTTTCTCTGAGACATTTATAGTATCACCGCCACAATAAGTCATTTTGCCTTTAGGCATGCTGTTGGACATAAAAATAATTTCCTTATTCCCATTCTGCATTGTATCTGCTGGCGAGTTGAATTAAATCCACATGCCATTTGTGGCATGCTCATATGCTGACCAAACTATAAATTCCTATTTATCCATCCTAAATCTTGACACACTGTATCTATCACTCTGAGGGCAATACTATTCTAATTCAAAGAGGATAAAAGCAAAAGGGAAGAAGAAGCAAGAATAAGAGAGAATTTCACAATACCCAGAGTGGAGCAAGTCTGGGCTCTGTATTCAGGGCTTTCAAAGGCACAGCCCCCAAGCCAGTAGATATATCCTCTGTACCTATATTCCTTCACCAAATGAAAAAATTCAAAATATCCTCAAGGCAAGCATTTTCCTACTTTTGATTACCCTTTTATTTAGACAAATGGTTTAAGCTAGATATATGGTTAACCAGGAGGGCTAATAACCTCTCTCAAGGGAGGATAGAAAGGAATAGTCAGGAAATAGTCAACATCTTCACAAAGTTGGCTTCCCCACAGCACCCTACAACGTTTATGAAAGCTCTGGGATTTAATCGAATCAGTCTCATGGTGTGCAGTTATTTAAAAATGTTAAGTCTCAAAGTACTTGCAGAAAAATGACCCTACCATTTGAATATTAGAAGTTTGTCAGTGATTTATGAACATTGGTAGGACAATGTACTGGCTCATTTTATGACAGAACTCTCATTTTATGATAGGCCTTATCTTGGAGCATGACGAGAGAGAAAATGTTCTCACTCAGTCAGTGGCCTGGCTACCTCTGGCCAGTCTTTTCTTAATCCTCCGTTCCAACATGACTCTTTTCAGAATGACCCTATCCCTGGTTGGACCTGTCCAGTCGTAGACTTGGTGGATCTGACAGGGCTCAGTGTATAATGAGCAGTCCTGTTCTCAGGGTTGCTTAATGACTCGTGGTCAGGAGCTCTGTCTTTATCAGTGCTCAGTAGCATGGCAGGAGCAGTTTATTAGATGTATGCAATTCACTGTTGTAGTTTATTGGATGTATGCAATTCACTGTTGCAGTTTATTAGATGTATGCAATTCACTGTTGTTCTGATGCAAGATCAACTCACTTGATCTTGCATCAGAACACTGGAGGTCTATGTTGTGATATTCTTACTGCAGTTTGCCAGAACATAGCATCCTTTTTCCCATCAGAAATATCTGTCACATGATAGAAACTGTCTCATAAATGGTCCCAATGCCAGGGCTGCTTACATAGTAACCTGAATTGGATACAGAGGGCTTTACTGCTCTGGGCTCATTAATAACTAAGTAGTTTTTCTAATCACTTGGCAGTATGTATGGAATATGTGCTTCCAGAATGCAGAGTTACCTACCAAGTACTATGCTTCCTTCTTAGTGGTGGAAAGTCCAAAATAAAATAATTTGTTCTTAATGTAGAGGGAGATATTCCAGGATACCCCAGAATAATAAACCTTTAAAATATCTTTGACTTGTCAGGATATTAAAACTTTATAGATTTATCTTCCACCCTCTTCTTACATAGAGGAGCTTCTAATGTACTTGCCATGGCTTTCTGATCATGTCCTATAAATATGATGTCACTGGTTCATCTAAAATTGATATTTCCCTTTGCCTCAGCATATGGATACCTAAGTAAATGATGGTAGGTCCTGGTGAGGAAGGGTGGAGGAAATCACTACTGTGCACACTTTCTGTGGTGTTGCAGGGTCTTTCTTCTTGGAGATTCCGTGTCTCTTTCAGTTACTGAGTTCCCAGTGCAAAAAAAGGTTCATGTCTAGAAACCACACAAAAGATTGTGACTTCAACTGGGGAAGTTGCCATCACCTTCCTGATCCAGAATCCTTGCTTTCTTTCCTTTGGAAAAACTGAGCAATAGCCTTATTGGCTGCCCATCTATTTGCCACAGGGATACCGGGTTCTATTAATTATTAGCGCAGCTCTTCAAAGGCTGGGTTCCTTTCTATGTCACTCTGACCATCCAATTGTTGTGACAATTAATGATTTGTCTGATGATTAAGTGCCTCCACCTGGTTTCTATTATTGTGAGGTCATATCATCTCCATTGCTATAGGAAAGCTAATTCTGTAATAACTTCTCCTAGTGTCAGTCTTGGCCTACAAAGCCACCATTGAGTTTCTCAGGGATATTGGTCATCCTCTCACCTGCATAATTTAATTTTTTTGGCTCTGGTAAATGAAGTAGACTCTGGACTCCCCCACCTACCAGGGTTGGATGATAGTCACTCGGGCATGCATGCTTTTCTAAAAACTGTGCATATACTTTTCTACCACGGAGCCTTTCTTCTCCACTTGCTGCAGGCCACTGCCTTCTCCAGACTTTAAGAGACATCTTAGCAGCATGTTAGCCACATCACCCAGGATATTGAGCAGATATTAAATCCTATATCACATGAGAGTGTTTCTGCATTGATATGCACTCTTTATCCAACTTAAAGGCTTGTAGCACCATTAACTCATGGATTCCAAAGTCTCCTTGAGCGATGTGTCCATTTTGAACAACTAAGTAGGAAATTCATGGAGAGGCATGTATAGGAGTTTTTTATGTCATGGCCTATGAATGAAACTAATCATTTCCACTCTCATGCTTTAGCTGAGTAATATGACTACAGCTCACTATAAAGGAAGATGGGAAGTATAGTCTAACTTTGTGCCGAGAAGAACAGGAGAATACTGGTCTCTGTGAGCAGCTAGCATTCTCTACTACAACATGGTCCAATACTCCCAAGATTCCTATGAACTATATGGCCCAACAGATATGGCTAAATAAATACATGCTCTATAGAACTTTGAGGCATTTTCTTACAATCAAATGCTGTCCCCTTGTGAGACAGTGTACACCTCAGAGAGAAATGATTTTTACCAAGTGATGTAAAGAAAATAAGACCAAGTAGCTTTCCTAGCTCCTTCCTATGCATGCCTAACCTCAAACCTGATCCTTATATATTCCAGCAGCAACTGTGAAGAACTGCCTGTGTGAGGAACATTAAGGTAGTCAATGAGAAGAAACATGTACAAGAGAAGATAAAGGGAGAGGGAGAGAGGGAGGAAATATAAGGAAGAGAAGAAAAGAAAGAGAGAGAATATTTGTCCCAGTGCCTAGAGCTGATAGGCCACTCATAAATCTTCTCAAGATAGAATTTCTATCTTCCACCAGCTGTATAAGAGTGATTTAAAGAGGAAAGAATAATGAACACAGACAATTGCTGCCAGGGTCCAGAATCTTAAACTCCTTTGGTCAGTATAGTGAAAACACCGTCTCCTAGAAACAGGATTCAGTAAAATATCTTTCACCTTAATATTGACTTGTTCTTTGAAATGAAGAGAGAAAAGGCATGAGATCCTCCAAAGGGCAGAGCTCAACTGGAAAAAGCAGACAATAACAAAATGATTAATATCAGTGAATTCACCTACCACTCTTAGCTTTAAAAAAAAAAAAGTTTTCTTAAAGGCATAGTAGCCCTAGTTGGTTTGGCTCAGTGGATAGAGCATCAGTCTGTGGACTGAAGGGTCCCAGGTTCAATTCCCGGTCAAGGGCACATCCCCGGGTTGCAGGCTCGATCCCCAGTAGGGGGCATGCAGGAGGCAGCCAATCAATGATTCTATCTCATCATTGATGTTTCTATCTCTCTCTCCCTCTCCCTTCTTCTCTGAAATCAATCTATAATAATAAAAGCATGATATGCTAATTAGACTGGACATCCTTCCAGACGTCCTTCTGGACGAAGCTGGGGCTGCGAGGGAAGCCCAGGTCCTGGATGCCAGAGGGAAGCCTGGGTACTGGGTGCCAGAGGGAAGCCGGTGCCGGCAGCCAGGGGAGGGAAGGCCTACTCTTGCACGAATTTCATGCATTGGGCCTCTAGTAAAAATCCTATATAATAAAAGGCCAGCAACCATAAGTGTAATGACTGGAACAACTGCTCGACCAGTCGCTATGAGGTGGGAGGGCAGCAAGGGGAACCGGGTGGCTGGCAGCAGCAGTGCGGGACCCAGGGGGCCAGCGAGGGGAACCAGCTGGCTGGCGGCAGCAGCAGGGCGGGATAAGGGCCAGCTAGGAGAACTGGGTGGGTGGTGACGGTGGTGGGGTGGGATGAGGGCTGGTGAGGGGAGCCAGGGGGCTGGTGGAGGTTGTGGGGTGAGATGAGGGCCAGCGAGGGGAACCGGATTGCTGGAGGCGGAGGTGGGGAGGGACCCTAGGCCAGCGAGGGGAACCGGCTGGCTGGCGAGGGCGGCAGGGCAGGAACGGGGACTGGCAAGTAGGCGGAAGATGGGCCTGATCGCAGGCTAGGCCTAGGGACCCTACTCACGCATGATTTCATGCGCTGGGCCTCTAGTATATTTACTTAAAAAAAAAAAAAGCATAGTAATTCAGTACAATTTTGTGGCCTGTGAAAAGTCAGTTTGATTTCATGACTATTTGAAAACCCACTGCCTGCAATATAAGCTCTGTTATTATGGTTTTTAAAAGATTTCCTCAAGAAAAAATTTCCAATAGTGAAAATTGTAATGGTTCACAAATATTTTAAAATGTACTCTTAAAAGTAATCTTTACCAATGATGATAAAAGTATGGTGAAAATGGTACTTTCATGTTAATGCCATGAGGATGGTATGTTGATATAGGACAATTTGCAAGATATGTCAAGAGTTGCAAAAATATTCACATCCTTTGAACTAACTTTCCTACTTCTAGTCATTTATCCTAAGGGGAAAAAATAACAAATGCATGTAAGGACATATGGATTTAAGTATTTATCAAAATAGTATTTCTATATTATTATTTTTAATATATGGATTTAGAAGTACATGAATTATTCTGATAGGGAAAATATAGGAAATATAGATTTAGGGGGTAAGACCCAGAAATAACCACTGTTAATAAAATTCTTTAATATTCTTCCAGATTTTCTTCCAAGTAATCAGAAACATAAATATATGCAAAAATAGAATGCCATACATTTTCTTCAGTATTTCTTTTTCCATTTAGTAGATAATAATTGTCCTCAGTTCTATAACACTAAAATACATTTACATATATTTTTTAGGACCATATGACTTTCTACTGTATGGTCATGCCAAAATGTTTTAACAACCCATTGCTGTTGACATTTGGGTTGCTTTCAATTGATCATAATTATATAGAACACTGAGATGAATATTTATGCACACATATCTATGGACACTTATTTAATTATATCCTTAGAATAAAGTCCAAGGATTTCTTGAAAGTATTCAATATTTAGGATCTTTGATATATATTGTCAAAATATCTTCCAGGAAAGTTGTATCAATTTACAACTTCTCTCTATGTTATCCCACATTCATGACATGATGTGTCCTAATCATTTTAAACTTTCTAAGTATGATAGCAGAAATGATGTATCATTATTTTAATTTACATAAATTTTATTACTAGTATATATGAATATATTAAATAAATTTGGCTTTTTTTCTGTAGTGAATCACCTATTCATCAAATTTAGACCATTTTTATATCTTAATATTGCCTTATTGTTGATTTCCAAGATATTTTTAGGTAATTTTGTTTGTTATTTTTCTTTTAAATCTACCAATTATTTCCCAGTGGTTTCTGTTTCATTTTCTTCTTTAAAAAGACTCTTCTACACTAAGAGTATTTAAATATTCACACTTGCATTCTCTTACTCCTTTCATGATACCATTTTAAATATTAAATCATTAATCCATCTGAAATTTATTTAGAAATAGATAAGTAGGCTCTAACTTATGGGAATATGATGTTGAGAGTAGCCTTCTTATTTACCACTACTATAAAAGCCTACATTTATTATATTCTAAATTTGAAGTAATTGAAAATAACTTAAATATCCCACAGTAAAAGGTAATTAAATAATCTACTCAACAGCATATTAAACTGTAATTAAATATAATATATATAATTAATGTGCAATATCATTAAAATGCTTTTATCTATATAATAAAAGCCTAAGTGACCATTACGGGAGAACAACCAGAATGACTGGTCGCTATGATGCGCACGGACCCACCACAGGCAGATGCTCAACGCAGGAGCTGTCCCCTTGTGGTCAGTGCGCTGACCACCGGGGGAGCGGCAGCTCAGCCAGAAGCCAGGCTTACGGCTGGCAAGCGCAGTGGCTGTGGCGGGAGCCTCTCCCACCTCTGCGGCAGTGCTAAGGAGCAGCGAGCAAAGTGGTAAGGAGCGAGAAATCCCAGATTGCAAGAGGGATGTCCGACTGCCAGCTTAGGCTTAAGCCAACAATCAGACATCCCCCAAGGGGTCCCGGACTATGAGGAGGTGCAAACCAGGCTGAGGGATCCCCCCCGCAACCCCCCAGTGCATGGGGATCAGGCCTAAGGTGGCATTCAGACATCCCCCAAGGGGTCCCAGACTCTAAGAGGGTGCAGGCTGTGCTGAGGGACCTCCCCCAAACCCCCAGTGCATGAATTTCATGCACCTGGCCTCTAGTATTATGATAAATGTGGGGGGGGGGGCAAGAAATTAAATTTTAGAAGAAATAGGATTATAACTACATATTTTCTAATGTTCAAAAATTTACATTTGGAAAGAAAAGACCCCCCAAAAAAATACATACACATAGCAATAATTATTTCTGTGCGTTAAGAATATGGTGATATCCCTACTTCTTTAGCCCTTTTACAACTTTTTATGAGTATGTGCCCTTCTAATAATGGAAAAAGAGCTTGCATTTTCTTAAAAAAATATGAACAGCATACCTAGTGGGAGTCTCTACCTTGAAGAGAAAATATCAAGAAAATGTGAATTAAAGGCTCTGGCATTTTTATCAGAAGAAGGATTCCAGACAGTATGGTTATCACTTCTCACTACTATGAGAGTTTCCATGCTAACACACAATTGGGGAGCATGAATTAGTCAGCATTTTCCAACTTGGGTCAGCACCTCTGAACCTTCTCCCCCACCCACAACCATTTATCCTAAGGGCTCCCGTGTCACTTTTACAGCACTTAAAATGGCAAGCTCCAATGCTTGCCCAAGGTCTGCGGGGGTCGATTTCCTGTAGAAAACTGATTAGATGCCATCCTTACAGAGTACTTAAGTTTCAAGGGAGCCTTAAATAAGGCTTGTAAGGAATTGTTCACAAGGTGGCTTTAAAGGGGCATGCGCTTTGAGAAATTGTCAGCCCCAAAACTGGTATTGATCTATGCCAAGCTACAATTCACTGAAATTGCATAAGGTACTTGTACAACTGTGAACGTGGTAAAGAAAAAAGAAAAACAGAACTAGAACAGCAAGTACCTCTTAGAGGGGATATAGTGTTCTGCTCTACCCAGAGGAGACTGTGAGGCAAAATCTAAAGCTGTAATGTAGAAGATTGTATTGACTGGGATGCTTTTCTTATTTCTCATTCATGCCATTTCAAAGCTTGGACTGTTAATGAAAGGACAGATAAATGGCCACATTTTTTCCTGGTCAAATTCACCTACTTCTTCACTCTATTTTGAGAGTGATCTCCATTTGCCCCAACCAAAGAAGATTTTCACTCTCAAGTCTCTGGCTAGTGAGAAGACTCAGTGATCCCAAAATGTTTTCTTTGCTTTCTACCTGAGTCACCCCAGCCCTAACGAGGTAGCAGCATAGGAGTCTGGCATTTAAAAATCACAACCACAATGACAGAGGCCAAGTGGAATTAGAATAATGGTCTTTTAAAAGTATCAATCTATAGGAATTACCAAGAAGGGTTAGTGAAAAGTCATATATCTGCAAGATTCATACAAGTATTGACTGACTCCTAACATTAGGCCATGCATAAAGGGCAAGAAAGAAGAAACATGAAATAAATCCCTGAGACCCTACCAGTCTGTAAACAAAGGAAATGCAAACCATGGAGAACCTAGGTGGTTAGTGTCCACATTGTAATATTTATTAAGTATATGGAATATCATCTCTGCTTTTTAACATTCCAGGAACTCAGCAATATGCTTTTCACATCCAAGGAAGATATCTCATAATTTTACAGTGCTTAATATACTCATATTCTTGCTCAAAGGCACATAGCTACTAAAGCATAAATATGGAAAATGAATCCAGTATTTTCAAGTAAAGATGGAAAATTGAATGTACATATTTATTTTCATCTCCTTCCAAAGCTCCATTGAACGGATGATAAAGGGTTTTTTTTTTTTTTTTTTAGGCATAAACACAAAGCATGGGGAGAAAAGTAGAGAAGACATCAGCAATAAAATGATATAATCTCAAAGCAGATGAATGAGGAGTAGATAATTTAAGAGATTTGAAAATACTGAGTCATGGGTTGGCAGGAGTGAAAGTTGAGGACTTAATCAATTAGGAGCTGCAGAATCTCCAAAAGGCTCAGGAATTGGCAATAGCAATGCTCTGAAAGAGTGGGTGAGTAGGGGCTAAGTTAGGAGGATTGGATGAAAGTCTGTTAGGAACCAATTATTAAGATCAGATCCTTTACAGCACTCAACGCAGCCAAGTGACTACTCCTCCCTTCCCCTGGCAAAAGATTGAAAGTTTATTTTCTGAAAATGTAAAAATAGAGTCTATGTAATGGCTAAGAGGAAATAATTGAATAATAGATATATTGCACTGCAAAATAAATAAACACTCATTTGGATGCAGACACCCCTGATCACTGTTACCTGACTTAGCTCCCAACATGGCAGCCATGCCAGTGCCTTAACCCCCAGACAGGAAAATGTAAGTAACCTCCTGAGGAATCTGTCCAGCCTAAGAGGAAAGACTTCATGATATTAACATTGAATGTCACCAACTGAATGGCCTAGTCAGGCCAATTTTGTGAAACTCACAGTCAACAATGCCCACCTTTGCACTTAGAGCTCTCAATCAGGTTTTTAAATCATAGCTTATCAGAGGTCTGATAGTTCACAAAGTAAGGTTAAGTACTATTAAATGAAATTCTAACCCCAGGTGTGTGAATGTGTGTTTGTGTATCTGTGTCTCTCTGTGTGATATGTAGCAGGTACTGATATAAAAAGTTCTTTTTATTGGGAGTCACAAAGTCAAATATTTTGGACATTCAACACTCTAATTTGAATGATAATAACAAAAATTAATTAAAAAACAACCTAGAAGAATCAGAGTCTATGCAGGTAGAAGAAAACTAAAATTAATATAAAATTATATATATATATATATAGACATACATATATATATATATACACACACACACATACTAGAGGCCCCTAGCGGCTGCTGGTTGCCGGCCGGGTACTCTCTCCCTTCCCCCGGCCACCTGCCGCTGCTGGCCGGGGCCCCCCTTCCTTCTCCAAGCTGCCTGCCAGTGCTGAGACCTCCCTCCCTTCCCCTGGCTGGCCCGGTCCCTGGTTGAACTCCAGGAAGAACTACGGTCGAGGGGAAAATTGGCATACTATGCTTTTATTATCTTATCTAATAAAACAGTAATATGTAAATTACCAACACTCCGCTACGCCCACAATTGGGCCAGTGGGAGGCGCAGGGGGCGGGACTCGGGGTGGCCGGGGTGGCCGATTGGGCCGGTGGGACGCTGAGCTCGCGGCGCCAGCGGCGGCGCAAGCTCAGCATCTGCGCCATGGCTGCGCCGGTGGCTTTCGAAAGGCCTGGTGCACCAGCGGACAGACAGCCAGTTCCCCCGCGATCGAAAGCGGGGAGCTGTGTGTCCGCTCCAGCACCAGCAGACCCGCTTCTATCAAAAGTGGGGAGCAGGCTGCTAGCAGTGTCCGTGGAGCGTGCTAGGCTTTGCGGGGCAGTGGATATGGCCTGGATGGCAAGTTAGGCCTAGGGGACCCTACATGTGCATGATTTAATCATGCACTGGGCCTCTAGTATAAAATAAAAGCCTAAGTGACCATTACGACCAGGTTGACTGGAATGACTGGAATGACTGGTCAACCAATCACTATGACGCACATTGACCACCAGGGGGCAGACGCTCAATGCAGGAGCTGCCCCCTGGTAGTCAATGTGCTCCCACAGCCAACCTCCCTCGGCCCCTCCCCCGAGCTGGCCGGCCTCCATTGGCCCCTGGTCCTAAGCCATTGGTAGAAACCTGCTTCTGGGTCAGGGTTTTGTATGTAGCAGAGCAGCTCCCTTGCTGCAATCTATCGAAAGTCAGCCCTTGACACAAGGGTTTGTCTTGCTCCTGTCCTCTCTCTTCCCCGGGGGCCACCCGCCCACCATGGTGGCGGCAAGGGAAGGAGGATGGGGGGAGGTGGGGAACTGCGCAGTGGTGGGGCACTGACAGCATCAGCGTCTGTAACTCCAGCCCCCAGCCAGGTGACTGTCGCCTCCTCTCCCAAGCCTGTTGGGACCTTTGGGCCCGGGCTGGGATGGGGAACTGGGGGTGGGTGGCAGTGGATGTGGCCCCTTTCCCAGGGGGGCCAAGGGCCGGCTCCCTCCTTGGGGCCAGCAGCCAACCTCACCCTGTCCCTCCCTCTGGCCAGCCAACCTCCCACGGTCCCTCCCCACCCCACCCCCGCACCCCTCTCCTCATCACGAATTCGTGCACCAGGCCTCTAGTTATGAATAAAAGACCCTTAATATATTTAGAGAAATTATAATTTTACTAATGAAACAAGTTACAAAAAAACAAAAACAAAAAAAACACACACACAAAGAAATACTTAAACCAAAAAGAGTCCTTGAAAGTTAAACAATATCATCAAAATACAATAGTAATTTAAAACTCCATGAAGTAGTAGGAAGATAATATAGAAGAAAATTTCCAGGAAGCAAAGCAAAATACTATCTAAGATTTATTGACCAGTTATTAACTTAACATGTATTAAGTCCTATAATCCTCACAATAACCCATGAAGTAGAAACTATTATTATCAGCATTTATAGATAAGAAGACTGAAGCATAAAAAGGTTAAATAACTTACAAATGGTCACATAACTTGAAACAATTTATTGCAATTCTCCTTTTCAGACTAAAATTATATTATTCGTTCTATTCTACAACTGATTTTCTGTTCTATTAATGCACTTATTAAGTGTTTTGTGAATGCTTCAAATCCTTTTCATATATAGATGGAATATAAATGTATTCAGTAAATAAATACACTAAACTAAGCACTAGCTTGACTATGAAATAATATTTTATTCATCTTTTATTTTAAGTTAAGTTACAGGTTTGATTTACTGCATCTAACTTTGTTGAGACATAACTGACATATAACATTAAGTTTTAGGTGTACAATGTACTAATTTAATGCATGTCTATGTTGCAAAATGTTTACCACAATAAAGTTCCTGTAATATATCTTCTACATCACATAATCATAATTTTGTTGTTACGGTGAGGACATTAAAGTTTTACTCTTACAGCAACTTTCAACTATACAATACACCATTGGTATTTATAGTCACTATACTATACTTAGATCCTCAGAACTGAATGTTTGTACCCTTAGACCAACATTTCCCCATTTCTCAACCCCTCAGCTCTTGGCAAACACCATTCCACTCTCTTTTCTAAGGGTTCAATGTTTTTAGGGTCCACACATTAGTGAGACCATACAGTATTTGCCTTTCTCCACCTGACTTATTTCCCTTAGAATAATCCCTTCAAGGTCCATCCATGTTGTCACAAATGGCAGGATTTCCTACTTTTAATGGCTGAATAATATTCCATGGTGTCTGTGTATGCAGGTATGTATGTCTTGGATTTTGTGAATTATGCTACAATGAACGTGGGAAGGCCGATTATCTCTTCAAGATAGTGATTTTAGTTCCTTTGGGTATATAATTCTGGAGGGAAGTAACTTATTTTGATCATCCACAGAACTTTTTGGACATAGTAGAGATTCAGAAAAAATGTTGTGAAAATGATTAAATCAGTTAAATATTCCACTGGGGTAAACTCTAAGACTTGAACTCATAAAAAAGCATCGATTAACTTTTCCTTCTAAAACTAGCAAACACCCTTCCCAATGCCCCCTAGTTGTTTTTGACACCCTCCTGGTCCTGGCAGAGCACAATCCTCTTCCCATAGACATCCCTACATGGTCTTCAGAAAGCTCTGCAGTGACATCCTACTATGGGCACCAGAGATGAATGTGTGCTCCTTAAGTCCTGGCTCCCAGACAGGAATTTCAGTCCCAGTGGGATTCTGTGCTACATCTCTATGTAGGAGACTTCTGTTTCTTAGCTGCCCTCAAGAAATCCACTCATTCAGCTCCATGTCCCTGACCAGCTACCACTCCTACTTCATCAAATTGAGCAGGCAGCTAGTCAATCCCTGGAACGAAAAGCTTTATATATTTTCTCATGAGGCTGTCAACCTCCTCTGCCTGGATATGAAGGGGTTGGAGAAACGTTCTGAATCTTTTCTTATTTTATGGAACGCTGGATGCAAAAATAAAATGAGAAGATGATGATATGCTCAATATGCAGGCTTTAAAAGGCCGCTCCAACAAAAATCCTGGAAGAGAAGTCAAGTCTTGCCACTTCACTGCTAGGACTTAGAGCAAGCTACTTAATCTCACCATATGACTCAGTTTCCCCTTCATTAAAAGGCAGTTAGACTAAAACTGTGATTAGAAACTGTCATCCACAGAGTCCTAGAGTTTCATGGAGTATCTCAGGGACCAGCTAAATTAAGAGGTTAGGAGAGACTGAGAAATCAGAGTTCAGGATCTCCCACTCTTACATCAATCTGAGAAACTTTGTCAACTTTCTTAACAAATAACCTTTATTTATATATGATTTCATTTGCATAAGGAAGATTCTGCTGTAAAATAAAATAAAATGGAAAAATAACATTCAATGATCTCTCAAATCCTTACCTGCTCCTTTAATAATTTGAAAATATATCTATGGACAGAATATTCTTGTCTTTATTTTGAAAGTATAAATTATTAAGCCTCTCTATTTCTCTCTCTTTATCTCTCCCTCTCTCCTCTTTCTGTCTTTTGAGTTACTATCTTGTGTGTTAGTGACCCTTCTTTGAAAGAAAACCTGTTTAATTGACATTATCAAGTGAATGTTGCTTACCTGGGTATCAGGATAATTATTTTAAATTATAGTTATATCTCCTAAGATAGCATTCCTTAATAGTACAGTACACAAACTAATTCTTGTATTGTTTGTGTGTGTTTTTAAGCCAAAGAAGGGTTAATTTCAAATGACTGAACTCACAATAGAAATGGAAGGGAGAGAAGAGAGCAAGAGCAGGATGAGTCAGAGATAGGAGAGTTGGTGCTACTGAGCAACTACTCTGTGCAAAGTCCCACAACATGTAACTGTCAGGGCCAGGATTTGAATCCAACTCTACAGTACTTAAATCCATGCTCTTTCTTCTCCTCCCACTTAGTTTATATTATTAATATACATTACACATACCAAACCAAATGCTTAGTGTGAACTTAACTGCTTCACTATAACTTTGCTGGTTACCTTCTGTGAAGGTATTCAGTAAAATTTTTATTTAGGACTACTTATTGGCTCCCATTCTGTCACACAGCAGTCATTTTTCTGTCCTAAGCACTTTCCTCAAATACTCATGTGCTCTTCCTATATGATCTTTGTCTCTCTCATGGTTTAACCTAGAACCTAAGCTCTTCCCACTCTCAATTATAACTCCCACTCAAAACTCTTTCCTCAGGACATCTCCACTGAGTGTCTTAAGGCATGTCACATTCAACAGATTTAAAACAAAACTCACTGAATAATTTATTAGTTGTAAAGTGCATTTGTACCATAATATGTCCATATTGGATAGAGCATAAGAGATAATATGGCAAAAACATAACTCTAGTGGGTTAGGTTTGATTGCTATTTGACATGAAATAGTTATTGAATAGGAAAATGGCTCTACTGTATTGAAAAATTTACATTTTGCCTGTTAAGAATAAGATATAATGAAATTAACAACTATGGCTATCTCTTTTAAATAAAGTATACGAGTAAAGGTGAAAAAAAAGAAAAACTCATTACCTGCCCCCAAATTGCCTCAAATCAGCTTCTCTGCCATTCCTCATCTTAGTTAACAACAGTACCATTCATGAAGACAAAAAGCTCAAAATCAGCAGTAATTCTTGACTCCCTACTCTTCATATCAAGCTACCATCAGTCTTTGCCAAAGTGACTTCTAAATGATTCTTTTTTTTTTCTCTTTTTATCTCAACTTCTATTGCATGGTAGAAGTTATCTCCCTTTCTCTCAGAGCATTAAGTTAGCTTCCATCTGGCTTTCCTATCTCAAGTTTTTCTTCCATTTAGTTCAACTGCTAAAGGTAAAAATGATTATATTCTATCCTGGTTTAGAACTTTTCAAGTTGGCCATCCCGTACCTTTTGAAATTTTTTTCTTCTTTAGACTTAAGGTTACACAATTCTTCTGTCCCAAGTCCTGTGACAGCTCCCTCTTATTTTTATTCATTGGCTTTATTTACTTTCCACTTTAATTGCACAAAAATACCCCTCATGTTATTTACTCTTCTCCTTATATAGTGTCTCCTTTTGCATGGCTGCAACCACTATTAATATGTTGACAACACCCACCTCTTCATTTCCAGTCCTGACATCTTACCCAAGCTCACCCTATTTCTATCTACCTATTGAATTTATTATATTTCCCATAAAACCCACTCTTCTGGATTATCATACTCTCCAAACAACATTAAAAGTTTCTCCAAAACTAGAAACCTAGATGAAAACCTAAGTCTTTCTGAATTCTTCAGTTCCAGAATCAAACTGACCATCTTCTTTCTACCTGCAGATATCTTTTAGGATCGTCTTTGGAATCCAGACTTCTCCATTCCCTCTTCCATTGTCTCTGCCCAGATCTACACCATCTTTCGCCTAATGTGTGGCAACTACACCTCGGCATAGTCCCTCTCACTTCTAATCATTTATCCACTCATTCATAAGTTGTTTTCCTCAAACATAAAGCCATGCCATTGAGTTCCATCTTTAGAAACCTAAAGTCACTCTCAATTGTAAGTACTGTAAAAATCAGGTTTATAATGCAGGACCATTCCCAATTGCCTTTACTAAAGAAGCACTGTTTTCCTCTGCCCATCTTCCTTCATTTAGTACCACTGGCCAAGAAAAGTGTGGCTGACAATTTAGATTAATCAGAGTTTGAAACAGTGATGGGCCATATTTACCAGTGTGTGAATTCATTAGATGTAAATCATTCTCTTGCCACTCAGCCTTCAGATCCAGCCAGGTCTTGTGCTTCACTTTCTCTGCATTGGCAACTGAGTAGGTAGTTAAGTGGGACCCTGGTTTATAGGCACTACGATATCAAAGTCAAGGAAAAACAAGCAGGAGGCCTTACCCCTAGCCTATACAATGTTTCCCAAAACAAATTTTGCAAGAAAGTACTAAAGCAGTGATTTTCAAGATTTTCAACTTGTATGCTGCAAGAATTTTTAAAACATGTAACACCTTACTATTTAGTCAGGGGCACTGACCTCTCTTCCTTTAGGTTATCAAATAAAAAATGACAAAAGCTAACACAATATGGTAATAGCATCTGGTGTGAATAAATAAAAATTATACCCATTTTTTGCCTGATCAGCAAAAATTTTAATATATTTTTTGGTGTGTCGTAGAATTTTATTAGTTTATGTGTGCCATGAAATGAAAAAGACTGAAAATCTCTATACTATACTACACTAAAAGATATCAGTCTTTTCCCAGTTATTAACAAATTTTAAGTTTGTGTGATAACATACATATGTTTGTTTATCCTTCATATTGCTCTTTTGGTTAGAAATTATGTAGAAAAAAAGGGAAAATTGCAATTAAAAAATAGTTCATCTCATTTTTAGCACTATTAATCAGAACAGAATCTAGTTGTTGTGAAGCCAGATGCTTAAATAAATTTGGGGATCTTTGTTAAGAAAAAAGTAACAAAATTATAAATAGAAAATCAAAATAAATTATAAATTTTAGAAAGTTGACAAATATTTTATATATATGTACATATGTATTATATACTGTATACATACACATCCTATATAATAAAAGGGTAATATGCAAATCGACTGAACGGCAGAACAACTGGAATGCCTGTGGCCCCTCGCCCTGGCGGCCAGCCCCAGAGCAGGCACCCCCACCCCTTATGGGGCGGGGTGGGCCAGCAAACCACCCACAGCCCCTTGCCCCAGCCAGCCCGCTCCAGCTGGACCCCACCAGTACACGAATTCATGCACCAGGCCTCTAGTATATATATAAAACAATCCAGAAAATTAACAGTTATTAACTAATGTCATAACTTAGTTCTTTAATATCCTTTTTTTTTTAAACTTGGGGGTTGCAAAATCTTTGATCTCTTCACGAGCAATGATTTTTTAAAAATATATTTTTTTATTTATTTCAGACAGGAAGGGAGAGGAAGAGAGAGATAGAAACATCAACAATGAGAGGGAATCATTGATCAGCTGCCTCCTGCACATTGGACTGAGCCTGCAACCCAGGCATGTGCCCTTGACCGGAATCGAACCTGGGACCCTTCGATCCACAGGCAGACGCTCTATCCACTGAGCCAAACCAGCTAGGGCACTAGCAATTATTTTTAATGTTTTCTATAGAATAGCAAGGTTATTCTAAATTCCTCCTAACAAGACTGATCTAGATTTGTTTTCTTTATTGATTGTTCAGAAGTGTTTCTTTCCATTTCATCTGTAACTTCCTTTGTGGTTCTTCTCAGGTGCCATTTCTGGCTCAATAGCAAGTGCAGTAAGAAGTCCAGCCCTTTCCTGTCCTTAGTTCCATAGATCCATCATAGCCCAGGCAGCAACTCATTAATCTAAGCCCCTATCCCCCACTCCCATACTGTCGTACCATGATGCTCTGGGGACTGGGGAAGTAGGACAGCTTGCCATCATATGGGTCACAGTGGCCCTAAGCAAGATGCAGGGCAGCATCTTATTCAAATACTTCTTGTGATCTAAGATAGGATTGGAATGATCAGTAAGGTACAAAGAGGGCAAGGTGCTGATGGCAGGAGTGAATGAATGCTGGCAGCCTGCTGGTCCCACTCTGTCCCACAACCACCATCCCGGCCAGGGCTCCATGCCTCCAATATCTCATTTTTCTGTGGATTCCTACCATCTTGGAGGACACATGGAGAAGTAGAGGGAATATACTCAAGTAAGAGGTCCTGCAACTTAAATTTCATATGCTTCAATACAGATCTAACCATGTACGTGTCTTTTCTCCCTGGTTCTTTTTTTAGGCATTTTTCTGCCTAAAAGTCTCTGCTCCCTTTTCTCTGTTTGCCATACTCCTGCTCATTGTTCCATACACAGCTCACATATCACCTCATCTCTGAGATGCCTGCCACAATATGACATGACATAACACCCTGTAGTATTTTACTCACACTTTTTCAAACCATCAACCATGGATTATTATCATTTGTATCACTGTATGTCTACATATCTATTATCTCATTAAACTGAGATGTTATTAAGGACAGGAACTGTGTTTATGCATTTTATATTCCTTGACTTTACTACAAGCTCTGTCACATAGTAGACTTTTAACAAATAATTGTTGAATGAATGGCTAAATGTCTTATCTCCAGGTGTTACTACCTCTAAAAGGTTTTCTCAACTCCTTCACAAAGAATTCATCCATTATGTGCAGCATCTTGTACACACTGCGTTCTTAACAAATTGTTCAGCAGGACTTGTATATTTATTTACCATATCCACTGGCATGTCAGAATATCAAAGAAAAAAGCAAGCTCATGCTCATTTTGCGTTGTTGTTTTTTTCCGCATTGAGCACAGCACTTGGCATGGTAGTGAAATCTGAATTCATATTGCTTAAAGGAATGAGCTACTTTGCTAAGATATAAAAAGGTAGTATTTACTGAGTATGTATTGGGTATGATGCACTGCTCTAGATGCTTTATATAAAATATTTCATTAATCCCTACAGCAGCCCTATAAACTGGTATGTTATCCCTCTTTTAAAAATAAAGGCACTGAGGCTTTGTGAGGTTATATGCACACACCAGACAAATGGTCAACAAATTGGAAAAACAGAAATCAGATACCAGCTGACTAAATCTAGAAACCCTGCTCTTAACCACTTCACGAGACCATCCTCTAAGCAATCAATAGTCAGTGGTCTGGGTCACTACATGAGTCATTTTCACTGCTGCCCATGATTGTTGAGTGTGCTAACTTTATTTAAGTCAACTAGCATAAAACATCAGTCAACTGGAAAGCTCTGAGCATTTAGCTAATTAAATTTTTGATTAACATTTTAGTGACCATTCTCCTGTCTTAGTAAGTACAGAATACAGAATACAATTTAGTCCTTATTTTCAAATTTAGAGTTTCCTAGGTTCTCAAGGATACACTTTTAAATCTTAATTATTGTTGCACATATGGCTGTAGGAAATCTGGATAATGTGTCAGGATAACAGGCAAACTGGAGACAGAATGAAATGGTTCAGAAGAGATAATCCAGGATTCCATGGGTTCTGAAAATTGTGACCCACGGGGAACTGCTCATAGAGCTCTGCTTACGGAGGAAACAAGAAGACTTCAGGTGCTGACTGAGGCAATCATGACTTATTAGCATCATTGGCCCCTCAGTGTTGCTGTTTTAGGTCTCACTTGCTCATTCATCCTCCATTCTAATTCCCCTCTCTTCATGGCAGTATTCTAATGTATGCAATATATATCTTTGTCCCTTTAGGTACTCCTGCAAAAAAAAATATATTGGTGTTTTGTGCTCATATAAATTCACATAAAATGAGTATTTTATTAAATAACTTTTTTTTTATTCAGCACTATGCCATTAAGATCCACTTAGATTGCTCTGTGTATTCACCTACTGTGTCTAGCTGTGGCATAGTTTTTCATAACGTTCATCCACCATATTTCACCTATCCACTTTTCATGTTGGGGTCCTCTGGATTTTCTCCAAATCTCTGTTGTTACAAATAACCTAGAGTGAATATCCTTTTTCTCTGTCTCTTACGACCTGTGTAAGAATTACTCTGGGTCGTAGATGTATGATCTTCAAACAGTATACCTAAAAGGCCATCGGGTACTCAGTCTCTGCTTGATACACCACTAAATCCACAACATCTAGAGCACTATATATATAAAGTAGTGCTCAATAGTGCACTCTATTCTGTCTCCAGATTGACCAATATACATGTGCTGGATGGATGAATGCGTACAAAAATGAATGAATATCCTAACTCCTGGAGCTGGCATCCTAGGGTTGAGTGATAAGCAGTAAACAAATAAATTCCAATGCAAATAAAAGTGATAAAGACTCTAATGAAAATATGGCAGAGTATGGAAAGAGTCATAAAGATCCTAGTTTAAATATGAGGTCATGGAAGTCATGCCTGTTGAGATTATTCTTGAGCAGAGAGGAAGGGAGGAAGGGGGGGGGGAGAAACAGAGAGAAACATCAAGAGGAGAGAGACACATCAACCAGTTGCCTCCTGAACATGCCTAGACCAGGGGTAGGAAGCAAATTGGCAACCCAGATATGTGCCCTTGACTAGGCATTGAACCTGAGATCCTTAGTGGGTGGGCTAGTGCTCTAACCACTGAGAACACTGGTCAGGGCTCATTTTTTATTCTGAACAAGCCATTTTTATTTTATTATTAAGACAATGATGAGGGGGGAAAACTTTAAAATAACCAGGTAAAATTCTTGTTGTGTGTCTCTTTGTTAAATAAAAATGGAGACTGTGAGAAAATAAGGTATTCTGTTTACTCAAATGTTCTGATTGCTTGGATTCTGATTACTATTTTCCAGTTTTATTAAGGCATAATTGACAAATAAAATTATAAGATAATCTGAACTGGGGCTCTCCATATTTATGTACTTTTGGTGATAGTAGTTTACTTGGGAGAGCATCAATAGATCTAAGCAATACCCTTGGTAGGTGGGTGCTGTGGAGTAAATGTGTGTATCCCCCGGATTCATATGTTGAAGCCTAAATCCTTAAAGTATGCAATGTGATGAGTCAATTAACACATCCATCACCTCACATATTAACCATTTTTTCTTTCTTTTCTCTTGTTTCTTTTTGTTGTTGTTGAGAGCTTTTAAGTTCTATTCTCTTAGCAAATCTCAACCATACAATACAGTGTTATCAACTATAGTCACCATGTGATAAATGAGATCCTCAGAACACATTCATCCTATAACTTATCAACCTCTCCCTATTTTCCCCACTTCACAGCCCCTGGCAACCAAAGAAAGATAAATACTGCATGGTATAATTTATATGTGGAATCTTAAAAAAAAAAAAAAAGCTGAACTCACTGATTAGTTATTTTATCTGACATAAGAAACAGGAGGAATTTCAAAGGCCTCTTTTGAACCACTGAGGTAACTTCATGCTGGCTCATTTTCAGGTTTGATATGGTTAATTCATAATTTATGTTATGTTCTCCAGTTGCCAAGTGTTCATTATGTCAACAGAGAAGCTTGCTGATGTATGATTTTTTAAAAACATAAGCTCAGGAGTACAGTCTATGCTTATGTATCAAATAATAATTTAAAGTCAAACTTTCAACTTGTTGGTTCATTTTAGTGTTACATTTATTGGTTCCAAATTCCTTAGGAAAGCAGGTCTGCATTCTTCCTCTGGTTTTGCTCCCCAGTGTTCATTTGAGATGCCAGGAATGCCTATGGAGATCGTGGAATAATGACACTGTTCACTACCAGGATTAACCTCTTTCAGAGGACTAGTTTTTTTAATCAATCAGAGAGGAATGCTCTCTTTCTTTCAGTGGGATCTAACTCTAGTACCATATTACTCTGCTCTTGGCCAAAAATATGATAATGACAATAATAACAACCCCAAAATTTTATATAGCACTTCACATTTGCAGAGCACTTTTACAGATATTATCTAGAGAATGCTTTAAAAGGATAAAATAAAGGTGGTCTGCACCTGTTACCCAGAATAAGGAACTAAATTAGGAGTTATTTCAGACTTGCCTAAGCCTGAATTTTATTCCTTTAAAGCTTGGGAGAGTGCTTTTATAGCTCTCTAATAGGCTCTGTTTCTGTACCTATAAATAGTGCCATTTGGTGTCATCCACATTCTCTTTTATGTTGGAACGTGTTATAGTCCTTTTATGATTAGGGTATTTCTGTGGCTTGAATGTTTGTGGCCCTCCAATATCCATATGTTGAGACCTAACTCCTGAGGTGATGGTATTAGGAAGTGGGGCTTTTGAGAGATGATTAGGTGATGAGGTTGAAGGCCTCATGAATCAGAATAGTGTCCTTATAAAAGTATCCCTAGGAAGCTCCCTTTCCCCTTCTGCCATGAGAAGTTACAATGAAAAGACAGTCATCTAGGAAGTGGCCGCTCACCAGACACAGGATGTGCCGGCTCCATGATCTTGGACCTCCTGGTCTCCAAAATAGTAAAAAAAATAAATGTTGTTTATAAGCCTCCCAATTTGTGGTATTTTGGGACAGCAGCCTGAATAGATGAAGACAGGTATAGTGAGAGAATCTGAGCTGGGGCTCTCCATATTTATGTATTTTGGGTGGTAGTAGTTTCCTGAGGAGAGCATCTATAGGTCTAAGCAATACAGAGTGCTATGAAGTAAACGTTTGTATCCTCCAAAATTCCTGTGTCAAGCCTAAATCCTGAATGTGATGGTATTTGGAGGTGGGGCCTTTGGGAGGTCAAGAGGGTAGAGCCCTGATGAATTGGATTAGTAACCTAGACACATGAGAGAGATGGTATCTCTCACTACTTTCTTATTCTTTCTCCATCATGTGAGGGACACAGTGAGAAGACAGCCATCTGCAAACCAGGAAGAGGACCCTTTTCCAAAATCCAACCTTACTGACACGCTGATCTTAGGCTTCCCAGATTTCGGAACTGTGAGAAATAATGTTTGTTGTTTACATCACCCAGACTATGGCATTTCATTACAGCAGCCAGAACTGACTGAGACAGTGTCAGTTGTATCAGTACCATGTGAGAATGTTTGACTTGCTGTTTGGCCCATGAACTAATGCCTACCATGCCATCCAAAGAGACCTTGCACTTCTGAACTGGGAATACAAGTTCAACATGCAGGGAAGTTCCTCCTTCTTTGCTACTAAACCCTTACCCCAAACTGACCTAAGTGCTTCCTTCTAGAATATGGATGATTATGACATAGATAAGAGACTGAATTGAGAGAGTGTAATGAATATGTTTGCAGTTTTGAGTGTCCCAGAAGACCTATAACTTATGTCAATGTTGTCATAGTTGACTCCTCAGGGCTGGACTTGAGATATTACACCACCTATTGAATGACTTATAGCCTCCATAAAGTATTATTAAGAATGTTTAAGCCAAAACCGGTTTGGCTCAGTGGATAGAGCGTCGGTCTGCAGACTGAAAGGTCCCAGGTTCTATTCCGGTCAAGGGCATATACATTGGTTGCAGGCACATCCCCGGTAGGGGGTGTGCAGGAGGCAGCTGGTCAATGTTTCTCTCTCATCATGTTTCTAGCTCTCTATCCCTCTTCCTTCCTCTCTGTAAAAAATCAATAAAATATATTTAAAATAAAATAAAAATAAGAATGTTTAAGCCTGACTGGTCTCTAGAACTTCATGGAGTCCACAGCTACAAAAATAGGAGTAAGAATGAATGGACATGTGCCATTAAAACCTTACCTTGTCCTGTAGAGAGATTATTGCTCAAAATAAGAACTGTTGTCACTACCTCTGACAATCCTTCTAGGAGCAACTATCTTTTTCCCTCACAGAGTGGCAGAGGTGACACTAACACAAAGGGTGATGAATCAAAACAACACTTTGTTCAATGTTGTCTTTGTGGTATGGGTAGAAAGATGTTCAAGTTTTGGGAGTCAGAAATCTGGGTTCCAATCCAAGTCCACTAATTACCAATTGAATAATTCATTCATCTATTTATAAAATATTTATTTATAACAAGACTGTTTTTCCAGCTACAAAGTGAGGACAAGGGTGACACAAAACATTTGTAGAACATCTAGCATAATAATTACTACAAAACTGATACTCAATACCAATTTTTCTATTTATTCTTTCTCTATTAGATAACTTTTTGTGGAAGTCAACTAATCAGAAAATAGCTACAGATTCCAGGAGAACTGAAAGAGTCAAAGAAAAATTGGTTATAAAAAAATTCATACTCAGAAAGTCTGTGGATAAGGTTACTCCTACCAAAGAATTTGACTTCCTGAGTACGAAATTTTGCTATAACCATTTCTTTTGCCCCTCTCAGTGCTACTGGAATCTATAGCTATTCTTCCTCTTACTAGATTTCTGCAAAAGGTTACCTCAATCTAAATACAACCATGAAAGAAAAGCCAATTTTTTCCAAGTTTACACATTTGAAACGATGCTCTCAACCAGAGCCAGACCCCAAATCACCCAGGAAAAGACTGAAATGGATCTAGCCCAATGAAAATTAGGTATATACTAGAACAAGCCTGCTCTACACTCATTCTTCACACTGTTTATCCACTACATGTCTGACAGGAGATGATAAAATAATGGCAAAGAAATGTCTTTATAGGCTATATATAACAGTTTATAAAACTCTTTTTACTTGTGTGTTGTTGTTGGGTTTTTTTCCCACAAAATACTCTTGAGAAGTCTCTGAAGTAATCAAGGCAAATGTTACTACTACCCCCATTTTAGATGAATAAACCCAATCTCAGAGAGTCAAAGTACCTAGCTAGCCAAGTGTGAATGTTGGAACCAGGATCCAAATTCAGGTCTAGATGATATTCAAGCTTAATTTTTTTTTTCCTTTTTTGCTGAGTTGCAAGAATCAGTTAAATCCCCAAAGGGTGTTTTTTTTCCTCACATGAATTGCTCTTAAGTTAGGTTTTTCTCATTCCAAATTTGTGTAGAAAAATGTTGAGCCCAATTGTAAAATTTAACGTGTATCCCTTCTAAATCATATCTTGGTAATTTTGAATATTATTGCAGTAGAGGAATCCCTTCAACTCCTATGCCCAGAGTATATTTTATCCTTCCCAGCTTTTTGTTAACTAGATTTGACAAGCTTTTCTGCTATGCCGTTACTCATTCATTGAAAATGTTATCAAATAATACCAATATGTGGACAGAATCCTATAGCACAACATTTTAGAAATGCTTTAAGTTTGACACTATCTATTAATCAACATGGAGTACAGATAAAATAAACAAATGAACAAAATAAAAATATACTCATAGATACAGAGAACAGACTGACAGCTCTCAGAGCATAAGGGATTTGGGGAGCTGTCTGAAAAGGTGAAAAAATTAAGCAAAATAAAACAAAACAAAAAAACAAAAACCACCTCATAGACACAGACAACAGTAGGGTGATTACCAGTGGGAAAGGGGGTGTAGGCGGGGAGGTAGAAGGGGGTAAAGGTGAAGCTAAATGGTGATGGAAGAAGACTTGACTTTGGGTGGTGAACACACAATACAATGATGTGCTATATAATTGTACACCTTAAACCTACATAATTTTATTAGCCAACTAGAGGTCCAGTGCATGAAAATCATGCACGGGGGGTGGGGGTGGGGTCCCCTAACCCTAACCCTAACGCTAACCCTAATCCAGCCTGCACCCTCTCTAATCTGGAATCCAGGACCCCTCAGGGGATGTCCAACTGCTGGTTTAGGCCTGATCCCACTAAACCAGCAGTCAGACATCCCTCTCGCAATCTGGGACCCCTGGCTCCTAACCACTCTCCCCTGCTGGCCTGATCGCCCCTAACTGCCTCTGCCTCTGCCCCTGCCACTGTGGCCTTGTCCAGTCTAATTAGCATATTACCCTTTTATTAGTATAGATGACACCCCAATAAATTCAATAAAATTTTTTTAATGTTAAGTATTATTATTGTAATTGGCAATATTTTTACATATAGCCTAGTTTTGAGTTCAGGTAACCATGCTATCTCACAACAGTTTTTCACTCTATAACAGAGAAGGTTTGGTAAACCAGAAAAGTCCCCGATCCTCTTCAATTTCTGCCTAGTTGCAGGGTGAGCAGGCAGCAGACTGCGCACGTCTCCCACTTTATGCCTCAGCTACAGAGACACCTTGCCCTGGGTCACACCCTTCCAGGACAGCCTACATGAAGTGACTGGATGTGAAGGATTAAGACCCGGCTATCTCAGTCCAGTGTGGGAAAGCTTGAACAGGCAATACTTTCCCACAGCTCCTGAGAAGGGCTTGCATCACAATTTGATGTCTTCTTTAGCCCCATCCTACTTCCTCTCACTTCCTTTTGCATGTGTTGATCCCTGCACATTGCATCTCAGTCTTTGTTTCAGCATCTGCTTCTGAAGAACTAAACGTGTGCCAGACGGTATTGTTAAATGTGTAGCTGAAATCAAGTCACAGTGCTTATGGTCTATCAATTCTGTACCACCATCAAACAAATAAACAAACATATACATGTATATCTGTGTGCATACATTCATACATAAGCAAAGACAAATCATTTTATTTAAATTGATTTTTACTTAAGAATAATTTTTGTTACCTGGGCACTGTACTTCTTGAACAAAGCACAGGGCTTCTTATAACCTTCCCTTTCTTTCCATCCCAAACTTCTCTGCTCAGGTTTGGACCTTCGTCCTTGTATGAATTGGCTAACGCTGCCATAACGAAGTACCACAGATTGGGTGACTTAAGTAACAGAAACTGATTTCCTCACAGTTCAGGAAGCTACAAATACAAAATTAAGACTGTGTCCTTGTGTAATCAATCTCCTCCTCTTGAATGTGGGCTGGGCTTGGTGACTTGCTTCTAATGAACAAAATATAGCAAAGTTGATAAGATATCACTGGTAAGTTTACGTTACAAAAAGTGTGTGTCTTCCTCTCAGGCTCCCTCTCTTGCTTGTTTACTATGAAGGAAGTTGGCAGCCATGTGTGAGATTTCCTGCAGAAGAAAGCTCTTGTGTCAACTAAGTAATGTTTCCAGCTCGCAGCCACCTGTCTGCAGCTGGGCCAACAACCTGCTTTCAGCATCATTAGGGACCTTGAGCTACAGGCACCAGTGAAGCCATGCTGGGATTCCTGACCCACAGAAACTTTGAGATAATAAATGTTTGCTGCCTTAAACCATAAATGTGGGGATAATCTGTTATACAGCAACTAGTAGCCCTGCGCATGAATCCGTGCTCCAGTAGCTCACCAGTAGCTCGCTGCTGCCCTCCTGTAGCTCTACGCCCACTGCCCCGCCCTCCTGTAGCTCCCTCCACCTCCCGCCCCCCCCCCCCCCCCCCCATAGCTTGCTGCCCTTCCCCCTCCTGTAGCTCTCCGCCACCCGCTTGTAGCTAGCTGCCCCACCACCTGCTGATCCGTGATCTGGTCGTTATGCAGTCGGTCCTTATGCTTCACGGTGTAATGACCATTTGCGTACTACATCTTTATTATATAGGATAACTAATATATCATCTCTCTTCTCTACCCACACTACTGAAATAGCCTTCTAACATATCTCTCTGCCCACAGACTCCTCTTAGTACATCCTTCTTACTGTGTCAGAATTATTTTGGCACAGGTCAAATCATGTTATTTTCTAACTTAATAACATTTCAATAATTCCCAATTGTCTCTATGAAAGTCCAGACTTTTAACATGGCTCTTTAGAATCAGATCTCAATCCATTTTTTTTAGTGTTATCTTCTATTATATTGTTCAAGATACCTTCTAGGTTCCAGCCAGAACAACTTCTCATATTTTCTATTTCATGCTATATTCTCCGTTGGGGATGTTAATATCCATCTTCTCCCATCAAATTTATCTTTCAAGGAAAATTTCAAATGCCACCTTCTTGACACATGGACCCCAATTAATTTTGATGAAAATGAATTCCTTTGACCTCTGTTTCTCCTACCCATTAACTGTATCTCAACTATAGCATCTATTTTAATTCACTTTGTATTATGTAGACTAAAATATCCTTTAGTGTTTGCCTATTTGAAAACACTCCTTAAAGAGACAGACTTTGTATTAATCATCTTTCTTTCCTCACATTATCAGTAAGGTTTTTGGCTCATGATAGGTGCTCAACACTAAGTTGATCCAATTAATTCTAAAATTATCTTGGAAATAAATGTGTCTACCCATGACCTGACTGTTTACTCTCTAAAAAATATTATAACATTCCTTAACTCACTCATTTTATATCTAAATTTGAGCTCCTGTCACCCTACTAATCATAAGATTTACTATTCTATACTACTCAAATTAGGGGTTAAGAAAGGTCAAATGGAAAGAGTGGAGGAATATAGACAGAAAAAATGAAAGGAACATCACAGGAAAGAATACATTTTTTTATCCAATTCTTTTTCAACATGATGGTAGGGGGGAAAGAGAGATTTAATGTAAAATAGATAGACTTAAAAAATAAAATAAAATAGGTAGACTTAGATGCAAGTTGTAGGGTCAAAACTTTTTAAAATAAGGTCCTTTGTCTTCAATTTCTTCAGGTAGAAAAATGGAAGCAAAAAGAATTCCTGTCACGTAAAGTGTGAAGGGAAATGAGATAACCTGGTTAAGACATTCCACGGTGATGGCTGTTCTTTCACTTCACTTCTCTGTGTGGTCCTGGAACTTCATTTCATTTCCACTTGCTTCAAAATTTGTTTAATAGTAACCAAAAGCTTTTAAAAATAGTTAAGAAATAAATGAGGAAGAAATATTGTGAGGGAACAGGGAAGAGAGGAGGCAAGGGTCAGAAAAAAAGGGGGGAATGGGGAGGAGAAAAAATAATAATATACTCACAGATATGTAAGGTTACTTATTCATTTTACATTCCCAGCACAGCAATGGAGACTTCAGTAATATGGAGAATTATCCAAATACAATTACATGTAGAGAACTTGTGCTGGCAGAATAAGTAAACCACAGGAAATTCTTATTGTAGGTTCACAAAACCCACTATCACTATTTGTTTGTAATCTGACAGGAAATTTCCTTGACCTCATGGAGACTAAATCAGTACAGAACAGATCACATCATACAGCTTCTTTACTGTAATTAAAATATATCCCAAGCTTTATACTTAAGGAGCTCCCAGAGAAATATTGCAAATCACTTTAACCCTACAAAGACTGAATGAGCTCAGTACCCTGAGGCTGTGCAGATCTAAGAAAAGTAAACCCGCCGTGTTTTGGTGCTAGGTTGAGGCACAAG